>NC_089660.1:4602500-5227500 GCF_037042795.1 Molothrus aeneus
CATGTAAAACAACATTTGGCATCTGTTTTTCCCTTCATCTTTCCCCCTTCATTTTTTTTTTATTTTAAATGTGTGCAGCAAACACAAAGATTTTATTTTTCCTTTTTAATGGAGCGATTGTTATTGACTACCTGGTGCCTGTGTTCACAGGGTAGGAAAATAACCCAATAAAACCTACTGGACCTAAAAATAAAGAACCCAAAACAACAACAGGAGCTCTCTGTATCAGGTGCACCTGGAGGAAAGGAACTGCAGTTTGTGCAGTCTATTGCACATAAGGAAATACAATGCTCTGGTGGCTCTGTCCATATCCCACCAAACAAGGGACCTGGGACACTCTGCCTGCTTGTCCCACCACTGCTCTGGGCCACCCCACACAAGGGAATGGTTGAATTTACTCAAAGATTTTCAAGTTCCTTGCCTCCCATTAGTTCTCAGAGGGTTTGACTCCCCTTTTATTCCAAAGGGCCTTTAAGTCTAAGTCACTGACCACGTGAAAAACAAGTTCCAGCACCAAAGCCATTTGAAAAGTCTGGACCAAGCTGCAGGAAGACCAGTGGACTAACCAAGGTTTGAAAATTTGCTTAGAAAGCTTGAAACATTTATGAAGCTTGAAAATCACAAAGTTTTAGAAATGCTCCTTAGTATCAAGCCCTGTCCATTATATTAAAAATCCTGTACCAATAAAACCTTAGCTGCACAGGCCCAGGACCTAATTTACATCTGAAATTGCTTTTCACTGCATTTAAGCCTCTTGTCTCCTTTGCCAGTGTATTATTACTATTGCAAATCATTAAATGCTGACTGGAAGGGAAGCAAGCATGAAGGGTATAACTTCTATTTCAACTCTAGTCCCTTGTTGTTCCTCCTTTGAGAATGAGGGCATTAACTACACCTGGACATAAATAGTGCTGGAGGTTTACCACTAAAAAAGACTAAAGAAAATTTTAAATTATGTAAAAAACAGGAAAAAAATAATCCTTCCTCCAGAAACTTCTTGGGTGGGAAATGACATAAGTCACACCACAAGGACAGGAGGAGAGAGCACATTTTATTGGAAAATAAAGATGTGAGTACATCTACGATGATGAATATAAAATGCCTCTTTTGGATTTAATTAGGAGTCACCTTTTCAGGGCACTGCTTTGTACCTGAGTTTTCACACAGCAAAGCATATGGCCAAAGAGCAGGAAGTGGGGATTAAGGTACATTTTAACAGGCAGCATGTTCAGCCAGATGGCCTATTCCCTGCCCCTCAAGATCTGCATGCTTTTTCCCCCTCCAGAGTTCTTTTGATTGAATTCTGCCCTGAATAAAAAAAATTAAAAGCCCATATTTTATGCTATTTGAATGCATATTTCTCAGTCCAGGTCACACACTTCCCCATGCACAGGCTTTTTAAACAGAAATCATGATGTAAATGTGGGCAAGGATCCTTCTGGCTTGGAGGACAGCAGGACCTCAAGACTTAAGAGTCTTTTCCAGGAGCACCCTGTGGCTTTCCCTTCTTCTCTAAGCAGCAGCAATAGCACCATGATGTCATTATATCCATGGTGACAGCACCAAGGGAGGGCAACAAGGGGCTGAAGCTGGTGAAGTGCAGCTCGAGTCTCTGACTGCCCCAGACATGGAGTTTCAGAAACTTTGAATTATGGTACAAATCCAGAGGCACTTTTCTACTTCACTCTGCTGCTGAAGCTGCATGTCTGTTCCTCATTACTGGCACCCAACAATGCAGAGCTGTCCCAAAAGACTCTGCCCACTCAACAAGCTGGTCAGAACCAGGAAATCCCATGGCCAAGCCATCACTGATGGCACCACTGAGTGATCAGAAAAACATAAAGATGAGATAAAAGGACCATTGCTTGTTGAAAGAGGAGAAGTATATGGCAAGCAAACAGTCTGGATGCTCTCAAGAAAGTGCAGCCAGAGAAGAAATCTAGCTCACATGGCTGCTATGTCAAGGCACTTAAAACTGTCCACCATTCCTTTTTAAAGCCAAGAAATAAACATGGGGAAAAAAATCCTCCAGAACTGAGATTACTAAGGTGAAACTAATTGTCAGCAGAAAAGATTACAGAGAAAATTAGGGAAGAGTAAAAAAAACCAAGCCCACATTAGGTGGTGAGGTTGGAAGAGTCCTCTTTTCAGGGGTCTGGCTGACAAATGCACCACCATGGCAAGGATCAGGCGCTGGTGCTGCTGCACAGCTTTCAGCAGCCGGGTGAACTGGTCCAGTTTCACTGAAGCATTAAGCAGGCAGGTACCTGCAAGGGCTGGAAGCACCAACCTTCCTGTCACACTGCACTGGGGCTGCTCTGGAGCCTTTGGACTGGTGGAGAGAGGCAGATGGAGCAACTCAAACCTCTCTAGTGCCCACCAGCAGCAGCCCAAGGCAGAGAATGCAACAGAGAAATGCCCACATCCAGTACTGTACACATCCCAGCTATTGTTGTATATACCTATGCCTCTGTAAACACACACACACTTATGTACATCATAAAATACGAAGCAAGTGAGCAACATTTCTCATTTCAAGAGAAATATGCTATTTTTATGGCATAAAGAAAACAGTAATGATGATTACACTTTCTCAGTGGAAGCCTTCATGAATACAATGTAAATTATATGACACAAATGCACAGATAAGGCTTCAAAATTCTGACAAATAGCTACTGGAGAAATTTGGATAAGACATCAAGGAGGGAGTAGTGGGGAACTTCCTGTGGCTGGAGCTGGACAGTGTGTAATGTGCAAAATTCATTATCTTAAACTTTTGGCTATGATGTGTAATTGTTAACCTCTGCCGTTAGTTCAAGGCTCCTTTCAGTAAAATATATGGGTTGCCATCAAAGCTGATTTGGATTAGGAGGCAAGCATGTGCCCTCACTTTTAGGTTATATTAATACACCAAAATCAATAACATGCCATGGCTTTCAGAAGTAGTAATAAAACACCCTAAAATATTCCCAGAATACTTCTATAAATTATTTGTTCAATGTATTTATGTTAAAAAGGTTGTCAGTTACAGTGCTCTGAAAGACTCTAAAATTACAAGTCATCGTATTTGTACTTGATAAACCCCCTGCTGTTTTGGGTCAAAGAGGGCTCCAGAATGGTGGGGGGAAAAATCATTATTTTGCCTAATAAATAAATTACTTGCCTATATTTCATGTATCACTAAAGCCTGCCAGTATCGAGAGCTTAAATAATAAATAGCAAATAGCTCCATTCATTTATTAATAATAATGCATCTTTTCTTCCTCTTACCATATTT
This sequence comes from Molothrus aeneus, assembly GCF_037042795.1. NCBI lineage: Eukaryota > Metazoa > Chordata > Aves > Passeriformes > Icteridae > Molothrus > Molothrus aeneus. The sequence goes on from NC_089660.1 coordinate 4,605,778, forward strand.
GAGGGCAATGGATTGAACAGTAGTCAGGTGGAAGGACAAATAGTCAGGCCACTGGGAACATTTAAAATTTTCCAGTTTAAGGTGAACTTGTCAGCACTGACAGCCCTTTTCCCTTCATGCTGGGCTGTGTGCTGTCAGTGGCAGGAGCTTTTGGGCTTCAAAACCGTAAAACCCCTTGGAAAGCTAATTAGTTAGTGGAGTTTGCACGTGTGAGTGTTTCTCAAATGAAACCCCGTTTTCAATTAGTCATCACAATACCTGTCCAGCAGAGCATGGAGGGACCTCACTGCCCTTGGCAGGTTTAATGTTTGTGACACCTCTGGTGGGGCAGCCCTATCCTGGGCTGTGCAAGTGGCAAACAAAGGCATTGGGCAAGGAAGGTGCAACAAGCAGGAGGCTGATCCAGATGCACATCTCTCTTACTTTCAACAAACCAAAGAGATATGTTTTTTTGTGGCTGGTCTCAGTATAAACTCCTCATGCTCTTTCTGACATAATCCACATCTATGTCAAGGTGACTTTGTAAAAGTCATTCCTTTTCATGGCTCTTTGATTTAAGTAAAAAGAAACACACGCAGTTTGCTAGAGAGGTGTGGGTTTCTCAAGCTCTGAAACCACCAAATGCCCCTCTCCCAGAAGCAGGGTATTGCAGCTGACTGCCAGTGCAAGGAGTGGCAAGAGTGTGTCCATGAGTCTTAGAGATTAAAGCTCCTGACATCACCAGCCTGTAGGGATGAGTGGATGAGCACAGATTTCAACATCATGCCTCAATCCAACATCCTCCATGGAGAGTTAAGAGAACTTAAGCAAAGGCGCACAGATGATTACACCCACCACTGTTCCTCCAAAAGAAAAAGAGAGCTGGAAACTCTGTGTTTATGGCATCATCCGGCTGGTGATGGAAAATGAACTCCTTTCTTGGTCTAAACACCCAGTGGGATGGACAGGATGTAAGCAGCCTCATAATAACCACAAAGTGGCCCTTGTCACTTAACTGGAGGGCTGTATTTTTTTAAGGATCATGAAGAAAGCTCTTTGAATTCTCGGTATCCTTTGACCAACACACACACATTTCTGACAGGATAAAAAGCCAGGAAAAGAGAAAATTGTCTCACCTGCTACCACATGCATCAGACATGCATCAGACCATGCTGAAATCTGGGAGCTCACAGCTTTGGATAGGAGGGGCTACCAGCATTTCAGTTGTCACTTTTAAGAAAATAAAGTATGGTGGCATTCAGTCAGGAATGTATCCTACTACCCTCCAAAGGAATTTAATCATACAACCAACTTCACTTCCAACTGCCTACAGAGTGCAGGTTGGTGTTTAAAGCAGAGCATTTCTTACAGCCTTACCTATTGTGAAGTGCAGTTATGTTTTTCTACAAGATTTACCTGCAGGGCAAAAGACTTCTAAAAATTCAGATGTGAAATTCAGCATGACTGCTGACCCAGTCTATAGGATCCTTGATAGCCAGATGAGTTGAGTCACATCCTACCTCCTGCTCCTTTAAGCCTGAAGTGCCACTGGCTCTTTTCAGACCTGAGTAAATTGCTTCTCTTCTTTTGCCTACTCCTTAAGCTACCCTAGGCACCAAGCAAGGAAAGTAAACACATGGCAAAGGCACAATAGGCAGAACGGACTTGATCTTTGTTTAAAGCACAGGGTCAGCTCCTCGCTGTGAGCAGATTTTCCTCTTTGGAAACAGGTTCATGTTTATGTTTTAAGTTCCAGCAACATGCTCTGGATTTTCAACATGTGCAGCACATCTGCTCCAGCCCAGATTTATGAACAAATCTGCATATAATTGTGCTGGGCTAGGGTGTTGTTGTTGTTGTATTCCTCCACCCCCCACTTTTACCCACCCTTTAAATAAAATGGTTTTGTCCAGGGCTGTATAAACCCCCTGATTCCAAGTCATATAATTTTATGGACAGGGAAAAAAAAAAGTTCTTTTGTATTGCACCTGAGCTCATTAAAGCCCCCAAATTCCATAATTTTACACTACCATGTGCTGCATATCGTATTTAGTACCTAACAGAGTAATTGCTTACAGTCCTCAGAGTGAGTGCACATAAGGTGGAGAAATGATGGAACAGGTGGGAGAGCCACCCTGAGCTTGGCAATTGCAGGTTTACATCCCTGCCCCACTGACATGAAGCTCTGTGGGTGAATGGTTCAAAAGCCTGGAATTAGGGTCCTTTGTTAGCTCTGTGCGGGGTGCCAAGGCCCAGACATCGGCCCCCAGTGAATGCTGTGGCAAAGCAAAAAATCTGTGGGATACAGACTGGGGAGAGGGAGAAGCCAAGGATAAGGGGGTCAAGGTGAAAAGTCCAGGGTTCCACAGGAACCAGCAGCTTAAACAACTTAACCAGACATCCCAGGTAAAAATAAGCCTGGGAAAACTCAAGAGAAAGTGAGCTGCCCAAGAATCTTCTATGGTAACATTCAAGGTTCCCTAATTTGTTCTTAAAAATCAACCAAAATCTTTTGTGCATCTTTGCAAAGGAAATTGTGTCAAAGCAGCTGTTTATAAATAAAAAAGGGTTTGCACATTACTGGTCTGTGAGCAAAGACTGTGAAACTGTTTTTGCCACCATGTCTTGGCTACATGAAGATCATCTGGGGTGTGAAGAGGAGAGGAAGGTGCAGGTAGATTTATTGTGTGGTGACACACACTCTGTCCTGGTGACTGTACCCTTTGGAAACCAAATTCCCCTCACTTGGCATTGAGGGCTTGCTCAAGGGATCCAGTCACAAAGGTCACTGTGTTCAGTGTTCCAAGGGCACATCCCAGTGATGTTTGTCTCAGTCCATGGACTACCCACCCTGATGTCTCAGGACAGATTTAGGCCTCCAGCATGTAAGAGAGAGAGGTTTTTAAAAAAACTGTACATGCATGGGGTTGCTCAAGTGCAGGTAGAAAAAGTGTAGCAGAGCAACTCATTTTAGCCATGGCTCCCAAGTCCCAAGTCCCACCCTAATCACAGCTGGTATCAGAGCTGCTGATAAGCTCTGAGTGATTTCCTTGGGCCTGGAACTGCAAGTGTGCTCTGCTTGAGATTCTCCAATGTCTTATCTGCAGCCTCTTGGATAGTTAAGATTAGGTAGCCAGAAAAAGACAGAGAAAAAGACACTGTGTTGGCAAAAAAATGTGAGCAGGGGCTGATTGAAGCACGCATGTGCAAATGTACCCCTACACAGACAGTGAATGCTCACTGGTTGTGTTTAGTAGCCTGATTTCCTAAGGAAGTAAAAAAACAAAACAAAACAAAACAAAAATCTCTTGAAATCATTGAAACCAAAAGTAGGTTTTGCAATGGTCAGAGAAGACTAATATTTTGGTAACTTGTAACTGTGCTTAGCCCTAAATGGTGGGAAAGGTGGAAGGCTCTAACCTTGACATTAGGAAACTTCTGACATTTAGAGTTTCAGAAGTCTCTCAGCTAGGAACAACTTGTTTCCTTTTTTGTTTTTTTGGTTTTTTTTACTGTAGTCCCTCCTCATTTAAAACATATAATGAATGTGAACAGTCATCAGTCTGTAAATACTGGGTTTAAGTTCACTAGAGCTTTGTTGAGATATCCCTCCTAGGTAACAAGTCTGTGGCTCATTAGTCCCTCATTAGCAAGATAGAAATAAAGACGCAAAAGGAAAAAAAAAAACCTTTCTCCAAAGATATTGTTGCAGTCTAATTGCCTGCAAGGAATTCTTAATAATGTTTACTAATGCCTTTTCAGCATTGCCAATTTTATAATGTTCCAGATGTGACGTTGCTGTTCCCTGCTGTGATATTGCTGGGTCTGCTAAGGCACTCCTAAGTTTGCAAAGATTTTAGCCCCATCTTATGTCACTGCCTTGGAACAACATCCATTGGGGCTTTCCAGCATCATATTTGTACTTTTGAAAAAAACAATCAGAAAACTCCTGTCTGATCCACTGTTTATCCAGAACTAAGTAAATTCAATCCCAACCCACACTGGCTGGAGCCAGCAGCCCTGGGCATCACAGCACTATCAGATACTCACAGTTCAGCCACATTTGCTTTTATTTTCCATTGTTTTTCTTTTAATATATTGGTTTAGACTTTCTGACATTAATTGGTTCCTTATTTGTAGAGAAATATCTTTAGTTTGGATATGATTTTATATTGTAAGCAGCATTTGGAATATAAAACAAGCAGATGTTTGCAAGGATCTGAAAGAAAAGCTCACAGCATCCCTGTGTTATGCTTTACAGCCAAGCAAAGGAACAAAGCAGGCAGCAAATATGCAATTTTGAAACAAATGAGCTTTTAACCTAAATTTATCTGAAGTTCCTTGGTGTTCTGGGAACAGGCAGGCTCTCCACCTGGGTCAGATTTGTATGCCATTGGGAATATGTAAATAAGTATATTTTTGGATTAATTTATTAAGGAAAAAAAGCTTGTGAGATCATCATGTTTGTCATTCTTCCCATATAATAACTTGTGTACCTGCTGAACAACTTCAGCTAAACTGAAAATAGGGTGGAATCCTCCATGATTTCAAATTCCTGGAAAGAATTTGGTAGAGAAAGGAGACATATTAATGCTCCTAGGATGTGTGTGTGAGCAATCTGTCACTATTCAAGGAGGAATCATAGAGTCATTAAGGTTGGAAAAGAACTCAAAGATCATCAAGTTTAACCTGTGATCCTTCCTCACCTTGACACCAGCCCGGAGCACTGAGTGCCATATCCAGTCATTTATTGAAGGCTTCAAGGGATGGTGACTCCACCACCTCCCTGGGAAGCCCCTTCCAATGCTTAACAATCCTTTGAGTGAAAAAAAATTCTTCCTGATGTCCAATCTGAACCTCCCATGCTGCAGTTTGAGGCCATTGCCTCTTATCCTGTCACTAACTGGCTGGGAGAAGAGGCCAGTCCCCACCTCCTTTTCTCCAGGCTAAACATCCCCAGCTCCCTCAGCTGCTCCTCATAGGAATTATTCCCTTCACCAGCTTCATTGCTGTTATCCACATTAATATATCTGCCCTTCTCTGGACACAAGAAGGAAGCTTCACATTGGAAAATAGCAAGAACACCCCAACCACAGGGAAAGACTCTCTAGGACAGAGAATCCCTTCGTGACAAAAAATCCATAAAGTAACATCTTTTCTTGTTGATATTCACCAGGGCCCAAGTTGGATTTCTAATTTTTTTTTAATTCTGTTTTCCCACATGGCCTGGGTTGTTTATCTTTGCTGTTCCCAGGCTCTGAAATGTTCTTCAGTGTCATGTTGGACATAATCTCCATGGCCACCATTGCACCTCTTCAGAGTTGGCTGCACCTGCTGGCACTCTCCAGCCTGTCTCTGTCAAAATGATCCAGATGAGTTACACCTTTCCTACAGTTTGGAGAAGGAGTAGCCAGGATCATTTCACCAGAACTGGGTTAGGGAGGAAATCCACAGGTATTCCAGAAGATTTAAGAGATATGGCTTCAGGGCAGTGAGTAGCACCTATGTAGCAGCCTCAACTCTACCTGAAATGGTAATTATGGCCATATCCTAATGCACAATCTCAGGATCAAAGTAAAGTCTAATTGGGAACAGTGAGGTAGGAGAGAGTCTCATTGTACTTTACAGTTCTATGACGTCAAACCCTAGAAAATCAGCGAGAACAATGTCCACCTGTTCATTAAAAAAACATGCAAAAAAAATATACAGAGGTATGATCTGGTTCACTAGTTAAGCGATGCAAAACTCATTTCTTTGTCCTAAATTAATCACCCTGCTCCTAAAATGCTGGCTCTGTCAATTAATGCTACGTTCCTTATGCTTGTCAGACCATGGTAATACTATCCACAAGGGCACCCTATACTCTCCTCTCTTCCCACATCCACACAAGGGAGACATGCAGCAGTCTGGTCACCTTGGCTGGTGATATTAAAAAGCTCCTGTTTCCAGCTCTGAAGGTCCCCAGTTCATTTTCCCAGTATGTCAGCCAAGACAGTGGTCCTCACATTTGCACTCTTTAATAGGTTCCAAGCTGACATCACATTCCCCTTTATCTACTCTTTTTCCAATATATATATATATATATATATATATATATATATATGTATGTATGTATATCCTTAGCCTTAATCACTCTTCAGGCAAGGTTTCTTCAAGCAGACCCAAATCAAGTGATCAGCAGAGCCACTGGGAATCTTTCTGCAGACTCCAGCCGACTCAGGATCATAAAGTCCTGAACCCACGAACATCTGCAAGATCTGGAGGCATTCCAATATGGATTCAGATTGGACATCAGCCACTCAGGCCCATCTTAATTCATAAATCAACATACCCAACTGACTTTCTCTTCTCTGGATCCCCTCCAGTTTGTTAATACTGTTCTGTTAACGAGGTGCTTAGAACTAAGCACAATATCCCCAGTGCAGCCACATGAGAGCTGTTACATTCCTACTTCATAATGTTATGTCTCCACATCTCCCAGCCAGAATTGCACTGACTTCACCAGCTACCATGTTTTGTTGCAGCCTTGAAACCCTGGTCCTGTCACTCTCATTCACTGAAAGCTGTACTTAGCTCCACAGGTAATCGTAGCACAGTCAGCAGGACTCCTCACCCAGGACTGGCAATGCAAGCAGGGAAAGCAGAAACTGATCCCAGGGAAAGAATTCCTATCTAGATTTTTTGAACTGATAAACTGAGACAGCAGAATAACTGTAACAATGCCATCCTGCTGCTTTCCTGAGCAATAATCTATTTTCCTCATTGGGATAAATGATTTGGCCCTCAGTCTCCTGCTTTAGCCATTTGGGAACTGGATTATTGCTTCATAAACTGTGCAATGCACTCCTATTACTGTTTAATTGCATTGGGCAGAGAAAGGGGGAAAAAGATTTTGCAATTTCTAATGGAAATCTCCCAGAAGCACTCTCTTTCTGTGTTACTTTCCTCAATAGTTAAGACAGTGAACTGCATTCCAATCCAAAATTTTCCTCTGAACAAAGAACATAATTTCTCTTTATAGATTTCTGCCAGCACAGCCCCTCTTTGCACACACTGCTTCTCTCCTGGACCTGGATGCTCAGTGTTCCTTACCACCTCCTGTAGTGAGATTACCCTGTCTCCTAGGCAGACATTTGCTGTAAAATCTCAGCTATATATTTTGGTGTGAGTTTACATCTCGATTTCCTATCACTAGCAGCACAAGCTGTGCTTGAAACTCTTCATTCCTTCCATCCTTTTTTTTGTTGTTGTTGTTGTTGCCTGCAAGCTCTTCAGAGCAGTCACTGCCTCCTGTTCCACAGGGAACCTCCATCCAGCCCTTCAGTGGCTGCAGTTCTGGAATTGAGACATACCCTGTCTCCCAAAGCAAGAGCTGTAGCTGCCGGTGGGGGAGGAAAAGGGCTTGGTCTGCAATTTTTTCATTCTTAAACAGTGCAGCATTCACTCCTGTCTCTAGCATGTTTTCTAACACTAATCTTCTCCTCTGACACAGCACTGAGAAGTCAAGATGAGTTCAAAGCTCTGTTCAGTTGTTTGAGAAAAGGCTGAGTCCCTGATTTCTAATTATCTAATGCCGACACTTGTTTCCCTTTAGGAAAATTGGGCAGATATCTTTTAATAATATTTTTTTCTAATTCCAGGAGGTGGTTGAAGTGTTTTCATCAGAATGATTCTCAGGAAAAATACCTTTTCAATAAACATGAAAATTTTTGCTAGCCAAAGCATTTAACCTGGTTAGTGCTTTTACAGATTTTATGAAAACCCAACAAAGGAAATGAACAAGGACTTTCTTGGTGAAATGTTTTCCCTTACAATATTCAATGTTTGCTTTCCAAAATGTGGCTTTGTAATAAGTCTGAAAACCTGTACCAAAAGATACATTTTAAGATTCCGAACACAGTAATTTTCGTAGGAAATACAAAACAAATAAAAACAAAGTTAAGAAACTTTCCAAAGCAGAAACAAAAAGGAATTTGGGAGAGTGAAAAGTAAAGCTATTTTTTATCCCTGCAGGAAGAAAACTGGGAACTTCCTGGGCTTACTGTGTCCTGGACAAGCCTGAGAAGCTGCAAGCCAACTTCTCCCTTAAGCATTGCCATGTGTTCTCCCACACTGCTCCACCCACTTGTGCCAAAAACCTGTCCAATTACCTATCCTCTGGCAAACCATGTCTTATCATTTCCTCAAGCTTGCAGACTGTTCCCATTGCTGTCTGTCAATCCAGCAGCCAGCTGACCTTTCTGTCAAACACTGCAAAAAGTTTTCCCCAAACCACGTCTGCCCAATTTGTCCAGTTGCTGGAAACATCATTGCTGTGGGGTTCATCCATGGCCCATGAGCTCTCTGGGGCCAGACCTGCCTTCTACAGCACCTGGTCAGGGAGCTCCTGTCCCCACAGGGCTGCAGCTCTTACCTGGGATTCTTAGGTGCTCTTCTAATATCAATTTAAAAACAACCAACAAAGAGGGTAAATCTGTGACAATGCACAGCTTGTGCAAAGGAATTGGAGACAACTCACATTCTGATTTTCAAAGTTGGTAGTTCCTTTCTACAGAATATCAAGCTCTTATCACAAAGGAAGGGGGAATGTTTGGCACTGGAGTTAATTGTTGGTTAGTTGGTGTTGATTTTAACATGCAGCTGTGCATGTCCTAGTAAAAGAGGCAGTTACAGTGAGATATTGAAGGAAAATTACCTACTTGAACTTAAATAAATAGAGAGGTAAAGAGGATCTACTGCACTGACATGAAGATTAGCATGAGAAAAAAATCCTCCAGCACACGGCATCTTTAATCATAGATAAAGCTGGACTCAGCCTTGGAGGCCTTTCCAACCTCAATGATTCTGTGCTAACGTGGGGAAGCAGATGCCTCTAAAGGAGCCATGGGGTGGAAGGCTGAATTGCTGACTGTCCAGCCCCTGTGGCAGCAGGGCTCTCTGAGAGCTCCCCGGGACACCAAAGCTCGCTGGCAGGATGTCCGGCCAGCAAGGAAACCCGCTGGTATTTTTAACAGGAGGTTACAGGGGTGACAGGCTGGGACAGCAGCAGGTCAGATGAAAGGCTTGGCAGGCCAAGCTATCAGACATGGTTTCCTCCAGTGAAATTCCAGCTGGAGATCTCCTATCAGGCTCTCCTCTCTCTGTTTCTGGGACGCACAGCTCCTGCCTTCCCCCACAACTTTGTGGTTTCCAAGGAGACCACACGCTGCTCACCCGGAGCCCGGCACCGATGGCCAGGTGACTTCACAGGGTCAGGGAGCCCATAAAACACCGCAGCCAGAGCGACAGCGCTGAGCCTGACTCACTGCCATATTCTGGAATCCTACAGGGCATATGAACCTCATGATGGGTTGTTCTCTTCTCTTTTTCATTAGGGCTGTTACAATGAGACCTAGACATGGTGTCACTGCCTGAAGACAGCCCAGAGGGGGAAAAAGCTCCTGTGGAATCGCAGGCTTCAAAGAACCGATTCCAATATTCGTCTTACTCAGTCTTCTGAAGGAAGATAAATATGAGAAGTCAATTTCATAATCGTAACAGTATAAAAATACACTAAAAATTCAACATTTATAACACCAAGCAAGTTCACATCAAGATCAAAGATTAAAAACTGGCTACGTTCCTACAAGTATGAAATGTATCAATTAGGTAGCGCGGCTCGGTGTCAGGAGATGTGAATCTGGTGCCTCTCTTAGTTGCTGATTTCCTGAAGAACTTGGGAAAACTCATACAGGACATAAATTTCATAGGGATTTTTGTAAGGCAATATTTATCTCCACCTGAAAATTAGGCTCTGGAAGTAGTTTTTTCAAGCTCCAGTCCATAAAAAGATATCAACATGTAAATTTTATTTAGGAGCCAAATAGAAATTAGAGTTCTGGATGCCTTTGTGTGTGTAGACCTCACTATTTCTGTGGCCTTAATTCTCTATGTCTTAAGTAAGAACACTGGAGTTTATCTGACTGGAGTGGAGTCAAAACAAGAAATTTAAAGTAATTATGAAGCACCCATAATAGTGTGGAAAATAGATAATAGTTTCTGTTGCAGCAGTGTTGGAAGAAGCTCTGGTTCAGGACCATAGGAGAAGGAAGCAGAAATAACACATATGCATATGACAGGATAATTCACAGGTGCCAGTTGAACCCAACAGATAAAGAGTGCTGTACAGTTGGCAGCATTCAGTTTTCCCATGACATTGTATCAGCCATGGCTGTCATAAGGAAAGGAGCAAAGGATGCTATTTACCCTAAGTAAGATCTGGTTAGTAATTAAATATTTCAACATTTCTTCCTGAAAAGTTTATTAAAAAAGACTTTATGCACCCAAAACACAAAAAATGTACATTTGTGTTCATTCATGATAGATACGCTGCTTTCCAGCCATTCAGGTTTTGTCTACACCAATATTTGTAGGGAACTTTGAGGTCATCTTACACCAGCCTTGTGCACTTTCATCATAACCCTCATCTTTGGAATAGCTCACAGCCTTAGCCAAAATCATTCTCATGATGTTTCTTGTCTACAAATCGGGGCTGGTTTGGATATAGGCCTATCAGCTACTTCTAGGCATGTCTTGATGGGATTTCTGCTATCACCCAGCACACTTGGACATGTCCCAGAACAAGAGATGAAATGAAAGCAGCATGAGGCAGAAGTTTAATAGAATTCCCATGAATCTGCCTGAAAAGAGTAACCAGTAAGTTCAGGGTAATTTTGCAGTGGGTCCCAATAGTTAATGTAGGACTGAAGCTGTGCTGATTGGCTAAATAAGCAAGTATCGCAATTTTGGAATAAGTGATTGCAAGAGGCAGGTCTCAAGTGCTTCAGAGACATTTGCTCCCAGAACTTGCCCAAACACCAACCCCAAATGAATGCTTCCCAGAGAAGTTCAGTCCTGACTGACTTATAGTCTACAACATTTTAATAATTTGATTGCTGGACAGTTGCAACAACTCACAGTGGACAAGCAGCTGAGCAAAGCATGTCTACAATAATCACATCAATATCCCTTCACTGTCCTAGCAGAGGAGACAGTTACAATAAGATATTGAAGGAACACTATCTACTTGAACTTAAATAAATAGAGAGTTGAAGAGAAAATAAGGTGAAGAGAATCTGCTTCATTGACATAAAGATTAGACTTGGAAAAAGAAAACTCCAATGTATTAATTTATTCCTTCCTTCTGAAAGGATCCACTTAAAAAACCTATATCCTACACTAAAAGTAATGAAGGGGAAAATCCACTTCACTCTTCTGCCATTAAGGAAACAGTTAATGGGTTCAGCAAAAGGTGGCAGCCTGAGACCTGTGGAGCTCTGTTTACTTTGTTAGTGACTGACAGTATCCCTCTCAATTTGTTGTACGAATTGTTTTTTTGAAGATAAAATACTTCTCTTTCCACTCTTCCAAATGTTGCTCCAGGAGTAGAGATTACCCAAAAAATGTGCTGGATGCATTAGAAATTGCAGCCCCAGGAAAACAGCCCTTGATAGAGCAGATTTTCTCTCTGCCTGTTAAGTTTCCCACGCTTCCCAGCCAGACTCTGCTGGCCAGGGCTCAGAGCCTGACTCTTGCTGTGAAAGTACGGGAAGCTGTTTCATCCTTGCAGCTGAGTGACCCTGGGTGTCCGAGCTGCAAGGGCTGCATTGGAAATCAGAAGACAGAGTGTGGCTCAGAACAGCCTTCCCTGACAGGCACTGTAAGGTCTCCAATCTCCTGGCACCGGGGCCACTTGACAGCCTGTAACACATCCCTGTGTGGGGAGAGGAGAGGCCTCACAGTCCAGGTGGGGAATGAACACAAGGCTCCAGTGGAGTAGGCAGAAAAGGAAGCCCTGTGGTTTTCAATCTCGGGCTGTATCCAGCTCATTCTTTTGTAAATCAAGTTGCTCCTCCTCCTCCATCCACGAAAAATGACAAGGCAACTCAAAGCCTTTGTCCGTAGGAGTCTTTCCACTATGGCAAGCAGAGGTAGCACACAATGTGCTGGGTTATCTGCTTATTCAGCTCACACTGGCTCTGGAATCTCTTATAACCTGGTGGAAAAAAATTACTTTTTGGGCACAGGGAGATGCTTGGGTGCCAACCAGCCAGGAGTGCAGGGGATATGATCCCTGCTCTTCTTTCTCCCTCTCTTTTTAAGCCAGCAACTCATCTTTCATTTCAGATCTTCACTCCTCTATTTGCAAGACACAATTCTCCCCATTCAGTGGAGCCTTGTGTATCACCTAGCTAATATCTTGCAAATTATTCTAGGCATTCCTACTGTTATCTGTATAAGGCAGAACTGTCTGAGCTCTTATCATGAATCAGGATCCCATTGTGTTCAGAAAAAATAAGACCCTATAAACAGCAGCACAGTGGAACAAACACTGGCACATCTGCAGATGCAGCAGTGGATACCATTTGAACCTCACTTTTTTCTTAAGTCTCCCACACCACATTCAAAATATTCTGCAAAATCCCACTTCCTGTCCTGACCCTGTGGCAAGAAGGAACACGGAAACCAGGGAGAGCAGGAAATTCCACTCAAATTCCAGCTGCAATCATTTCTGTGAACAGGAGGGACAAAATGCAGCAGAGATTGTGGCAGATAAATGCCATGTGCTCAAAGAGGCAACCAGCAAAGAATAAGGTCTGGGATAGGGAGCAGGTCACACATGGCAGCAGAAGTAGACAGCCCTGATCCTTGCCTTATAGATTGTGCATCAATATTAATTAAGAATTGACTTTACATAAATAAGACTAATATTGCTAGAGGTGTCTGGTTGAATTTCTTATTCCCAATGACAGCTGGATAGAACTTCACCTCAGCTTTTAGGAGGTGGGAGGAGAGACTGGAAATCATTCAAAGGCTTTTTAAATCATTACCGTTGCTCTTACTGTTATAGTTACCGGAATGAAGTTGAGTGCAACCCACGTACCCTTCTTGAACAAAGAAAAGGAAGTATCACAGTTCTGCTTAATGTCTTTGCTGGGCCTCTCTTGGCCCATGAATCTGTCCTGGAATACTTAGGCTTCTTCAAAAGCAGGAAAAGTAAGACCAGGAGTTTGAAATCAGTGCCAGCAGAAGATGTGTATCTCCTGATGTTATGAGAACTCTAAATTAACTTGGTGGCTTGCTCTCTGATATTTTAAACCTGGACTTACAAATATTTAGCTTCTGTTGGTGAGAATGAGTGTGCAAGACTGAAAAAGAACTGCATAACTCTTGAAGTGGTGTCTGCATAGGGGTTTGCTGTGTTTGAAATGGGTCCCTTACTTAAATCAACACATAGAAACAGTGCAAACTCAACACACAGGCAGGGCTGAAAGGGAGAAACCACCCTGACTGCACTGGAGATAATTAAAAAGTCTCTTCCCAGCTATTCCAAGGCTTTGCAAACTGGAGGTGATGGAATCACCACCACCCCACAGTCTATTTGTCTGCTGGAAGACAACCTCTTCCATCTGGCAAGAGATGTTGCCAGATCTTCCTCTGCCCTTTCCATTTGCCATCTTCCCAGAGGACTTGCCCAAACAATACAAAAAAAGGCATCAACATCACTGTGACAAGTTGTCTTCTGCTACTATGCCAATAAAAATTACCTTCCTTACACCACATTTCCCTGAACCTGACATCTGTCCTAAATCTCAAGTCATACATCCCACTCTTCCATTAACATGCGTCATCCTACAGACGTCCTTCTGCTACTCTTAGAGTCATGTCAGAAAGAATCATTGACTTATTGTCAGCAGATTCAGCCTACCATGTTAATGGTGTCTGCAGAGCCCTCTTCCCTAATCAGCTTGTTCTTACAGCCCCAAAAACGCTGGAAAAACCTTCTGAGCTGTAGGATGTCAGAAGCAAGGAAAGAATTGCCTGAACTGTACGGCTACTCTGCCTGGAGCATAAAGGGTAATTTGCTACATTTTGGAGTTCTCTACCTTGAAGCAGAGCCAATAAAGAGCTTTTTTCTCAGGAATTCTCACAGCTTCAAGCTGCCTAAATAAAAGATCTGATGCTAGGGATACTTTTGAGAATTTCAGGAAACATAAATGACTTTCTCTACAGAGATTATGGGCATTATATATAGGAATCCTAGTTCCAGATGTTTAAGAGTAAAATACCAGGACTTCAGAGTGGACAGTTGCATAAGAATAGAAAAGACAATGAATGTCTTATGCCTTCAACTATAAGCTATTTACAACCCTTCTGTTTTTAAAGCAGAGACCAAATGGGGAAGAGGCTTCCTTTAAGGGGCAGGGGCCATGGCAAGTCCTGGTAGTTGTTTTCATTATTCCATCAACTTGGTGTCTTGAAAGATTTATTAACTCATTCTCTTTCTTGGTCTTTTATTTCTATTTTTAAGTCTCTGATGTTGCCTCTATTCTCATGCACTTCACAATGCCCTTTCTGCAAAGTCAGTGGAGATCAGTCTCAGCCTTCATCTTTTCCACAAATGGGAAACTAAATATTTGCAGAGCTGGGGGTGTCTGTGGTTGTGCTAAGATCCAGGAAGTCAAGCAATTAAGCCAAATGTTTGCCTAGTGTAAATCAGCACTGAGACTTTACCTAATTTCTGATGGGAATAAGGAAATCCTTACAAGATCAGACTGCAGGTTAATATTGCCATTTTCAGCAGGAAGCTAATTCTGTGAGGGAGGTGCAAAAACCCTTTCAAAGTCTGATTTTCCTTAGAATCACAGAATAACTTAGGTTGCAAAAGGTCTTTAAGATCATTGAGTCCAACCACTAATCCAGTACTGCCAAACCCACCACTAAACCATGTCCCAGAGTGTCCCATCTATGTGTCTTTTAAATATCCCCAGGGACGGTGATTTCACCACATTACTGGACAGCTTTGTCCAGTGTATGACAACCCTTTTAGTGAAGAAATTTCTCCTAATGTCCAATCTAAACCTTCCCTGGTGCAACTTGAGGCCATTTCCTCCTGGCCAGCATGCCCACAGCTCCTATCAGTCTGAAGAATCTAAACACCATGAGGCTACCATGCTTTCTACCCCAACATCGGTGATTTCTGTATGGAGGGTCACCTGGGGGTAATGGAGTGCAGTCACACTGGTGCAGAGGGCTGTAGGGACCCCTCTGCCCTGACTTGGCATGCACAGCATGAAAAGCAGCTGCCTGATGTCTCAGGGAATCTCGCAGATCTGGTAGACTCCAGAAAAGCTGAATGTGGATTGCAGGAAGGAGATCAGCCCTGTGACTGCTGGGAAGGACACCTAGCAAACCTCTGCTCCCCACAGCTCATTTTTGATCCCTCACAACCCCATCCCAAACACAAAAGCACAGGGTTGGGGCAATCAGTGCAGCTAATTGCACAGACACAGAGAGCTCAGTGCTCCAGGACATTCCCACATGTCCCCCACCAGCAGCCAGCTGGGGACTTTGGTGTCAGCACGGTTGAGATGAACCAGTTCATTCCAAACCCCCTTGGCAGTGGCCAGCAGGCTGCCATGAAACAGCCCCATCTCTGAGACAGACAACTACCTCAGCTATAATTAAAGATAATTATTCAAAGGCACCCTGTTCATGTAGCAGTGCTCAGAAGCTCCCTGCATGAGCATGTAGGCAGCAGGGCTGTTTTTCTTCATAAAAACTTATGAGGAACACTGCGCAGATTAACAGCTTTAATGACAAAAATTACCGCTTACAACACTGACTTCAAATCAAAGAACAATATCTGCAGACAGATATTTTCATGGTTTTCATAACAATTCATTATAGGTGGCACCAAGGGATTATATTTTTATTTCCCTTGTGTCATTTCTCTCAGACTCAGGTTCATTTCTCTTAATGAGGCAGCAGAAGATAAAGGGCAGTGAAGGCTCTTCCAATGCCTCTGCAGAATGTGAGGAGTTTAGGGGCAAAGTGATAACTGATCCTCTAAAGGAAGAGGGAGGGCTTGGAGGGGGGGAGAGGGAGAATGATGGGGTGGGATGCTCTCTGCCATAATGAACTAAAATTAAGACATAAATTCTCCTACCTTTGTTCCGACCAGATCTAACAAAAGGGATTCGACTATTTAATGAAGACTGGATCAGTAGCAAAATTATTAGCTAATTAATTGTAGAGGGAAGGGAAAGAAAGAGGAAAGGAAAAAAGTCTTTGACTGAAAGGACAGGACTGAAAGTTCTTCATGTAGGCTCTCAGAATAGGAAGGAAGACCTTGAATTCTGGAAGCCTTTACTCAGGCAGCATGGCCGCTCTTCACACAGAGTTTGAGATGGCAAGGCAAAGGTCGAAGCAAGACAGAGGAAGAATTAAGCAGACCTCAAAATGGGGCCCAGGATTCCCCTGGTAGTACCAGGCTTGTTAGGACTGAGTAGAGGTTCCCAGTGAAACTTGATGGAAACTCTCCTGTGAATTACTTTTCTGTTGGAAAATAATGTGGAGACAGCACAAAAGTGTTCCTGGGAGTGTGGACTCCTGGCACAGGCTCAGGAGACCAGGCAGCTGTTTTGTTTCTAAAACAAAAAAAGCATCAACCCAAATGCTTCAAAGTCTTCTGAGAACTAAACAAACAGAGAACTGGCATTTCCAATCCATGGAAAGCCTTCTCATTCCTGAGTTTTGTTCCAGCATTTGTTTCAACAATTTTGGTTTCCTGTGAGTGGGGCAATCTGAGTTTCAGCAAGTTCTGCCCATCAGTTAGGGCCACAGGGCTCCCAGCATTTGTGGCTCAAAGGGGAAAAAAAACTAAAAAGAGAATTCAGGGTTTCCTCTATTTTCAGGATTTTCAGGACTCCTTTGGCAGCAAAGATCCTATTTGAACTCACTCCTTTGTATGCAAAGGGGAGCAAAACAGAAATTGGGGCTATCAGCAAAACTCCAGTAAAGGGAATTGCTTTCTTTGATTCAGGTTAATCCTAATTCAGATCCTTCTCCAGTCTGCTCTAAGCAGTGCTTTCCTGAAAACCAGAATTTTAAGTGCTGCTAGTGTTGGGCAAGAGCCTGGGAGCCTGAATGGGTAAATAATCTGACAAGGCATAGAGACAGGAGACAAAGGGGCTAGACAGGGAAAGGAGAAACCAAGGATAAATGAGATACAGTCAGTGGTATTTGTGTGTGTTTGGCTGTGGGGAAGAAAATCTTGAGAAAGAGGAAAGATGTATTTTTATCATTAGCCCTTTCCCTCTACTTATCCTTGGCTCCCAACTTTTCACCCTCTAAATGCAAAGGCAATATCCATCCTTTGGAGATAGGTAGGCTGGACTGAAGTAATGAAGTAATTATTTTAGGAGTATTTAGCCCACACTTTTTCTGCCTCCTTCAGATTATGAGGAATCCTTCCTGCCTTGGCAGAGGCCTGAGTCACACAAAAAGGTGTTTCACACCCGCTTTCCTGCTCTGCACCAGCATTAGAGAGCACAGGCTCAGGAATGGAAAAACACAGGACTAAGGACTTCCAAGGTCCCCTCCTGCCCTGTCTCCAATGAGCGCCAAGAATCTACAAAGCTGACCTTCCAAAAAATTTTTCAGAATTAATATATATATGTATTATCTCTGTATATCTCAAGTGGGTAATTATTTGCCTTCTGCTTCCCATATTTTTCAGACTTTTCACTTGAAATCAACAGGGCTTGAATCATGTCTCTGGTTTAATGAAGGCTGAGCTTCTTGTGGACTCACATGACAGCAGGAGGTGCTGCTCACTGAAAAGCCCAGGATGGTGGGAGACTTTGATAATATCACGAGAGTTGGTAACACGGGCAGAGGACTTTGAATAAAGCTGTCTGACCTCCTTGGCCCAAGTGCTTTTACAGCCAAGCAAAACAATTTCTCTGGACTCTAATGAATAGACTTCTGTCATTGTTCATCATAATAATGCCCCGATCCTGGCAAGATTACCTAGATGCTACCATAATCCTGCTAATAAGTGATGATTATAAAACACATACTTGAGGAAAAGGAAAGGTAGAATTTGGATCTTTTGCCCCAGTCTCTTCCCAAAGGAAAGCAGGATAATAAATGACTTCTGACTGTGATATATGACAAAGAGCCCTTACCACATCAGAGTCTGCTACAGCAAAATCCAGCCAGCTCACTCAGTTTTGTCCATAAAAATACTGCTCTATTCAGTGTGAGAGGCCTGATAAATGGGGGGGACCATACTGAAGACACTTAGTGAGATTTTTTTTCTTTCTGGGAGAAACAGCTGGAGACAAAAAAAAAAAAAAAAAGAGAGAGATTATTGTGTTTTTGTGAAACAAGCAACAAACAAGCATTTTTCCAAGCAGCAAAACTTCCTCATAGTACTATGGAAATATATTATTCTCTTATTATGTGTGAGTTCCTATCCATTTTCAGCTAGTGACTTCTGTTTTCTGGCAGAGGCCAGCACCAAATATTTTACCCACTGGCAAAATTGTTGCATAAGAGAGCGAAGTGTAACTAGAAAAATAACTAAAAAAACAAATGAAGTGGGCTAATTATGACAATTTTCTTCTTAGAACAGAGCATGTGCAATGCTCCTGCTGTCCCATTTCAACTAAGCTGGTGTCTCTTGACTGTGGAAGGTACCAGAGGCTCTTTATCTCAGGGCAGAGTTCCTGTTGAAAATGTGAACATGGGAGGTTTTGCTTCAGAATTTGGTCCATCACAGCTGATGGGGGATGCACACAGCAGAGTTTTCCATGCTTGCTCTACTTCTTGTTTAAGTCTAACTACTGCTTCCAATGCTAACATAAAGGGACTACTTCACTCAGAAGCAGTGACAGGCAGGTAAAATTCTTGCTGTATTCTGTAGCCTTAAAAGCAGAATGAGATCTTGATATATGCAATAAATAAAGGAGAGTAAAGATCATCCAAGTGGAAGACCTCCACAGGTACAGCATAAAGAGATCTGGGCAAATGCTATCCTGGAAAACATTTAGATACTCACACAAGAAATGTGGTTTTGTTATTCATTCCTGCTAACAACACGTGTCACCCCATTTGCACACCAGAAGTAGCTGGTGTGCAAGCCTGCATGAATTTAGAAAGCTCAATATATAGTTTGAAAAATCATCTTGCTTTCACAATAAAGTTATCAGCAGCTCAGCTACCACCCAATCTAAAAAAGCCTTCATCTGAAGAGGATAGCCTTTCTCTTCCCACTGGATTAGGTTTCAGTGGGAGCTAGGCCAGGAAATTGCTTTTATTTATATTCTCCACCCCTGGCAAAGTCAATAGGTTCATTAATCCACTGATGGGCCAGCACCACGATGGAAACTAGAGATGCAGAGGGGAAGAGTGCCAGAGGAATTGCTGCTTTTCTTCTCTCCCAAGCCTTCACCTTGTCCCCACCCCAACTTCACCTTCAGATCCCTCCTGCCAGGGTGCAAAGCTTTTGACACCATCTCCTCCTTTCCACCTGGATGTCCATCCTTCTTGGAGATAGAAGGAAAAATATAGCCCCAAATTTCATGGACACATCACATTTGCTAGGATGAATTGGAAAAGGTTGAAACTAGCACATTGCCTCTGGGATCAGGACCAAATAAACCTTCATTTTCTTAAATATGCAACAAAATTGTAACACAGCCTGTAGAAAATTAATCATGGCACTGACTGGTAAATCCAGGGAGCACTGTCTCCCTTTTAGAGCACAGCTTAAATTCTTGCTGAACCCCTGTTGGAGGGGCTGTTACCCTCAGCCTTCTTTTCAACACATCTTTTTATGTTCAAAGTATTTTTAACCGTGGGCTTTGACACTGTGATTGGCTGTGCTGTGACTTTTATTTTCCAGATAATCTGTCTTGCAGTGGAAGGACCATTAACCAGTCAAACAATGTTCTATACCAATAACATTATCACTTAAAGGGAGCACGGCAAGAATTTCTGCTAACTAGTGGGCAGTAAATTTACTCTTCTAATAGGTTCATCTTTTATTAGGTATTTATTTCAGGAGGTTAAACCATAATTAGATTGCATTAGGAAGCTGAAAAAGAAAGGAATGGAGATTCCAGCCTGAGAATTTGTTTTATTTGCTCCTCGGATGTCCAAAGAAATTCTCAGCGCAATCTGTATTCCTCCAGATAGGGGGTTGCACAACTAAACAGCTCCAATATTTCTGCCAGGAGTTTGCATTTGTCTTTCCTGTACAAAAGTTATTGCTAGGCTGTAATCCTTCCCTGAAATACAGTGTGTGGAGCCAAGGCTGAACCCAATTTACTGTGGCAGATGAATATAGCCAAGGTGGTGGTCTGAATGTTTGGCCTAAAGGCACAATCCAATTTTCAACTGTTTCAAAGCTATTATGTCAAAGGCTGTTTGCATAAACATAACAATGGGAGCGAGCCCCGGCAGCGGCGGCAGCAGAGGGGACGCTGCCCTCTCGTGTCTCCTGCTTGCATGTGCCTGGAGCTTGCTGCGCGCTCCTGATGAGAAAAGCCGGGATTTTGGGAGAAGAGCGGGTGTGTGAGCACTGCTCCACACACAGCCCCATCCTTGGAGGCCCTGCAGAGCTACCCAGACAACTCGGAGGGCTGGGCGATCACAGCTGGATGGAGTTGAACAAGGGCTGGGTTCTGCACCTGGGTGCACGGACAGAGTGGGGGGTGAGGCTGGAGAGCAGCGCTGTGGGAAGGACCTGGGGATCCTGGTCCATGGGAAGTGGAATTTGAGTCAGCAGTGCCCTGGCAGCCAGGAGGGACATCCCCGTCCTGGGGGCAGCATCGCCAGCCGGGCCAGGGGGGATTGTCCCGCTGTGCTCACCTGGAGTGCTGGGGCAGCTCTGAGCACTGCAATGTAAGAGTGATACCGAGCTGTCAGAGAGCACCCAAAGGAGGCTGTAGAGATGTTGAAGGGCCTGGAGAAGAAGCTGTGTTGGAGTGGCTGAGAGCACTTGGTCTGTTCAGTCTGGAGGAGACTGAGGGAGGGCCTCAGCAGGGGCTGCAGGTTCCTTAGGACGGGCAGTGGAGGGACAGCTCGGATCCCTGCTCTGTGTGACAGTGGCAGCACCCAGGGAAGGGCTGGAGCTGTGCCAGGGAGGTTTAGGTTGGGTATCAGGGAAAGGTTCTTCCCCAGAGGGTGCTGGGCACTGCCCAGGCTCCCCAGGGAATGGGCACAGCCCCGAGGCTGCCAGAGCTCCAGGGGCATTGGGACAATGCTGTCACACACAGGGTGGGATTGTTGGGGTGTCTGCAGGGACAGGAGCTGGATTGGATGATTGTTGTGTGTCCCTTCTAAGTCAGGATATTCTGTGATCCTGTGTTTCATCTCTGTGTCCGTGCTTGCAGGTGGTGGCTGTGTGCCTGTGCACAAGTGGGTGCTGTCTGTCTGTGTGGAAGTGCTCACAGTCACACACACTCACTTCAGCTGCAGGCATACACACAAACACACACAGACAAGTTTTTCACATGCACACGTGTCTACACTGCCAAGATTCTGGTTTAAAAAAAAAAAAAAGTAGATTCTGCCAATGGTGGAAATGGAGAATGTTAATGACTTTTTAAACTTTTCTCAAGCTTGAGAAACAGATGTGATTATTCAATTCATCACAAAAAAAAATGTCTTGCAGCAGCATGCATGTGATGAGCTGACTGATGATGTGGGAACCTATGAGAAAGCTGTTTCCCTTATTAGAACTGGAGAGTTTTCAAGTCAATGTTCTATTTCTCTTTCCCGTTACATACACACATAGATGCTTTCTTAAATAATAGAAGTATAGGCTAAACCTTTAAATCCATTTCATTTGAGTGATGAAAAACAAAATAGCAGACCCAAAGATTCTGTAACCTGGACTGGAACCTTGCCCAGATCTGCCATGCTCAGACATGTTTGGACTTAGGCCAAACATACAGACTGGACCCAGTCCTTATGCTCATCTCTAAATTTGAAAGATGGGAAGAGGATACCCTTATCAGTTTTTTGGAGGGTAGCTGGAGCAGGAAAGTCATTAAATGACAGAAGCTGCCAAAAATAAACATCCGCTGCTTTAAAAAATCCTCCTTATATAGAATCATAAATGCACAGGGCTTATTAAGACATCTGGAAAATTATTTTTTCTGATGGAGAGAATTCTCAAGGCCTCAAGCACAGAACAATAGAGGATTTCACAGAGAAACAGATTTGCAGAGTCAATGTTGCACATTTGTGGGAGTCTGAGTTCACTGGGGTCTAGCAGTTACAATGGGGCTGAAGCCAAAACCAAGGGACACAACCCCACAGCCACCCAAGGTCAGAGTCTTTCTCATCCAATATCTGATTTTCAGTCAAAGCTGGCATTGGACAACACTGATTAATATGATAATGTGAAGCTGGATGTGTGTGACAGATACTGAATAGCCGGGATCTAAAATTAAAATTCTTTCTAAACTCAGATGTCTAGAATCTCAGACCAAGAAACATAACATTTTCCATTGTTCCAAATTTCCATCTTTGCACTGACTCCTGTTAGAAGCATACATTAGCTACAGCTGTGACTGAACATTTCTATCACCTTTCTACAATGTGGCCTAAAATGGTACCTTAATTTTGGCAAATTAATAAAATGTATTTCATAGAAGCAAACTCTTTGCCATTAAAATATCATCAATATATCAAAAATATCATTCATCTGAATGAAAAAAATTGCAATTCATCATTATGATATCTATTTTAAACAACCCAACGACTACACAAATTTTAAAAAAATAAGCAAACAAAACACCTCACAACACCAAAGTATTTATCCATTAAAAATAGTAGATAATGCAGAAGGTGAAGGGCCTGCCAGGGTTAGAGTGGGTGTTCAAACTCAGGACGTAATCAGCTAACAGACAGCAGTCCTTACTCTTGGAAGCCAGTTGCCTCAAAAAGATGAAGCAGATCAAAGCAAAGCAACAAAAAGACAAGCAAGCATTAAGTTAGAAATGTGAAAATCGTTCTTCTTCTCTCTAAGTTACCAGCACATGGTAAATTTCATCTTATATTTCCTTCCAAAACCAAGGTAGGATTTGTAAACCCTGGCTTATCCTTTAGAGGCACCCAGGCTCCCTGGGATCAACAGAACACCACTACAGTACAGCAAGGTGTCCCCAGGGTTTTCCTTGCCTGTGAAATGGAACAGTGACAACTGAGATAATTACCTTTTTCATAGGATATCATGATGATTAATTAGTTATGGAAGGAGCAGAGCATACAGGAATTAAGGAGCAGATATTTTTATGTGATTGAAAAAATATTTTTATATCTCTGTAAACACTGCCTGATATCCAGAAAGGAGAACAGAGACTTTTTGAGCTATGCCCTGAATAGTCTCCTCAAAGAGAGCATCTGCCTGCAAGATCTACTCTCAGCCTGCCCCCACGATCCTCCCAAAGCCTTCCACACACATGGAAACCCATCAACAGCAGCTGCTGTGATTCATGTACATGAAACTAAGCATGAACTCGGGCTTTTGGGAGGTCAGGGTGATAAGAATCACGGGACAGGCACTGAAAAGGCAAACGTGACACTGCTTTTGCCCAACTCAGTAGCAAAATCAAGTCTCCCAGCTCCCAGCTTGATGCTTCACCCACAAAAGCATCTGCCTTCCAGGGAAGGGCTGGAGGAGCAGACAGAACTGGGATGCACCAAAGCAGCAGTGGGAATGGCTGAGAGAGACAGCTGAGAAAGGGTTTAATGAAGACCAGCTTTGTTAGATATTTTTCTGCATCTTGTTGTTTTAATGTATTCCTGTTTACATTGTTTCTGTTGCTGCTCCGTCCTTGGCTTTCCTGGGACCACTGTTAGATCCTCTTGCAGAGATCAGGATGTTTGGAATTGCAGTTGTGCTGCCATGACTCAGATGTTAGAAACCACTTAGGCATAAACAAAGCCTACAACCTTTGGAGTCACTCCCCCAAAAAAGGGCTGTGACAGCCCCAGAAAGACACCCAAAGGCAGCTGTCAGCTCCACCACAATGCTCTGGATGCACCAGCTCCAAACGGGGCACATCCTCAGAGGCATTCTCAGAAGAGTTTTTTTGAAGACAGAAGTTTCAGTGCTTTGCTGAGTAAGAAGGGCTCATGCTTTTCATTGAATTGCAGATTGATTAAATGCAAAGAAACAAGAAATAACTCACTGCAGGAGGGAAAGTACACAGCTGTATGTTGTAAGGCTGGCCTGTTGTTTTAGAGACTCATCAGCGAGACGCTACAGACAGGCTCCTGCTCTCAGATGTGTTCCTTGGGTGGCAGTTCAGCTCTGAGGGACAACTCCAGCAAAAGCAGAACTGGAAGGATGTGGGTAAAGCCACAGAGTTAGGACTGGTTCTGTGTCATCAATAGTTCTGCTAAAATTTGCTTCACGCTCTCTGTCCAGTCAATTCACTCTACATTTTTAACACTCTCCTGGCTATAAGGACCCAATTCCTAGTTTTCTGAAGCACAACTATGTACAAACTGGAGGAAGCAAGAATATCCTTGAGCTCCTTTATCAGTATGGGCTCTGCTCCACTCATACTCCCACACCCTGATTTTCAAGAGCATGAGTCAAACAGGAGTTAAGACAAAAAGAAACAGTCCTGTCCTAGACAGGAGTCAAGAAGAAGCCCCCCAAAACCAGCTGGCAGCACCAGAAGGTCATTTAACAGTGAGCAGAAACTCTGGAATGGAGAAAAGGTGAAATTAGTAGAAACTCAAGGATCCTGTAATCCCATTACATAAACCACTGTAAAATGAGGATAACATGTGCCAAAGATGTGCAGACACCTATGCAAAGGGGTGCAGCAGCCTGTGTCAAGCCAGCAAGCCCTCACTATGTCTCATGGCATGGCAAAGCTTCCCTAACATTCATGAAATGAAATCCTCCTCAGAGGAAGGATGATATTGGACAGCAAAGCAGCATTGTTCATCAGTGTTAGAATTAAGGCTGCGTGCTGACAGCAAAGTAGATGGAACGAAAAATGTCAAAGGCTCGAAAAAACTGCAAACTGCAAGATGCATAAAGGGAGCAGCTGCTTTCCCCCTTCCCCCTCCTTCCCATCACGCTCAGATGTAATAACTTTCCCTAGTTCCGTGGCTCTCACAGAGCTAATGCTGTGCTCAGTTGCTGGAGTCTTTACAGATGCAATGCATTAGCAAAGCCTGCCAGTCGGCATCCTGTTTTTCCAATCACTCTTCTGAAACTCCTCCACTTTTCTCAGAGGTTTTATCAGAAAGATGTTCCTCTGAAACATTTCAGCGAGGGGATCTGACAGCTCTTCAAACACCAGCTGAAATTCATTTGTTTTCCACTGCTTCCTGTTTTTACAAGTTCATTAGTGTTTCACCAAGATAGACTCAAGATTAGGGACTTTCACCAGCCATGCTGGATCCCTGACATATAAAGTCATGGGAGACTGTCTGAACCTCCATGTTGCATACACAAACACAGAAATGCATGGCCTGTATGCAGAGGTGAATATAGGCACACAGCAAAGACTGAATGTGAGCTCTGGGCATTTAGAAATCCCCTGGACCACCCGAGATATCGAGGAGTGCGTGCGGCCGTGACAGGCGAGCACATCCACACACACCCCTAGGAAAAGCAAAGGCTCCATTGTGGGCAGCCTGACACTGAGCCTTTCTCTTTTAGTGGAATTTCTGAGGCCAACAAAGTAAATAAGCGCCTGAAGTATCTCAGCTGTGGTCCATAGGTCAGGGCTGCTCTCAGGACAAGCAGGAGGCAGAGCTCGTACAGATGCATTCCTGAGGACTCACAGGGGCTGAGTGTTGCAGCTCCATGAAGAAGGCACTGTGTGTGCTCAAGCATCCAGGCTTTAGCATTATCTGTCTGGCACATTAATATGCTAATTGTAGGAGAAGAAATGTGGAACTAATTCCATGTATCATTCATGTAAAAGCATATAGGTAGCAGTTAGATAGGGTTGTATCAAAACAGACATAATCACATTATTTTTGATGTATTCTAGAACAGGAGTACAGAGTATGTTCTCCTATTTAAATAGGTTAACAGGCTGTTTAGTTACAACAGCAGCAAGAAAATTGAAATCTATTTCTAATTTACACACAGAAGCTGCTTTCTCATGTATCCCTGAAATGCAGCTGGACAGCTTCTTATAAATTGCAGTTGTGAAGAAAAGACTAAGGAGCGAGAGAGACAGTTTTCAGATTAGTAAATCTGTTTATTCCAAAGTCATAAAACACCATTTTGTTGCTAATAATGATGATTTAACAGTTGGCTCTTAAACTGTCTGCCTTCTGTTTGGTTTTTATTACTACTTTCTCAAAATCTCCCATAATTGATCAATTCAGAAATTATGAGAAAATCAAAAAAAAGGTGAAGGAAAGCATGTCTGCTTTGGTCTAATGATTTTAAACAAGCCTGATGTGTCAGCCAACAGAAAATGCTGTTGATATAATCATGAAAGGTACTGGGTACCTTACTGTACTCCTACATTAAATCTGTATGATCCAGGAGCTGGAGTTTTCTGCTTGGCTGCTAAGAAAATGTCAAATAACATCATATTTTTTAAGTGGGTTCTGAGGCTGGGGGTGATTTACAGCCAAATGTTTATGATAGAATCAAAAAGCCTTTTTTGTTTGTTTGCTTTTGTTGCAGGTCAACTTCTATGATTTCAGAGCTTCATCACGTGAGTAAGACCAGCCTCACTTTAAAAATGGTTCCCTGGATGACCAAAATATCAAATTTCTTTAAAATTGTCCTGAGCCCTTAACAGCACAGAACTATTATTAACTTCTTGCCAGAGACTATAAAAGAGAATATTATTGCTTGGTTACACACTGTATTTGTTGTTTTGTCTTCTGTTTATAAGGGAAGTAAAGCAACTGCTGCATATCTTTCCACTTTGGAACTCTTTACCATTTCATGCTATTATGAAAATTATTATTTACTTTTAATGACTAATGAATACTCTATTATTATGTAGCTCAAGATTACTACAGCATTTGGTATCTCTTTGTGTTCTCTCTAAGGTCTTTTGACCTGCCAAACAGAGCTTAAAACATAATCAGGTGTTTTCATGCTATTTTCATTACTGCTCTCCCCCTGGCTGAACCAGCACTGCTGCAAGAGTATTTTATTTGATGTGTTTCACCTTCACCTTTCAAGGTTTTGCTGAGACCACCACAAAAGGACACTGGAGGAAAAAGTATTAAGTGAACCAGCAGAGGTTTCCTAGGCTATGGGGAGAAGGCTTACAGTCAGCTCAAGCAATGGGGAAAGGTGCAGATCATCACCAAGCTTTATCATAAAAATAAGAACCACCACCACCATGTCAGTGGGAAAGTTTTTTCATCTGGCATCACTGAACATTTTACCCTGAAGCCCAGCCATATAGCAAAGAAGCAAAGAGGTCTTTGGCACTCCACAGGCCCTACAAGAATATTGGTGTTTTTGTTGGTCATCTGTGCTGTAAAAACCCTGCAAGTGTCTGCAAAGGAAATGGCAAACCTGACCCTCCTACCTGTTGCCTTTGTTCAGCTCCAGCCAAAATACTTTATTATTCATGGCCTACATAATACAAGTAGCATGTTAGAATCTCTACAGGCAGGTGGAGAAGAAAGTAATACCAGAGGAAGCCAAGTTCACTGTTTACCTCTTCCTGGCTTTTTAGGAAGGTCTTTACAGAAACAGTGGGTTCCCCATTAACACAAAGGATAGCATGTGCTGCCTTTTGCAGATTCTACCAGCATGGGTACTAAGAGAAAAAAATAGCCTTCAGTGCTGAAGGGGGAGATCAAAAAGTGTTCTCAAGTCAGGTTGTTGAGACAAAACCCTACCTGGCAGTTTCATCAGTTCATTAGCTGTTGTAAATGAGCAATGTACCATATTTACTCGGATATAATCTTTTTCAGTCTTCCAGGCTCTTAAGAAATAAGTGTCACCTTGGGGCTGGTATCCTTGAATCTGAATAAAACCAACAGAAACATGGGGGAAGGGGAGGGAGAAGGGTAGAACTAGAGATGATAGCAAAGTTAGCATGTTTGGAAATGATTTCTACTGTTTCCCTTTGAAAATCCCCAGATATTTAATGTGGAGTCTTATGAGTGTATAAATTACCTTTTGGAAGGAATGGGTTTTAATGATGTGCTTGACAGAGGGGAAGCACAGGGGCACAGGAGAAGCCACCTGGGACCAGATCACAGTGTGACTTCAAAGAAAAAACCAAGAGCTGAGAGTAGGAAAATTCATCAGGCAACTTGGCCGAGGCAGTGGAAGGCAGTGGAAAGAGACGAGAGAATGGAGACAAGCTCCAGTAGATCTTCCTTCCTCATTGTTTTTCTGCTGCTACTGACCCCTCCATCTCCTTTGCCTCCAAGCAGCCAAGGCAAGGTGAGACCGTCTGGCGTCTGCAGCCCAATTTCCAGCCCCCCCTCTCAACACCATCTGGGAATCCACACTCCTAATGGAGTTTCCAGATGTTCACGTCATTCTGGTGTTTGTGTCATTCCGGATCTGCTCCTTCAGTTCTGATGTCCTGTGTCTCAGCCCTGGCATTGGACATGCATCAAAACTTCACACTCTACAGCAGAAAGCACCAGAATCTCAGCTAGAGGAAAGCCTGATGCAAGCAGGGATGACTGAGCCTTCATTACTGGTGTTCACAGCAGCAGAACTATCTTGCAGACAGTCACAGATGTGCTGAAGCATCTTAGGGGTCTAACACCCCATTTCCATACAGCCTTTATTCAATGCTGGTCAACTTTCAGTGCATACATCTCAGTTATCACTACAGGGATGTGCATCGCCAGGAGTTTCAGAACAAGTAGAGATAAATCAATAAGTAAAACCCCAGAAGGAATAAGTTTACCACTTTGATGGAGAAAATTCCATCTAATGAGTCATTTGCACCTACAACTTCCATGCTGTAATAGCAAAGTTATTCCACAACATGACCTTCTAGGGATCCTTCCCAGCTTTGCACCTGCACTGCTTAAGCCAGAGCTTCATCAAGACAGACCAACCCCTGACATGGCTATAATCAACATTTACTGAGTTTAAAACCAGAATGATTACAGATTTGTTTATTCAGACCTATGAATATTTCCTTCAAGGGTCATTCAGGTGGATGTTCCCATCCAGACAGTTTCAGGCTTGGTTTGTTCCTCATCCTTCATGCTTTCAAGGTATTGCTTTGACAACAGGTTTGCAGTAGATGCTGCCCACAAGGCAGGATTTTTAGAAGCCTGGGAACAGTGCAATATCTAACTATCTACTAAAAGAGAATTATGTATCAACATTTTTCTGGTCTTCTGAAAGAGGAAAAATTGCAGTATGGTTCTCTGCAGCTGCTCTGAAAAGTCTCAATGTTGCTCTAGTAAAGACTTGACCATATAGCAAAGGAGCAATAAATAAATGAGGATTAAAATCTAAAACACAGTAGCCATTTCACAAACTCCTAAACCACAGGTGCCATTTCTGTAGTTTAAATTAATCCCCTTGGAAAGTGGATCAAGCCAAACTGCACAAAGGCACTTTAGTACAGAGGAACATCCGCTGTGGGATTTAACACAGAACAGTTACAGGGCCTAAAACACAGCCCCAAACTTATTCTGTACTAACTTCCTGCTCAGATAAGCCCCTAGAGTTGAACCTTTTGCTCTTGATTTCCCTTGTGAAGCTGTGCAAAACCCAGGGTGGTGGGAGCGTGTGCCTTGGAGAACAGGGGTCAGAACTAGAGAATCTATTCCATTGTTTTCTCACTTATATAAAAAAAAGGAAAAAAAAAGAAAAAGGTTCCCTTAAATTCCCAGGCAAGGAGGAAAGTAACTTGGCAAACAGACTTCTTGTGAGTTGATTTACTGGAAAGATTTATATTTTGCTCACCACAAATATACAGAGCAGACGTATAGCACACTGCGTACATGCCTGTGCTCCTTGTAGCAGAAGGTTTTGGCAGTCCTTTCTAGTGTGAGCTTTAGAAAAACTCATGCTGCTGAGGGCAACCTGGCCATTGTAAAAGCCAAACCCAGCTTTTAACTAGATATATTAGAGATTTAGGCAGTTGTGATTTTAGGCCAGAAGGTACTACTGATCACCCAATCTAATCTCCTGAGCAACACAGGCCATAGGGCTTCTCTAAATTAAATTCCACACTGAGTCCAATAGCTGCAGATGAATTCAACTATCTTTCAGAAATCCATCCAATTGCAATAGAAAAGTTTCCAGTAATGGAGAACATACCACGTCACAGACCACATACCATCTGTCCAGGATTTCTTGGACAGCCTCACTGCATGTGTGGTGTTTGCACCCTGTACACCAATCCAGACACTTCCAGAAAGCTCCAAGCCTGCTGATCTCATGCAGAAGTTACTGCAGCCCGTGGCCCCTCAGAAGTCAACCTGCCTTTGGATAAGAGCTTCTACCTACCTAGAATCCCTAGACAAATGCAGCCAACCCCCAGATCAAAAAGAATTAAGGGAAATTCCCTCTCTGTGCTTTGTAGAAGAACAGGTAGAACACAGGTACAAAGTACCCATATCACAACCCCTAGTGCTTCTAAAAGGAAATTATCCTACCTGTTAAAAGCATCTTAGAGATACCTTGAGGAAAGGCAAGTAAAATCAGAAGAAGGAGAAACAAAACCCTTGCCACTGTAAAAGAGTTCTGACAAAGCCCCTGATGCCTTTTCTTCATTTCTTTTTTAAGCTGCTTCTTTCACAAAGAGTCTCACCTGCATAAGGCAGATAAGGCCCTACAGCTGCCCTATCCCTCTTCTCGGCTGTGAGCAGACTTTCTCCCCAGAGGAACACTGTTAACCTTTTCTCTACTGACCTACTGAGCTAATTTATTCTTTGGGGTCTGGGGCACATAGAAAGTGTCATAAAGACTTGCAAGAAGTCAGTTGAAAGCAGAAATAAAATCACCGCTTCTTGAGACTATGGCAATATTGCTGGTTGCAATTGCTGATGGCAATAAATTTTGCAAATTAAGGTGCATTTGTCTGTATTGTGGGTTACTGAAAGAAGGGAATTTCAACTGCATAATGATTTAATTTGTTCTGCACTTCGTCATGCCAAATTTTAGTGCCTCTCCTGAGACTTCATGTTCTGTCTCGAAAGCAAAGACCTAATTATTGTTGAGCTTTACCTGATTCAAAAGTTTGACAGCCCAACAATCACCAAGCTTTTCAAAATGCCCGGTGATCATGAGGACTTTAATTCTGAGGGCTCAAACTATTCAGTGAGTATTCAAGCAGAGTCCAGCACCCACTTTCTGAAATGTAGGAATTTTTCAAGTATTTCCAGCTGGTCAAGGAAGTCACTTCAGGGGTCTCTCCCTGAGTGTCTGTCCTTAAGATATTTTTGTTAAAGGAGGGGTGGTTCCAATGCTGCTGGTGTTGGCACAAAGCTGCTCTCTGTGGGAATGGTTCTGAACTCTCAGTGAGGGCAGAGTGACAGCAGTCAGCTTTTTGAAGAGGGGCCACACAGCCCCTTTTTCCCCTTCATAGCCTGCCTGGACTCACCCCAGAGAGCCCTTCTGGTTTGTTAATTCTGGATTTTTAGAGTTCTCTTAATGGTTACCAGGATGCAAGTGTTTTAGCTGGTGAAAAGATGTAGTATAGCTAATCTAACTAATACAAATATAAATACAGAGCATTATCATACACAATGACTATGCTTTGAGCTAATCCACTCAGAAAAGTCTTCTAAAAACATTGCTAAGTAAAAGTTATATTATATACTTTAGATTAAAGCAATATTGGGATATGGACAGGAGAGCAAGTATTTTTTCTTTCTCTCCTTTTATCATGTGTTTAGAAATAGAATTTTACAGGCCAACCAGCCAGCTGGTGCAACATCCATTATTTACTCCTGTTGGACTGGGAATCTCAACAAGACCCAGCACCAGCCACCTGACAGTGGAGTGGAGGCAAGAAAGATGCTCCCCAATGTCCCCAGCAGACTGTTCCTGCTGTCTCAGACAGATGAAGAGCACTGCATGTTGCTCTTGTTTGGAAAGCAAGAAAAAAGAAAGTCTATTTATTTATTTATCCAGCAGCATCTTAGAAGATTCAATCCCTGCTAGGTGGGCCTGATTTTCTATTGCTGCCCTGTAAGACACAGTTTCTTACACCCATGCTCCACTATTTTTGTAGCAATTAAAATATTGTTATTTTATATAATAGTATCATAGAATCATTTAGGTTGGAAAAGAACATCAAGTCCAGCGGTAAAAAAATGAAGCAACATAACATTCAACATCAAATTCCTCCACAGTTATACAAGCTTTTCCAGTTTTAGCTAAGAATCCATCTCCACCCCTCCTCAAATATTTGCCATGTGCATCTAAACTTTTAGGACTCAGGGATTTTTGCCATTAATTTTTCTGAGCTCAGTTCTATATACAAGTCCCATTGTAACTGCACAAACTGCACAGCCTTCGGGTATAACACAAATGAAGCAAAATAAAAGTAGAGGATTGTATAAAAAAGAAGTTGCATGTGCACTGAACACTGTTGCTGCTTTTCTGGGTCAGTTTTCTTTTTTTAAAGAGAGAGACTTCTGGGCAGGGAGATGCTGAGTCCAGCTGGTGCCATAGCACAGGATTAAACTCTCATTTACACATTCCTGATAGAGGGAGACAGAGGTGTGCAAGGGTGTGCAGGAGTGTGTCCAGGTGTGCCTGAGTGTGCCCGGGTATGCCCGGGAGTGCCGGAGTCTGCAAGGGTGTGCCTGGATGTGCAAGGGTGTGCAGGAGTGTGCCCGGGTGTGCCCGAGTGTGCCAGGGTGTGCAAGGGTGTACCCAGGTGTGCAGGAGTGTACAAAGGTGTGCCCGGGTGTGCCTGAGTGTAACCGGGTGTGCAAGGATGTGCAAGAGTGTGCCCGGGTGTGCCAGGGTGTGCCTGAGTGTGCCCGAGTGTGCCTGGGTGTGCAAGAGTGTGCCCAGGTGTGCAAGAGTGTGCCCGGGTGTGCAGGAGTGTGCAAAGGTGTGCCTGAGTGTGCCCGGGTGTGCAAGGGTGTGCAGGAGTGTGCCCGGGTGTGCAAGGATGTGCCCGGGTGTGCAAGGATGTGCCCGGGTGTACAAGAGTGTGCAAGAGTGTGCCCGGGCGTGCAAGGGTGTGCCCGAGTGTGCAAGGGTGTGCCCGGGTGTGCAAGAGTGTGCCCGGGTGTGCAGGAGTGTGCCCAGGTGTGCAAGGGTGTGCAGGAGTGTGCAAAGGTGTGCCCGGGTGTGCAAGGGTGTGCCCGGGTGTGCCCGGGTGTGCAAGGGTGTGCCCGGGTGTGCAAGGGTGTGCAAGAGTGTGCCCGGGTGTGCAAGGGTGTGCCCGGGTGTGCAGGAGTGTGCCCGGGTGTGCAAGGGTGTGCCCGGGTGTGCCTGAGTGTGCCCAGGTGTGCAAGGATGTGCCCGGGTGTGCAGGAGTGTGCAAGGGTGTGCCTGAGTGTGCCCGGGTGTGCAAGGGTGTGCGGGAGTGTGTCCGGGTGTGCAAGGGTGTGCCTGGGTGTGCAGGAGTGTGCAGGAGTGTGCCCGGGTGTGCAGGAGTGTGCAAAGGTGTGTCCGGGTGTGCCCGGGTGTGCCTGAGTGTGCCTGAGTGTGCCCAGGTGTGCAAGGGTGTGCCCGGGTGTGCAGGAGTGTGCAAAGGTGTGCCCGGGTGTGCAAGGGTGTGCGGGAGTGTGCCCGGGTGTGCAGGAGTGTGCAAGTGTGTACCCTGGTGTGCAGGAGTGTACAAAGGTGTGCCCGGGTGTGCCTGAGTGTGCCCGGGTGTGCAAGGATGTGCAAGGGTGTGCCTGAGTGTGCCCGGGTGTGCAAGGGTGTGCCCGAGTGTGCAAGGGTGTGCCCGGGTGTGCAAGAGTGTGCCCGGGTGTGCAAGGATGTGCCCGGGTGTACAAGGGTGTGCAAGAGTGTGCCCGGGTGTGCCGGAGTGTGCCCGGGTGTGCCGGAGTGTGCCCAGGTGTGCAAGGGTGTGCCCGAGTGTGCCAGGGTGTGCAAGTGTGTACCCGGGTGTGCAGGAGTGTGCCCAGGTGTGCCCGGGTGTGCCTGAGTGGGCTCCCGGGTGTGCAAGAGTGTGCCCGGGTGTGCAGGAGTGTGCCCAGGTGTGCAAGGGTGTACCCGGGTGTGCAGGAGTGTGCAAGGGTGTGCAGGGGTGTGCCCGGGTGTGCCCGGGTGTACAAGGGTGTGCCCGGGTGTACAAGGGTGTGCAAGAGTGTGTCCGGGTGTGCAAGGGTGTGCGGGAGTGTGTCCGGGTGTGCAATGGTGTGCCTGGGTGTGCAGGAGTGTGCCCGGGTGTGCAGGAGTGTGCAAAGGTGTGTCCGGGTGTGCCCGGGTGTGCATGAGTTCGCAGGAGTGTGCCCTCCATGCCCATGGAAGTCATGGCCTTCTGTTTTGCCCTTCCCATGGGTGGGCCTGGCCCTGCAGCTGGGCAGGACTGCCAGGGCAGGAACTGCCTCCTGCAGGACAATTGCTGGGAGCTGCCAGAGGGCATCGCTGGCACCGGGAATTGAAGGACCCAAACACGCTGCCCAAAGTTCTTCCTCTGACTCCTTGTTCCAAGCCCACCCCATTCAGACAAAGTCCAAACTATTGCTGGTTAAAACCACACTTAGGTGTTTTCATTTCTGAAATGCATTTTCTGAGGTTTTATTTAGCTGCAGAATTAGCCTGAGAAGAGAGGGAAATTCAGCTTCTAGTCAAAACCCTTTCATTCACTCACCTACATAGGTCCTAAGGGATCCTCAAAAGTTAACAACCAAAAGTTAACAACCAAAATTTCACTCTCCATATACTAAATTCATACGTAGTTTTTTGCACTTCTGAAAAAATGGTTGGGTTCACAATTCCAAAAATATCTAAAACATGCTGCTTTGGGAAGATGACTGTAAGAAGCAGAAAGCACAAACCACAGGCATATCCTTCCAATGTAGAGCATGTTAACAAACATATACATCCAATCAGTAAAGATTCTCCTTTTTTTTTTTTTTTAATCCTAGATATTTTGCCTCCCAGCCCCCACCTCACACAGGTTTTCTTGCAGGATGTGTCACTTGTGACCAGCTTTGGGTATTTAAAACATTTATAGGGGGAGAAAGACAGATTGATGCCTTTAGTGCAGCCTGCACTCATCGGGTCTAAAGACAGGTCAGGGAGATGACAGGAATACTAAGCTTAAGGTGACGGGCTTGGCGCCACGCTACATTTAAGCCGAGACTGAGAGTCCAGAATTTCTGGACATCATAAAGAATCTATTATCATTGTGGTCACTTTCAGCAACGCTGGTTTCATTACCATCTGTCTTCATCCACCGATGCTTAGGGAATAAATATTAAATATGGAACTTTTCCTGGACTCAAGTCACAGAAGGCAGAAGGCAAAGCCATTCTCTGGTAATACGGTCTTGGACCACCTTCGAGTAGGTGGAGGAAGATAAAGAAATCAGATAAGATCATTAGCTCTGTCGAGTTGAAAATAAGGGTTCCGTTTTCAGTTGAGCAATAATTCTCTTTTCAAGGTGGGCAATATTTAAGCAATCATCCCTAGAAAATTGGTCATTACCACTGGCTAATAACCGATTTGTTAGTTAATAGCCCAAGGTGAAACCAAGGGCACTAAATGCTCTGGCAAACCACCACTGACTGCAGTATTAACAGATTTCAAGGGCATCATTGCTATTATAAACCATGTCCATTGATTTATAACAACACTAATATGTTTTATAAAAGAGCAGTGCAGTGTTCTGTAAAAATTAATCATTTCTTGCCAACCCACAGCTGACTGTCCACTGCTCACAGTCCTGCTGTGAACTGGATGCCATCACATTTTGTTCTCTTTAGGCTGAGGAGCACAAGAAATGGACTAGAGGAAGATGGGGAGAGGAAGGATTCTCTTCCAGAGCTGGGCATGTATATCCATGTGGTCCTGGTAAGGAGACATGTGATCTGCCCAGTCTCCTCATCCACAACTGAGTTTTTTTCCTTGGTTTTCCTGGTATCACACTCACATCCATTTCTTCCACACTACCCAAGAGCCATTCGTAGGTGGCATCTCCTTCCAAAAGCTTTCACAGTCATCCCTCAAAAACCAAAACAGACAAGAGGCTCAGATATATATTCATACCACATATTACTGTGTTCTGCTGAACTGTGAGTCCAGTACACACAAGCTCCAGAGAGCATCACATGTGGTATAATTTGACCCCACCTGACCTTAGGGAAAGGCACTGACACTAAACAGGGCTCCTTGGCTTCTGGAGCAAGCCAGAAGTGCACACAGGGATAGTACAGGAGCTCAGTTGATGAGTTATATCTGAAATGAGGTGATCCCAGCTCTGGCACATCTCTGAACCCAAAGATCTGGGACTGAAGATGGCAGCTATCACAGAGCTAATCAGATCAGAGCAGAACCCAAGCATGCCCACACACCACACAGGGCTGAAAGGACTTGTGTAGCAGTTCCTCCAGCAGCATCTCTCCCATGTCACCTCACAGAGCTGTGGGTGTCATACACGTGCATGGGCTGCTTATTATTTACTATTCTTTACCAGCAGCTGAAAGGGATCTACAGACCTGTGCAAACGTCCTGCCTGTGTGCACTTGACTCTAGTGAGAAAGGTGAGGAACTCCAAGAAAAACACTTTGTAGGAGTTTTGCCTCTTAGCATTACCACCTGGCATGCTGGGAATTCCAAGTGCTGTTGCAGGCCTGGTTGAGTCTTGACAGGACTCACTCAGAAAGAAGAGTGGCTACAAGAAAAAAAAAAACAACTTTCTGTTAATCATCCCTGTTGGCAAAAAGCAAGATTTTCCTAATTGCTGTAGTACTTGAACTGAAGCTGGTCAGCTCACATAAGAAAACTTCGGGCAGGACTTTTCCTCATTTAGAAGGATACTGAGAGTTCATTCATCCCTTCTGTTTGTAAATCTGTTCTTTTTGCCAACAGTGCCCCTCAAGCCTGAAGGAACCTCCATGCTTTCAAGGGCAGGACATGGCAGCTCATGCAAGCTTTCCCCAGCTGTAGCATGAAAGCCTCAAAGAGAAAAACTTGCAGGTGCTGGAGCTCAGCTTCCAGATGGCCAAGAAAACTCCCATGATCTCCAGTGATGTCGCGCTCTTTAAGCAGCTGAAGTTCTTGAAGCTTTCCTGGAGCTGCAGCTGGGATGCCCAGCTCCTCAGTGCACTTAGATACTCCTAATACTTCAGTGGGAAGTGGGCACCTAAATTCCATTAAGTTCTGGAACAAAGTCTTCAAGCAGGGAAGGACTTTACAATATCTGCCTGTTATTTCCCAAAGGAAATTGAATCTGAACCCAGCTTGGCCAAAAGAGACAGAGAGATGAGTTAGATCTACTATATGTACATACCTGCCTGTATATAGATTAATCATAATAAGGATCTGGTGTGGACATTTCAACCCAGTAATTTTAATGGAAATGAGGCTCTAAATCTGTATTATCACACCAAGAAAAATTGAGCTATTTTCACATCTCAGTTGCCTAATGGACTAGACACACATTTTCCTTTGTCTTGGGGAATGAGCTGCAAGTGACAGGCTCTCCCTTGGTTGTTAATGATGTTTTTTTCTGTTGCCTGGCCCATGTCAGCCTGCTTGGTACAGCTGCTGTGAGAAGCAATACTCCCTGCCCCAAAGCACTTGGTGCACACGTGGGCAATGTGCAAGCACAAATGCACACCTTGGTGAGCAACCCCTTCTACTTCTGGAATGAAAATTCCTGCTGACCTGAAATTCCACTTAAATGCATCTGTGAACATTTACCTCATGCAATAGCTAAGGACCCCATGACTTTTTTCAGAGGTGAGTTTTTCCATACAAAAAACCCACTCTGTTGATCTCATAGTAAAGATTGAGCAGAAACCAAGTCAGAGTTTTGGGATCTGCCCCAGTGTCAGCAGGCACTGGAAATGTGTTTCCATGTATTACACAGGCTCACTCTAAGATACGTTCTGAAGCTGGCCCTGCCCAACAGACCCAATAAAGATTGTCAACTGCAATAAAACTTCTTTGACAAGTTAGGAAGAACAATTGGAAACATAAATTCCTGCTGTGGATCCAGCACCTCAGCAAACATATACTGCTTCTTTTTTTTTTCTTTCCCACAGAAAAAGAAGAGGGAAAGAAAGAAAAATGACAAAGAATTAGCTGTACGTTTGTGGTTTATTGGTTTTCCTAGAATTTATTGCGATGCCAGAAATTAATTTATGAATAATAGCAAGCATGGGATCACAACGAACTTCATGCAAAGGAAAAAAAACACCTAAAGAATGTTCCAGTTGGCAGGAAAAAGCCCCTGCGTCAATTTGAATGCCAAAAAAGGAGGGTAAATCTCGCATACCAGCTTTGGAAATCATTAGGGGTTTGTAAATTATGAGACAATGTTGCATTGTCTTCCCAAACATTTTTTCCCATTTACTTCTCTGTGTGCCTAAGCTCACAGTGTCCTGGAATTTTATTGCTTTATGGCCACCGATATGCAGAGATTTGGGAAAATGTCACTGGTTTTTTTTTCCCCAACAGTTGTTCTTTCTTTTTCTTTGAATGGAGATCACTATGTGTTACTCATTCCCGTGTCTCTTTGACAAGGCTCATTACTTATGTTTATCATAAAAAGATGCTCCATATTACTGTCATATGGTTTCAGGATTTCTTATTAAAATGTTGCAGAGTCCGGAAATGGCACAAAACAAAGACCAGTTTTACTTGGCATTTTTGGGATAGTCTTTTACAGCCAAGCTCCTCCCTTGTTGCTTCAATACAAGCATCTCTAAGGTCTAAAATAGAAGAATTAATTTTGCATAGGGGAATGAAAAATGGGACAATTCTTATCTAGGAAAAACAGGTAAAAAATCAGAAGACACATACAGGAGGTTACATTAGTTTGTAGCACGCTTCACATTAGCATTGGCTAATACACAGAATTGGCCAGGGCTTAGAGCTGGTTAAATCCCACAAGTGCCAGCAGGAGCATTTCTTCATCAAGAAGAGGGATTTTAGGACTGGTAGCTCAGCAGAGAGAGGAGCAGCTGGAAGGTGCTCTTTTAACCAGTTCAGAGAACACAGAGGTAAATCAGTGACACCTGGGGCAGCAGGACTGGAAGTCATGTGCATGAAAGGACTTTGCAGCTATATGGAAAATCTTCCATCCCACTGCCAGAAGAATGCCATGCACTGTGGGATCCTAAAGGAAGAGGGAATACAGCCTCCTTTATTTTTCCTTCAACCTAGAAAATTCCTCCCAGACAAAAACTCTCCCATTGATGTGTAGTTACAGAAGGACTGGAAGCTGTGAGTGTGTTGCACAACAATGTACTCGAGAAAAATTTGGGGAAGATACAAGAATTTTCCAAGTGCTGATGTCTGAGTTCTGGGGATGGCTGGCTGGCTGGCTGGCCAGAAGACTCCACAGTCAGCTGCTGCATGGCCAAGTATCCACTCCAATTTCACCTGCTCAGGACTTGTGATACTGGCACAGACACTGAAGTGACTATTTTGTACAGCAGGTTGTCTATCCATTAAATTATTATAATATTTTCCTTACCTGACTCTTAGCCAGTGTTTATTTTCACTATCACCAATCAAAGATATAATCCAGTTATTAAAATAGAGCTTTCTTAAGAATTCCCAGATATGGCTACATGCCAGTAAATGCATTACTACTATTATTATTTTTAAAATAATTGTGGTCCTAATTTCTAGGAAAAACTGAAGTAGTAACATCTTGACCATGTAGATGCCAGTATAATAAACACTTGCAGTTCTTGGAGAAAATTTAAACTGTTCTAAACATTAAAATGTGAAATGGAAAATCAATATTTTTGAAGTGTGTTTCATTCTGAATTCTGAAGAAAACTAAAAACTTCAAACTTTCTGTTGAGACAGTCCTCATTTATGCCGCATAACCATGTTTTCTGTCAGAAAGGTCAAAATGTGTTCACACTGTACTTCCTTTTAATTTAATTCATATATTATAAGAAGTCATATTGAAATTGAAATGAAACATTTTGACCCCTTTGGAATTAAAGGTCCTTTCTTATCAAATGAAGCATTTCAGTCTTATGTAAGTGAATTTTGAAATATCTTCCCATATAAATATTGATGAAGCTGTTACACTTGTGAAAATATTTGAGTTTTGTTAAATGGATATTTTCCAATGGACTAATTCTAGTGCACTTGCCACACAGAAATATTTTTCAGAGTAAGACAGACCTAAAAGAGAAGTTCTTCTTTTATGAAATCAAAAAGTACCCAGTGCCTCTGATGACTGTTAATTTGAGAGATGTTTGATTATATTCAACAAAACAACAAGATTTGTACTAGCCAGCAAAACAGAATACTAGTCAGGTTTTGCAGAAGTCTGACAGCAACCTCCAAATTACAGCACAAAAAAACCACCTTGTCAAGCTCCCACACTGCAAAACCTCTTCAGCAAAAGATCTTAGATGGCTTTGCAAAATCTTCTGCATATGGCCGAATTCTGGCTTGGCACACACAAGGCCAGGTAAAAAGCAGCTAGATTTTGAGCTCCACAAGGGCTGTGCCAGAGAGATTCCAGCTCATGAATCAGAATTAGGTTTCAGAGGCTCGTAGCCGGTGAATCCTGCAGCAGCTCTGCGGATGGCTGCTCGGGAAGCTGGGAGTGCTAATGAACAGAGAGCACAGTTAACACTTCCTGCATTGGAAGTAAATGACAGAGGTGGTTTATCTTATTGTTTCCAATGGGTGCATTTGACAGGAGTTCAGCTGGAGCAGAGAAGGAAAAGAAAAAAAAAAAAAAGAAAAATGTTAAGTCTGGACCAAAATAATAATGACTGAGAATGACAGCACTTTCCTTTCAAGTAGCTCCAAAGAAACTGTCATCTTAAACAGGGATACATCTTATCAGGAATGGAATGACAGCTATATAGGTGGCTGTAGTTATAAATGCTGGCTATAGAGTCACTGGAGTATAAAAAACACATTGAGAGGATGTTTTCATTACACATTTGCTTTTGTCTTCCTTTGTCAGGTTAGCGCTGCATTTGCTCTGTTGTGTAGTAGCAGTGACTTTTATTGATTTGTGTTTTTTATACTGTAAATGCTCCTGGTCAGGGGCTGTCATCATTGCTTGGCATGACTACTTTCTGTACCGTACTTAGCATGAAATATATCAATAAAATGGGGGAGCCCCCCGGAGGATTCAGCTGTGGAGTGCTGAGCATGTCCCTGACACATCTCACCTCAGAATCCACAAAATAAGGACTCACAAAGGAATTCAAAAAGAACATTTTGCTCTGTGTTCCTTTCTGGATGTATCTGCTCCTCTGTGCATATGGACAGGCACTGGCATTTGGGAAAAAAGGAGTCATGATTATATCAGCTTTTCTTTAACCTTCAACTCTAAGAATTATAAGTTTTTAAAGATAGAGATAGAGATAGATAAAGATGCAGAAATAGGTTTCTAAAATCCCAGGACCCTGGAGATTAATTTTTAAGAAAGAAGATCCATTAACACAAGAGGACTACTAACATAATGGAAGCCAGCAATGATCTGTTCGGGGCTTCCCTTATGAATCCTCCTTAGAGAAACTTTTCATCTTTACTATTTCCTCATGACCCAGTTCAGGATTTTCACTGTGATCCTCTGGGGGCCTTTATGCCACTGCTACTTGTCTAATTCGGGTCCTGAGTCAGCAAGATACTTTACATCTCTGCCTGGTAGCCCCACTGGCTGTACTGGGATTACTCCTGTCTTTAAAAGTAATATCTTGCTAAATTGAAATAACATGCCCTACTTAAAATCCCATAAACCAGAAAGTGCTGGGTCCAAACCCCAAAACCATCAGGTGTCTTTAAGCAACTGCAACTATCTAAGATCACTCATGTGATCAGCCAGAACTTGGGAATCTTGTGTCACCAGCTGAATGCGAGAAATGTATATATTTTAGTCTATCACTTTTCACTTTCAGGTCCTTGGGGTACAGAGGATGACAATATTTCTCTGCCAAACAGAAGAAAAGGTCTCAACTGCTTTTAATTTAAGAGATTTCAATCCAGTTATTTGTTAGAGTGATTGAAGGGTAATGGAGCAATCCTGTTTTACCCAGATGAATTTCCCATGACAAATGATATTGGCTCATCATCTGTGGTCCTGATTGAATTCCAGCATTTTCCTTGCTCCAAAGCATGGAGAGGGCTGTAAAGAGCTCTTGTTTTCCTTGGGACATTTGTTTCCAATTTTGCAAACACTGAGAATGTGGTTATTTTTGTAGCGCTGTTATGAAAGCCTGGCATTTTCTTCTTCATGTTGGAGTTAATTATAAATCATCAGAGTTGCACTGCCCACAACAAAGTTCTCAGACCCAGAAACCGAATCACTGCTGATCACTGCTCTCCCACCCCTGCTCTCTCTCTCACTGTCAGTTGCTCTTTGAGGAAGGGAGGGGGCGTTATTTTAAGATGTTTTTATTGGCTTTGGAATATAAAGTGTCAGTTCCAAGGTCTTTTTTTCCCAGAGCAAGATAAACTCCTCTGGGCCATATATCACGGGGCTTTCGCATAACTTGACAGGACCTCACATTTAAATGCCTTTGCAATACCATATCTGATGACTTATGGGAGGACTGTAGTTTTTCAGGGGATGTATCATCAAAAGCCCCTTTCAGTAGCATTGGGCTTAGTCCCAGGTTTGCTTCTTTAACACTTTCAATAGCCACTTTTCTTCCTTTAAAAAAAAAAAAAAAAAAAAGCAAGGAAAAGAAGCACATGAGAGCCCACAAGCACACTCATACACACATGTGCACAAGTTAAATCATCACAGCCTGACTGTGCACGGTCCTAGGCTGGGGCTCTGTGTTTGTTTGGGGGCTTGTTATTGCTGGGGTGATGTTGTTGTTGTTTTAAATTAACAGCTTAGCTCTTTTGCGAGTTTTGCTGTTGATTTAGGTTCAAGCATGTTCTTTAAAGCAGATTAAGCCTGAAAATTCAGGTCAGAGGATCACATCAAGTTCTGTTAAAGGAAATTTGTTAAAGCTCCCCTCCCACTAACCTACTTAGTGTCAGGTCTGATTTGAAAGTAGGGCACTTATAAGTGTAAAGAGTTTAATCAGGTTTCCTTTTTTTTTTCATTAGAAAAGATGAAAATCCAGCCTCTCTTTAAAATAAACTGCTCTATTTTAATTTGAGTCATAGTAAAGGCATTTGTGTTCATTCTTAAGGATGAATGCATTTGCAGGAGCTGTTTCCTGCAGACTTGTGAAAGGGGATTGTCTCTGGAAACAAAATAATCATATTTAACTTAATTGTGCCCTTGTTCAGCAAAGCACTTAAACACAAGTATAAATCTAATCTTACTCAAGACAAGACTTATACAAGCACTTCAACCTGAAGTGCTTAATTTGCAGTGGAGTCAATGGAGCATTCCAAAATCATGACTCAGGTCCTACAACCATTAGACTGGCATGACACCAGGGGAAAAAAGCATCCCTGGATGTTATTTTTTTTTTGCCTGTCACCATGCTGGCTAGAAATTTTTTTTAATATAAAGCTTCTTCCTTCAATCTTAGTGGCACTCTTGACTTCAAGATTTTTTTCCTGAATTAGAGCCATGAAACATGCCAGTGCATTGCAGCATAACGTCCCCTCAAAGGAAGTCTTTCTGAGGCCTGAGAAATCCATGTGTCACCAGAAGATGAATGCAGTGGTATAAAGAGATGTTGGCAGAAGACATCACTGGAGGTGGGGTCAGAGACCAGAACCATTACATGGAGGTTACCATGTAGCACAATCCCCAGTGGTGATTGTGAAAAAAAACCCACAGCTTCTGGTTTTTTAGACTGTAGAGTAGCTGGGGATAATTTACAAATCCTTCCACTGCCTCCTTTAAAATAAAAGGGAATCAATGTTGAATGCAAATACCAGAACAAAATGCACATCTATAAATGGTGCATTAAGTCCCCTTTCATTTAAATAAACAGCTTTGTGTTTGTGGAGAGGAAAGACAAAAGACATATCTATTCTGCAGTTTCAGGTGTACTGGTACTAAAATATGCCTTCTGGTAAATGAGCCTGTCAGCTTGCATGCATTGTATATTAAGGAAATAATACATTCAGTGTTAAATTACTTCCTGGCATAATGTGTGGAATCCTATTTCTGGCCATACAGCTGCATGCTCGTTTACACCAGTGGGCATATTGGCCTTAATTCTACTATTCAGCAGGCTCAGTTATTCCTATTTTAAAATCTCCAACTCATGACAATAAACCTGTGGTTGTAGTAGTTATGTCTTTTCCTCACTTTTCCACGAGCCTAAGACATTTAATATTCCAGGCGACTCCAATAAACTGTTTGCATCTGGGGTAAATCAGCCTGATTCCAGGGAAGACAAAAAGGCAGTGGCAAATCCCTCTAGCTGAGAATCTGGCCTACAGTGCCTGCAACTTCTCTAGAGAGGCTAATGGGGAAAATGCCTGTCATTTTGCGGCTTCTTTCTCTCCACAAACACATTTAAGACAAGTTTGGTCAATTATCCCCATGTCTCCTATATCCATTTAGTGTAATTCCTATTAAGTGCAGTTCCACCTACAGCACTAATGGGAGAAATACTGATCAACCACAGGTCCCTCTCTGCTATATTTAGCGAAGGCAAACGCTTGTGATTCCAGTGCACTGGCAGGGGAATGAGATCGTTAGAGGCTGCAGCATTTCCATCTGACTTCCCAGGAGGATAGATCAGCATGGGTGAAATCCAGAAACCTGCTTCAGCAGACATACAAATAATAACTGGCCTAAGTGACTGTGGGCTCTGCAGTCACAGCATGCTGGAAGCCAGGCAGCTGAGCTGAACTAGCACTAAACTAGGCACCAAGAAAGCTCAGTTCAACTTCTACCACCATCCTGTTGTGTGACCCTAAGCAAGCTATTGCATCACTTTGTGGTTTCTACCTTAATTCTCACCATCTTTGTTTTCTCTTTTCAGCGAGAACCAGCCCCA
Organism: Molothrus aeneus; assembly: GCF_037042795.1. Classification (NCBI taxonomy): domain Eukaryota; kingdom Metazoa; phylum Chordata; class Aves; order Passeriformes; family Icteridae; genus Molothrus; species Molothrus aeneus. The sequence continues at coordinate 4,650,589 of NC_089660.1, forward strand.
GCCTGGACTCTGTTTTCAGTGAGTCACACCTTGCTCTTAGTGCTCATTTTAGCTTCCCCCTCAGCTTTGCCTGTCAGGCAGTGGTTGCCAGGTTGCCTGTCAGCTGCCACCGTACACAGCACCCCAGCAGAGAGGGAAATGGGTGTTGTCTGCCCTCAGGACACGTTACTGCCCTGTCTGCAGGCTCTGCATGTGCACCCAGGGAAATGTAGACACTGGTGCCTGATATTCCTTGTGGTTCTCTGGGCTGAGACACTTGGAGATCACCTCCCTGATGCCATTTGGAGAGCTGTGGTGGCAAACTGAGGGAGAGTTTTTGATTAAGAATCAACACATAATTGAGTTTACTCCTCCTTGGAATGAACTCTGGCATAATCAAAAGCACAGCTTGTGATTTGACCTTACATGTTTGAGCACAAGTGTCAGACAAGAATCTGCCTGGAGGCTCTGTGGCAGAAAGAAGTATGATCTGGCTGCACCCTACACACCCCCCACAGTCAGAAGCAAACCAGCCACCCCAGTACTCCTGATATGATTAGGTCTGCTAGGTTGTAGCTTCTGCCATAAGTGAAAATAAATTAGAATACTGACTCAAACAACAGTCATTTAAATGTGTGCTTGCAGCTTGGGATATTTAAAAAGCTTTGTAGAGGTCAGCACTCAGGCACATGTGCACATCCGCCTCCAAAAATGGCTTTTTATTGGGCAGGAAGAGGATGTAACAGATAAGCATGCAAAATCAAGCCAGTGAGCAGGAGGGAAAGAGATAAGGAATCAGACCTCTTGAGGGAATGCAATGAACCTTGTTTTCAAAGTTTGTCCCTGTATCTTTAGGACTGGGCAGACTGTTCACACACAGACATCAGAATCCTGCACTGATTCTGCTGCAGAGCCCAGAGCACAGAATGGAAACGTGGCAACACAAAATACCAACCTGGGCACATCTGCTTCCTTCCCACTGTGAACACAAGTAGTATGATTCCCAGGAATCATGGACATGCACAGCCACCCAACCTTAGGTATCTATTCTCCTTCATTCTTCACATGTTTAAAATTGGCTAATTGGCTCCAAAACTGTTGGAGAGAGGGAGGATAGACAAGCAGAGCATCCATACAGGTCCTATTTCTTAAAGAAATTAGTCTCAGATAAGGGCTGGAAAGGGTCTCAAAAGATCACCTAGACTGGATGCCCCAAGGCAGGAGCAGCTCTGCCTCCATGACTCTTGACAGATGTTTGTCTGCCTTGTTTCAGGCATCAAACACTGGCTTGGGAGCATGCCCAGGAGATGAGGAAACTAACAATCTTTAAACTACCTGGCAAGCTTCTCCATGAGCTTGACACAGCATTTCTCAACACCTGGAAACTTGAGAACATCTGCTTTCCACACAGGCAGAGCAGGGCTCAGTTACATCAAATCCTAGCATCCATATTTTCACCTTATGCGGCTGAGTACCCTGCCATCAGCTCAGGAGCAGGAGCAGGAGTGACTCCACACCCCCTGCAAACACCCCGCAGCTCCGGCCAATGTGGCTGTTCTTTCTTACACCGATTGCCAGTGAACCCCAAAACATTCTAGCAGAGCAGTTCATTGCAGGGTAATGTCCCCTCTCCCCCACACTGCTGGAGTGGCTTTGCTCAAATGCATCTATTGGTGCCATTTTATCCACATACTCTGACCCCAAATCAGTGCAACACACCACAATTCCTGTAATGGCCATCAAAGATTGTCTTAAGATGCTGCACCTTTCTGTTGCCAGAACAGTAGGAGATGGGAGTTACAGCCAGAGGAAAGGCGGTTTGGCTGGGCTGTCCCTGGGCTGATGCTGGGGTTTCAGCACACCCAAGACAGACCACACATGAGGCAGCTCTGAGCTGTCAGATGGAAGTGGCATCAGGATTACAGTAATGTGAGAATAAGCTTGAAATCCTCCTTTTCCAGATTACTGCTTGTCTTTTATATTTTCTATTCTTTTGAACCCTGAAATACAGCTCAGTTCATTTCAGTGCTTGACAATTAAAAAGAGAGGAGTTCAGCCAGGACAGAGAAGTGACTTCTCTTTTTTCCATGGGCTGCTGTGAGACTGCAGGTCCAAATCCAGTCACATGCTGGGTTAGTTAGGAATCCATTTCAATCCCAAAGTCCTCATTATACACATGGGTCACTCTGTTGTCAAAAAGTGACCTGCATAACATGAGTAACTCAGAATATGTCAGAAGTATTTCTGACTTTATTAAACAATCTCTGTGCTCGGAAAAGAGGTTTTCACTCATCAATCACCATTTTATTCACGCACGATAACAGCCTCATTAAATCATATGAGAGTTGCAGGAGATTTTATATGCTAATTTAATACCAATGTAACCAATTACACAAACTTCACATAATATCTTTAAATAATCAAGTGGGCACTCAATTAGCATGCAGTGACCATTTATTAAAATCTCAATTAATTCCTTGTTTAAGACTTGTGCAGTGATCAAACTGTGCAAATTCTAAATAAACCCACCAGGAGAAGCCCTGGCCCTGAGACAGAGGCACTGCCCAGCACATTAACAGCAGAGATGTCTCTGTTCTGTAGGAGCTCTCTGACACTGCCTCTGCCCTGAATTTGATGAAGAATCAAGTAGCAGATGGAAAGAGTACAAAAGCTTTGGCTCTGATTCTACTTCACCTGTCTCAGATCAGACTTTTAAGGGCCAGACATGCAACCAAAAGCAGTTTAATCAGTTTAACCAGCACAGCCCAGCAAGCAACTCTGTTGGCATTAGAGATGAAGTAAGGTGTGCCCCACAAGCAGAGTCAGCTGATGGGCAGTAACTTTCCCCAGGCTTAGTCAGTCATTTGGCCAGGCACCCTGAAGCCCACCTCTGAGGAGTACTCCAACCTTGGGGTGGAAAGTCCTGGGGCCATTTAAGGCATTTCTGCCCCTTTCTCTATGCCCCTGTTTGAAGAATGCCAAAAGGTTTGGCCTTTGTAAAGATCTGACTTGCATGTGGGAAGGCATGAACCTTAGACCCAGCCCCTTGCAGGGCGGTCTGGCCATGGGAAACTCAAATTGTCTGTGCTGGTGATCAAGCACCACAAAAGCAGAGTCTCTAAATCTTATAAATAAAGATTCCTGTTGTACTTCAGCAGCAGCTGGCCATCTTTGTCATCACTGTCACTGTATTGCTTCCAGCTCCTACACAAAGTGCATCACAAACATTCCACAACTTTCCAAGAGCAAAAAACATTTGGCCTCTTGGCTGCAGTGAGGTTTTTATGCATTTCCTCATGAAAGACAATTATGTGCATCACTTCCAGCTGAGCAGTTGAAAAATTTGGTTTATATAGACAAAATGTTTCCATGCACTGAGAGCTCCTTTCTCACCTGTGAAAACAGAGCAAGGGTCGTGTGTGCAAACAGTGGTACTTACAAGTGGCACAGCTGTGTTCTGAGAAGCCAGGTGGAAAATTTAGCCCATAGCAATTTTGCATCTTTCACAGGGTTTATTATGAGCTCTCTGATAGTTTTACCCTACGATCTCTTGGGATTGTGTCACAGTTGGTTTTCATTTAATGGTGTCAATCAAGAAGTAACTGTGAAACTGATGTTTGTCACTGCTGCAGTGAAAAGACCTTCCACCTGACAGCAAAAAGAAGTTCAGATTTGGAGGAAAAGGCAAAAATTACTACCCAAAGGGCGTTCTCCTTGCTCATGCAGCGACCTCCTCCTTTCTCCAGCAACAAATCCTTTGGCAGTGTTACGTGCAATAAAAGAAACGATCATACAGACGAGTGGTTGCTCCATCGAGCCCCGCAGGAAAGCGAACCCTGCTCTTTCCCGCTCGGCTTGAGGTGCTTTAGAGGAATTGTTCCACTAGATGTCAGGGCCGAGCACGGAGCCACACCAGGGCTCGGCTCCCAGTTCCGCCGGTTCCTCACCCCGCTGGATCTTTGCCCCGCACGGCTCAGGCAGCGCTGCGGGACTCGAGGTTCGCTCGGACGGTCAATTGTTCTGTCTGCTGCTGCAGAAAGGAGCAGGGAACAGGAGGGGGTCTTCTGCCTTCCTTAATCCACAGAGGAGATTTGCGTGCGTGAATGGCTTAGGGAGGAGAGCAGAGTTAAAAGTGACTCTGGAATGTGCTGATGTGTTATTCCATGGTGTGCAACCTGTGGACGTTTCCAAGAGTCGCTGGGAGGTTACTGGGGGTGCAGCTCTGCAGCAGCTTAAAGCAGATCTAATAAAGGAGGGAAGAAATGCTCCTGGGAAAAGCATACTTGGAATGGTGGAGTGTAAGGAGGGTCCATCCTACTTATTCTGCCACACAGAGCAGTCTGTGACCTCTCACACAGGGGAAGATGCATGGTGTGTATCAGCTCTCCAGATCTGGATGGACAGAACTCTCATCTGTGGTGCATAAAAGTGCCTCTGACAGGGATTCCAGGGTGCATCAACTTCACTGCTCTCTCCTGACCCTGAGCTGCCACTCACACCCTCAACCTCCTACCACGACCACCAAGGTGTGAGGCTGAGAACATACAAGGCTGCGAGGCTCTGCTGCACAGGGAGAACATCATGGGGGGTTCAGTCATGGGAGTCCAGAGCTCTGGGCATGAGATTTTGGGAGATCTGCATTGGAGAGTGGTGGCTCAGAGACTCACAGAGTCCCTGATGTTGGGACTCTGATGTTGGATCTCTTCACAGAGGTGCTGGGAGACAGTCTCTGAGAGAGGCTGGCTGCATGGCAGACACTGAGCACTGAAACTCCAAGGTGCAGGACAGGACATTTAGGATTCACAGAACTTTTAGTAGAGCTCCCTGCATCCATGACATGGTGCCTTTAACATCTTGTTACCCTTATACAACTTGCCCTGGCTAGAATGGGAGTCTCTGGACTCCCATCTGGAGTGAGCCAAGAGCCCACACAAGGGTGTGAAGTTTATTTCTCCTGCTAACTGGAGTTAAAAAGGGCCCCCAGTATCATCAGAGATCCCTGCACACAATGTCTGGGTCGTGCCTGGGGGTAGGTGTGTCTGCTTAAATACATGAGCTTCCCTTAAAAGAAAGGCAGAGCCACCCTGACTGGTTCGGCTCGTTTTTCTCTGGATTTCTGACAAATGCTTTGTATTCAAAAGGTCAGGCTCGCAATGGCACCTCACGCCCCCGAGCACAGAGTCATTCCTCACTGCTTCACTCTGCTCACGGCTGGCTGCTCAAGCTTGCTCCATCTCCCTGCATCTGACATCCAAACTCCTCTCAATGCAGGGGAGATGCAGCCAAGTCCTGCCATCAGCTGTCAGCTCAAGTAGAGGGGAACAGCACAGTGACATCAAAAATGTGTTGATGGGTATTAGCCCATCACCCAAGTCCTGCCTGTAACTCCCATGCAAACAAGCAAGTTTTTCTCTTCCAGCAAGAGCCTTAATTCTTTTGCTGCAGCAGTAATCTCACGGTCCTGGGTTTGGAGGGCAAATAGGGAGGCTGTATTGTTTTTCTCTACGAATCCTGTAGTAAATAGCTGCAGGTCTTGCAAAAGATACTTGTCATCTTTTGCATATTCTTGTAAGACAAGAAGCAAGCAGAGATAGTGTTCAGAAGGTGGGTATAGTCCTAAAAAGGGACAACTCCCTCCCCTTCAGCAGTCTCCTCTCATGGGGTGAATTTCATGTCAGGAAGCACCCACCATGATTTAACTCTTTTCACTTTCAAGGAGAAATCATTTCCCTCAGAGACCAGTTTTGATGACTCTTCCATTAGTAGGTGTGAAAGTGCCTCTAGCAACCCTCTTCTCTGTGTACTGGCAACCCTGGGGAGTCTGTGAGGACTCTCAGCAGAAGGAAATGCATTGTCAGCTGCCAGAGCAGGGAGCAGACCTGTCCCAGACAAGAAAGAGAGGTGTTTAAACAACAAAAAACCAAATACGAGTTTGTTTGCAAATATACTGGAAAACCAAAACAGGAATGTCCTAGCCCAAGTGACTTCATCAGATGTGCTTCTCTTGCTGACAGTCTAACAGCTTCTTTGTCAAGGCCTATCATAATAGATATTGAACTCCTGTGCACATTTCATTTTGTTCTTGGCACAGGAAAAGGCACTCTTTGGACTCCCTCCTGCATGACCCAGTGCAGGTCGTGAAGGTGGCAGAAAAATTAACATTACAAAAAGAAAAAAGTCATTAACTCATGAACTCTGATCCAACGTGAGCGTGGAGGGAATGCACAGCCAAGAAGCTGTTCCAGTCCCAGCACAGACTAGCTTAGGCTGTTGTGAAACCATGCTGCAAGTGATCCTTACTTTTCCAAAAGACCTGTTTTCAAACAGAGACAGGAGGGCAAGACCAGCGGTCTGGGCATTGTGCTGATTTAGGTCAGCTCAGGGTAACTGTGGAACTGCTCTCCAGATGCAGCTGCTCTTCTGTGGTATTGAGAATCTCATAAAGGCCAGAGTTGGGTGGCTGAAGAGGTATCCAAACACACACACCAGCTGTTCTGGGAGCTGGGAAGTGCCCTGTGTCCAAGCAGAGCTTTAAGCACATGGAAGGCTTTCTTTATAAAACCAAGTTATTACAGCCCAAGAAATGAAGGAGGTTAACCCAGCCTTCAACAAAGAGGAACAAAGCTGCTCACCCTTTCTCCAGAGGATTAAAGCTGATTGCTTAACAGGAATCCAACTTAGGCAGTTTATTTTTCAAAACAGTTGGCATCTAGTTTTATTACACAACAGAGTTTGAGACAGACTTGTTGAAAGAGGGAACCTTGCACCAAGCTGTTCAAATGAAACCTTCAGCATCTTTCAGCATTGGCAATATTTAACACAAAACATCTCATGCCCTTTAAAAATATTTTTAAGCATTTTTTGGTAAAACAAAAAGTATCTCTTCCTGTCTCCACAACAATACTTATTCTCTGGGTGTTGGGGAACCAAAATAAGAATAATGTCCTCATAAGCATTCTGGTAAAAAAATTGAAGAATATTTGCAGAGGTGTAAAAGAAACAAAAAAGAATCTTCTACAACTCCTTGAAGTGAAAGTTTTCAAATGCTAGATTTTTTCACAAGAATACTTTTGTGTGGTGATATAATAGGCAGATAACCTTTCAGAATTCAGGATCAGGTTATACTCTCACCTGTACCAGCATAAATAAGGAATAATAGCTATGTATAAAAAACACCTGGCTATCATCTTTTCTTTAAATATACATATTTTCTCTAACACTAAAACAAAACAGTGTATCACTGTTGTTGCAAATAAATCTTATTTGATATTGTAATGAAGATGTGATTTTTTTCCTCCCGATTATTATTTTACATTTCTCTGAAGGATTTTAATCAGTCTGAGATCTTATTTATACTTTCTAATAACTTATGCTAAAATTTAATCCATCTGAGTGCCAAAGACTAGTGTAAGGACAATATTATTACAGTCTATATGAAATTAATCTGGAATTATGAGATCCTTCAGATAAGTTACCATATGGCATTTTAGAATAACCCTAATTTCTCTCTTATTTTTATAAACTTAATTTTTTATCATCTCCATTGAGTTAAAAGGGCTATCAAAATGTTGGGTTGCGAAATTACTCAAACTTATCACAGAAAACCTCTAGAAACTGAGAGTTTACTAAACCTTTAACCTTGTCTTATCACAGAAATTCTACCACTGCCAACATCTGGAGCCACTTCAACTCTCATTATTGATATACCTATGCAATGAGAGATGCCAAAGGCACTCCAAATAACCCACTCTTTGAATTGCTATTTCTACCACTCATGCCAGGCGCTGTCATAAATGTGTGACCAGACCATGCCATTGCTTTGACTGGCTTGGCCTGGATGTGTTGGTTATAGGTTGTGGGCATCCAATGGGCTGAGCATAGATGGATAGAATCCATTCTTTTTGTAAAAAGTAGCATCGTAAGCCTCCTCTGAGCTCCTTAAGAGTAGGTTCAGCAGGTTTTACTAAAGCCTACCTCTGAAGCTTTTACAAATGCAAATGTCATAGAGGCTTGAAAATTATAATTATTGACATTCTTCATCACTAGAAGTAATTAAACAACAAGCTCAGCAGGCCTCCCTATAAAGCTTTAATGGTTTATTATATTTGCAGGCTGCCAATCTATCCCTTTCCCTCCATACTTCAGTCACTTTTATGTTTGTAGTCCCCATATAACACTTGTTTTCTTTTTACAGTGTCTCTCCTTTAACAAGCTGGAGAGTCAGCAGGAACAAGCTGTAAATGAGACACGACATCACAGTGTGGCCATCCTAGGAGCATATATTCAATAAATATGCAAATCAATTCGTGTACATCTCTCCTCAGGTGGGAAAAGGTATTGGAATATGGTCAAGATTCACTTTAAATTATCCTCTCTGCTGAAAACAATAACATTCTAAGGAGCCAAAGAAAAGGGGAAGAAAATAACTAAAATTAAGGGGCTTTTTCTTAAAAAGGAGAATTTCTTATGCACAAGAACCTCACCTTCAAAATTCAACTGATGGGCTGATTCAGTGTGAATTACATCCATGAGGAGCATATCTCACATCTCCCTGTTAGAAAACTCCTTGTAAAGCCAGAGCAGCCACAATGACCTCAGCACTGCTCAGTGGGGCTGAAATGAGTCCCTCACCCAGTGGAACTGCAGGGGAGCAAATACAGAGAACTTCTGCTGATGTCCATTATTCCATTAATGGATCACATTTTGGTATCTTCTTGTTGGTTACAGCTATAAATGAAAGGCAGATTTGTGCCCCAAAATTTAATGGATGCCTCAGATGAACTCAGTAGAACACAAGTGATATTTGGAAGCAGACTACTCACTAATGCTGCTACAGAGTCATGGGGCCAATCCTGCTTTCAGCTACACCACTGTAAATCCAGAGAAAGCTTCACTAGGATAAATGAATTAGTTCACATTTTATTAGGATAAATGAGACAATTTCTGACAAATCATTCACCAAGCTGCCACTCAGATGATTTATTCTCCTTAGTATTTAAATAAACACATAATAAATGTGCACCATCAGTGCACATGGGAACTGAGTACCATGTGGCAGCCTTGGTTTCCTCCTTGCCATATAGAGAGACAGGGAAGCCACTGGTGGGAACCAGGCTGCAAGGAGACATGCCAGATCATTGTGCCTCTGCTCCTAATCTGCTGTATAATTTTAGAAGCAGTTTTTCCCTGCCCCATGCCCCCATCTCCCTTTCTATCATGCCAAGGCAGACTGACAATTATTTGGCATAATAACATTATGATCTCGGTTTTGACTCTGACCCACCAAACTTTAACTAAGAAGAACCTAAGAAATCAGGTCCCATTTTAAAAGAGAGAGTGTTTTTTTTCCCTGAAAATCTCTCAGCTGTGACACACAGTTTGGAGCACATAATTTTCAGCAATTAACACCACAGATACACCAAGTCTCCAAGCCAGCATAAACCAGCACTGCTGCTGAAGGAAATGGCCCTTCCTTCCCACACCCGCAGCCCACATTCCTCCTCACTTCCTCTGCTGCTCCCTACCTTGTGCCAGCACAAGTGTTCTTGTGGCCCTGCAATGAACCACATCAGGGAACTCATCCAGGTCAAAACTAACCTGGGGAAGAGAAAATTGTTTAGTTTTTAGCTGGCAGGGTTCCCTGGCCTGGTTCACTTCACAATCATGTGTGTGATGGTGCCAGCATGGGGAAAGGAGCAGTGCTGGGCCAGGAAGGAGAAGGCAGAGGAATGGGAATAGTGGACTGCTCTCTGAAAGAAGTTGCTGCAGAGCTGGCTTATGCCAGCTTAAAGTGTTTGTAGAAACACAGCACATATTCAAAATCTCTCTCTTCATGGAATATTTGTCTTCAGAGGATTAATGCTTCCCAGGATATTCTAGCCTTGGACATCTGTAGAGCATTGCTTCTCCCTCTCTCCCCCCAGACCAATATACTGGCATGGAATTAAAGCCTTGAGAAACTTGAAAGCGACAGGCCTGGGGATTTTGTGACAAATGCAAAAATGCTCATATTTGTCAAGCCATTAGCAAAGGGGCACAGCTGTTGTAAGAGCCTTGCCCCCGTGCCAAGTACTCTGGAGCCTGCTGAAGGCTGAGAGCCTGAATCCAACTCACTCTGGCAACTCCCATCAAGATCCCTTCTGTGGATCTGTGGCAGGTGCCCAGACAAGCACAGTGCACTCCAGGATGTCCAGAGGAAGGTTACAGCACATTACCTGAGCCATAGGCATTCCCTAAAATGCAGCTCTTGGCTACAGCACTTCCAAGGACAGTTAGGCTCCAGTGCTGCAGCTGCTTTTGCCCACCACAGAGCCAAAGTCCTGCCAGGCATGAGGCAGCTCCTGCAGGTCGGAGCAGGAGCTCTGTGCTGTGTGAGAGAGCCCATGGTGCTGGAAAGCCTAACACAGGAACAGTGGAGCAGCTTTGAACAGCAATAGCCCTACCATGCCCAGCCTCAGTGGTGGTCCTGGAACTGGAGGCAGGAGCTGCAATTTCAAATCTGGAAGAAGATAAAATGAAGCCCCAGCCGCAGGGCTGGGAATGAGGGAAGAAGGGAGGAAGGAGCAATGTTGAAGGTGTGGAGTAAGAAAAGAGGAGGCAGGAGTTAGTAAACCCCAGGGTGAAGAGCAGATGACAGCAGGTATTTCTGTAGCAGCACTGTTTCAGGGTACCATTTAGATTGGTAAACTAACCCCATTGACCCTAAAAATGGGAAAAGCACAAAATAAACATCTCAGTCCCAGGTCTGATGGTCTAGGTTGAGTCTGCTACAGACAAGGGCATTAGTCAGACTTCCTGGGATTTCATGGAGATGATTGGTGCTCCACTCACAGCACAGAGCTCCAGACAGACACTGTTAATAGCTAAGCCCAAAGCATTTCATTTTGACTAATCGTCCAAAGTTCAGTGCTGATCCCAAAGTCCTTGGTCAGCAAAGCTGGCTAGAAATGTCATGAGGTTTGGGCTCCACCAGATTCCCAGAAATCTTTGGGCTGGAAATGCCATGAGGATTAGGCAAAAGTGAAATCTTTCTCTTAGATTATCTAGATACTATTTGTCCCTGCTCAGCAGAGCAAATATGTTTGCTTTCCATATTTGCCCATCAGTTTAAAGTTTTTTGTTACTGCTGCCAATTTTGGGGTACTTTAAAGCCTGACAAATCCTTCCTCTCTTCTGTACCATGTTATATTTGTTGGGAGAACTGATTAATCCCTTTCAACCCTCATTCTTTAAAAGCAACCTTCACTGTGTGTTTAGGAGGAATGACTCCAAGGCTACAACAACCCAGATAGAGCAACAGTTCAAAATAGAGCTGCCTACTAAAAATAATCAGTTCTCATTCTGGCTGATTTCCATGTCACCCTCTGACCTTTGGTCAGACTCTGCCACTTTTCTCAAAAAATACAATTTTTTTTCTATCGCTCAGGTTTGTGCTTCCATTGTACTCTGCTGGGTGGAATGAGCACTAAACATTTTGTGTGCACAGACTGAGAGACACTTCCACCAGTTCTGTTCTGTGACACAGCCAGAGGAGTGAGGAAGGTTTGTTATGACTTAAGCCAGGGAGAGATTTCCTCTTCTCTCTGTAGTTGTGTCACTGTGAGTCCAGCTATGTGTCAATGACCTGCCTGCCAGGCTACAGCATCTTTCCCTCTTTAAACATGCTGATAGACCAGACTCATGTGGGTGTGCTGTAGTTTGCTTCCTGCAGAATCATTTGGATTAGTCCGTCCATCCATCCATCCATCCATCCATCCATCCATCCATCCATCCATCCATCCATCCATCCATCCATCCATCCATCCACCCATCCGGTACTGCCTGAATTCAGGATCACCCATGGGGTATTTCACTGGCAGAAGGGCTGGGGCAGTAACCCCTGTCAAGGCAGATGATGATGATCTCCTGGGAACAGCAACATCTTCTACCAGCACAGCAGCATTTGTTCACAGCTGTGTAAATTTTGACCAGCTAAATCCAGCTCGTCAAAAATAGACTTCCAGATGAATCCCAGGCCCCTTGAGCTTGACTTGAGTGAAGTCCCCTCTATGTTACACAGCCCTTCAGCTGCTGGGAAGAGCTCCAGCAGTTAAAAACTACTGAACATCAGGCCTTGTAAAGCTTCTCAGTGCTCCCTACTCCAAACAGAACTAAATTTTCTCTCAGATCAATCTGAGTAAAAAGCATTAAAATCATTGCAGTGCTTTAAGACAGCAAACATGATCAAGAAATAGTGAGTAAAATTGATAATTACAGAAGGCCACACAGAGATCAAAGACAAAGCAGAACTCTCGGTGCTATCAAACTCCCCCTCAACCTCTCCAGCAGTGGATTTAAGACCTGTGGACAAGGTAAGCAAGTTTATAAAATAATTATTGTGTCAATGGAACTCCAGATTTGTCCCCAAATATAATAACAAATGTTTCAGTTGTTGGTTCAAACTGCAGAGCCAAGAAGAGAGATGCTTCATGGACATCCTACTCTCTTCACATGCATGCCCACATTCCCACAAAGACACAGATCCTTCCCTGGGACTGGGTCAGCAAATATGCACTTTTTCAAGGATATTTTCCAAAAAAAAAGATGAAGAAAAATTCAGAACTAAGAAAACACAGGGAAATAAAACTGTACACACAGGTTTCCCCAGCTGTTAGCTAATTTTCTCTCACCGATTAAAGGAGGAAGTAGATTTTAAAATAATAAAATAATTTAGGAAATATCCCAAGGATAGCATTTAAGAGATATATTCAGAGGGAGGTTTATAAACCTCTTGTGAGGCAGGAGAAAGGATTCTCTAGCTTGCCAGTCAAGACAGGCAAAAGTCAGGTAGAGTGAAAATCATTGCTGTGATCATTATCAGGAGGGGAAGAGATGAGGTGGAACTAGAACCTGTATCTCCTCTGTGATGTGCCTACACCTCAGTCTTGATGGAGCCACAGGATGATGTCTGTTCTTGTCAAGGGATGCTGAATCAGACTAACACTGAAAACAGAACATGCAGAGACTGGAATGAACATGAACCAAGTAAAATTCATCTGGAGCACATACAGGGACAGCTGAAATTTCAGAGCCTTTTGTTGGAAAATGTCTACTGGAGGCGCAGGGGGCATTTAGTGAGAACTGGCTTTTTCATGACAATATTCACCCATTATTATGCCAAGGATGATTTCCTTTTATACAGAAAATGAAAAAGGATCTAAGAAAAATGTTAATGAAAGAAAAAACTGTAATTGAAATATTTTCCACTGGAAATAAGGAACTGAGCCATTTGCCTGCTGGCTGTCAGTGTGCTCCCTCATCCCACTGGAACCAACTCTCCACATCCCACCTGATGCCTCTTCCCTTTTGTGCAGCTTGGCCTCCCAGAGCTGCAGAGCAGCTCAACCCCCTGCCTGAGATCACAGGCAGAACAACCCAGTCTTTCCAGTCTGTCCCAGCTCCCCAGGTATTTTGGCACAAGTTCACTAACAGAGGCCTTTTCACTTGCAGAGGGTGAGAACTGGAAAAACTTGAGATATTTGAGGTCAGAACCAAACATGTCAGCAAAGCTGAGCTGAAAGGAGTCTTGCACAATGTCTGTGTAGTCTGTGCCAGGAAGCAGTTAGTCCTAATGTGCCTCCAGTTCATTAGCATCAAATCGACTTACCAGAAAAAAAAAAAAAATAGAAAAAGGAAAAAAAAAATTAAGCTGACTGTCCTCATTCCGGATCAATTGGCTTCTCAACACTGAAGTCCCCTCTCCTCCCTGTAATGGTGTATCCCCCTTGCACCTCAATGCCAGTGCCTTGGGCAGAGGGTGTCTCTTTCACATGGGGATTACACTGTCTAAGTGCCCTGAGCCATGGAATCCCAGTGTTCTGCTGGGCTGCACAGCTCCTTGAACATTCATCCCAGCGCTCTCTCAAGTGCAGCTGGTGTGTTTCTCAAGAGCCAGTCTGGGCTGATCCCATTCTCTGGAAAAGGACACACATTGTTGCTCAGCAATGGGTGTGCTGGGAAGGAATTCTAGCTGTGGCAAGATTTCAGCAGGCTGTTGCTGTCTGCAGTAAAACTGAATTCAGCTAGCTACAGCCAAGGCTTGTGCAGGTTCCTGGTGCCAGTTCACTCCCAGATGCCAGTGCTGACTGTACCTGAGCACTGACCCATTTTCACAAGACATTCTTCCCTCGTCCTGAGCTCTGTCAGTGGGCATTACAGAAACATTCAGTGTGTGACTCTTTCTGTCTGATTCAAAAAACCAAACTGAACCGCAAGTGAGACCATCCTGAGCAAATTGACTGCTCAGCTGTGTGCATGTGCAGATGTTCCAGAACAGTAAGAACTCTTGCTAGGAGAAAATCAAGAAATCAAGAATCAAGACATTCTGCTAAGAATCACAGAATCCTTAAGGTTGGAAAAGACCTCCAAGATCATTGAGTCCAACCAGTGACCAATCCCCATCTTGTCAACCAGACCAGGGCCCCGAATCCAGGCATTCCTTCAACACTTCAAGGGATGGTGGCTCCACTACTTTTCTGGACAGTCTGTTTCAATGCTTGACAACCTCCCCATGAAGAAATTCTGAACCTCCCTTGGCACAGCTTGCAGTGATTTCCCCTTTTCCTGTCACTAGATTTCTAGAAGAAGAGGCCAACCCCTACCCAGGTACACCCTTGACACATCAATGCAGCCTGTGCAGATCTCTCTGCAGAGCTTTCCTGCCCTCCAGCACATCAACACTCCTCCCCAGTTCGCTGTCATCTGACTTCCAGCAAGGTCTCAACCAGCAATACATGTAATATTTTTAAAAGAGTTTTGATTGTTAAAGTTTGCAGTATCAAATTATTCTTATTGAACACAAACATTATTTCCAAATTCACCAAGATCAAAGGGCTTGTATCACCTCTTTGGTCACTGTATCACCTCGTTTAGTTCATACACATTTATTGAAGCCCTGTAAATAATTAGTAACTTTTTTCAGCGTCAGACAGTGTAGAAATCCCAACATTTTCCTATCCCAAGAGTCATTCTGACTCTTTTGTATGCTGGCTGATTTGCACAACACAACTCTAAGCATGTGAAGTTAAGTGGATAAACAATTACAAGACGTTCAAGTTGGGTTCAGTGAAAAGTACACCATGTAGAAATCCAGGGAAATCAAGTTTTTCACAGATTTTGTAAAGCTGTATGGATAGGGGAGTTCTGGTTATTGTTTGAGTTCAAGTCTGACAAGAAAAGGGGAAAGGAATAGAGTGTTGTTTGGTTAAACTCTGCACTGCAGCCTGTGTCTGGGTTGTCTGAGCAAAAGAGAGTAACCAAAGAGTCCTTGTACTGCCCAAAGCTGTAAATTCTCTCCAGCACCAGATGGGACCACATGGAGTGGTGAGAAGATCCCAATGCCATTCCTTGCAGGAAAAATGAAACCCTTTCAACTGGCTAGTCACAGCCTCTGGGCACTTCTGGTTTTATTTTCTTTATTACTTTGCTGTGAGTGAGCAGAATTTTCCTTCACCAGTCACTTGCATTTTTTACATGACACACATTAAAGCCAAGCTGACCAATACATGACCCCTTGGGAGCTCTCTAGGCTTGTTGCAGATGCAGTGGTGATATGAAGATGGTTTCACCAGCTCAGTTATTCCTTCCTGACGTTTCATATCCACAGCACACATCTACACTTGGATTCGAGCAGTTTTTCACTGAACCTTTATACCAAGATCATAGTTTAAGGAAATGAAACCAAGTATAATAATGATTCTATTCATTAGGGCTAAGGCTTGTAATGGTACTTAGCCATGAAAAGATGCAGCCAGTGGGATTTTCAAATTGCCTAAGTAGATTACACATCTAATTCCCATTGACAGCCAATGGGAATTAGGTCCCAAACTCCCTTAGGCACTTTTATAAATCCTATTAGGTGTCTGTCTGCATCTCTGTATGTTTAAATACCTTTGTAAACCTGAGCAAGGTTGTGTTCCCATGCTCCTCATGTTGTTTTCCAGGGTTTTAGAATAGAACAAAGTCAGATCTCCTAACTTATTTTGTAGAAGTCAAGATTTGGAGTATGAACTGCAAATCAGGTGATTTTTTGCTACCTTTGGAACCTGTGACGTTAGAGGACTCCTGCTGAGATGTGTTCAGAGGTTGCTCACTAGTGTTGAGTCATTGCTGCTAGAGCAACCCTTTTATCATCAGCTCCCAATCCCTTCAGCACTGCCAGAACAGGTCAGGGAGCCCAGAGCAGAGCCAGAAAGTTCAAGCCCTGTAGAGCTGAACCTAAACGACCAAAAATGCTTCCTCTCTTTATTTTATGGTGCCATAAACACAGATACAGATTACAATGACTTGAATGCACATTCACTTGAATTTTGCTGTGCCACAGCAGGGTTGTGTGCTCCTGGCTGAGGGGCACGTGGAATATGTGCAGAGTGCTAAAGCAGACTAAGCTGATTCCCTGGAGGCACAATGGTGCAATTTTTAAAAGACCACAGCCATGGTTTTCCTAAGTTTTTGTGAATGCATCCTTTAGTGAAATGGCTCTGTCACAATGTGGAACCAGGCAGACCAAAATGAAAGCAAGCATTCCCCCCCTCTGAACGGCTCCAGTGTGATCACAACAATACCAGTTGAACTCTACTCTAAGCTAGAGCAGTGCTGGTGACTATTTAGAAAATAATTAACTGAACTTTACATGACATTCAGATGTTTCTTGGCTCAAATACCAGTCTATTCCTCTGCTGAATTCTAGGGATTCTGCAAACAATAAGAAATATTTGCCAAATGGTAGAGTTGCATACCATGCTCATGTTGTGCTGAGTCACTGTATCAGCGAAGACAAATGCTGAAGAGAATGTTAGATAGAGAAAACACTGCTGGATAGACTTTGAGTGTGATGAAAATTTGTCATAAGTATGATAAGTATGAAGCAAACATGGGGTGTTTTTATGAAAATGTGTTACTGGTTTGAAGGCAGTTTTTTTTCAATTCCCCAAGGAGATTCTTCGACAAATGTGGATTTTTTGCTTGTTGAGATAAAACTGCTAATGTCATTGCTAGAAAAGTTAAACAGTCTTTGGCTGAAACAAGAGTTAAATCCAGTACCATGTTCATATCCACTCACAGTATATGAATAAAATTGTGCTAAACAGTTTTCTCTGAGGCTGGGATGATGCAAGACTTGATGGCTGATGCTCCTTCAACATTGGTGCTTGACATAATAATGCCTGATAACTCTGGCGAGTGGGCTCAAACTTATGTCAGGGTGACAGTGTAAACAGATGTGCTACATTTTTCCCTGAAAATCTGAATAAGGAGAAGCTTGTTGCTTGGCAGCCCAGAGAATGTTCCAAGACCAAACTGCCAGAGAAAGACAGACAGATAATGAAACGGTTGAAACAATGGGAGTAAAAAATAAATGAAGACAAAAAATTGTGTAGCTTTGTCACCAGGACATTTTTCCTCTTATTGATGGGTGGAAGGGCAGATGTCTGTGTTCATGTCACATTTATGTGGGCACACAGTGTTGGTACTGGAATTTCACGTATCTGAGGGAAATTGCATTCTGAATTGTCATGAAAAACTGGATATTCAATTTATTCTAGAGAACAATATCTAAAAATCAGCATGACAGATCTATGAGAACAGACAGACACAGCAGTGAACTAGATGGCTGGTAAAAGAGGCAAAGGTTTCAAATCTGGCCATGGCAACTAAGTAAATTTATGAAACACTTGCACATAATATAAACGTTCTTAAAAGCGTCTGTTGTCAGCCACTGTTGCCTGTTTTCCCCCAAACAACAGTTGCAGTGTTTCAGTTTCACAAAGATGTTTTTGTTATGAAACAATTTGTGTGCAGGTGCATCCTAAAACAAATGGCTTCGAGGCCACTAGTGGGGCTGGCTTTCATTTGTGAATTAGAAAATAAAAATTACCCAAAATAGACTTCTTGCTAAGAGGGATTTACTCGTGATAATAACTGTGGACTGCTGAAATCAAGAAGATGGCAGATAAAAAGTACACAGATAGTGCAAAGTATAATGTAATCTCAAAAGAAGAGAGATGGTACCTATTAAATATTGGTATGGAAAGATGAACTCTGAGCAGCAGATGCACACAAGACACTTCCTCACTCAAAATGGAAGACTGTCTTAATGACTGCAGCTTGCAAGCTCCTTACTTAATGGAGCCTTGACTGGGTTAAACCATTTAACACAATCCTTCAGGCAATAAATAGCTTTTACTCACAGGATTGTAAAAATATCTCCAAACCAAAAGCATCCTTCATGAGCACTAAATACAAGCTGCAATTTAAAAAGCTTTGATGTCAGACAACTCAGAAGGGTTAGAGGAATGATTTTGAGTGGCTCGTGCAGGATGTGTTTGTGCTGCAGAAGAGCTCCCAGCAGCTCAGCACTCCTCACCAGCCAGCGGAGGAGCCAAGCAGGTTTGCAGGGAAGCACACGTCACTTAGAGCAGGGACTCAGTGGCAAAGAGCTAAATAGTTTTTGAAAGATCTGATTACTGAACGGTTCCCTTTTATTGGCCATGTGCTTTCTCCATGGATGGATTCATTGGATGTGCAACAATAATTGAGTTTCATCCCAGGGGTGAAGTCCATTTGGCGACTTAAGTGCAGTCACTTGTCAGGATGGATTTTTCCACAAATGTACATTTTTCAAGTTTGCATGTCTTTTGTCAATACCTCGGCTCTCCAAGGGACAGCATGTCAACTTCCTACACTCCTACATTTGACTGCTACTGAAAATCCGTCTGCTGTGGTTCTCTGAAGTCTGTTTGATGGGGAAGGCTTTTTGACAACTCCTGCCTCTCTAGAGCTCTTACCTCTTTGTTTCTGTGGTAGGTTGGTTGGGTTTTTTTTTCCTTTTCCCAATAACAGAACCTTTTATTCAGTTCAGCAGCATTTATGGTCTCTTTTTTCCTGTTCCTCTCTTCCAAAACAGCAAGGAGTCCCCAAGCTAATGAACTCTAATGAACAAGCACCTCAAAGCTTAAGGGCTGCCAACATCTCCTCTCTCAACTCAGCCCTCAGCCTCCATCCAAAGGTAAACATTTAGTTCATGACACAGTGGGAGACAGTAAATAAAGGTCACACCAATGGGAACCAGAAGAATTGAAAATATTGGAAATCAAGAAAGAAGCACAAAATTAACCCAGCCACTGCATTCTGGTCTTGTGCAACATGTTTGTTTAACTGGCTGGTACTGCATGCAAGGCACAATTTTAGATCTGTCTAGCAATTATTCCAGGAGGAGGAGACAGGCAGCTGGAAATGAGCATCACTTTGTTCCCAAAGTGATCCTCAACATCAGAGAAAGAATAGATGGTGGCTCTCTCTTGCTTTGACGAGATCTAAGAATTGAAGGTCCAGACACAGTCAATTCAATACTGAATGAAGCTGAATGAATTGCCAAGAACCTCACAGAAGAGCTTTGGAACTGGAGGTGATTCATATGTTCAATTCACTGTCTTTCACCTGATGGTGGCCAAATAATCCTAAGAAAGAAGCTGTAGTAAATAATTATGGGTAAGGTTACTCAGTGCTGCAAAAAATGTCCACTTGAATGCCAGTGGAACAGATCTGGTTCTTTAAGACAAGAACTACATGCTATTTATTTATGACATTCTTCCATCTGACATTCCTCCCAACTTAACAATAAACCCTATCAATTTCACCTTTGAAACTGAGTTTGCTCTTTCAACTTTCCTTTTATTTCATTAAAACCTCAGTAGCTTTGATGCTGGTGATGGTATTTGCACTTTGCTTTTGTAAAATACTAATAGCCAACAACAGCTTTTAAAGACTTATTTTTGTAAAAAAGTCTGAACCAAAACAATCACATTCCATGCAAGCAATGGAAATAGGGAAGAAGGAATGAGGGAAACATGGAAGTCAAAATTGCTAAAACACCATTTCTTCCCCCTAACAGAAGTTACTCAGGTGGGAACTCTTCATGACAGGACTTTCATTTGCACTGTTTTCCTGTTGATGCATATAAATTATTGTGTGAACTAATACAGAGAAAAGAAACTCATTAAACAGCACTTTCTTGATTATTATTTGAAGGTAGAAAAATCAGCAGCAGTTTTTTCCATTCTTTTCTTTGAAACACGACCTAATGAAAAACTGTGGTGGGTGGAAAAAAAACAAAAAAAGCAGCACTTTAAGGCATTGTCTCCCCCTTTGAGATAGAAAGCCAGTTCCTCTGACTAAAACTGGCTGGATAATTCCAGCCTGGAGAGTCCCAGTCTGCCAGTCTGTGAAAATGTCTCCATCTACTGTGTTTTAATCCAAGTCCAGCTAAATATTCTGAAAAGAGGATTTTGAAGACCGTCCTGTGTAGTGTTACCGTGCCAGTTTTAATTTCCAGCCAAAATGAAAATGAGACTAATTTTTGTCTGCTCAAGCACTGCTTTCAGTTCTCCCTGGGTTTTTTGTTAGCTTGCATCCATGAAAATACGCACCATGACCTTTAAGAGAAAAAGCTGCAGTGATTTCTTTGACCATGTTTCTCTGCCTCACCAAAGAGCAGCTGCCCTTGACCACAGCTGGAAGATGACTTTGAATTGCCATTTCTTTTGGCTGTTTTGAGGTTATTGGATGCACCAAGAAGGAAGACTACAATTCTGTTCTCTTGTGTTCACAGCTGACAGGAAGCCATAGTAGGGCTTTATCTGATGGGTTATGTAAGACATTTATGGCACCAGTTAATCAGTTTGGCAAAGTGAAATGAGGTCTTCAGAGAGCAGTAAAGAAGACCTGTCTTCCTTTTTGTGTCTTGTGGTTGGATTCTCCTGTGTGTAAGACAACACCCTGAGGAACATGGGTAAGAATGCTCTCCAAGGGGATCCTCAGTATCCAACTGAACTCCTACTACAACCTTTCCACTCCTACTACATCCTCACAGAGCTTTACTGAGGTATCTCTCTCCACACAGCTGTGCATTTTCACAAAACACAACTTCAAATCCTTTAGCCAGCCACCCCTGTATCTCATCTGATTGAAATTGGCCCAACAGTAATTGCAAGGGGGCTGAAAGACACAAATACAGAGACAGGGAGATCTCATAGGATTTGTATCCTTAGGAAATCAGGCAAACAAGACCTTTCTGGCTCGGGGATCTGGCACAAAGCTGAGTGACTTGGACTACAATCAAACTGACAATGTAATAAATGGGAACACTTACAGGCTGCAACCATCCCCAAGAATTCTGACCTCACTAGTCTGGCATGTGCTTCTGGTTCAGCCCTGTTCTGCTACCAGTTTTCTAACTCTGGCCACTGTCACAGGCATTTTGGAACTTGAAACCCAGCCTGCTAACCAAGAGAAATCTGTCAGCAGCTGACTGTTACAAAAAGCAGACAGTGACCTGTCCTTTTCTCCTCCTCCTGTACAGTTTCAGTGCCAGAGAGGTGAATTGTTGTCAGTAGAGAAAAGAACTTACTGGAACAGCTGCACAACAGCAATCAGCAACAATCCAGGCTCTAGAGTCTTAGAATGTACCAAAGCTAGAACAAAAGACTGAGGAACCTGGACATGAATTTCTGGGAGAAGAATAAAGATCATGTGTGGCTTGTATGAGAGAATTCTACTGAGGATCAGTTCTCAAATACAAGCTCCTAAACTTTCCATGGAAAGTACCATATCCACTTAAAGGAGGTGTCTAAGGGTGTGACAGAGACAGCTGTGGTGACATCAGGACATAATTCACACGGGGTTTCCCCGTATTTTAAACTTCTAACAGTGGTAACATTTTAAAGCCTGTATCTCCAAAGCCTCCCCAAGAACAATGTCAGATCAGATCACATCATCAGCCTGAAGGAAAGCTCAGAACATCGAATATTATCCATTAACTGGCAATCCCCAAACTCCACATTTCCATCCTAATTTGGAGACATGCATACACAGCCAGTTGCTAATGTGGGAGAAAATGAGAAACCAAAAAAACCCAAAGTAGCTCTGTAAAAATTGGAACTAATGAAGATTGCTTCCCTGGGGACATTTGTCTCACAGTTGATTGGTTTGATAATTAAATGGTAATATTTTGGCAGTGGGAATTCACCCCTTTCCAGACATCAGGGAATCCACAACAAAAAAGCAATGTTGTGAATGCCCCAGGCACAGGAAAAGCCAGAATTTACTGCTTACTGGACAATGGAGAACCCTGAGAACTCTGACCTTAAATGCTTTTCATTATTGGCTGAGCACATCTTTTCAGGAGCAGTAACAATCAAGTCTCTCCTGTTCAGTCATTTATTTTGAGACAACTTGTAAGAATTCTGCATAAATTTGTAACCCTGAGAGCAAACCACCTCTGCCTCATCTAAGTGAACTGGTTCAAGCATTTCAAAAGACTGAGGAGAGAGTGAAAACCCACACTATAGAATCAACCTTCATTTCTTCAGGCTAGAAAAAAAAGCAGCACTGGGTAGGATGCAGCCTGATGTTAACATTCAGCACAGCCTCCCTGCAGGGACTTCTGCCCATGCTCTGCTGGCAGAAGAAGCTGTCTGAAGGGCAGGGTTGTCCTCCCAGCTCCTGAGATAAATCATCACCTCTGCCTGGCACTCCCAGTCTTCCACAAGCACAACACAGGCAGTTGTAGTCTTGGTTCTAAAGCTTAAAATAGAATCATCTTCACTTCTTAAAAAACTTTGAAGTTTGCTACCTACATTCCTTCACAGTGAGACAGGTCCAGGCCATGCAAAGGCTGTTTGTAAATGGGTGGATCTTCTCAGCAGGGCAGTGTGAGGAGGGATAACATTGGAACATCACTCACAGTAATTTTTTTCACTTTCCCCACACTTTCCACCATTCCCTGCCAATATTCCCTGTTACTGCCTGCCCCTCAAGAATTTCTCCTGAAATGAGTGTGGTGTGGGCTCAAGTAGTGGAAGCTTCACAAGCAGTTCTGCACCCAAGGAAGGGACTGGAGGATTTTACCAGAGGCAAAATCATTCTGTGGTAGAGCAGGAATGCAGGTTCTGAAACAGCCCACATAGGGACTCTCTGGTTGGAATATGATGTTTGTGTGGCTGGGATGTGTTACAGAAAGACACATTTGGACTCAGAGAAGCTGCAATTTTTCAGAAAAGCCTGGATGGTAACCAGCCTACAAACGGGAAACATTTTCCCAGTGTTGCTTCTGCCCTACTGACTAATTCTTAGAACAAACAAACTTTATGGAATTCAGATTTCAGCTGTGTAAGTGGGTAAAAAGTAGAGTTTTATGAAATCATGGAAAGAAATACTGCTTTAAATGAAAAGTTTCTCAGTCTGTGCCATAGCCTCCCTACACTGCCACAATGTGATTTTCCTTGACATTCCTCTTTCCCCTGCTTGAATTTTAATTGTAAATTAATCACTGACTTGGATATGTCTCTACTGTGCATTAATATGGTTGATATTAACAACAATATTGCTCTCCAGGCATTTGGAATGTGCAAGACTTTTTGTGCACCAAATGGCCCATATTAACTTCTGGAATAGCCAGGTGCAAACTCTATTGCAGTGCTCAAATTAGTTCAATTTCTCTAACTGCTTCTCCTGTAATTGATGGCTCAAATTATAATAAAGTACAGTTCCTCTACATGATATATGTTATAAGTACTACCTGTTATGCTGAATATTGCATTGCTTTGAAACTGCATTACCCTCTCCCTTCACCGATCAGATCTTTTTTTTTTTTTAAGGAATTACTTATGAACCAGAAAGTGTCTTCACATCATTCAGAAATTATACATATGCTCATGCACTTTATCAGCAGCTGACAGAATGGGGATGGCAAAATTACTGTCACTCATGTTGCATTCAATGTCACATAAAGACCTGCTTTTTACTATACCTTAAAATTGACAATAAATGCCAGTCATCTCTCCTTGCCCCATTACTGCATCCAGACATAGCAAGCAATGCTCAGAAGAAACTCACCTTCATCTTTTAAATACCTGCTTCAGCCTTTCTTTCTTCTGCATCTTGTTATTCTCCAACGCCTGCACCTAAAATACTCTTTACCATTCTCTTTTTTTTCTGAAGTGTGAGATTACAGTGGGCTGTAAATTTCTTTTTTTCATGTGTAAACAACAATTTGTATAAAACAAACAAATCAGCCAAATCCTGATGGTTTTTGACCCTGAACTGTTTCAATTCAAATGTTATCCCTGATAGGAAAACAGTGAGGAGTGGGTGCATTTGATTTTGGGCATAGGTGCACTTTGAGGTGTGGCTGAGTCTGGACCCTGGAATCTGCCCCTGGCAGCCCCCCATGAGCTGGCAGCTCTGCCCCAGCACTCAGAACTCTGCAGCTGCTCAAGGAAACCAGCTCTAACAAGAACATCAATTTCATTGCACCACAGCAGAATCTGGGGAATTTGCAGTTCATTGGAACTGCATTTAGAAATCTGATCTTGATCCAATATGGACTGAAGCCACACTTAAAAATAACAACATTTCCAGCCAATCAGGAAAGGTGTGATTCTGCAAGCTCCAATTATTGTACTCCCTGTTATTTCTTTGTTAAACAGAGGTTATAAATATCATCTGCTCCTGAAGACAAATGTCAGTGTACTTACAGAAAAAACCAAAAGGCTGATATTAAACAGCAAGAGTCCTTACCCAGCTTGCTTTGCCAGGTGTTACAGGATGAAATTTAGCAACTCCCTCCTCCCAGTGCTCAATGGCCACGTGCCTCTCATTTGTGGGGCAGCAAAAGTGGTGCTGAGTTCAGTTACACACCAGCCACAGCCACCACAGGTATTGTGCTGCAGGTTAAAATATCACCTCAGGGTTCAGTAGCATTCAAAGATGAAAATACTGTTAAGAACTCTTATGAAGAGAAAAAAAAAAAAAGCCATAAACTGTTATCATCTTATTGCAAAGCTCCCATACATTCTCAGTGATTTCTCATGGGCAGCTCCTCACAGCACTGACTCCTTCTTCACAACTCAGTCAACAAACTCCAACTCTCCCCTAAATCACCTAACCCACTCTTTTGTAGCACTCATCCTTACTGGACACAGCTGTGACCTATTAAGAGCAGGCCTGTTCCTAATCTTGGTGATTAGTTCGGCTGCACCTCCTCAGGTGTGAGACTACCTTCTGCACTATCTTTATTTTCTTACATTCTATCCCCTCACAATAAAACATCTCTAGGCTGTTCATAGCCTTCTGCAGAAATTAAGTACATTGCAAGTCTTAGGCAGTAATAGACAGCGCAGTAAGAAATCAACAGATTTCTAAATTTGCAACTGACAAGGAAAAGAGTGGTAGGGAATTGTTATGTAGTAATTGTCACACTACTTGAACTGGCAATGCCATGAAGCAGACAATTTAAAATACACAAAAGGAACCATTTTGTCATGTGACAGTTAGAACACTGAATTCATTGCCACGAGGTGTAGTGTAGGTTCATCTAAAAAGGCTCAAAAAGCAATCAGTTAAGTCCATAAAATAAAAGTCCATCTGGTGCTCCTAAAGGGAAAGTTTTAGCATGAATACTTCAGAACTGAGTCCCTAAGCTACAGGAAAATGAACATTTGAAAGATGTACCTGAGGACTGATCCATCCACATCCTTCACCTTAATGAACCTCTAATACTGCTGTTAGGAAGAGGATGCTGGATTTGATGATCTGTCCAGGAAGTTCTTATTATTCAAATAGATTTCATGGACATGTTCAGGAGATGGAAGCCATGAAAGTGTCTGTGTGAAAAGATACAGTGGGATGTCAGAAAATGGGCAAGAGTTGAGCTGTTTAGCTTTCCTGACAAGTTTTGAGAAACACTAACTTTTAAAAGAAGTGACTTATTAGAGCAGCAAGTGCCACTGCAACTGGTCTTTCTTGTGCTTTGTTTTGCCAGCTCTGACATAATAACTAAAATGAAAATATTTTGCATTTGTATTTTGATAAAAGTTTGCAGATGTATATTGTCTTTTGGCAAAATATATGATACAAACACACAAACAAAAAACATACATCAAGAATGAAACTGGGCCATTTAAAACCCATATTAAACACAATTTGTAAGAAAATAAATGTATGTAATGAAACTGACAATCCTGATTGCAAACTCACTTTGATGACTTCACTGTTTTCATTGTAACTGATTCCTGCTCAGTGCCTGCATGGACAATATTTGAAGATGGTCTTGCCTGTTGGCAACTGTGTTAAAACAGCCAATATTCTCCCGAGGCAGTTTTTAGGTGGGTGACTGTTCCCTGGGTTTTGTCAATCAGCTTGGTCTTTCTCCAGAAGTGCAGACAAGGTTCTTGCCTATGCAGTGCCTCGGTGGGGCAGCCCTCATGCTGCACCCTCCCCTCTGCTTTTCCAGAAGTTTCTTTCCAAACTCTGGCTCTGGGGGATCCGGAAATTCCAGCAGCAATTTGCTCCAGGCCGCACACCACGATCAGCAGACGGACAGCCATAAGGGCAGAATGCTGCTCTGAAACGAGTTCCTCGGGCTGAAAGCCGAGTATAAAACCACATTCTGGTCCAAAATGGGTTTTACACCAATGTTTTGACTTTTAACCAACTATTTCACAGCCTATTTCTATCCTGTACCTCGCCGGGCTGCGGATGGCCGTGAGGGAACTTTGAGACCGGCTTTAAGCCGGGCTGTCTGTGCCCCCCAGATGGGCACAACCGCTCGGTGTCCCCGCCATGTGAGAGCGACGATTCAGCCCTCAGGGCACGGCCGGTGAAGCCTCATGCCAGTCCGGGCAGTTTCGTCCCAGCCCCATCAGTTTTATCCCCGTCAGTTTCATCCGGGCCCGGCCCCCCTCACGCCCCTCACGCCCGCTCCCGGCAGGCACCGCGCGGACAGCCCCGAACTACCACTCCCGGCAGCCCTCGCGGCGCCCAGCAGGCTCCGCACCCGGCCCCTCCTTCCCCGAGACTTCAATTCCCAGCACCCCGCAGGCCTGCCCGACCCTTCATTTCCGGGAGCGGCGCCGCGTCCCCTGCTTGGCGGAGGCGGCGGCGGCCGGAGCGCGGTGAGCGGGGCCTCCTGGGGCCGGCGGCGGAGGGAGCGAGACCGGGCGGGTCTCCGGGAGGTCGGCTCCATGTTGAACATGTGGAAAGTGCGGGAGCTGGTGGACAAGGCGTGAGTACGGCGGGGCGCGCGCGGGGGGCCGGGGGCGGCTCGGCCGTGGCCCCTCAGCCGGGCCCGCGTTCCCCCCGCCCCCCCCAACATGGCCGCGGCCCCTCCCCTGCTGAGGTGGCGGCCTCACACCCCCTCTGTGCCCGGCTGACCCCGGCCCCGTTGTCTCTCCCTGCTCCCCTCCCTGTTCCCCGCTGACTGCCCGGGGTCGCCCCTGAGCGTCCTCCCGGCGTGGCCTTGTGGTCCCTCTGGGGCTGCAGGCAGCCAGGGGTTGCTGTACAGGTAGTCTGTGGCCTTTCCATTATGGCTGGCTACTTTCCCGCCCCTTTTCGGGCGCATCTTGGCCCTTCCAGTAGCTGGAGATCAGCGCTTCAGCTTCGTGTGCCCACTCCTGTGCCAGGGTCCCCGTCTGTGTGTGCCCGGTTCGGTGTGCGAGCCCTTGGAGTCTGGCTCTGCTGGATTGGCTCCCAGCGTGGCCCTTAGGCCCCTGAGGGGGAACAGAGAAGTCTCTCAAAGCAGGAGAGGGGGAAAGAATCACCTGCAGGTTTTGAGAGAGCTCCCAAGTCGCCACATGCTCTTTAAAGTGTTTCTCTCCTTCCTAAAGACAGATTGGCCTGCCATTGCCATTGACTCACAGCCCCGAGCTGTTCAGAGTGGTATTGGGCTGAGATGCCCGTTCACACCCCTTACACATTTAAATAGCTCAGATATTTACAAGTTTGTTTCGTTGAATAGAGCCTCCTCCCGCTGAATACTTGTCTATGGACTTGCTTAGCGTGATCATTGTGTTGCAGATGGAGAGTGTGATGTTATTACTGCGTGTGTCAGCCCCTCCTTCATTTTTGGCATGAGAAAAATTTGGTGTGGTGGAGAACTTAGCAAAGATTGTTTTGCCTCCTCAAACAAAAAGCCCATAGGGGAAAGCCTGGAGCACTTCTCCATCACTCTTTTCAGTGGTGCCAGTGATGGGACAAGGGGCAGTGGGCACAAACTGAAACACAGAAGTTCTGTGTGAATATGAGGAAAAGCTTCTTTACTTTCAGGATGACAGAGCACTGGAACAGCCTGTCCAGAGAGGTTGTGGAGTCTCCTTCTCTGGAGATCTTCCAAACCTGGCTGGATGTGATCCTGTGCAACCTGCTCTAGGTGTACCTGCTTTAGCAGGGGGTGGGACTGGATGGTCTCCAGAGCTCCCTTCCAAGCCCAGTAACTCTGTGGGTTGAAGATGTCCCTGCTCATGGCAGGGGGTTGTCTTAGATGCTCCCTAAAGTTACTTTCCAATCCAAACCGTTCTGTGTTCTATGAACTGTGGAATGCTAGGAGGAATAACTGTCTGAAAGTCTGTAGATTGGTACATACCAGATGATATTAATGACAAACAGTTGTACCTGCCTTTACAAGTCAAAAGTCTTTCAAAACGGAGCCTCTGTTTTAAACTTTTTAAAAAATTTTTGTTTCTCCAAACAGCTTTTAAGAGGGCCTGTGTGATGTATAGGCTTAAAGATAAAGGCAAACTGAAGAGAAGTGTCAGCTTATTCATGATAATCAACTGTTTTGTTCAAGGTGCTTTGTACTAGACTGGGACTTTTCTAGGCCAAGATTTGGATGACATTCAAAAACCACTGTGATTAAGTCTTGTCCTGAGGAAGTTATTTACTTTTTACAGCTTCTTGTATACAAAGTCAGCCCTGGGTAAAGTAGTTTTAATAATGTGACAGATGAGGTATTTAGGAGTACAACCCTGACTTGAGTTCCAGGACCTTGCAGGGAAATAAAGTTTTTCCTAAGTTTTACTTGTGTACTTTTTTTGTCTGTAGGACTAATTATCACTATAGCATTATAATATTGTCGCTGGTTTTAAAATGTTTACTTCTAAGGATATAAGTAAGTCCAACACTACATCAAAATCTGAATTACAAAAGACATTCTATTTTCAGAACAGGTGCAACATTTCCAATAATAAAAAACATTTTTTGAATAAACCTCAGTTTTCTGGAAATAACATTATCCAAATAAAGCAGATTGTTTATTAAAAAAAAAGGGGGAGGAGGACCAGGGGGAAGGTGGAGCCTGCAGAGTAAATAGTATTTAGAGACATCAGGATCAATAGTCCCATTGTGTGTGGTGCAGATTTGTCATAATGTCTTCTGTCTTAAGGCTATGACTTAGAAAATTCTCTGCAGAGGAAGCTAAATGATATAATCTGCCTCATAAATAACAGCTGATGCTGTGGCAGCAGCATACTGAACTTCAGCAAGAAACTGCCCTTCTTCCCTTAAAAAGGGAATGAGATTATATGGGGATTTTGAAAATGTTCAAATAGCTTGAAATTTTCCTTGATAGCTTTGATAGTGGTTTTGAGTTCTGCCTCTTGGTTCCATATTCAGCTGATACTTATCTTAGAGTTTCAGTTTACTCATCTGAGGTTTATTTTTTTATCCTTATTTGTGCTTCAGTGACTGAGAGCTCAGTTAGGTCAGCTATTTCAACATGAAGGACTTTTCTTACACAATTCTCAGGTACTTTGGTAAGTGATGATAAACAGCTGTGGGTTACTTTAAATGCTAAAACCCAGGTTAAAATGGTAACCTGTTAACATTCATCAGTCTTAGAACCAAAAAATAGGTTAGCAACTGCAAAATACATCTGAGAAATTCAAATTTATATTTAGTATTTTTGAAGTATTTGGTCTCTATTTATTCTTTGATGTGGTTGGAATTGGGCAGTGAAGTTCATCAGGTAAATTCTGCTTTGTAATTCTCTTCACAATCACCTCTTATTTTTATGGTAGCATTTTCTAGTAGCTCCAAAGTATGGATCTGCATCCTGTTGTGCATGAGACACTTATTTAGATATTGAGTGGTAGTCCTATTGTATTTGAAGTTTAGGAGGAAGACTCTGTGGTAGAGTATTGGATTTACTGTTCTAGGATGTGGTGGAATCCTTTTGTTCTGTGTCTTGTTCTGCCCTTTGTTAACTTCACTGCTTTTCAATGCCAATGCAGCTCCCTACTTTAAATATTTAAGTACCTTGATTAGGTTTGAACAGTAATACCTTTTTCTGGCTGGGCATTGTAAATAAGGTTGCAGTTTAAATCAATTATAATAAAACCTGTATGTACCTAGTAAAATCTGCTTGTCATGAGGTTTATTCTTGCAATTTCAAAATAACTGTCAAAATTCTTCCACCCTGCAATTTCTTAATGGGTACTGCAGTGTATTCAAGAGTTCTTAAAGTGTGTGAAATTATATTGAATTTCTGGTTAGTTTATAGTTTAGAAGGTGCAGGTCTCTGTACTCTTATTTCTTCTGGAGTAAATTCTATTTCCTATTATTATGTGAATAAATTAACTTAAGAAGGCAGCTTTTCACTTTTGTGGTCACTTGTATGGCTTCTTTTTCCCCAGTAATTCAAAACTGAATTTGTAAAGTAAACGAAACAGTTGGAAAATAAATGCAGCCCTCTGTGCTCAGCTCGTTGGCTCCAGGACAGTGAACACTGTTTAAATGGCAGAGGTTTCTGATGGCTCAGGGCCAGGGTGGTGCTTGGTGCAAGGTTGGTGAGTCAGGTGGCAGTTCTGAGTCACTCCTGAGGCAATGGCAGAGATTTCTTGTTCGATTCTCTTTTGTCACAGGCTCAGCTGAGGGCTGCAGTGTGGCTGTGTTCCTCGGCATTGCAGGCAGGAGGTGGCCAGTGGCTGTGACAGAGCACAGAGACACATGTCACACGCTGGAGCTGCCGGTGGGAGTGTGAGCTGCAGGAACATTTGGCCGGTGGGAAGGAGTCTGGTCTCCCTCCCTCCCCTGCTCTGCAGCCTCAGGGGATCTGCAGCTTTGTCTCTGGATGCTCTGGTGAGAGCAGTCCCAGGTATTGTGGCACCCGTGGCAGAGTTCAGGTTACCCCGTGCCTGCTCTGAAACAATCCTGCACTTGTGATGAAATTTGAGGCCAAGTGTTGCATTTACTGCTTGTGAGCTGCAGGAGACTAAGGATCTGCAGCCTGCCTGGTACTGTGTAGAAGCAGCTTACACCAGGAAAGTCATATTTTTATTGGTATAGGTGTATCAGTACTTTGATAATCCAATCACCAAGGGCCTTAACCAAGTTTGTCCTCACTGTATGATAACAGAACTGGCAAAAGATGTTGTGGTCATTGAGAGTGAGTTCAAGAGTCCTGACTGTGGACTGTGGAAATACAGAGTGTTATGCAACTTGGTAACTTCACTTTTAAGTCTTACTGGACAAGTACAGGTTGTGCTTTGTGTTCCCTGTGAGATTTCTAGGAGAGGGCTACAAAGAAAACCCCATGGCTTAAAACAAAAAAAAAAAAAAACCAAACCAACAAAAAAACCAAACCCAAGGAATATTAAGAATTCCTGCTAAAGCACATTTTAACTTGTCAGGAACTTGGAGATATCAGCTTGGCCTAGTGGCCAAGTTCAAAAGCCAGGCCTTCATCTCTTTTTAGTTCTGTTGAATTTCCTCTCCTTGAAGCAGAAACTGCTGATTCTGATTTTACTGAAAGGTTCCCTTATGTTGTTAACCTGCATGAGGGGTTCAGCTCAAAGCAGAACACAGTCTTTGTATGTATATAGGTAGCAAGGCCAGCTGGACTGCTCATGGCAATAACTTCTCTCTTAATATGTCATGTTAACATTTTTGCTGCCTGGTTTCTGTCACAGACATGTAGGACATGCAGCAGGCAGGCTGGAAAACCTTTGAACCCATTGAGATCAGATTGCTGCCTATGCAGCAGTGTGGTGAGACCTTACAGCCACTTTCTTTAAAATTCCATTGCCATTCTTAGCTTTTGGGGTTTTCTGCGTGCATGACCTTAATGTGAGAGAGCTCCTTTTAAGCACCTTTCCACACATCAAAGGATAAGAAACAGTCTCATAAAAGAGGGATGAAGGTGACAGATCTGAATGTAGTTAGGACAGTATTATCCAGATGTTCTTTAATTCAGGTGAGGTATTGTCACTTACGTAAAAGTTAAAGGAGAGGGGCTGTGAATTTCTTGCTAGTAATAGGGATATGACAATTGCCATACTCCTGTTTTGTTCTGTGCTCCTTCCAGCTCAGTTTTGTCCACCTGAGCCCTGCTTTGCTATTAGAGCTCTTAGCCACACCTTTCTGGTGGCCCAGCAGGAATGTTTGCACTCCCTTGTGTTGCAGAGTGGGAGGTGAAGTGTTGCAGAGCTGTTTCCATGTGCTTCACAAACTTGATGAATTGCCCAGAATATAATAGTTTAATTTCTTTTTAAATGGAGAGCAAATAGTCTTGTTTAGAATTGATTGTAATAAGGAAGCATTGTAACACTTCAAAGTGTATTTTAGATGTAGCCACTTGGGTCCTCTGTTATTTATTCTGATGCTACATCTATGCAAAGAGAAAGGATTTTTAGTGTTTGGGGAAAAGGAAGGATTAAAGGAGCTGTTGTCATGAGCTCCAATAGAACTAGGCAGGGGAGAAGTTCTGGTTGATAAACAGCATGTTTTCTTTAGTGCTTCTAATTGTACAATCTGTAAAGAGGAGGGTAAATTATTGGTAGAATAGCATGAATTACTGTTTCTATTGTTGTTGCAATTTCTTGCTGTTGTAACCTAAAGCACATAATGAGACCCTGCACTTCACTCCCAGGTCACAGATGAGGGAAGCTAGTAAGATAATTCTGTCAAGTAAACCACTTCTCATTGTGCTGGTAACAGTTAAAAATCTGCATTTGTTGGCTTCCAGTCTCCTGTTGCTGTCTGCTACCTCATGCTATGTCTGCAGGATACTAATCTGATAAATGCACCTCAGTCATTTACCCTACAATTACAGACCTTACATTGACTTTTGATTGCTCTCTGCTTTTGGAATGCTCATGTTTGGCCAGAAATAGGCAGGATCCCATGTAGCCTTAGCTGGGGGCTTTCAATCCTCCAGCCTAACTGCTTTCTCTTTTTAATGTGCCTGTAATTGTTCTTATTTACAGGTGATTTTCTTGTGGTTCATGGATTTGTCCACCCAGACTACTGAGCTCTTTAATGAAATGCTGTTTGCTCATTCAGTAATAGCAGGTATTATTGTAAACGGTCCATCATAAAATAATATATCCAGCAGAAGGGTAAATGACTGTCTTAACATTTGTCCATTGCTATCTGAATCTCTTGTAAACTCCTTTGCTTCAGTCCCAGGATCATTTAGTTTTCTCTATATTTAAGATTTATTTTGGTTTGCATAAGCAAGATCTTCAGGGCAGTGAACACTTCCACAGTTTTATGTAAGGGACAGTTGGTTAACCCTCACTGCATGAGTTATTCTCCTATTGCTGCTAAAGAGGTGCCCTGCTGATAACTGCTTTAAGAACAGCATTTTGTATTACTATTACAAGCCAGATGATGATGATGATGATGATGATGATCTTCAGCCCTGGAAGGGTTTGTCCTCTGCCTGGTTACCAGAGAGCTGAGAGAAAGTCTTGGCAATACAGAGGAGGACTGGATTTGAACGTGGCATTTGGCTCTGCAGTCAGGCATGGCTGTGTCTGCCAAGTACTTGTAACAGCAAGTTACCTCTTCAGGCTTTCCTCCTTCCCTTAAAAAACTTGCAGAAAGTTGCTGGTATTAATTAGGAAGAAAAAGGGTTCTAGTCTTTGGGCCATGTAATTGAGTATGGGAGATAAGCATCTCTGAAAGTATTATGCTCTGTTATCTCACATACATAGGTACAGTGTTCTCTTGTTTGAATATCCAGCTGGTGGAGTAATCCGTCAAACAGGCACATATGACAAGCTGATGGATTTATTAAGAGTTGGCATAAGGTGGTTGTGGCCAAGCACAGTTTCATCAGCACACTCCAAGTGGTGCTTTTGTTACTGCTCTTTCAAATGTGTTATTGCCATTTTACACCCTGTGGTAACTGACAATAGTCTGTATTATGTTGTGTAAGGTTAGCTCAGGTGTTGGCTTTATGTATTTTCAAGGAATCTAAGTGATGTATGCGTGACAACTTGTGTGTTCTTGAAATGTCTCTAAAGCAGAGTTTTGTGTGCCCTTGCCAAGCAGGTCTGGGCTCCTGCATGGAACTGGTGAAGGATAAGAGCCTTACCTACATCACTGTGTGCAGTTCTGGTCAAAAGGATCAAGGTGCTTAACTCAGTTCTATGCTAATTCTCTTGGTTGTGTTGCCAGTTAGTGTATTACAGAATATTAGCTGATTTGCATAATTATTTCATATACAAGGTATAATTACTTCCAAAGCATTGGACACACTACTGCTTTCTCTCCTCAAGCTTTGCTATTTCAGTGTGCAACTGTAAGTGCTGCAGTTGTCCTAAAATACAATTTTGCTGATCTGATTCTTTTATATTTGTCTCCATTCAGTTCAAGTGTTAAATGAATTTCTGTATTTATATGAAAATGATGTTTATTTCTAAAAACAAAGATGAGCCATTGGAGAATGAGTGAAGCATTGCTTCACAGGATGAAGAACACAAAAATGTAATGATTGAATGTTGTGTGCTTCATTCTGGTACTTTTGGAATATCTTTCATTGATTTATTCTGAAGTGTGAGTACAGCTTGTCCAAAGTCATAATGCAAGAATTCCAATTTGAGCTCATATCCAACATACAGAGTGTGACTGGCCTGTTGACCTGTTGCTTCAAGTATGTTTCAAATACTTTTCTGGCATGTGCTTTATGAGGAACTTCAGCTTCCAAATTACCACTGTGTGCTCTGAACTTAAACTGAGATGGTATTTAGAGAAGAAGGGCAGGAAATTGAAACTTCTTGAGAAGAACTCTTCCCTTTAATAGTTTTTTTTACTGATACAAAGCTGTACAATGGCATAACATTTTGTTAAAAGTTGGCTGTTTCACAGACTTTGTTTAAATGCTTATTTCAATTTTTTTATTTATAAGACAGAACTGGTGAAGGGCAAGAGAATGAAAAGCAGAATTAGTAGCACATGGACCAAGTGAATAGTCAGATTTGCAGTTGGTCTTTTTCCAGCTCCTTGTAGTGATCTGGATTTTATTGACACCAGTCAAAAATGGACCCAGTTAGACACAAGGATTGACAGCTGCTGTCATGTTTTGGTTTGGAGCAGGAGCTTATTTACCTGTTCCATTTGGAATGAAGAGCTGTTACACAGCTAAAACTTGAATGATGCTTGGTGGCCTCTTTAGAAAGAGCAGTTGTGTAGAAGAGCAGAACTCTCCAGAACAAAATGGTCCTCCTATTCTGCCTCTCTGCTAAACAAGATCTGATTCTAACTGGGGTGAATTCATTTTTTTTTTAAGGTATTCCTAGGCAAGGTCATGAGAAATTGTTATAAGTTGGTACCTTACTTCTTTTCAGAAAGCTCTGTAGGCTGTGGTGCTCTGAGTACTCTTATTTTTTCAGTACCAGTTAGAAAGGGTGTACATTACTTATTCTTGCATTGTGTGCTGTGTAATGATGGTGTTTGGGTTCCTGTGTGAGGAATTGGAAAGAAGAACAGACCCAACTGGAAGCTCTGTCTCTCCCAAAAGGACTTTTTAGATTATCTGGATTTGAGTTAGAGTAGTTCCCTAAATTTATTTGCCATACAATTGTGTTGCACATTTGAGGAAGCAGTGTTGAGATGGGAAAGGCGAGAAGGACCCTTAAAGTTCTCGAGTAAGTGGAGGACATTGGACCCAGAGTTAAATCTCCCCTTGCAGTTGCCCTGAAATCTCAAACCCAGTCAGCACTTTCACCAATAAGAAAACATAGCCCAAGCCACGAAATCAGAGTTTGTAGTTTCACACTCGGTGTAAGCGTAGGCTGATGGTGAAAGAGGTTTCACAGCCTCCTGTCTGCCACAGCCTGCACACTTCTCTCCCTTTGCTGGCACTTGCAGACTTTCT
This sequence comes from Molothrus aeneus, assembly GCF_037042795.1. NCBI lineage: Eukaryota > Metazoa > Chordata > Aves > Passeriformes > Icteridae > Molothrus > Molothrus aeneus. The sequence goes on from NC_089660.1 coordinate 4,686,536, forward strand.
GCTTGATGAGAGAATCTCTGACTAACCAGTTGTTTTTGCCAGTTTCGTTCTCCACTGGATTAGTTCCCTGGTATAGTTAACTCCATCGTCACACAAATATTTGTACTGGCATAAAGGAAGGAATGGTGTTTGGGCAAGAATAAGTGGCTGGGGGCAAAGTACAAGTTGAGAGCAATGCACCCTTAGCAGGTGATTTCACAAGCAGGTTGAAGAGCTCTAAGATTATTTTTCTACTAATACAGAACTTATTGTTATACCTGGCCATTCCCTGTCTTTGCCTTTCTTGTGCTAGTGGTGAGTGGTTCAGTATTTGCTTGTGCTCTCTTGCTGATAACAGCTAAAAGAGCCCCCATAATGGTTTTAGGGTTCATAACTGATTTGGGCACCTGTTTTGCAAACAGCTGCTCATGGCACCATAAACACTTGTGGTGATGGGGAAAGGACAGGAAGGTCAACTGTGGGAGCCTTTTTCCTTGATAAGACATTTCTACATATTTTTGTTATTTAAAACTGTACTGTTGGTGGTTTGTTAGCTGTAAGTTTGAATTTATTTAAGGTTGTTCTCCTATCATATATCACAACTTGAAGGTTCCAAGCCAACCTTTCTGTTGTATCACTGTTTTGATGGGGAGGGTAAGCATCAATATTCTACTTCCACTCTTGGATCACAAACTTCTGAGAAAGGATATAAACTGAAATACAGTTTTGTGACTTGTGTGGGGCTACTTTGAATCATTCTGGCTCAAACAGATCTTCATATGAGAAGCTTTCAATTCAATTTCTGCAGATTATTGCAATAGGAATACTGGTGATATATATTTGGGTTATATCAGAGTGGAGAAGTGGGTATTCTGTGTAGACTGTTACTTCAAATAGATTAAATCTTTCTAGAGGTGTTTGGTTTGCCACTAAGAATGAAACTACCATGACACCAATGTTATCAGGGTCTGTTTATGGGTTATAAGGAAACCACCTCAAAGTTCTTGAACTTTTTCCTCTCCTCATCCAAAGGGTGTGTCCTATCCTGACCAGTTCAATATTTACTGCATGCTTAATAGATATTAACTGGTTCATTTGGGATACAATTAAAAATATTAGTGTATATTCAACTTATTTAATGAGACTAGCCTGCTTTTTTTTAATCTGTTGTAATAATAATGAGATCTATTGGGAGTTAGGGAGGGTTTTTTTTTTCTCTCCTCCATTCTGAGTCAGAACAACAAATGTGTTTCTTGGTGGTTACTCTCCCCATCCTGTCAAGCTGTTGAGAGTCATCCTAATGTAGGTTGCAGACTGTGCTCAGTGTTTCCTCTCAAGACATTACTTTATACTTAGTAAACAGATAGCTCCCTGTGTGATTTTTGGAGGTGTGTTTTGTTTTGCATTCTCCAAGACTACTCAGTTGAAAGGGTCTCTAAGACTATTTGGGGTGTGAAGAGAAGAAGGCTTTTGATAACCTTAGATAATTTTATTGGACTTGCAGTAGGTGAATGCATCTTCTGAAAAATAAATTAGTCTTGGTAACTTACATTTACTAATAGAGCTGATATCTTAAAGATTGCTGTCACTTTTAATTATTCCTTGTTTTGACAATTACTGAATTATTTAAACTATTTCTCTATATGATTATGTGAAGTGTGGGGGGGAACTCTCTGTTCTGAGGTATTTATTGTCTATATGAGTTAACTTCTATCACAGTGTTCTAGCTCTCCTTGCTACCAAATAGTTGATTGCATTTCTTGAGACAGCTTGAAAACATAGTGCTAATAAACTCCTAATTGGCAAGTGCAGTCTCAGCCTTCAGCCTGCCAGTGTTGTTTTTTTGTTAATTACACAGTAACTGTAACTCCTGTAGCTGCAGACATTAGCTCAGAAAAATCCAGTGATCTTACCATTAATGGGTAAATAAATAAATAGTGCCCATGTTGAGCCATTGTGAAATTTGTTTGTTGCAAATACACAGTGCCATTTGAAATTACCATCTCTGTGTGGTCAGGAACCAGAAACTGGGTCTCTGAGGCAAATGGAGCAGCTCCTGTTACCTTTTTAGGACATGAGTTACTTGATCTCCTGGAGGAACCAGTTGAACAAAGGGACACCTGTGAAAGGAGAGGAAACATCATTATCCTCCACAAATTAACATGGCTTGGAAATGTGAATGTTAATTTGTCTGTAATTGACCGGATTCATTTCACAAAAGAAGACTTGCTTTCAGTCAAAGTGCATGTTTGTGAACTTGTGGGGTTTTGTTTGCCCAGCTTTTTTAGTTAATGTGAGACACCAACCTAAACATTTTAATGAAATAACATTAATATGACGTTGCTTTTGTAATACTTATTCTGAATGCTGTGTTCTTACTGCTCGTGCCCATTTTTAGATACTCAGCCCTGAATAGCTCTGGAAGGACACTGTCATTAACTATTAACTAAAATTTCTTTGTCCAGCTGTGTAATACAGCAACAGAAGGACTGCAAGGTTGTAACCTACCCTCATGGAAAATAGAATCACTAAAGACAAGTGGTATTAAGCAAGTTTAGTCTATTTAGGATTATGGTGACTACTTTTTATTTTTGGGTAAACTTGTAGCAGAGAAGAAATGTAGTAATTCAAGTTTATTAACAGATGAAGGATCTGAAGTAGGAAAGTATTTGGGGTTTTTTGTTTGGTTGTTTGTTTTTTTTATTTTAACTTACTGTTGGAAAACTAAACAGTTGTGCTAATTCTAGGAGCTGGCAGTTCAGGACTCTGAGGGCAGAGCAAGTTCAGAAGAGGACTGTATTTTGCCTCTACCTGTAAAATCTTGGATGCTCCCAGCTTATTCAGCAGAATTATCACTGCATACTTGCCTTTAGTCTTTCCACAATATAATGGGCATCTTTTGAAATTGTCAGATTATGATGCTGAGATTTCCCCTTGCACAGCCCTGCTTATGCTAAAGGTGTCCAAAGTATTTGCTGTGAGACTGCAAAGTCTTAATTGCAATTTAATTATAAAATGTTGAATTTCTTGTTCTTGTTAGCAAGGTGGGATGCAGGGGAAGGTTTGGTGTTGTGAATAGCTTCCTTCTTGGGAAGAGGGAGGGGATCGTTTTGGAGACACTGAAACAGATGTTTGAAGGACCTTGATTGTGTGTTCTTCTCTGTCTGTGTGCAGTGGAGTCAAGGAATAAGTTTCTGGCATCCAGACATATTCCATGTAATCTTACATAAAGACAGCATCTTCCTTATGTTGGCTGACATGTAATGGTCTTCTGGATTGGATTTCAGTATTGGGTATGAAAGGAAATTCTGCAGGTGCATTAGAGCTATTGAGTGTAACAGCTATTGTAGCTCTTCATGGAATAATGGAATAATTCTTGCTTTCAGCTTCAAATAGCAAACAAGCAGACTGAAAGGAAACAATTTTGAGAAGAGAAGCTGATCAGCTTCTCTGTAGTGACATTGGTATTCATTTTCTGGTTTTATTTTGATTATTTTCCAGAAATAAAAGGTCTGAAATCTGATGTTGAGGTGGCACATTTTGGGTCTTTTTACAAACAATAGCAACTGTAGTATTGATTCCTGTAAGCTTAGAAGTAAGCATAGTAAATGATAATGCACTTCACTTTATAATAGCCAGGATAAAGGCAGCGATCTCACTCCTCCTGAATACCTCCTGCTTAGCAATTCCACTGCAGGACATTTGCATAAATGAAGGAAACAACTGCTTATGAACCTGTGGTTTGATTATTTGGTATGAACTGTTGTTTCCTCTTCCTTTCTCCTGCTCAGAAGTGCAGTTCAGTTCCTGCCTCAGCCTTAGGACATTTTCCAGGGCACAAGGCCATATTAAAAGTGCAGTTGAAGGCTTTCTGGTTTAGTTGCTTCACCTGCTACTTGGACCATGCTTGTGTTGATGAGACACATGTCCCAGGCTTTCCTGGGTAATGTGTTGCAATACTTCGCTACCACACAGGTGCAATGGGGAGCTGTACAGAGTCATGGCTGTGTAGTTAAAGGCAGGAGGAAGCTGCAAGCCCTTCACAACAGCCTGGGTGTTGGGGATAGAGAGCAGCTTGTGTTGTAGAAGGTTTGGTATGTTCAGTGTGTGTGATTTATGTGCAGTTGGGTGGCTGTTGTGTGACGCTGGCTGCCTGCAGCCTGAAAGGCCAGGGAGAGGAGCTGGTGGGAGTTGGAGCTCTGGAGGTAACAAGGGTAGCACTCCCTGAGTGGGACTCCAGACTGACCTGTTCATGTTACTGTACTGTGCCCCTGAATCTGATCAAAGAGCTTGTATCAGGTGCTTACTGTTGGCTTAGAGGAGTTACCTGTACTCAGGTTTATGTCTCAGAAATGATCACAGAAAGAAACAGATACTGCAAAGTACAGGGGTGCCTGGGATGTCACAGTGCCAAAGTGTGATATGACAGCAGAGAATTATCAGTTTTTGTGTTAAAAGCTTCAGTGCCTGCATTGTTTAAACTTTTTTCAGCCCTCCCTGGTGGAACAGCAAGCATGTGTTTAGAGCAATGCTTAATTTGTAATGAATCTGGAATTAGGGCCATGTTTTAATGGTACTCAGCTTGCAATGAATGGATAGCTGAAACTACAAGGATCATTAAGCATGGCCTATTAATGTTGGGGTGTTGGTTTTTGGCAATATTAAACTCCATATAACTGCCTGTTCATTCTTCTGTCCTCACCAAAGACTCTGTCAACTGACAAATAATTGAAGCAGTTCTTTGAGTAGGGAAAGTTTGGATTATTTAGAATTCATTGTGATTAGTGTCACTGAATGGATCTGTGCTGTTCACAGGTGCACTGACTCCTGTACAATGTTCCTGCTTTTCCAAGTAAAATCTCTTACCTGTAACTATTCAGCTAATATACTTCAAGCATGTATGGCATCAGGAGGCTTTCTTGGCCACTTGGTGCATTACTGTGTGCTTAGAACTTGTACAAGCTCTTCATGGTATCAGAAAACTGGTATGAAGTTGTTGGTGATCCCATTTTAAATGAGTAGTGAGTGAATGGTTACAAAGAGCATAGAACTGCAGGAGGTGTAGAGGGAGAGTGGGGCTTATCAAAGCACTGGTAATTTTGGGGTCATCTTAAAGCACTAATGCCACATCTGAAATTCTGAAAATTTGAGGTACTTCCTCAAGAAGTCACTGCAGAACACTTGGGAAGGTGTGGAGTGTCATACCTACATAATACTGTGTATTATTTTTACTGTGAAGTTGGTGGTTTGGTTTCTTTCTTTCTCCTCCCTATCTTTTGCCTCCATTCAAGGTCACTCTCAAAATTTTTTGTGGTCAGGATAGGAAGTCTGAGGTACGCAAGTGAGCTGGAGTTGTACAGCCTCAAAGCTCACTGGTGCCTCATGCTGAGCATAGCTACAACTTCCTTGTCTTCTGAAAACTTCTACCCCTTTTGTTTGTTGTTTTGGAAGAAGGAGAGGACCTTATCCTTCTTGTAAATATTTTTCTCTCAGCATCAAAATGTTGTGCCCTAACCCTGAAAACTCAATGCCTGCGTTGTTTAAACTTTTTTCAGACTGGGAGCACTTGTGAGTCTCTTTTTCTGTTGAAGATTTCTTAAAATATTTGAGCTGTGGGCTTGAATGTGGTCTCTCAATTCTGTGTGCCTACAAGGAAGGAAGTAGCACTTGATACTAATTTTGGGGAGCCACACCTTAAGAACTTGCTTTATATCTGAAACCAGCATTTTATCTTCAGGGAAAGTTACACTCAAAATTACATGAATGCTACAAAGCCCTAAGAAACACAGTTGGTTGGAGAGTGTACACTATGTGTAGAAGCTTCTCAGTCTCTCTTCCCCCAAAATAATATATTTAAATTCTAGTTTTATGTTGTAATGGTCTACCAGGGCTTATTGGGATTGACATTTTTGTGCTGGTATTTTATTCATATAAAAAGCCTTCTACAGAAGCTGTTTTTCTATTAGATTTCACTTACACTCTGTCCTATTTGATTAAACCTTTGTTTCCAGTAGGAGTCATGTTACCTGACTGGATCACAAATAGGGAAAAATTAAAGGTAAATCGTGTGGTGGAAAATTTATGATGGCATTTCCTGACTCTTGAAGTGCAGTCTGAATTCTATAAGGAGAGGTACTTAAGTCTAAAAAAAAAAAGTTTAAATTGTTGCAGCTTGTTTGTTACAGAAGAAAAAACCTGAAGTGTAAGGAGCAGAGTGGCAAAATAAGTGTGAGGATTGAGCAATAGCAAATTGAGTCACAGCATGCATCTGGAAGTCTCTTTAGTTCTGCAGTTACAAAAGGTTACACAAATTTCATATGTCCTCCTCTTTTTGGACTACACAGCTGCTGTTGTGTGACCATAGCATGTTGAACTTCAGAAGAGATTAAATCCACAGGAATAGGAGCTGCAAAGCAGTGACTCTAATCTGATGTGCCAGATGGAAGCTCACAAGAGGCAAGGAGGCTGAAAACCTGCACAGGGCAGTAGCAGCATCGTTTTTGTGTCTGGATGAAAACCAGAGTTACTGTTCAGTGTGTCGCTGTCCCACCAAAGTGTCAAGTGTGGCCTCAATGGCAGCTTTCTTTCCACTTGTTTGTGAAATTGCTTTTCATGCTTAAGTTTATTCGGATTTGTCACAAGAATGCTTTGTGTGTAACTGTCCTCCAGTTTCAACTAAAAATGTGACCTAAAAACTAATACTGTAAACCAGTGGAAATGCTATTATGGTGCTCTTACTATGTAAATTAAAAGGAAATATTTTGATTCATTCTACTTGTTGGAGCGTAGCATTTATTTTTGTAAGTTACCTTTTAAAGAATGATTTTGAATTAAATATAATAAAATGACAACACTATTAAGCCTTCAAAAATGGAGCTGCAGAAATATGCATTTGAAGGGAAGATAGTTTATAATAGCTGAAGTTTAGGGCATGGTAACTGAAGAATGTTAGGGTGGACGTTTGGAATGAAAATTTCCCATTAAAAAATGGGGAAGTAAAGAAATGGGTCTGAACTTTAAATGAAAGTACACTTTGTATAGTAGTACAAACCCATAATCAGTATTATCAACATGGCAAATTCTTGATGAGTTTGAGAAGTTATTTACTACCACATAATAAGATACATAAAGCAGCCATGTATCTGTTGGTGAACCACAAGGGATTGTTTTATGTAAGAGTATGAAAGTATTAACACTGACATACTGCAGGGAATCTGCAGTAGGAGAGGTGAAATCAGTCTTAAATCAAGTGGGGGAGGAAGTGTTTGTTCCTTGCACAATTACACTTTAAAACTGCCATGTTCCCATGCTTCATGTTCCCAACATCTGCAAAAAATAATTCAGCTGTAGCAAGAGATTACAAAACCTTTCAGGGTATAGCATTCTGCAGTTGGGAACTTCTGAGAGGGGGAAACATTGAAAGCAAAGACTTCAGTAAGGTGCAGTGTTGGTTTCTGTAAGTGAGAGGTCTGAGTTCTCTAACAGGCTGCAATTTAATTTTTAAAGTTCTTTTTGACAGTGTGTGTGGTGGATTTGGGGCTACTTTGTTTACTTGGTAGTCTTTTGTGATGAGAAGTTGTAAGGCACAGGAAATAGCTTTATAGTTCCTTCCTCCCACAAGTTGAAATTCATTCGTGGCCATCAGGATGTTTTTCTTGGCTTATCTCTTTCTGTGCAGTTTGCCTTGCACATCTGCCACATAAATTATGAAACTGAACTTGAAAAGCTGAAAATGTATTTCAGATCCTACTGTATATAATGAAGATTGTATCATTGGCCAGAAGGAGTATGACTGCTCCTTGCATAGAAGGTCTGGAATAATACCTGGCATTCATGGACTAAACTGGCTGGAGTCATATTTGTAATGGTTCTGAGGAGTGGCTGAAAAATAAAGAACTTCAAACGGTCAACAGCACTAATGCTGTGCTGTTACCTCTCTGTAACCTGAGGTATTTCACCAGACATTTTGGCAGATGGGTCCCCATCTGTTTCTTTGTTGAATGTGGACTGCTGGCTTCCTATTTGGTATCCATATGTTTTATCTGTAAGGCTCTAAATCTAAGCTGCATGTTTTATAACAAAAGTGACATTACTGACAGGAGCAAAATGAAAATGCATTAAGTTTGTTACATGTTTTTAAGTTAGTTTGTCCTCACCCAGCAAGAGGAGAGAGGCTGGCTGAGATGGAATACATGAGTTCACTGAAGGGAGGAGCAGCCCCATCTTTATTTGGAATGCCTTCTCTGAATAATTGTGAATAGCATGAGGTGCATAGATTCCTGAATATCCATTGTATTGTTTGGGATAACAGGTGGATAAATGATGTCCTCTGTCTGTGAACCAGTCTGCACACTGAGCTCTCTAAGATAACAAGTGACAGTGTCATAGGATAGTGAAATCTTACCCTAAAACACATTTTTAAATCTGATCCCGAAATGCGTTTTTCTGTTTTACTTTGTATTAAGTCCTTTCAGTTTGTTGGAACACAGGTTTGGACCAGTGATCATCTGGAATCCCTCAGAGCCTGAAGGAAGGGATGCTCACAGAAACAAGTGGAGTTGATAGATGCTGCCCCTGGTCATGGGGTGCTGTTTGCTCCGTGTCCTGGCCTCTGGTGGTTTGGGAGGCAGTGCTGTGTGGGTTAGGATCAGTTCTTTTTTAGCTCACCAATTCAAATGCTCTCTTGATAGTATTTCATGCCCAGATGGATAAGTATTAAATGATTTTTTTAATTGGCAAAAGTGTTTCTGGAAACTAATTAACAGTTTAATAGATGCCAAGATTCCTACACCTGGGAGTGGGGGAGATGTATCCTCTACTCAGGCAAGTTGTGTAGCTTTTTTATTTACTGTGTGTTCTCAGTAGTTGAAACTAACTTGTGCACGCAATTTAAAAAAAGATCATTTAACATTAAAGCAACTGCTTTGCGTTCTCAGAAAGCTTTCCCTCTATTTCTACCCCTCCTTCACAGAAACCTTTTGATCTAGATACTAAAAATAGTTTAGATGCATGACTCACAGGAGTTAAATGGTGAGATGAGGTTGTGTTCACTCCTCTCTGAGGGCTTCATCTTAATTGCATGTGTGTCTGTGGGTGGGGGTCTTCTAGATAACTGTATTGTGAAAATATTGCCAGGGCCTGCCTTGTCTCTTCTCCAGATGGTGAATGTTCACTTGGCTCATTATATACTGCATTCAATCACTTCACATTTTTAAAAAACAAATACAGCTATAATCTCAAATGTCTAGAAGCAGCTCTGTTATGTTAGTGTCATTTTGCCTTAAGTTATCAGCCCCTCTAATGGTTTTTGGGAAATCTGAGCACAGATTGCTGCTGTTGCATTTGGATAATACTCCTAAAACATGGGAGTCATGTGAGCAGTCACTCGTGGTCCCTTTCTTGTCTCGGTGGGTGACTGTGGCTCCTCAGTGAGAGGGAGCTATTGGGAAAATCAGCTGCTGGGAGACAAAGGTAGTTCTCAAACTGCAGGGGCAGGGAGCTGGCTCAGCCTCCAGGTGTGAGTTACTGCTGCCTTTGTTCAGAGCTTTACCTGCAGTTGTCACCTGGGTGCCTTTCCATAGAAGTGGTGGGATGTTTAGGTGGAGATAGGAAAGGTGAATAAATGAACCATGTGCATGTGTTCTTCTCTATTCACTTCAAGCAAACTTCCTGGTGCTGTAACTTAATGTTTTCTCAACTATTTATGCCTTTTATGAACCTTTCTGGTTGAATAATGCAGTCCCCACTCAGTTTTAGATCCAAAAAGCACCAGCACAGAGCTGTGGAATAGTTTCCTTACTGGGGTTTGTCCATGTGGAATGTTACTGTGATGGTCTCCTTTGCCGTGTCACCACTGAGGTGATGAGATTTGATTCAGAGTCAGTAACATCTGCTCTGTCATGACCAAATTTAAAGTGTGCTTTGCCTTTATTCACTGTGAAAGTCACAGGAAACACAGGGAAGACTTTCTAAAAATAAGGAAACTACTAACAAAATTACTAAAAGAATGAGATTAAACTATTAGTATGGAGACTCGCTATTGAAGGGATAATGTGAAACATGTTATTCAAAAGATAAAATCATGTTGTGTCTGTTTTGGCACATTAAATAACAAAAGGTTAAAATATTTGCTTCTTGTAAGACTTTGGCACCACACCTTATAGTGCTGTACAGTAACAGAGCTTCTCTTGTCCTCTGTTTATCCACACCCTGCCTGCTCTAATAAAAAAAAAAGTTCTTTAGTGTTGCTGTTTGCTTTAATAGCATTAATGTTCATACTGGATGTATGGTACATACACATGAGTAAAGCTTGAATTTTTATTCTTCTGTGCTTAGTCCTTAAGCAGATATTTGCAGAATGGTGTCTCATTGGAAACTGTTAACGGTGGTAAAATGTACAAAGTTTCTCATCTCAGCTTTTAGTATTTTACTGTTCCCAGTTGTAAAATTAAAAAAAAGGAAAACAGAAGGTGCATAATCCAGAGGTGTCCTTGGAGTAATAGTTAAAGGCAGAATATTATGCACAAAGGAGTCCCATGTATACATGATATTGTAATTGGTTTGAAATATACATTGAAAAAAATGCAAGTGTGTAGCCAGGTTTCTTGTTATACATGATATTGTAATTGGTTTGAAATATACATTGAAAAAAATGTAAGTGCGTGGCCAGGTTTCTTGTTCCTGCAGCCGAGTCCCTCAGCACAGTGGGCAGCTTCCCAGAGGCTTGAGAAGTGTTTCTAATTAGGCTCACCCTGTCCAATCCAATACCTTTATCATCACTATAAAGAAACTGTTGTCATGTCCCCTCTCTGTGGCTTCTGCTTATTTTAGTTGTCATAAGATTAGACCTGGCATGTCACAAATCTTTAGTGGATGTGATGCCCAGAGTTGTGCCTGTGCCCTGGGTGACACCACCCATATCAATGGCAGCTCTAATCCTGCCCGTGCCTTTATGGACTGCTCTGACTCTCACCCCAGGGCATATTCAAGGCTTTTCTTACATTTGTTCAGAAACATTGGCAAAGATCTGTTAGACTTTCTGATTCCTTGATATGTTTTCAAGTTCCATTCTGAATGGATGGATAGATATTTATTATTCTTTCATTACCTTTAGTCTATAAATACCTCCTTTTCTCATGGTGCCTGTTTTTCCAAGTGCAGGTTAGCTGTGCATGTGCTGTTCAAAGGTTTCTGCATGTTTAAGAAACTGCTGGTATTTGAGCATTCATACAAAGTGCTGAGTTTATTTGATATTTGAAGATCTGAAAATTTCATGTATAACACTATTTCTTTCCTAATGAATGATTTTCTTAGGAATAGTTCTTCCAAAGAACATTGCTCCCAAAATCTGGCCATGAACTGCAAACTTCCTTCATGAATTGTGATTTCATGCACTTGAATGTATTGTCAGGGTGGTGAGGGAACAGAACACCACTGACCATGGAAAAAATGTGGAAGATAGAGGAGATGCTGGGAGGGAGCATGAAGTGGAAATATCTGTGTGATGTTCTTCAGGGAAGACCATGGGCAGTGGAGTATTTACTCCTTTTAGTGCTTTATGCTGAATCCTGAGTTCTCACCAAAATGTTCAGTCACATAAACAGCAATAGTTGCATCTTGTCCTTTAGCAGGTTTGCTGGCAGTGTATTTAAATCATTGCTATGAAATGTTGTTTGAGGGTTAATTTTAGAGTAGACAATAGCTGAGAAAATACTCTTCTCTTTATGTTGCTGACTGTGTACAGAGCTTTGTATCTCCACATCCATGTTTCCAGAGAGTTTCTAATTCAAGGTGTATGGTGGAGAGAGAATTAGGGTGGGATTCTTTTTCAGTTTGGAACCAGCAATGATTGATGTGGATAATTAGTTCAGGCACAACAAAACTAATTGTAGTGTTACCAATTGGAAGCTATTACTGGAAGCAGTACAGTTATAGTTGTGTATAAGTGATTGTAATCTCCTAACAGATAATTGACTTCAGTTAGAGCATATGAATCTGTAGAGAATCTTGTAGTCCTGAGCAATGAAAAATCTTCACTCTGAAACAAACATTTCAATTCAGGATGTAGTGTTTATTTAATTTTTTATTAGCATCTTGGGTGGAAGTACAATGATTTTACTTTGCCAGCACAGAAGTAATTTTAAAAAGAATTTCTTAGTCTGGAATAGAAAAAAAACACTCTTTTTCAGTAATTATTTTGTGGCTATTTTATAGGGGGAAAAAGAAAAACTAATGGTGATGAAGCACTAATGTGTTGCTGAGAGCAGAATATACCTCATGCCCATCAATATTGTCCTGAGCATTACAGCTTGATTTGTGTGTAAAATCAGAAGCCTGAGCAGAGTAGGCAGATATATCTGTTGGAGTCTGTTGAAATGAAACACAAATAGAAGTTTTCTGCAGATACATTTATCACTTAGCAGTGGGCATTCCACGTTGTGGGTTACATTCAGCATCCTCTGATAAGGAGGAGGAAGACAGGGCTGCTCTTAGTCTGCCTGCTTTGTGTGTCATCTGTGCAGGGTTCCTGCAGTCTGTAAGGTTTTATTTTCATGCAGGCCATCCACAAGCTGCCTTTCATTTCCCTGTTTCAAAGAAAAGTGCTGAGGACAATCTCAGACCCGTAAGATTTTTATCCTCTTCATGCCTGGAAGTTCAAATGCTCTCAGACTATTGCAACTGTAAATGTTGAAGTGGCAGATACTGATGGACGTTTTGTACCTTCACAGATCCTCTGATCTGAGTTTTAGATGAGGAGCTACAGAACTTCTTGTCCCCTCTTGCTGCCTATTATCCCTAATACCAGCTAAACATCATTCTTACCTCAGATTACACAATTGAGATATGTTCAATATTGCTCTCCCTTTCACATCACTCTCCTCTCCCCCTCTTGCTTATTTTTTGGTTTTTTTAGAAAAAACTGTACAGTAATCCACCTGGACCCACATGATATCTTTACCTCAAATGTATGAATCTCAAAATGTGATTTAGAACAAAATTTGAAGCTATCTACACTTGATTGAATTATATGAAAAATGCAGACAAAATTGTGGACAAAGTAGGATTTCAGGGTACATGGTACAACAATTAATTTTCAATATATGTCATATGATAGTTAATAAAATGCATGTAAAATATTTAAGGGGAAATGGATTTTTTTCTGCTGCAGTTGGAGATGGTCAGGTATTTACAGCTATTACCCACTGACTTTATTAGCAATGTCCATTTATTCTCTTAAGAGGAATTTAGTCTCAGACTTGAGCTACCTGTTCAGTGTTGCTGTAAATTCCTTTAAATGTTCTTGCAAACATTTAAAGTTGCAAGAAAATTAAAAGCATTTTGCTCACTGTCACAGTGTTGCTTGTTCCATAGAGATGTGATAGTGCCCTTTCTTGGCTTTTGGAAACAATTTTATATTTTAAAAAATAAAGCTATACTGAAATCACTTGGGAGTGATACAACAAAGAGTAAAAAGAATCTGTTGTCATCAATCTATTTTAATAGATCTGAATGTAAGACACAGAAGAATGTAACAGTTTGTGATGTCCATGTCAACCCGTTTATTGCTGTACCCTTATTTTGGATGTAACTTTCAAAATACACTTTCCTGCTTAGTATCTTTGTCCGTGTCAGAAGTTTCTGTAAATATTCTTGTCACGAGATTGCAGTGGTGCAGGGTCTCAGTGAAGGATTTGGGGTGAATCAGATGCAGTCTGACAGATAAGGGGGTTCTCAGCCCTGCCTGAGAAGTTCCTTTCTGTCAGCCCCGGCCGTTTCAGGGCCGTTTGTTTGCAGAGCAGCCTCCCCATGCGATCCAGCACGATTCTCTGGAAGCTGCCCAGGATAAACTAATCAGAGAGCCCCCCCTGGTGTCGGAAAGTGTCCTCGGATATTAAATTTATATCAATCACAGGAAGTCTTGGCAATCAAGCTAGTCACTTTTTCCCTTCACATCTGGACATAAATTATTTTTTTGCTGCAAAGGTCACAGGAATCATGGGTAGGGCAGGGAATGAGGGCCATAGAAAACATGGGAAAGGAAGAATAAAACTGTATTTCCACCTTTTTAGAAATGGTTATTTTAAGTGACCTGGAATGATGCCAAACTATACAACAGTGAGGGTTTTTTTTTCTCCTTGAAGTTTACATTTGTTCCTGAATTAAATGTGGCTCTGAGATGCTTTGCTTTGGAATGGTTCATTCCATTAGATCTCAGCTTGGCATTTAGAAAAGAGCTTTCTCCTGGTTGCTGAGAACAATAACTTTTCTGCAGAGGGGTTTAGAAGTCGAGCATGTTTCTGTACTTAGAGAGGCTTAACTGCACCTTTTTTCTCTTGGCATTACTTAATTTCCCTTGTTTTCCTTCCATTTCCCCCTTCCAGCCCTGCTGCCGCTTTAGCCACGTGCCCTGAGCTCTTGCATAGCCAATGCTGCCGTTTGTTTTTGTACACTAAGTTTGCATCTCTTCAAGCATTTTCTATTCTTAAATTTTTTGCTCTAAGAAATTAAGGAAATGCTTCATTTTATGCTTCCCCCTCCCAAGTCTCCATCAAGTCTCTCAAACAAATGCAGAAGGAGGGGTTATAAAAACAAGCAGAACCTTTCCATTCAGTTCCCTGCCTTCCCTTGCTTTGGACAAGGGACCCAGTGTGCTGGAAGCTGCAAATCCTGGAGCTTTGGAGTTGTGTTTTTTCCATATATGTGGGAAATAAAGATGGGCTTGGTTTACATTTGTATGTACAGTAAAGAAAATACCAGAAACAGAAGCTTGAGGTGTATTCAGCATAAATGAATTTGTAAAACCTTAATTGCTGTTGTTCCAAACTGCTGCTGTGTTCTTACATGCTTGTTGTAATATAGATAGGTTCTGGGAGCTTGCTGATTATTTATTCAGTCATGTAGCTTATGCTCTCTTTAGACACAAAGTTGAATAAAATCATACATCAGGATCTGACAGCAGGAATTCTCATGCTGAGAATCCAAGATTAAGTCCAGAAATTTTATTCTGTTTTAACAATTACCTTCTGTGTCCCCTTTCAGACTTGAGGGGATTTCATTCTTGTTTCTGCTGTTTATATCTCCCAGTTCCAAGATCTTTGCTATCCTTATGCCAAATAAAATTGAGCAGGAGTTGCTTGAATGCTGCACTGTGCAAACTCCTACATGGATAGAAGAATAACTGTTGGGATGACTATTGAGCATCCTGATTTTTTTTTTTTTCCTCTCCTTTTAGGTCATTCAGGTTCAGAAGAAGTTCTTAAGCAGCAAATGCTTTCTCCACACTGCATTATAATTCATTAGATCTTTCCTACAGTTTACTTAATTTGTCATTGTGGGTTGGTTCATGTTGAAACTCACAGGGGTTTTTGTTAGCTTCTGAATCAGTTATGATGTACTTTTAAGTAAACTTTTAAACTTGTGACATGCTAGGTGTAAATGTGTTGTTTCAGTGCAGTCCAGGTATGAAGGGAGAGCAGAGACCAGCAGCTCTCCTGTCACTGCTGATCTCATTGCTGGGGTGAGTCCTGGTGCTCCAGAAGCTGAGAGCAGTTTTCAAACATTCTCACTATGGATATGGATGAGGTTTTAGGGCTGCTCACTCACCTTAAAAGATGAGGGACATGATTGTGTTACCAAACACATCTGAATGCTTTTAGGGGCACAAAGGAGGTTGCTGGGCTCAGATGTTACCTGTTTTAAGGATTAATTAAGGAGAAATCACATATTTACTATTTTAATATTAACATCACAGAAAAAAATCTTTTCCAAGTAAGGTTTTTCTGTGACCTCTTGAAGAGGCAGCCTGAGCTCCTTGCAGTATTTGCATTGCTGTAATTGTAACTGAGTGCTCTGCAGCTTCTTTGGCTGTTTTCCCTTAATTAATTAAATTCAAGCTAGGAAACAGACTTTCCAGTGAGTCTCATCTCCCTTACTTTAGTCTTCCATGTGATTTTTTTTATTTGTTACTTTTTCACTAACACCTGTTTGGTGCTGATGTTCTTGATTTTTCTCTTGTAACATCATTCCAAAAAAATTGCCTCTGATTGAGTTATAAAGCCTCTTGCAAATAACTCTGTACCATTACAAACCTGTAAGCAAACCATACCTAACTGCAGAAGCCATCAGCTTTGACTCTTGTGGTTTGGTTTGCATTTTAATTTGACCCAAAGCCATTTTTACTGGACTGAATCCAGCTGTAATGTAATCCCCAGTTTCTCATCTGTATTCTTGAAGACTAATAGAATAGTAAAACCTTCTTAAAGATAACTTAAATGTGGTGTATAGTGTCCTCAGGGTAACTTGTGCACTAAAGCTGTTTTCTTTCCCACTCTGTAGAGGTATCTCATTAAGTGAGATCTGCACTAGTGTCATTATTAAGTTTTCATGTGTTTCTCAGTTTTGATGCTAATCTTCATGTGTGTGAATTTTTTTTCCTTTGCAGCACCAATGTGGTTATGAATTATTCAGAAATAGAGTCTAAGGTTCGAGAAGCAACCAATGATGATCCATGGGGACCTTCAGGGCAACTCATGGGAGAGATTGCCAAGTAAGTGATAATTTGACTCAGTGATGAAGAAAAGAAAGGTACATTTTATATAAGAATGTGAAATTTGATGCTAAATCAACTCTGTGGTATTCAGACTGATAATGCCCAAAAGTTGCTGTAAATAAAGTCTTAAGTTTTTTAATGCATAATCATAGAATGTATTGAAAACTGTCAAACAAAAAATCAAGCCCAGGTATTTTTTAAATTCTTTTCTTAAATTGATTTTTTCATTTATGTGTCCTCAGAATTCTTTCAATATAACTGATTTTTTTTTGGAGTATTTCTTTTCAAAGCACTTTCTTGTAACTTCTACAAAAACAGCAAAACATGTTGAATTCTTCCTTGAGCTTTTTTTTTCCTGTTAAAATCAGTTTGGAAGTTGTGTGTTTGATCAGTTGCAGTGGTTATTAGGGTATTCATATTCAACATTATTTTCATTACAAATTAGTGAAGGGATGAGTACCTCAGATATTTAGAATTACTCTTTTCTTTTGTAGTCCTGGGATGTAAATGACTAATCTAGGAGTTAAAACAGGGACAGCTTTTTCCCTTTAATGTCACCCGATGTGGCTGGGCTTAGATCACTCCTGCCATCTACTGCCAGCCCCGAGTGTGAACAGGCTCCTGTGGCCAGCCCGGGCAAACGACATTTCTGTGCTGCTTTTGTTCCATTCCTTAGGGCTACGTTCATGTACGAGCAGTTTCCAGAGCTCATGAACATGCTGTGGACTCGGATGCTGAAAGACAACAAAAAGAACTGGAGGAGAGTTTATAAGGTGTGTAAGGATCAGGGCTTGGTGCTCATGCAGTGTCCTGGTGGAGTTCTTGCTTAGATAATCCTACAGCACTTTCTCCTCTAGCAACATAGAATTTCTTCCCTGAATGTTTTATAATTCTGTTGGTGAAGTCAAAGGTGTTTTTCAAATGATGTATATTAAAAAACCCACAGAATTTCTGGGTTTAGAAGCACGTTAACATGTTACTTAATGAACACAACAGAGCAATTCCATTTTGCTGCTATTCAGGTATTAAACTAGTGCTCACAATTTCAGTTTACCCAAAGGAATTGCTGTGAGCTCCATGAGAAGATGTTAAGTTACTGTGCTATCAGGAAAACATTTTTTGACAGAATTCAGGAATACCTGAAATAAAATGCAAACTAATCTTAATTTTCTGTCAATTTGTAATGCTTTAAAAGTTGTAGTTTACCTTTGAGTGGGCCAAATTTTCTTGCATATCTTACATGACAGTTTTATGTCCTAATTGTGTTTGGGAAAAGACCAGAGTCATTTGCATTTTTCTTGTCTTTCATGCAGAAACTTTTTGCTTGAGATTGTGTTGTGCTGCACTTAAAGTGGTGTTCAATGTTCACTGAATTATGCAAATATAACCTCCTTTTTTAGAATTGATGTATTAGACTAGGTTATATTTTGTTTTTCTTGATGCCAGGATTGTAGCAAGACACAATTAATTCTAAAGCATGGTTTGTGTTTTTCACAGGTGCTTGATGTTTTGTAGTCATAGTAATTGTTTTCCCTGAAGTACAATAGAAATTAATATTTAATGCTATCACACATAACTACTTAATATTATAAAGACTTCTTGAAATTGCTTATCAGGTTTAGATTGGGTGAAATAAAATTATAGTTTTAGCTGATAAAGGCACTACTTGAGAGAAAGAGCCTTACTTCTTTCTACATATAAATCCTCAACATAGAGAACTGAAATGTGAAAGTATTATTTAAACTTCATTTGTTTTGTCACTTCTCTGAAGTAGTCCTGAAATGCAGTTTTGTATATCCATTGAATCCTGCAGAAGGCTTCTTAAATTCCTGTAGGAGTTACCTTTCAGTGAAAGCCACTGGAAAATTGTGAACAAAAGATGCAAGAGAAAATGCCTCATTTCACAGGTTAACTTTTTCTCCTTAATTGCTACTGCTTTATCTTAAGACAAGCAGTGGCTGATAAAGGTAACTACTTGTGATTTTGTAGTAACAAGCTGAAGTTTTAAAAATACAGTTTTGATAGTCTAAGAGCAAAAGACTCATGTAAGGAAAAAAATTTTTCCATGGGACTCGTATAATAAGCATGTATTTAAAAAGGGAAGGTTAGTATTTACTAATTTGGGGAGGGGGGTAGGTTTGGGGTTTTTACAAAAAAAAGAAAGGTAGAGTTTTTGTTCATGCAATCATAAGGTGCTTTGTATTTTTATAGTCTTTGCTGCTCCTAGCTTACCTCATAAGGAATGGATCAGAGCGCGTTGTTACAAGTGCCAGAGAACACATTTATGATTTGCGATCCCTGGAAAATTACCACTTTGTAGGTGAGCAATAGAAAAATCTTATAAGCAAATTAAAACAGTAGTTGGAGTTGTCAGTCACCTGAACCAGCTTAGAAGCTTCCCCAGTCTAATTAAAATGTGACTGTTGCCAGTTGTGTGAAGAGTGCAGAATCCAAGACGTGGGGCCCTAGAGTATTAATTAGTGAAGACAAGAACTTGCAGAAAAGACTGGCTAATAACAACAGAACCAACACAACATGAGTGTTGGGGTTTATATTAAAATATGCACTAGAGACTGGTCCCCTGTGGTGTCCGTAAAGGAATAGCTTTAATCATATGGGAAGAAAAGGTTAGAGCTCCAAAACACACACATCTGTTTGAAGCTGGGGTTTTTTCCTCCCACCAAATAATATTTACAGTGCAAAGGCAGCAAGGCCAGTGTGTGTTTTGAATGTGAAAAAGGCTGGAAAGGAGCACATTTAGCTTATAGTACTTCCCAACTGAAAGCAATTTTTCACAAAATCAGTTCTGCCATGAGACTGAGTTCTTGCAATGAAACTTGCAAAAACTGTGCTAAAAAGGGTGATGTTTTGAGGGGTTAAAATTGTTCAAGTGGAGAATACAAGTTCTGTCTCAGTCTTTGTTAATCTCTTCTGTGTTTAAGTGCAAACTCATTTATCTAAATTTTATGTTAATTAGTCCCTTTTAAAGAGATGCAGTGGACCTCATGCAGTAGTCCCGAAATCTTTGACTCATAAACCGTTGTGTTTACAATTCAAATTTTTTTATCAATTTGGTGTTCAGTATTGCTGCCTCTTACTTACTGTTTTCCTTTTTCCCTCCCATCTACCATCCATCATCTCTGTCCTGCATTACCTGACAGATGAGAATGGCAAGGACCAGGGGATAAACATCCGCCAGAAGGTGAAAGAAATGGTTGAGTTTGCTCAAGACGATGATCGGCTCCGGGAGGAGAGGAAGAAAGCAAAGAAGAACAAAGACAAATACATTGGGGTGTCCTCGGACAGTGTCGGAGGGTTCAGATACAGTGAGTACTGGGCTGCCTTGGCAAGGATTGCAATCCACTTTTGCTTTCCCAAATAGCACTGTTTGGAGCCTTGAAATGCAGCTGTGGATTTTGTGTGAGTTTCCTGGGGTCTGTCAGAGCTGACTTTACAGGCACCAAGTACGTTACTCCTTGCTCCCAGTCCCTCTCGTAGTGTGTAGCAGGGGTCTGAGCTTTTGTTGGGGCTTCCATCTGATGTATCCCAGCATGCCATCCATGATCCAGCTGCCAGTCTGTGTTTTCTTTGGCCTGAGTAAATCCTTGGCTGCTTTTACTAAGGGATGAGTACCAAAGTCCCAACGGCACAAGGCTCTGGTTTGGTGATTTCTTTGAGAGAAGGGTTTGCTGTAAGAGCTCAGTAGTAGCTGTGCAGGGCTTAAACTTCACCTGTTTGCCTGATGCTTTCTGGCTTTTTTACTTTTCTTATCTGTGAGCCTTCCACTTAGATTTGATCCCTCCTGTTTTTGACAGGTTGCTTCTCCATTCTCCCTTTTCCTTATATGCAAAGTAGTTAAAAAATTTCCAAGGCAGAATAATTCTTGTTTTATTATATTCCTTTAGCCTTTGCTACTTGCTTGGAATTGTGGTGATTCTCTTTTTAGGAAATACGTATGAGTCACTGTATTTGTACTTTTTGTACATGTCCCTTTGTTCTTTCACTGAGCTTATCTTTTGACTTCTCTGTGCAGAGTCGTGATCCATCCTTTTAGGCTGGGTAGGATCATTTCTCCATGTGATCTTTAGGTATCATTCAGGTTTTTAAATTTAAGGGACTAGTTTCTGTCTTGTATTTAATTTTTGTGGTAAAGGGTTTTGAATTATTCCTTCATTTGTTAAGTAAAAGTTTTTAAAAAGTCTTTCTAGCAGCACTAAGCAAACCCTTTCCCAGGTGAGATTTCTAATCAAAAAGATTCAAGTTATTTAAACAAAAATGCTTTTATTAAGATTTTTTTGTTAGTTTATTTTGTCCTGAAAATACTGAGCTTCTAGTTGGTGTCTATTTTAATTTAAAAACTTGTATTGCACAGGAAAACCCCTCTAAAGGAATCTGCATTAAAATGCTTGAGAGCCTGACATAAACTGAAATAAGGGCATTTTATTCTCCTGCAAAATTTACAGCAGTACATTTCTGAGCAGTGTCTTCTTTTCCAATGATAAAGATCTCACTGAGTATCTCATGGATTTGTAGCAGGTTCTCAAATGGAAAAGTTTTATGGATCTAAACAAATGTCATTGGAGACTTGCACCTATGTCTTTACTAAGAAAATACACCCTATATGATATGAGGTTATCAGATAGGTATAATTCAAATTTTGCACCTTGTAGTGCTGGAATCATTTTCTTTTTATTAAAATTGCTTTAATTGAATATACCTTGAACATCACATGAGCTGCAATGTCATTTGTATGTAACTTGAAGGAGGGATTATTTCACTGTCCTTCCTTTCTGCCGCTCAATTTTACTCAGCCTAAGTAAACAAAAAAAATCACTATTGTTTCACATTTTTAAAAGATGCACAAGAAATGGTTTGTTTCATGTGTATGATAGCCCAGAATATAAATGTTTGCCTACAAATGTTGTGTAGAAACTGAGCTGGTTTGGTTTCCTTTATGCACCTATATTTTGTGCAGAAGATCTGATACAAGATCACAATACAAGTTGAAGTGTGCAGTGCTTCTGATAGTCAAGTCTTTGTTAAAATGTTGGTTTTTTAATTTGAATTAAACTCAAGTTGGCTGTGTGTGTACAAACAAGACTCTTCAGTGGTTTAGAATTCCTTGATGGGATTGTACAACAAATGTGCTAATTTCAAGTAAAACTGGCAGCTGTTTGTAATCTAAAATACCAGTATGGAGGTCTGGAATACTAAATTAGAAAAAAAAGTTTTTGATTTCTTGATAATAGTGTTCAGGAAAGATGTTCAGGGTATCCAGCGGCCCCTGAAAAGGTGAGTTTACTGCCTTTTCTTTTTTCATCTCTCTTAAAAAATTTTAAAACTTTTTTTAATTGCTGAGGTGGAAAATGAAAAGTTTTACACCCATTCTTTCAGTATTTTGTTACTGTGTTTTTGTGTATTAATGTCAGTGTATAAAACCCCCAGTGATCACTCAGCTCAGCCAGGAGTGGAATATCCTGCATTAAGGGGCTGTTCCAGAGGTGCCATGGGCCCTTCCTGCTCAGCTGCTCCTGCAGCCAGGGCTGCTCCTGCCTCTGCTGCTTCTCCAGCAGAGCCCAACAGCCTCCTGATGTGCTGGGCATTGAGCTTGTGTCATTGCCATAAGCACAAGTCTTTGAGCCTCCATTCCTGCCACTTCATGATGGGCATTCCATGCTGTGCCTTGCTGTAATAGAGTTGATTCAGCTGGGGGAGCTTTTTTTGCTCTGTGAACTTGTGCAGCTCAGGTGTGTGGGGCAGGAGTGGCTTGAGAGGGATTCCAGAAAAGCCACAGGCTTTTTATTGGTACCTTTAATAGTTCTTATCTTTGTCTTACCAGGTGAAAGATATGATCCTGAGCCCAAGTCCAAATGGGATGAAGAATGGGATAAAAAGTCAACTTTTCCTTTCAGTGACAAGTTAGGGGAGCTCAGTGACAAGATCGGCAGCACCATCGATGACACCATCAGCAAGTTCCGAAGGAAAGATAGAGAGGACTCTCCAGAGAGGTGCAGGTACTGGAGCTGTTGTACCCTGAATTTATCTGTGAGATTGCTCTTAGGAAGCAGTTTGACATTGCTGGATATAAGCTACATCCTCTGCCATTCTTTTTGTCTGTAGGGGGAAGCAGATGTGGGTTCAGTACCTGCTTCCTGGGCTTCTGCAGCTCCCCTGGCCTTGGGGAGCAGTGTGGCTCTGGCAGTAGTTAACTGCTCTTGGCTGCCTTCCATTACTGCCCCAGCTGCTGGCAAAGCAGGGAATTTGGCTGAAATATCCTGAGTTTTTCCTTGTCTCAGCAATTCAGTGCTCATGTGCCAGTGTACTGAAGGCTGCCACTTAATGCTGCACACACTCTGAATGCTGGAGTGCCAAGGAAGAAAATTGAAATTGCTTTGACACAGTGCTGCTTCCCTGAGCTGATCTCAGGAAGAACAGCCTGCAGGTGATTTCTTAAAAAAAAAAAAAAAAAAGTCAATTTCAGTTGAGGCTTTTCAGGAAAATACTTGTATTTTACATCTGGTCATTAAATTTCTCCAGTAAGGGAGAAAGTCTACCCTGCTTTGGCTACAGAAAGAACTTAACATCTGTCACACTTCAACAGGTGCATTGAATTTAATTATCTGGAGATCAAGTTTGTACTTAATAGAATTTGAAATTGCTGTAGAGAAAGTGCTCAAGTATATTGAAATAATTCCCCTTTGGGAAACAACTGAAAAATCAAATTTGCACTGAGATTTGGTTAATATTTTTTACAAGAATATCTTTAGATAGTCACACATGTATATGAACATAAAAATCCACATGCACACATCTGTGTGATGCAAAACTAAAGCAATTTTGCATGGAGACAAAAAATAATAATAATGGCAGCATTTCTGGGGGAAAGCCCTTGTGGTCCTCTTGCTGGGGCATTAATAAATCATAAAACTGGTATTCTTTGCACACATCAGGGTTCCCTCTTAGAACCTAATATCAATGGACTACAAAGAGAAGGGATCAGAAGAAAAGTAAACAATTTCACATGTACCAATGGTACATTTCTGTGTGCATTTCTGTACTTACCTTTCAAAAGCAACTTGTCCCATGATGTCTGCAGACCTCACCAGCCATGTTTCATGTAGGGGATGTACAGTAAACATTTTTTTTTTTAGTCTTACTTCCTTTGTTTTATTTCTGAATAAAAACTGTCTCTTACTTGTGCTGGATAAAGTCTTGTATTTTTCAGTGGTTTAGACAGTCCTTTCTGAAGTCTAATCTTTAGCAAAAGCAGTGTATTTTGATAACTTCTCCATTGTACATCTCTGCCCCAAGTAACACTGCTCTTTTTCTCTGACTACTATTACATTTTGCGTTTTTGCTTTCCTCTTGTAACCCTTGTCTCTTCTGTTTGAGTTTTCTCCTATTTTTTTGGTCTATGTCAGGTTTTGTTTGTCTCAAAATTTATAAAAGTGATAAACTTGAGACTTGGATTAAAAGGAGGAATTTTTGGGACATCCATGAGCAAAGGCAGTTTGGTGCTTGCAGGTTATTCTGCTGTAAGAAGGAATTCAGGCTGCAGCATTTCAGCTCCTCTAACCTTGCTTCAAATCCCAGCCTGGAATTTCTTTTTCTCTTCTCCTGGCATGGGGATCAAATACCATGGAAAGGATTTTATCCAAGGCTTTGAGTGAAGAGGTTTGTTTCTACAGAAGCCATCAGAAGAAGATTGAACAGATGGTTATAGAATGTCTGTATTTATCCTTAAGAATACTGTAAATACATGGCTTAGTGCATGCTCTATTAGCAAATACTATATTTAAATATTAAAACTGAAGGTGGCATAAAATTTTAATTATCATATATAAGTTAGGCTCAAAATAACATTCTTTTTAAATGCCTCGTGAAATCTCTGCATTTGTGTTTTCACACTTCAGCAATTTTTTGTAGAAAAAAGTGCCAAAAATGTACTGACTAATTTGTAGCCTGCTGCCATACAATAACAATTAAGTTGCCATTTCACTTGGAAAAGTGACTAAATGGTGATACTCACTCAGCTGGCAAACGTGCTGTTATGTTCTATTGTTGCAGTCTTAATAACTTTATAAACCATTATTGCTTGAGTACTGTAAAGCCAATAAAAGCCTTGAAGCACAAAGAATAAATGTGTCTTACACATCTTACCTGTGGCCAAGAAAACTTGGAAGCCATGGTCTTTACACACCAGAAGAACTTGGCCAAACTTGTGGATTTCTGACTTTACTTGCAAATCCAGTGGTTTGCATAGAAGGAAGAAAATGCTTGAAGGAAATAACTTTACCAGAGAGCTAAATGATACAAAATAATGAGTGTACAGTAGATTTCAGTGCAACTGCTTTACATAGTGAGATTTGGAGAAGCCAAGTCTGCTGCCTTTTTTTTTGTTTTTTAAATTTAGATGAAAAATTCTAACGGTGTTATAGAGGAAATGAATTCCTTTTTCCAGTAATATATCCCTGTGCAAGTAGTGAAAACCTCAGGCAATACCCCATGGGGTGGGAAAGCCTCTGGTTTTCTTGCTTAATGCTTGTTAGTTCTTAGGTGGATAAACCAGCTGCTGTGCTGAGTCCAGCACTGCACACTGAAAACTTGTTTCTGAATTACCTGCAGACACACAGAGGTGCTTCTGAAACACTGCATTTTTTTTCCTAAGAATTCTTAAAACACTGTTAATCCTTGTTTCTCCAGTACTCAGGAAGGTTGATGTAGGTAACAGAATAGAAAGGAAGCAAAAATTCCAGTACTCTTCTGAAAGGAGGCAATGGCCATGTTTAAGGGCAACTTGTATCTAAAGGATAACTTTTATATTGGGGTGTAATTTGGATATACCTAAAGTCTCAGTAAACTGGTTTTGTTTTCTTAAAGGTTGTTAAGAAAAAACCCTTACTACAAAAACCTAAGGCAAAGGAAAAGAATATGTGTCCATACTTTGATTTCTCAATGTTGTAATTCTATACTTTCTTTGCAGAAGTTTTTTCATTATTTGGTACATTGCTATAATTTTATTTTTAAGTTCTCTGTGCAATTCTCAGATGAAGCACTGGGATTTTACTGAGCACAGTAAACATACTTAGAGCAAACATTAATCTGTAATTTTTTTTTTGTTAATGTGACCATTAAAGAAAAATAAAAAGTAGATCTCCTGAGAGACTTTGGAAGAAGTACAGGTTGTCATAGAAAATTGAATCTTGTAATATTTATTCTCCTTTCTGGCATATATGTTTAATTTCTTTCCTCAGAGCCTTTAGTCATTTATTTTGCTGTATATCACCAAAGACTGACTTTCTTCATTCTTGCATTAGTGAGATTGATCTGTAGCAGTTCTGTGTCAATCAGACTTTGTTTGTCACTTGTTTCCTTAGCCCACAGAACAGTGTTGAACTCTGTAGTCTGGACAAGAAATGTATTGCAGGTATTAAATACAGCCCATGGAGAGACTGAGCCTTAGTTGTGTTGTCTGGTCTTGGATGTTTCCAGCAGCATCCTCCACCCTCCTCCAGGGCTCTTGGGATGGATGCCCTGTGTGCACCATGATCATGTGCAGATCCCTTTGCTCTGGGGGCTCCTGTTAAAATGATGTCACAAATGGAGGTGGCTGGGGTCCCCTCTGTGCACACAGGTGGGCAGCAGGGCTGGGCCCACACTGCAGGGTTGAAGTGCTTTGGAAAATCAAGTTAAATGATGTTTGAGCTCCCTTATCTGTGAAAGGCTGGCTCAAACCAATGCCAGGAGCTGCTGGGTGGTCAGCAGCTGTAAAATTTATCTTTTTAACAGTAAAAGAATTGCAAAAGGGAGAGAGCATTTGTTTTGAGTGATGTTACTGAACTGAGCCATCCCCAGTGGTGAGCAGGTAACATGCACAGAGGAAATGGTACATGCAGCATGTTCCCAAAAAGCCACCATTGTTAGCAGAGAACAAAGGCTCCCCCCCAGAGTATATTGCAGTTACTGTCACATTCCCTCTGACAAAGGGACAGCCTTTCTTAAATTTTTCAGTTTTAGTATTCTAATGCATTATTAAAATATAAAACCCTTCCACTTTCAACTCTGTTGCTAAGGGAATTACAATTTCAAAATACATTCCAATGTATTTAAGCTTTCTCTACAGCAATTCTCACTGTTATGTACAAATCCTGATGGTAACAGGCAACATGACTGGTGGTGGAGGCCAATTGCTTTCTTTGTGAAAGACTTAAAATACAAAAGTAGAAAATATAACAAATTATTCAAACAGTGTGCAACAACATCTAGAAAGTTTTTGCCTAAAAGGGTGATATTTTTATTCTTTTACATTTTGAGAACAACCGTGCTGCTCTGGTAATGGTAACATTGCATTGCATAATTCTGTAAGCAGTCTGTTCCCACAAACATCTCTAAGAATATGAAAGCCTGTTTCCCTGGAAAAGGAAATGAGCTGAAATACAAATGGAGTTGTGCAAACCCAAAAGACAGTACAGAATATGGTTCACTGCTTTCTGTCTCCTGGTGTAAGTACTGAGCACACCTGCCAACTTAACTTTCTGTTGCTGAAGTGTTACATAATGTGTAGGAGAGTTCCTGTCAAAAGGTGATTCCATGTACTGGGTTTAAACACTGATTTCCTATTATCCTCTGTCGTGGACTTGCAGTTCATGCTTAACAAAATGACCTGCTTTTCTCCCCTGCTTCTGTGCAACAGGTGCAATGCTGTGTGGTGTGATGTGTTATGTAAGGGTGGAACAGTTCCTCTCTCAAATGTAGGAAAAAGCAGCATTTTTATCATGAACTGTTCCTACAAGAAACTGCAGTAACCAAAATTCTTGTAGCTTAAGCCAAATGTCTTCTCAAGGAGCTGAGAAGTCCATCACAAATGCTGTGCTATCACTTTTGTTTTTCTAGTGACAGTGATGAGGAAAAATCTAGAAGAGGCAAATCTCCCAAAGCTGAATTTAAAGATGAAGAGGAGACTGTGACAACAAAACACATTCATATTGCACAAGCTACAGAAATTACCACCATCAGACAGAAACGCTCAGCAAATCCTTCAAAAACCATTGACTTGGGAGCAGCAGCTCATTACACAGGAGACAAAGCAAGTCCAGAGCAGAACTCTGCTGCTCATCCTGCACAGCCTACGACAAAGGTGAGACAGCAGGACAGCGCATCATTTGGGAAGCTGTTTTCTTCTAGCCTCTAAGACAATTTCTGATTTAGGGTAGGTTTTGTGATGCAGCCTTCAAGGGAGCTGTTTTATCAGAAATGTTTAGTTTATCACTGTGGAACAGTATAACTGTAATTAATTGTGATTGCTTTAAAGTGTAGAATTTTTTAAATATAGTCATTAGCATGTTTTGCTCTCTTCAGGACAGCAAAGAGAATTTTGGCATGATGTGTTAAAGATTCTATGAAGCTGCACATTTACTGAAAACTTACCAAATTCTTCAGTTATAAAAAAACTATGAGCTTTAGTTTTTCAGTATTTGATTTCACATTTTAGCCACATGGTTGTTGGCTTTAAAGCCAAATCTTCAAAGCAAAAGCAAACAAAATCCTTTGAAACCCCAGAAAACTTCTTAGTGTCATTTGATGGATTAATAGCATCATGAGTTGAGATCTGGTGTCATTTCTTTTCCAGGCTGCTGTCCCCTCTGGCAGCAAGTCCTCTAACGACCTGGTGGACCTGTTGTTTGATGGAGCCAGCCAGCCAGCTTCCACAGGTAGGTTTGGGGTCTGTTCCAGTTCTGAGGAGAAATTTGTTTGTTGCTGGAATAAAATTAAAGTGGATAAATAGAGAAATGAATACTTGAAAAAATGTAAAACTGCCTAGAAAGAACCCTTTGTAGCAAGGTACTGTGTGTGCTATTGCATGGGACTAATAAATGTTAAGAACACAAAGATTAACTGCTAGATCAGTCTGTCAGAAACTGTGTATGTAATGCAGTTATTTATAATTAACTCTAAAAGCAAGTGCAATCCATTCATATTCAAGCATTTCTCATAGCACAGTTCAAAGGCTGGGCAGGTGGAGATGGATAATCTTCATGGAAGCTTTCATCTGAGGTATATGGCAAACTTGTTTCTTTGTCTTATTTTCTCTTGGCACTTGGTTGATCCAAACCCTAGAACCAAAAAGAAATGGCTATCTAAAAATGAAATTACTCATTTAAAACACATCCTTCACTCTCTAAATGTGTAACAAACCTGTTAGTCTTCAATGGACTTACCCTTCTGCTCCCAAAATGCAGATGCTTTTTAGGAGTGTGTTAAATTTCAGTGCTTTCCTATGGGATTGGTAAGAGTACAAAGAATTTTTTTACAGCAGAGTTACCACAGTTCCATGAAAGTTAAGATCCTGGATCAGAACCACTATCCCGAGTCAATACTGATTTTTTTTCTACCTAATTCTTATGGCTGAAAGGTTTGGAACCTTTTTGTTTTATATACAGTGTGTATGTTTTTATTTTTATAAAAATAAGATCTCGTTGAGAATAGATGTTTCTGCTTCAAAATGAACCTGCCCATATTTCAAACAGAACTATGGCAGCTTCTGTATTACAGTGTATTTAAACTTTCATCAGTTTGGCTCATTGTTGTAGTCAGCCTTTTTTCTTGTTTTTTTATTACTCTTTTTTCTCCTTTTTCCAAAGCAGCATTTAGAAATGGTGCTGAGAAGAGGCACATTACCAGCTGTCCTGCTAAATAACCTCTGCTGACCTGAGCAGGCAGATGGAAAGGGTTCATTTGTAGTGACAGATCTCGTATGGGAATCTTTGAGGCTTGCTCATGTTGAGAGGATTAGCACTGTCCTTCACATGCAGGTCACTTGTTCTGACCACTGCTCCTTGCAGCACAGCCTGTGGGAACATTCCCAGTGTCAGGCAAGGCAGAGGGAAAGGGTCAAATGCAGCCTTTGATGTGTCCTGTGAAGGAACTGGCAGGGAAGTGATGTCAATTCAGGGAACTTGGGGTTTGCTTATCTGTGTATTTTCAGGTGCAGAGATGTGAAAGGGTTGATTGGGCTCAGTGTTTCTCTTTATTGGAGCAACACAGTTTGTATGTGAGGGGGTGCTTGTTTGCCATAAAAGAGATGTAAAATCCCTGGTTAGACCTGCTGGGAGGATTTTTTTGGTGTTACTGAGCTGAGGTTCTTTAACCTTTCTTTAGAGAATTGCTACATCCAGCTTAATCTCTGTCACCTCTCTCTGAAACTCAGTTTCACTTGCAAACAGGCAAGAGATGGGGAAGAAAAGTTAAATTTGACCGAAGATGTTAAGGGGTTATTTTGGGTTTGAACTCAGTTCTGTTTTTAAAATTAAATTAATCCCTAGGCACTGTCAGGCAGCCCAAGGATAATGGGTGTAGCAGGGAGCATTGATTTTTATTTTTTCCTTCAAGCAAGTGGTCAGGAGTGTGTCATCTGTGTTTCTCATTCAGCATATAAACTCTCAAACCATTAACCTGTTCTGAACTCTGCAGGCACATATGTGGGGAAAAAAACACTTGAAAGTGTTCATTGCAGGAGACAGGATAAATAGGATCAGATCAGGTTTTTAGTTTGATATTTCACTGTTCCCTTTTCATTCTTGGGTGTTAGAATAAAACGTGTATAAACACACAGGAGATGTTTATTAGGTCACTTCAGAATTTGTGCTAAGGAATTTGAAGAAATTTCTTAACTTTGTGTGAAGTTGTTTCCCTCTTGAAAAGGTGTTGAAAGAGTTTCTGTAGTGCTGTATCTGAAAATTCAGAGAGCATCCTTGCATTCTCTGCTCATGTTTTATATCCTGCACTACAGGCTCAGCAAGAAGACATTTCCCCTTGGAAGAACTGTCGCCTTCCTGGCAATGTCTACAGTAAAATAACATTAAAAAGAAATACAAGTACACATGTATTAGGAAGTGAATGGTTCCTTTTATTACTGCTGGCCATTTATTAAAAAGGAGATGGTTCTGGTTTAATTAACCCAGTTGAGAGCAGCAGATGGGGCAGAATGTCTTGCAGCGATAAGACAATTCCGAAATGGCACCAGATGTTGGAAGCTGTCCCTGGTGGTGTTTGAGTGCAGCACAGATGTTCCAGTCCCACCTGGCTGCCTCCTAAGCACTGCAGGCTAAGCAGCTGTGATGTAACCTATATAATGTACGCAGAACACTAAAAGCAAAATAATTGAACTGCTGCAGCTTCTTCTGAGGGTGAGACTGCTTGGAGGTGAAATCTTTAAGGACAAACAAATAAGGTCGACTTCTTGGCTTCCTCTGGTCAGTGGAATACCTGCTTGAAAACAGTACCAACCATAACTAGTGATTTTTATAACTTTTCTGAGTTTATTTTAAGAATCAGCTTTTCAATATGGTTCTTAAGTCTTCTGCTTTTATACCTTGGCCGAATCTTTTTAGTGAAAATTTGTTACTATGCTATATTCAGAAGTCAATAATTTATATGCTGTATACAAATGTCTGGTTGGAAAACTTAATGTTCTTGCTGTAGAAAGGAAGCAAACTTATAAAAAAATGAACACACGTGGAAGCTCTGTCCCTGAAATCCTAATTCAAGATCATTGCAGAATCATTCATGCTTTAAGTAACACAAAAACTAAATATAAGGTGACACGTAATTTTTCATAAGGAAGCATAATAAATTAACTTTTATACAATAGAAATGGTTGGCCTTTTTATATTATGCTTCCAGATTTTTAATTTTACAAAGTGCCAAGCTGGTAGCATCACTCCCCAGTTAAAAACTTGTTAATCTTTTTAATATCTCTGAATTTATTTTTAGAGGTGACAAAAACTTGAATGTTTTAGTTCTTCCCATGGAAAACAAAACTGCAAGCTCTGCAAGGCAGTTGGAAATAATCCAGTTTATTGTTGCTCAGACTTGTATAAACACAGTGTGGGGATGAATAGGAAAACAGAGCTGACTTGGGGAGCAGAATCAATAAATGCATCATGTCAAGTGCAGAACAGCTTTTCTTCATAAATCCCACATGCAATTGTTGCAATGGATCTTTGCACAGTCCTGTAACAGCTTTTGGCTTCTCTCTGTTCCTAGGTGGATCAAGTGACCCATTTGGAGGATTTGCTGATTTTAGTTCACCTGCTGCTTCAGCGAGTTTCCCATCATCACAAGGTAGGATTGATGTAGGGATTGCAGTGCTGCTGAAGGGTGGAAGGAGGGCAAGAGATGCCATGTGGCATTATTGAAAGTCCCTTCCCTTTCCAGGGTAAAGTGTGTGTGTAGCTGGACCACAAGTGCTCTGGGAGGAAGGAAGATGCAGCCTGGCTCAGTGCATGTGCAGACATTTTACCTGCAGGCAGACAAGCTTATCAGGAGACATGGCCACCATCTGAAAAGGTTTCCCTTAAAATTGGACTGGAAATCAATAAAATATGCTTGGAAACCTCCTAAAGTGATCCATTTTCCTTTGGTGGAATCTTTGTGGGATCTACAGGGTCGCAGAAAACCCTGGAGTGGGGAGAGCTGGCTGTCCTTTGTGAAGTTAATTTGAGCAGTAGTGATGTTTGTGATGAGGGGTTCTCAGCCAGGGTGGAGGATCAGGGACAAAATGAGAAAAGAACAGCAAATCTACCTGGAGGGAGCTTTTAGTCAGCATGTTTCCAACTCCTCCTTTATTTTGCTGTGTTGGGAAGGCTCTGCTGGTCCTGGGTTAGTTAATAGACCTTCAGTGTACTTGGTAGGAAAGAACTGCTCTGGTTTTTTACGAGCTTTCACAGTAAAACCCAAGATGTTTTGCAAACACAAAGCTGCCCACTATGCAAATAACTCCTGTGTTAATACAGTCTAAATTGATATAATCCTTTATCTGCATTAACATGATTAATCTATTCCAATCACCATTATGCAAGGGACAAGGAGTCCTGTGAAATTATTAATCATTCCTGAACAGTGTAAGCCCCTCTAGAAATCTTTGCCTTCTTGATTAATCATCTTTGAAGTCATACTGAAGGGGCAAAACCTCCTCCCTTTTACCCCCTCTTCCATTATTGGTGCTCAATGCACAGGTCTGAACACAGAAGGAGCACACTCAGCATTTACTTATCTATCAGGAATATTTAAAGTAGGTTTTAATTTTTAATATGTAATACTAATTGAAACATTCTAATATAGTGCCTCTTTGTGAGGAAGATCAAAGCAAATGTTCTAGTAAGGCCCTGAGCTAATGAATATTAGCCCACTTCATGCACTGAAGTTGTTGGCAATACTTGGATTTTGTGAACAAATTTACTCTTCTGCTTTTCTTTAAATTGTAATGTGTTGGTAAAGAAACATGACTAAAGGTTGAAGGTGTATGTTGATAAATATTTACAGGAAGTGTTAAAGACTGCTGCAGTTACCCATGAGTGGGTGGAATACATTACAGAAGCAGCCATTGCACAGGGCAGGAAATAGAAACTGGCACTGGATTCATCTGCCCCAGCTCTATGTGTTTGAGTCTTTGTTCAGTCAGCTAAAGAAATCCAAGAGATTATTTAAATGTTCACCAGCACTCAAAGCTCATTTCCTATGGCAGTGCTGTTGCTTGTGATGTAGCTGAAGTACCAAAAGTGATTTGGGAGAATCAAAAAGCTGATCTGGCCAGTGGCCCAAGCTCAGAGTGTGATTCACTGTGTAGCCTGTGAGCTGTTTAAATGGTGTTGCTTTATATTCAGCATCTTCTCCAAATGCTGTTTTAAGCTTTTCTGCCCCCGTCAGTGCTGTGAATCAACAGTTTCCTTGTTAATGGGGAAACACGTGTTTTGAGGGAGGAACATCTCCTCCTGTTTGACTCCAAGGTTTGACACGCTCTCAGTTCACTGGTTTGTGTCACAACATCTGTGATGATGCTGAGGTGCCTTTGCAGGTGTCTACAAACAGCTTGTGCTGTTGGCTCTGCCTTCACAGAGAAATACAGAGAGAGAGCTCAGAGTTCTGTGTTCTGATTTAAACACTTGTCTCCAAAAACTCGAACTATTGAAATGGAACAGTGTTTAAGTGATGAACTACAAGATTGCAGCAAAGCTGCTGCTGAGAGAAATGATTGATCCAAGATTGAATTTCTGCTTCAAATCAAGGCATTTAGTTCAGGAATCAAATTTTAAAAACCTAATGTGTTTTATATGAGTGCTCCATGGATGGGAAAAGCTTATTCCTTATCACCTCAAATAAGCTTTTCCTGGCAACCTGCTCTCAAAGTTCTGAGTTTTATTCCCCTCAGTGTAGTTTTATACAAAAAGATACAGTTATATACAACCAAATTTGGATGTAGTTGTCTTTATTATGATGGAATTTGCTTTATCCAGTAGCTTGTTCCTTACAACTGCTCTCTCTGCAAATACCATAATGCCAAGATAAAAGGTTGATCAATATTATCCAAGTTCTCATGTCTAGTCTCTAGTCTACCCCAAGTTATCTTCCAGTTGTACTTCAACTGAAACAAACCTGTCCCTGCTTGCCTGGCATCCACAGGTGACATCTTACCTAACATCTTCTACTTTCTGTGTACGAGTGTCTCATGTTTCCTTTCATACCTTGTTAAAATTGTTGGAATATTCATGAGAGGGAGTGATGTCCAGATGGAGGTTCTACCTGCAGATGTTAATCTGGACGGACACAGATCAGCTCTCATTTGTTTCAGTTCATGGAATATGGCATTTGCTCAGTGCTTTTCTCTAAGTCTTGTCTTTCTTCTCTGTCTTCCTTCCTCCCACACTGTTGCCTTTTCTTCAGGTACAGCAACAAGTGGAAATGGAGACTTTGGTGACTGGAGTGCCTTCAACCAAGCTTCTCCTTGTGCCAGTGCTTCATCTGGAGAGTTCTTCAGCAGCACAGCACAGCAGCCAGCTCTAGAGCTCTTCAGTGGCTCACAGCCAGCTCCGGGCCAGCCTTCAGCTGCTTCCAATTCTATGGATCTGTTTGATTTGATGGGACCCTCTCAGACAACCATGACTTCCTCACAAAGCATGAATTTCTCCATGATGAGTTCCAATTCCATGGGTGTCAGTTTACCCATGTCCAGGTCACAGGTATGCTGCTATTGCTACAGTTTGCTAATGGCCTTCTCCTTAATCACAGCTTTAAAAGTGAATGCATTCCTCCCCTGGACTGCATTAGGCCTGGTCACTCAGATGGGATCAGCATTTTGTCAAAAATGTTTCAATTGCATCCTAAACAGAAAAGTCTCTTCTTGAAGATGGGCTTCATTCCTCTAGGAAGTGTAGCTGCTTTTTTGGAGCAGTTGAGTTTGGTAGTGTAAGGCCATTCTCCACAGAATGTTACAGGTTTCCAGCCTCAAGTAGGTGGAGGTGAGGACTGGTCTGTTCTCCAAAATACAGAAGTGCCTGCTGCAGTGGGGAGTGGTTTGGAAACTGTAAGGGATCAGCTTGGTATTAGGAGGAAAGAATCAGCATCTTTGAGTTCAAAACTTGGCTGCTGCTGGTCACTGTCACTCCACATTGATGTGGGACTTAACCTCTGCTTACAAATACTCTTCTAATCTAACTGTGGATCAGCACCTGGCAGCCCTGCTTTGGAAGAGATAAAGTTCATGGCTTCGTGGGTTTTATTATCTTCTGTGGAAAACTAAATACTTGTTTTTCAGTCCTATTTCCTACCAATAGATTGTTTCAAGTGAATCCCAACAAACTTTTCTTTTTTAGCCTCTGCAAAGCGTGAACCCGATGATGCCGAAGCCTAACTCACTTTATAATGCAAGGACAGAGATGGTCCAGAAAAATGCAAGCAAAACTCTACCCTCAACTTGGTCAGATCCCAGTGTAAATATCAGTTTGGACAATTTAGTACCTGGGATGCAGCCTTCCAAACCCCAACAGCCATCGCTTAATACCATGATGCAGCAACAGAGTAAGTGATCATCGCACTGTTGTGCACACTGAGCCCTGTCTGTGTTCCATAGGCTGTCCCTGAGATCCAAGTCTTCTGTCCATTGCTGTTTACCTTCCTTTAGTCACACTTGTTTCATAAACCACAGTGACATTGTGACACAAGTGTTCTTTAAATGGAGATTGGTGTGTCAGGAGGCTGTGTCTGTGCAGGTTCTGCTGTAGAGCTTGCACCATGGCTTTATCTTGACTTTGGGCTTCCTAATCTTGAGAACGTCTCTAGAACATTTATCGGTATACAATGACTTCCGTACCTTCTGTAGAAGCTTTCTGAGTCTTCATGCAGAAAATAGGGAAACAAGTGCAACAGAATCATAAAATCATTAAGGTTAGAGAAGAATCATAAAATCATTAAGGTTAGAAAAGGCCTCAGGGTTTGCTGAGTCCAACCTGGTGACCCATCCCCGCCTTGTCACCCAGCCCAGAGCCCTGAGTGCCACGTCCAGTGGCCTTCCTGGGACACCTCCAGGGATGGGGACTCCAGACATCCCTGGGCAGCCGCTTCCCGTGCCTGACCACCATTCATTGAAGAAATTCCTCCTGGTGTCCAAATCAGGAAATAGCTGCAGGCCTGGCCATCGTATCCATGTTCACAGAAGTGACCACATGAGTTCCTTAAATCACAAGAGCTCCTTTGCTATGAGCAGGTTCCACTCAGTGATTTTTGTGCTCTTTCTCTTTGCTGCAGATATGCAACAACCGATGAATGTGATAACGCAGAACTTTGCAGCTGTGAACCTCAGCCCCCAGCCCAGCATGATGCCTGTGAGGGCGCAGAGCAGTGCCCTGCTGGGAGGGCCCGTGGGGCTGGCAGTGCCTGGGGTGATGTCAGGCACCATGGGCATGGCCTCCATGGCCCCTGCGCCCTTGATGAACCAGGGAATGATGGGCATGAACATGGGAGTGCCAGCCACAGGAATGGGCACAATAGGAATGGGGGTACCCAACATGGGTATGGCCTCTCTGACTCCTGGGACTGTACAACCCAAGCAAGATGCCTTTGCAAATTTTGCCAATTTTAGCAAATAAAGATTGTAAAATAAATAAATAAAATGAGATTAAAATAAAATAAATGGGCAGACCGAATGAAGGATTTTTAGCTGCACAAATATAGCTGGGGAAGGGATGGGAAACACTGATCAATTTTTTTTTTCTTTATCAGTTAAAGTGTCTACATAAAGAACCAAAAGCTATTTTCTAAGTGTTGAAATAACTAGTGTTCAAATTCTGGAGAGGTCAGAGATTCTTCTAAGGAATGTGTTGGATGATTTTGCAAAATAATTTGTATTAAGACCATCAAAAAACCTTTCCTACGTAGAAGAACCAATTTTAACTTTGAGACTTGATGGAAGACTGGATTGGGGACTGGGTAAAAATGTTTGAATCTAATTTTATACTTTTCTTTTTCTTGAAGAGCTTTGATTTTCTTTTCCCCCTCTCCCTGATCACTTTGTCATAATTGGATCATTCCTTTTACTACCACTGAGTCCACAATTGTGAAGTCACTCAAGTACTATGATCAGTTTTTTATAAGAATATATATTTTTGTCCAAAAATGGCTTACATATGTGACTATGGCTAGTTCAAAGGGACCTGGAATGTATATATACTTTTGCTAATGTTCCAGCCACACTGCTGTATTACCCAAATTTTTATTGTAAAAATTCTCTCTCAGCAATTTGGTGAACAACAGATTTTTGGGGTCTTAACCTGCTTCTAATGTTACAACCGATATCCCATGCAAGTCTGGGAGAAGCTTTATCCAAGACAGCTGGAAGGTTTCCTTTCAGAAAACTCCAGAAAATGCACTCTTGGAGTTCTTTTCCAGAGGTACTTGGCATCCTTTGTAGCACCAATGTCCCTAAGGAGCCACTGGTTTAGGGCATCAGCAGCAGGTGAATCACACTTCAGTGATGTAAATTTAGAACCTAACTTAATCCAATGGCATTGGATCCTGACTTTTATACAACACTTGGTGATTCTTTTGTGTAAATATGGCATTAGCAGCTGTGGAATCCAATAGAGGAGTAAAAAAAATATATATATTAATAAAGGAGACCTGTAGCAGTCAAAGATTTTACTGATTTACTGAAAGCAAAAGAGTGAATTAAGGTTTTGGGGGGTTTTGTTTTTCCTTCTGTAATTCTGCATTTAAGTTCACATGAATCAAGATTTTAGAATATGGAACACAAAGACATTGTTATATTCACAAGCTGGGAATATTGTTAAGAATAAGCACTATACTATAGGTATGAAATTTATTGCCTCCCTTTTCTTATGTTGGATTTCTTTTTTATTATTAAATTGATAAAACTTTGTTTCCATTGTATTCATAATGTTCTGTTATACATAACATTAAAATGTTCATTAAAATCAATGTTGGACTGCTTTTCCTTTCATTCCATTTGACGTTTATGAGAGCATTTGGGAAAAAAAAATAATTATAATTTGGGCAAAGTAATTTTTATAAATAATTTAAAATTGTTTAATGACTTCTTATCTGAAGCCTTTCCTATCTGGCTCTACCGTTAGGAATTAAAAATGAAGCAGGCAAGATATCCTGACCCGCTCCAGCCTTGCTAATGCTCCATCTACAACATTTCTAATTAGGCAGAAATTCATGTACTTCAGCTAAGTGGTAATGAAAAGTGATTCATTTGCTGAATAAGAGATGAGAGTGCGTGTAATTAGCTGACTGCGGTTTTTAATCTTTCAACAATTCAATGTGTTTAAATTAGTTTCAAAGAATAGGAGCTTTCAAGTGTTGTTACATCAAAGTAATCAAGGCAGCCTTCAACGGCTGAGTAGGAGAGATGGCTCTGGTTCCTGTTCTGAAACCTTTACACTTATTTGGAATAATCATCTTCAAACCCTCTCGTTGGAACAGATGGGAAGGCTCAGACTGGTTCAATGTATGCAGAATTGTGGTGGGAGGGAAGCTCCTTCCAGGGCTGGGAGATGGGACTGGGGAAAGCTAAACCTGGAGTCAGTGTTGTTATCCTGTCATGCTGGAGGGTGCAGTGCCTCTCAATCCTCCTTGGAAGGTTTTGGCATGAATAGGATGAGTCCGTTCCTCATGTTGTCCTTCTGAGGTGGGTTTGGCCAGTGAAATAGCTCTGAATTGAAGGACCCGTGTTCCTGTTCAGGTTGTTCACAACTCTTCAGATGAACCCTTGGTTTTGCTTCTAATTGACGTTGGTGGTAACAAAGCAGATTTGTCAGGGGTTGGAGTAACTCCAGCAGAAAATGTGGTGCCTTTGGGTGGGTCTTTGTGGCTGTGCCAATTCCACCTCAGTCAAGGTGCCCTGGCTCAGGGAACAGCCATAGGGGTGACCTGATCTCTGTTCATCCCATGGGTCAATATCCTCCCTATGAAGCAGGGAGTGTGTGGAGTGTGAGAAGCAGCTTTGTCAGCCAGCCAGGTCCTCTGCAGGTGGGTGAGAACAAAGTCCTTCAAAACAAACATCAGAAAAGAAACCCTGGGAAGGTTCCTTGAGAACGTGGGCCAGGTGCATCCCTGTGCATCTTTTCTGCATGGATGAGAGCCTGCAAGTTCTCTCCCCAGCTCAAGCACATGGATCACAGGTAGCAGTGCTTGGTAGAATGTAGTTTACATATTTATTTAAAGACTGAATATAAAACGGGTATTTGCTTAAAACAATATTGAACTTGTATAAGATAAATACCATAAAATGTTTCCATCTCTGATATTTCAGGTATGAACCAAATATCTTTAAGCTAGAAATTACCTTTCCTGGTGAAAATACAAATGAGCTCTGTGTGATAGGGACAGAATTACCAGTTATCAACTGCTGCATTATAGAATTCAAAATCATGCTGCTGTGTTAGTACAACTGCTTTCTTCATTTTTGAAGCCAGGTCCAGCTGTACCTGTGATCTCTCCTGTGATCAGAAGAGTTTGGCTGGCTGGGTGTTGTATATCTGAATACAGAAACATAGAATTCAATATATAGAATTACATGATTCTGTAAATTAACTGTGTGTGTTTGGTCCTGAGAGTTAAACTTTTACCACCTCTGGATTCTGTAGCTTCTAAACTTTAAAAGAGTTCAATTAAAATGAGTGCAATCCTTAGTAAAGTTTGTCTCTACTTCAGAAGGGGAGAAAAGGGCAGCAGAATCCAACTCTGTGTTTGGTTTTTTTATAGAATCATTAAAAAAATGCATCTTGATGTGTAAAAAGGAGTTATAAATTCCAGCACAGGTGCAAGTTCAATGATAACTAGAGCATCCACCATGTTCTACAAAAGAAATTATATTCAAAACACCTAAACAAGGGTATTTATAGCAGCATCTGTTTCAGCTCTATCTGTCAGCTAAGAACAGTCTGACACAGCTTAGGGGAGGTGGGGGAGGGATTTATCAATGAAGTGTTTACATAATGCAGGCAGGCATTGTATACTCAAGGTGATACCAGCTATAACAGGATAACAAATATCTAAAGACACTTTTATTCTCAGAGGCCTTTGCTCCAGGAGTCACTCTACAAAATTGCCTCCATGTTCCTCTGTGCTCGCCTGTAAACGCACTCACAGCAGATGACATTTTATACTGCCATCGCTGCCTTCTGGTTAAGGCTTTTAATGCTGAGGGCACTTTTGGTTTTAATTTTTTTCCTTCCTCACAAGTTTTATTCCAAGGTGTCACTGACAAAAATTTAGAATTTTTTCAGGTTTTCAGTTGTTTCAGAGTTTCAACCTCTTCTTTCTCTCCTGGTGATGGAAGTGCAGCTCCTTCTTGGGATGGAGTGGGGCTGTTCCTGTGTGCAGTTAGCCAGAAACCACAACTCCCAGGAACCTTTTTTGCCCAGATCCCATGGACTTGGAACTGACTTCAATGTTTTAAACATTTCCATGGGCAAAGGGCTTCCTGAGGGTGGTGGTGATAGCCCTGCTCCTGGGAGCTGCTTTTAGAGCTTGGAGCAAAGAAGTTGCAAAGACATCTCGTGAGCTGGGTTAATGTTGTGAGCCTCAGAAGGATGGTCCCTGGAATTTGTAGGTCAATCTCTACAGCTTGTTCAATGATCTGGTCACAGTTTTATCTAGCTGGGATGCCATGAAATTTTTCTTCTCCATGTAAAATGACCTTTTTAAAAGTGCGATGTGTCTAATTTTAATTTCTTATGTGCTT
The DNA here is from genome assembly GCF_037042795.1 of Molothrus aeneus. NCBI lineage: Eukaryota > Metazoa > Chordata > Aves > Passeriformes > Icteridae > Molothrus > Molothrus aeneus. The sequence continues at coordinate 4,727,107 of NC_089660.1, forward strand.
CTGCATCTACTATTCACCTAAGGAATGATAAGAGGTAAGAGAAAATCTGCAGAATGGGGAAAATGAATAAAGATGCCTTTGCAAAACTCAGTGTATCCCTGGATTCTGCAGCTGAGGGTTCTTTACATGGAGTAATCCAGTCTCTATTTCTACATAAATCCTGCATTTGTAAAACACAGCAAAGGCTCAGCTCATGTGTGTTTTTAAAAATGTCTTTACTCCTCACAAATTTCCAGATTTTTTTTTAAATCGTGCCATAAGGTACTGGCTCAGTAATTAACTGGTTCTTTAATCGAGCTACAATTACTTTGTTTCATGAGAAGGGAAAAAAAAGAATGTATACCAAGACAGAGCTACTTTCGACATCTGGGAACCTCCTAACAGCTGGCTATCTAATGAATATGCATCTGCTTAAGAGGCTGTAGGCCATTAATAAACCAATAGATATAAAACAGAAACAATCTTTGTCAGCTTCAAATGAGATTGGATGCAATGTGCTGTGAAGTGTCACTGTCACATTGAATCGAGCCGGGGAGGTGAACGGCGGCTCTGCGCCGGAGAAGGCGGAAAAGCGGCTCCAGCACCGGGCAGGGACAGGGACAGGGCCGGGCCCGCCGAGCTCAGCGGGGGCTGCTGCAGCCTTTTCCCTCATTTCTCCTGGTACCAGCTGGGTTTGAGGCACCGGTGGCCTTTTGTTTGCAGTTGTGTCTGTTTGGGTCTGACACAGGAGGATGCGGGGTTTCCCACACAAATGATTGGAGCGACGCAGGAATCGCTCACGTGAATAAACGACTTGGGAGAAGTTACAGGAATGTGATAAAAATGCACCTATTTGACTGAGACCTGGGGCTTTGTAAAGAGGCTCAGAACAGCCCCTGAGCCGTGTTGTACAACAGGATTGTTGTAGGGTGAAATAAATCCCCTCAAAACAATGACAGTGACCTCATGTGACTGTACAGGTATCTCTGACCCCTCAAGAGTTGTACCTGTGCTTGTTCCAAGGTGGGAAGCTCATATGTTGTCCCAAGCTGTCCCAGCATTTGGTACCTTACAGTTGTTCTGCACCTTTGTTTCCTGTGGCAGCTCCCATAAAATGTGAATTGGATTTATTTTAGGGTCCTCTATCCTTTCTGCACAGCCTATGTTAGTGCAGTGGGTCCTTCCTTTCCTGGGATGGTTCCCCCAGGCAGTGGCCGCTCACAGCAGTTGAGGAATGTACCTAGGTGGTATTTTCCTAAGAGAAAATCCATTATTTCAGCTCAACCCCACTACTGGAACAGGGCACTGTCAGCTGCAGCAGAGCTGGGCTGCACGCACCCTGGGATAGGGGCAGCATTTCTTTTTGGTTTTGGGGACCTGGAGTAACATTGTGGTACCTCCCCTGGACTCTGCTTTAGAGCCAGACTTACACCATGTACGTTTCAGTTCCCTGGAAACTCTATAAATTGAGATTTGGAATCGTTTTCTGTGCAGCTCAGTTATAAAGAGCAGTCTTCAGTTTAGCAGAAATTCTAACACAAAGTTTTTTGCTCACAGATTTACAGGTTTTTGTTACAAGAAAATGGAAGCAAGAGAAGTTAAAATGGGAAGATGAGTGCTCTGTAATTACTGCAGATCTTACTAGCAGCTTCTCAAGAGAGAAAATTTGCACTTTGTATCATCACATCAATATAATTTAAACCAAAATCTGTTAATAAGATTGACTTAATTCCTAGAACAGTGTTTGTCTTACCCTTAGTTTTAAGACAGTAGATTACTAGAAGTCCCTTTCAGAGCTGCAACCGCCCTGGTGACAAGTTTAACTTCTGAGACTTGAAGTTTTACTTCAAGGCTTGGTGTAAAGCAGGTTGGTCAGGGGGAGCCGCCCACTGCCCTCCCCGAGCTCTCCCTTTCAGCCCAGCGCGCTCAGATTACCACGGGTTTATCTTTTTTGAGGCAGACAAAAGAGCACGAGGCAAAGGAGGGCTGTCCTTTTAAGTGCTTTCACTTTCAAGGTCATTTGTGGAGCTTTTATCAATCAGAAAGCTAAATCCATACAAAAAGCATCTATAATGAAGCAAGCATATCTCAAACCTTATCCCTGCAGCTGAATACGAATTATCCAGGAAGGTGCTTCAGTGGCCACGTTCACCAAGTTCAGCATCTCTGTGAACATTTATAAAGTAAGCAGAGAAGCCACTACCATTGTGATTTGGCATCTATCAATTTCTTGTCTTTTTTCCCGTAATTGATTTATTAATTACAGCATCTTAATGATCTATTTAAAATAAATAAACCATTTACACCATTTCAAAGGTATTTTGTGATGTTCAGCTGATTTTAAAATAGCACCAGCCTTATGTGCTTTTTCAGCAAGTGACCTAATTAGTTAATAAAGTAATTGAATATTAAAAAGGATGTTGCAAGTGATTAAAATTTAAGAGCCTTCAGAACATTATTAAAGCTATAAATCATACATCACTGTTTTAATTTGCATAGCTACAGAATTACTAATGGTCCCACATGCATAAGCTACTTGGCAATTAGTCTTTTAACAAACTGTTGGTGATACTATAAGGTTACCAAAATCTTTCCCCATTTTTGATTTGGAAACAAAATCCAGGATTGGAGAGCACTAAGGGTTAAATTCGTAAAAGCCAGGAAAATTGGTTCTTTCAGTTTTCTCTCTACCTGCCTCTGTTTACCTCTTGTCCCTCCACCTTCTAGACAGGACAGAACATCCTCCCAGGTCCCCCCGAGGTGTGTAAAGGAGTTGAGGAAGTGTCTGCTCCCACCCTGGGCTTCCTGAGCTGGCCTCCAAGTGGTTTTCCAGCCCAGTCTGATGTGCATAAATTCCCCTACCTGGGCCATTTTCCATCTTTCGCTCATAAACACGCAACAGTCACAGAGCCCCGTTCCTGGGAAAGAAAGGGGAGACACTGGGCAAACAAAGGGGGTTGCTGCCTGCCAGCAGTCATACCTGAGCTGTGTCCCACGGGCATTGCCTTTGGGATGTGGGAGAACCACACCAGGTGCTCGTCACCTTCCATTCTCTGTGCTGGGGCTTGCAGCTCATGGGAATCCTCGAATATCTGCAAACAAAAAAAGAGTTGGAAAAGTGAAGGGAGCTTCCTGCTCTGCCCCGCGGGGCAGCCCTGGCGATGAGGGTCAGCTGCCCACGGCCCCTGGCCGGGGCCTCGGGCTGGCTGCAGGCAGGAGGAGAGACAGGATGACAGTTTTCAACTTAATTAGACACAAAGGGTCCTGGCCGGATGAGCTGCCCGCTCTCCCCTCTCCCCAGCACTCAGCATCTCCGCAGCGGCGGCTCCCGGCCTCGGCAATGACGGCCGGCAGAGCACGGTCCAGCGCGCAGGCAGAGCGCGGCTCTGTCTCTGCCCTCAGCGCTCGCAGCCTGACAAGGGGCAAACGGTGCTGGGCAAAGGGAATGACCCGGTGTGTGATGGAGCACAGCCCGGCCCCGGCGGGAGCTGCGGAGAGGGCAACGGCCGGAGCTCCAGCGGCGCCAGCTCCGCAGCCTCTCCCCCGGCGCAGTCCCGGGGATTGGATCGCACTCCTGTCCTTGTCACCTCCTACCCGGGCTCCCCGGAACGGTTTCTCTGCTCCTGTTCCAGGGCCAGACCCACAGCAAATGCGGGTGCCTGAGCAGTTGCTGATTTCCCCAGGGTCTTCATAGAATCACAGGATCATGGAATGTTTTGGGTTGGAAGGGACCTTAAATATCATCTAATTCCAACCCTCTTGCCAACCAACCAACTTTCTTCAGAGTCCCATCCAGCCTGGCCTTGAACCCTTCCAGGGATGGGGCAGCCACAACTTCTCTGGGCAACCTGTGCCAAGGCTTCAACACCCTCACAGCCAAGAATTTCTCTCTAATATCTAACCTCAATTTACTCTTTCAGCATGGAGCCATTCCCCCCTTGTCCTGTCACTACACGCCCTTGTCCTCTCTCTCTTTGGGAGCAGGGATTTCAGCATCCCAGCCCATCACAGGGACTGGTGCCTGCGTGGCTCTTGCTCCCTGCTCCTGCCCTCACACCCTGCCCAGCTGGGTCGCTGCAGGTGGCTGCCTGAGTAAGTTGTACCTTCATCTTGTGAGCCTCAAGTCTTTTTTTTTTTTTTTTTTTTTTTTTTTTAATAAATGGAGCAAAAAACCACTTTACAGAACAGCATTCACATGTGAAACAAAGACACTGTTTCACCCAGTCAGCAGAAGCCTTGGCGTAGTTTTGGCTATTAAAGTGCTGCACTACCAGAAGAATTTCCTTTCTGGGCAGCAAAAGCTTTTCAGAAGTTGCCTTTGAGGCCTTTATTGAGGTCAGGGGCTGCAGCCTTTTGTAATCTCTCCATGTCAGCCTACAGCAGTTTTGGGAACCCCTTACACTGGATATTGTGACCACCAGCAGGTCTCTGCTCATTAGTTTACTCTTGCTAATAGATGTGAGGCCAGGGTGGAGGATGCTCTCGGCAGTGATGCACCCTGCTGCACTAATGCTTGCCATGACTGCAATAGAGGGAGACAGAACCACCCTCTTTTAAGGGTCTTTTTAATTAAAACACCAAGCTGAGCAATGGGTGACTTCAGAGCATTTTGACCCAACAAGGAATGACAAGCACGTGGCTGCTTTTAAAATAAACTAATTAATAGCCACTATCTTATCAGTATAAAACTGTCAGCCATGAGGAGGGTGGGCAAACACAGATGCAAAGCATTTGTAAATGAGGCTACTCACACACACAAATGTTACTGCAGCACCAGCAACACACCAAGGAACACACTTTGAAATATCCAGCTCCAGAGGCAAACAGGAGGGGTCTGGGGCTGATTCCAGTTCACACCTCTGGGCTGATTTTAGGGAAAGTTACATCAATGATCTGTTTCAGTGCACCTTAACTCCAGCACCAGTATCACTTCAATGTTGTAACATCACCTGCCAGCCCTCATGACATAGGAAGGGAACCAGAGCCCACCCCAGGTGCCACATCTACCTTTGGACCAGCATACTCTGCCCAGTTGAGATACAGACTTTTTAAACACCTGGTTTTCAAAACACTACAAAAACAGGCAATTTCAGAAGCAAACACAGCTGGTGCCCCTCACCCAAAGACACAGTCAGTAACTGTCCCACGTACACTAACGGCTCCTTATTCCATATGGGATCCCTTCCCTGTGAGACACTCTTCCAAAAGAAGACAACTAAAAGCCATTTCCCTGCTCTCACATTTGTGCTCTGGATGCAAGGAGGTCCTGCCAAGAGTATCCCCCACCCTTTTGTTTAGCTTCCCATTGCTCTCATTTCCAAGCCTCCAAGGCAACTCTAAGTAAGTTTTTCTCCTGATGTTTTTTTTTACCAGCTTTGGTATGTTGCCTAACAGTTGCTTACTTTTCCCCAAAAGAATCAGCAAGGAGCCTTTGTTCCCAGCAGAGGAGTGCAAGATCAGGAACGTTCTGCTTTCTGGTCCAGCTTGTCCCAGCTCACAGAACAGACCCTGGCTGACTCCAGCCCTGCAGCCCCAGCATCACTTTGAGCTCTTTCCTCTGAGCGTGGTGAGTATCCTGTTTGCCATCCTTCCTGCTGCTCTCTGCCATTAGCATGATAGCATCAGGTTTTCCACTTAAGCTCCCACATCCTTTTCCTGATCAACACGTTGTACAATTGTTCCATTGACCACGCTCTGATGGAAAAAACGTACTGAGCTTGGGCCTTGTCCCCCGGAGGGCAGGACAGCGAGGGGCTGGCTTCCTTCTTCCAGCCTGCTCTGGTGCATTTACACATTACTCTACCACAGCACCCACATTCTCAAACAACAGTATTTTATAGGATTTACTTCACTGCATCATTGTGTAGAAATGATTTGTGATTTCTGCCTGTAAATATGTGACAAGGTAAGGATACCCACAGAGTGCTGCTTTACGGTCTGGGCAGCAGTGCCAGCAGTCATTGTTTCCCGATGTGCTCCAGCAGACCCAGCACCAGCTCCTGCACTCCTCCCACAGCCAGGGTTCCCTCCAGCCACGGCCTCACCCCTGCTGGACAGCTGCACGACTCTGCTCCTATACACAAAGCACCCACCCAGGAGTTCCCTGGCAGAGCTGTGCTGTCACTCCTGCCTGGCCTGGCCATGGTTTTGGTTTCCTCCACCAAGTGCTGCCTCCCTGAAGGTCTTCAGGTTTGTATCTGCGCATTCCCTGTGATGTTTTGCCTGTCATGGAGTTCCCTTTGACCAGAAGTTAACTTGCAGAGATGCACCTAAGCCAATGCACAGGGACTAAGTTTTGACCAATGCATGCCATCAGCCCGTGTTGTCAGCCCTGAGCTGGAGGTGAGGGCTGCCCAGGGAGGTGCCGCTGTCCCTGGAGCTGTTCAAGGAATGATGGATGTGGCACTCCATGCTCTGGTCTAGCTGACAAGGTTATAGGTAGGGCTGATCAGTTATAGGTAGGGCTCGATTATCCTGGAGGTCTTTTCCAACCTCAGTGATTCTGTGACTGTGTGAGGACTCTGTCCCAGTGACTCAGGGCTGTTTTTAGCGGGGAACTTCGGCCTGTTGTGAAGGGAGAGATGATGCTGTGCAAACTGCTCACAAGGCAGGGACTCAGCAGCCGGGGCTTGACCTGGGCCGTGTGAAGCATGGCCCAGGTCAGACACAGACAGACACACTCAGGCACACACGGACACAGACAGACACACTCAGGCACACACGGACACACACAAACGCTCAGGCACACACGGGCACACTCAGGCACAGACGGACACGCTCAGGCACACACGGACACACACAAACACACTCAGGCACACACAGACACACACAAACACACTCAGGCACACTCGGACACACACGGACACACTCAGGCACACACGGACACACACGGACACACTCAGGCACACACAAACACACTCAGGCACACACGGACACACTCAGGCACACATGGACACACACAAACACACTCAGGCACACACGGACACACATGGACACACTCAGGCACACTCAGGCACACACAGACACAGGCACACAGGCGGACACAGGCACACACACAGACACAGACAGACACACTCAGGCACACACGGACACAGAGAGACACACACAGACACACTCAGGCACACACGGACACACACAAACACACTCAGGCACACACGGACACACACAGACACACTCAGGCACGCTCAGGCACACACGGACACACACAAATGCTCAGGCACACACAGACACGCTCAGGCACACACGGAGACACACAAACACACTCAGGCACACACGGACACAGGCACACACGGACACACACAAACACACTCAGGCACACACGGACACACTCAGGCACACACGGACACACACAAACACACTCAGGCACACTCGGTTCCCCCAGCAGCGGCTCCCCGGGCGGTGTTTGCGGCCCCGCTGCCCCGAGCTCTCCCCTCAGTCCCCTCACGGGCGCCGCGGGGTTTCCCTGCCCGCTGCTGCCCCCTGGCGGGGCGCGGGCCCGGCGGCGCCGCGGCGCTTCCAGGCCGGGAGCGGGAGCGGGACCGGGAGAGTGACCGGGAAGGGCCCGGCCCGTCCCCGCAGCCCCCACACCGCACGGCTGGGGGTACCTCCGGTGAGCCCGAATCTCCCGTTTTTCCTGGCGGGAGCATCAGCGGATTCCTGCTCGGTAGAGCACACCTGGCGCTTTCCGTGGCTGCGCTGCCCAGACCTAGGGAGAGGCTCTGGCTGAGATTCCCAGTGGAATAAAGAGAAGCCTGAAGGGCTGTAGCACACAGGGGAGTGTTTGGACAACCTTTCTGGAGCATTTTGTGCCCATGGAAGGGAGAAATCCAGAGCCCTGAAAATCTCCCCTATCATTTCCCAGAGAAGGGGCCCCTCCACAGTGGGAGCATCCCTCCAGCCTCCGCCTCCTGCCTGGGATGGGGTTCCTGGGAACAGGTCCCTGCACAGCAAGGGAGCACCTGTTGATCCCACATTTTCCAGGCTGCAATGGGAATTAATCCTTCTAGCCAAGGGCATGGACACCTTCCACATCCCACGTTGGTGAAGCCCCATCCAACCTGGCCTTGGACACTCCCAGGGATGGGGCAGCCACAGCTTCTCTGGGCAACCTGTGACAGGACCTTACCACCCTCAGAAGAAAGAATATCTCCCTAAAAAGACATTTCTGATCCAAATGTATTAGCATCACTTACCATGGGATTAGAAAGGTTCCTGGAAGTCACTGGCTATGCACACTCTGAAGCAGATGCTTGGATGCTGGCTCTGGACCTCTCCAGTTCCTGGAAAACCATCTCTGGCTGGCATTGTTGAAGATCACACACTAAGGTGACCTTTGAGTGATCGGGCCACTGGTGGTTACATTTATCAACCTGAAGTTCACTTCCCTTCTGCATCTCTAAAAAAACAAGTATCATGGTATTGTTACTCTGTAGATTCATAGCCTTTTGAACACACAAATGACAGGTTTGGCCCCAGTTATGTGACTAGAGAGCAGCGCTGTATTCACATCTGGGGGTCTCCACCTCCAGCATCTGTCCTAACCAGGGCAGTCCCAGCTCCTTCACTGACACAATACACATCACTGTATTGGTAGAGCACAAAAAATTCATGCTTTGAGACAAACTGTTACATGGATATATTTATTGCATCACAGTCTTAGCAATTTTAGATATAAACATTTATATCTGGAAAGCAGAATATTGCAAATTCAGTGTTATCCAATATGTTCATAGCAGCATCAGCTTCCTAAGAAACAAAATGTTTAGGAAGACAGAGAAGGAATTACAAACAGGTTACACCCTCATTTATCACCATCTGACCCAAACATGGAACTGCAGCTGTGAAACAGATATTGAAGTCACCAAATGTGACCTTGAAGACATCAGTGATTTCAAGACTGAAGAGTGTTTTTGTACCTGATTCCTCACATGGTTTTCGTGTGCCAAGGTGAGGTTAACTAACAGTCACGAGCCTGGAGAGGGCAGAGGGTTGATGTATCTGCATTACCTGACAGAGGGAGTTTTGATAACAACACTTGGCACTGGTACAGCATTTACCACTTCCCCAGCTCCTCGAAAGACAGGCAAGGAGAGCTCTTGGATGTGCTACAGCTGTGGAGCATCAGGGAGAGGGATGGAAGCCACTTGCCAAGGCCATTCGGTGAGCAAGAGGCAGTGAAGAGAGTGGAATTTGTCAGCCCCTGATTTCAATTCCACATCAGTCTGGTGGCTCATGCTGCTCCTCTGTGGCTCCCTAAGGAAGTTTTACAGGTGACTCATTGGTTAACAAGTCCCAAACTGTGCAACTACAGTGGGTGTGTGCACCATTGGAAAGAGCTCAACCCATCTGTTCCCCTTGTAAAGCCCATTTTAGTTTTAGAGAAACCAAACATTTCTCTCATCTCGTCCTCTCAGAATAATAAGACACCTTGGCACAGCTGCACTTTGCTCTGAAGCAGTGGAAACCAGAAGCAATCACTATAGGAGCAGCTTTCATTTCTTTCCTGAGGGAGACCACTGATCTTTTGAGAGGAAAAAAGGATGGATATGTTTTCACACAAACTGATCAAACTACTTTTCATTCTAAACGAATACAAGACTGACTGAAAGTCTCAGGTGTACTAATTTTTTTTTCAACAAAGTCATCCAGGTGTACACCAGAAAGCTTCAGTTATCCAGGAACATCAGGAGGCATTTTCCTTCCCTGACAGGCCTTCACTTCCACCAGCTAAGAGCAAGAGCACTTACAGTGACATCTGAAAGGACTTGTAAACATCATGAGACAAGCATGTCTGCTATTTCCCCATTAAAATAGTCCTTTCTCCTGCACCCCAGGAAGCCAAGGAAAACCAAGCCTTCTCCATCCCCATCTCAAAAGGGCAAATTTGCTTAGTTTTTTCTTCCCCCACTGGGTTTCCTCTGCAAAATGTTAAGAGCAGGATCAAACATGTCAGTCATTAGGGCTGGAGCCTGGCAGCGATTCCAGGAGCAGTTCAGGTGCTGTGAAAGGCTCACAGCACAAGGGATGCTGCACTCAAAGCTGGCTTGGCATCCTCCCCTTCATCTACAGAGCTCAACTGCCCAGTGCTGGCAGGATTGTGCCCAAGGCACAGGTTAGAAAGCCCCTTCCCATGCCAAGGAGTTACCACCACCTGAGTAATTCCTCTCCCCTCCTTTGTCTTTGCCCAATATCCCACTACTCTCTGTCAGTGTGAAGCCATTCCCCCCTGTCCTGGCACTCCAGGCCCTTGTCAATAGTCTCTCTCCATTTTTCTTGTAAGCTCCCTTCAGGTACTCAAAGGCTGCAATTAGGTCACCCCAAAGCTTCTCTTCTCCAGGCTGAGCAATCCCAACTCTCTCAGCTTTTCCTGGTTTGCAATACTAATTACAATCACAATGTCACAAATTCTGTAAAAACTTACTTTTCCACTATTATTTCTAGTCAGCAGCAGCCTTTCCTAATGTTCTAACAGACTGTCTTAGGATTGCCATTAGCACAAACTTGAATTTTTAAGCCAATGTCAAGAAGCAAAAGCATGAACTGAAGTAGTTCTGGGCTGCAGATGCTGCAGACCTCAGCATTCATATTTTACACTTGGCAGTGCAGGCAGGAGAGAAAAAATCCTCATATTAATTGGCAGTATTAGCAGTTGGGCTCTGAGGCAGACACTGGCACATACCTGAGCAGCTTCTCAGGCAAGAGCTGTCCTGGCTGAGGGAATCACTGCATCACCTCTGAAAAGCTGCAGGACTCTGCCTTCCAGTTTTATCCAGAGGCAGAGCTTGCAGTGTAAGTTGGTGCTTATAACTCTGATCTGTTTAATCAAATACAGGAAGTTTACCTGGAAATAAACATCTTCATAAACTCAGTGTTTTCAGTCGGCTGTCCCTGCTCCATTTTCCTTCAAGATTCTGGATCAAATCATTTACACCCGTCTCACTTAGGTCAGTGCCAGTAAGAAACAGAAAGGCTGAGTGTGGGCAGAATGTCAAATTCAATAAAAATTACACACCTTTTTATTCTGCCTCTTTTTATCCTGCACACCTCTTCACCCAGTGATTCACAGGTGCAAGTGGGTGACTGCAACAACAAACTAGGAAAACCTAGCACTTTGTGAAGGAAAATAAGTAAAAAAGCTATTTTTTTAAAGTGTTAAAAAATCAGTTTACTCCAAAAAGTAATATTATCCAAGATAAATAATTCTTCTGACCAAATAATTCGAAAAATCTAAAGAGAACAGTCTGAAAATGAAGAACAGCCAAAGGCTCTTTGAATTCAAAACTGGATGGGGTAACATTCCTTAGGGAAGGGTAAAAACCAGCGGGCACTCAGGCCTGTTCCTGCTGAGACACTGCCCTGCTGAGGGAATGCTGCAGAAGAAACAATGAATCCAAACACCGAAGGAGAAGAAGCAGATGGAAAACAGCACTCACTGATTAATGCAGTAATCACCTGCAGAGGACATGCTAAGTACTTTGCTCAGGTCAGAAAAAACCCTTCCAGGCAATTAACAAGCTGGACCAGTGAGTTGAGAATAGGAACTAAACCCACACTTTTTTATAAGCTTTTTTCCCCCTTTGGCCTTACCTTTCCACAACCACAGCCTAAGGAGTGTTTGATAAAAATGAAGCACCTGTGCAAAAAGATTTCCTAAGAAATAATCCCAGAAATAAGAAATTATTTTAAAACTTCTTCAAATTATCCCAACGCTTCTTTGAAGTTATTGCAGAAAACTGCTCCCTGCAGTAACTGGGTGCCTCACCCCAAACACACTTTAAGAACCACTGCTGAGCACCAGGCTGAGCAAAGTCCCAAAAATACAGGACAGGTGGCACCTGTGGATCCTTTCTAGGGAGGTTTTCATATCTGCCCAAAGCTTTTTCACCCTCACGTTGCTCTGTTTCCTACTCTTCATTCCTTAGCACGAAGACTTTGGTGTGTTCATGCCCACAGCATCACTGCAGCAAGAGAGGAAGGGCTGGGAGCAAAAAACTTTTTGAACAAAAAATTTTATGTTGAGTTTGGAAAAGGAAAACCATAGAAAGAAACAACCAGAAGCAACTTTAAAAAACACTGAAACCCAAGCTCATTTGGTTCCAAAGGTTGTTTTCTTTTTCTTTTTTTAAACAGATTTAGGAGAATACTTCAGTGAGGTAGAAGAACCCATTTCAGAACATGACATTCAATTTTATTTAAAGAGCAATGTTATCTGAAGTATTGAACAAGCAAGTGACAACACACCTACAGGATCACTTGCTTCATCACAATCACGATGCTTGAAAGAGACAAAATCCATAAGAAAGCATTTTAATAATGCATTTTAAAAATACACAATGCCAGAAAAAGTGGGAAAAGGAAGACATTTTGGAAGATCTGAAGTTGTAGAAGAGGAAGCAACAGTATTTAGGAAGCAGTTTGGAAATAATGAGAAAGGTGGACAGGAAAGTAGGATACAAATGAAGAACCAACAAATAATTCATTAAATCTAAATTGGAAGGGAGCAGTTTAACCACCTTCACAGATAAGAGGAGGAATGTTTTAACAATGAGGAATGAGGTAGTGCAAAAAAAGTAGATAAACTTTAATCCTTAACCAGGTTTGCTCACCAAGGTGATGATTGTGGAAGAACAGGTCAGGGATGATATAAAAATCAAGGCACAAACTTAAGTCTAAGCACCAGCACTTTTCATAAAATGTAAACAAAGAAACTTGTAGATGTGAAGCAACAAACATCTGTAAGGTTTCAGGGAAAAACCCATTATGAAAGGAAACATTGAGACTTCCAGCAGCAACTGAGAACTTGGGGAAGTGTCAATCAACAGGAAAGGCAGCACAGCCACAAAAACATTCATGGTAGTTGTATCTTAGTTAATGCACAAGGCATAAACTAGACAGACAAACAGATGTAAAAATATGAGGTGAAGAAAAGCAAGAATTCAATGAGCTGTCACTGTATGTCAGCTTGAGGGTGATCTGACACCCTTTGGTCAAATATGAAAGAAAGAGGAGAGGTCAGAACCAGTGGCCTTTGGTACTAATAGAAAAGGCAGAGAGGAGCCATCCCAAGCAGCTGAAATAAGAACAAAGCTGCCAGAAAACAGAGAGGAAAATCCCCACAGCCATAAGGAAGAAAATATTCACTTGCAATAAAAGCTGCTGGGAAGTCAGGAGCAGAGATAAGCACCTTGTTTCTAGCTTCACATGTTTCTAGTAATTTGTGAGGGTTCTGGTTAGTACATAGAAAGCCAACCAGGAAAGGGTGCAGAAAGCCAGGACAACAAGAATAGTCTTTGTAAACCAGAGTTTACAATGTCCTGAGGAGACAAAGTACTGACAGGAGAAAGAGGAAAAAAAAAAAAAAGAAGAAAAAAAGGGGAAAACTACAGAGCACATGAACACAAACATGAACAGTAAAGAAGGAAGGGGAAACAAGAACCTCCATGAGAAGAATCTTTTCAGTGCCTAGTCTCAGTTCACAGAGGGATGGGATTACAGCAGTAAAGCAATGTTTCAGAAGAAGCTGCAGAGAGTATTTAAATTTTTTTCTTTTCTTTTTCTCCCTTGATGAAATTATTTTGCCTTGACAGTACTTTTTATTCTGTCCCAGGCTGAACTTGGCTTTGAGCTCAGTGGCTGAGCTCATCAAGCCCCATGTCATATGAAATGTTGACATAAGTTTCAAGCTCCCCCAGAGGCAAACAGCTGCTTTGTGTGTCCAGAATGCCTGCTAGATGATTTCTGTGATTCACCCAAACACCAGACATATCCCTAACGACCAAGCAAGCAGAATGCTGCATCTGCAGCAACAGAAATCCATGTCACCCACAGTACAGCCACTCAGTTTGAGAACTCAGGGCATCTATATGCAATGTCAGTCCTGCTACAAAGCAATTTCCCAACTTCAGCTTAAACACACAGAGCTGCTGCAAAGCACAAGGCAGTTGGGATGAATACAGAATAGCAGCATGAAATCTCTTTTGACAACAAAAGGAACAGGCTACATAATGGAACAGCTTCATTTACCCTCAAACTTCTGCAGGTAGGTTTTTTGGAAAGCAGTTTATACCTGAAGAACCCTGGTCTGAGCTGCAATAATTCAACAGCCTTGCTAAAATGAAACACTGATGAGTTGAGTTTTTTTGACTTCTATAATTCAGAACCTTTTCAGGCACATCTCCAAAGCTCAACTGGAATTAGATGATGCATCCCTCACATGGACAGGAAAGACCCATGAAGATTCCTGCTCCATGAGAGCTGCTGGAGACACAGCAGCTCTGGTTTCAATACAGGGAGCCTGAAAGGTGTTTAAATACAGGACAGGTGTGCTCAGCACAAACACACCTGAGAAAAACCCAATCTTTGCCAGCTTCACTCTTACACTAAGTACCAAGTGGGCGAAATATAAAAGGATAATTTTCCATCCTCACCCACAATAAACTCCAAACAGGGAGGTCTCTGAGTCAGCTACATCATCTGCTTGCTGGTGACACAGGGCCAAAGCACAGCATTACAAAGAGAGCCTAAGCTTTGATACTGGAAACAATTTACAGTCCTGCCATCACCCACATTAAAAGAATACTTTACAATTAAGAGGTTTTCTATCACACAGAGCATTACAGAGCTAACTATGGCAAAGAGGCCAGTAGCCATCAGCAGGATGTGACTCCACTGTTTTATAAACTATTTCAAAATGACTGTCAGAATTATATCTGGAAAAGAGGACATCCATGTAACAGCAGCAGATAAACTGTTGGTTTCATTAGCAATTTCCCCTTGATGTTACTAAGAATGTGCAAAAGAGCATTTCTGATTTATTGCAGGTCCAGATCTTATCCTTAAATGTGTGCCACAAGTAGTTCCTGTAACAGTACACCAAAATTCTCTTACAACCCTCTCCCTTTATCTTCTTTTTAAGAAACAGTGGGATCTGTGCTTAACTCCCTCATATCACAGAAACAACTGTGTTGCTGACCTTCTCCTAAGACCCCCAACAATGATCTAAGGAGGCTGCTTTGGCATCAAGCCCAGGATGCTCAAGTTACAATTCATTCCCCTGCCTTGAGGTGGCAATGGGAAACCAGCCACGGTACCATTCTACTCAATGACAACTCTAAATAGCAATGGGAGCTGCAGCAGCAAGTCATGCTATCAAATAAATACTCTGCCAAAGGCTCAGCCAAGTCAATGTGCTAAATGGACAAGCAAGACATTCTCTCCTCGAATAAAGATCTGGTTTATGTGGCGGGTGAACACCTGCTGGTAATCCACCTTGGGCCGCCTCCTCCGGCGGGACCGGCTCCTCGCTTGGGCCCCCTCGGGGTGGGCAGTCCTGCTGCCCACATCAGCTTCACTTCTGTCACCTGGAGTCTTCTTCTCTCCAGCTCTGCTCAAGTGTTTCTGCCTCTCACGCTCCTCTTCTGCTCTCCCTCGTCCAGATCCAGCCTTCAAACTCAGCACCTGAGAGTCATTTGTCAAGGCCAGCTCCTTTGAGACAGTCTTTGAGTCAGCTCCCTTCTTCCCCGAGGATTCCTGCAGCTTGAGTCTGTCAAACAGCTGCAAAAGGACAGTTGTGTCTATGACCACACTCATAAAACAAGACAGGCCACTTGTTCCACACTTCTACATTGTATTTTCATGTACAATCCCAAAGCAGCTCATAAGACACAGTGACAAATCTCCACCAGCAATAAAGGCCGTGTTTGCTTACCAAAGTCAAACAGTGACAGAAGATGAATGAGCCTCTTGCATAGTCATGACTGTCTTAATGTGAGCACCAAGGAATTTAATTTCAGGAGCAACACTGCTGTGTGGTAGCCTTTAACTTTGGTCAGGAGAAACAGAGATACCAAGTTGCTCCGACAGCTCACTTTTCTTTTAATATTGTCAGACAGTTTTAGAGAGATTTTCATCCTTGTATCATGAATCCCTAAACAAGGGGTCTCTATTAGCAGAATCTGTACACTGAAAAATGGAGGGATCTTTTGTGTTCCCCCAAACAAACTAAAAGATGATGTGTGGGTATTCAGGGAGGTGAGCAGATCACAAACAACAGAAAAATAATAAAAGCTACAGCAGCAGACCCAAAGCACTGTATGAACTCATTAATCTAAGAACACACGGTGCTGAAACTGGAAAAGAAATTGCTTTTGCTCTGGCAGCAGACAAGCTTTTATGAAATAATGAAAAATGAGATTTTTGGTTAGCCTCTCTCTTCCCAGCAACAGGGTGGAAAGCCAATGGCTGTGAGAGTGAGCTAAAGGAACAATGACAACTTGATTATTTTTAACTAATCTTTAAAAGAAGGAAGGGTGGGATCTACCAGAAAACAGATTTAAATGGCAGGAATTTGAAAGCAAACTCCTCACAATGAAACATTTTAAATGTTTTTGTGATGCTTCTCTGATGTTCAAAAGGCCTGGAGCTGTTGCCATTCAATGGGCACTGCCCTGTCACATTTCTTTTCCCTTCATTGTTCAGAAGTTCATCTATCATCTCTTCAGTTGTCATCGTGGTAAACAACTCTATTTGCAGCTGGATCCTAGAGAGTGGAGAGCTTTGGAGATCTTGGGCTCCACAGTACCCAGACTGGAAGCTCAAGTGACCAAAGAGCTGTGTTGTTTCTGTGGCTGCAGGCACAGACTGTGCCATGAGGAATTCAGTAGCAGAGGGATGCTCTGCCACATTCCCTGGCAAGACAAACATGGACCTGATCAGTCCATGGTGCAAAAAACACACAACAAATCCCACATCAAAACCCACAGAGTGAGCTTCTAGAAGTTCAGCATGCTACATTAAGCAGTGGCAACAATTCTGATCTGATTCTAAAGTGGAGCTTTAGGAACACTGGACTACTAAAGTATTTTCAGATAGATCAGAAAACATTTTGGGGATTTTTTTGCTCAGTTCATGTTATTTTAGAGTCATCTGTAATAAAAGGAGGTAAAATATTTCAAATGTAAACATGGGTTCCAAATCAACGCTCCCCTTTTATTACTTTAAAAAAGGAGATCCTAATAAGAAAGAAAGCAGCAGATGTCACCTACTCGGGTCAGTGAGAGCTGAGGTTCTGCATAGAAGGCTTTGCCCATTACTGGTTTCCTGTAAGTCTCATCCACATCTGTCAGGGCCTAAAAAAGATAAAAGAAACAGAAAGATTGAAATTAAAATAAAACATGAAGCAGCTTTGGACCAGCTTTGTGTCAAAGCATTATGAAATTATGTTCTGAGAGAATATCCATCCCAGGAACATGCTGTGCTTTGGAGCTGGTTTGTTAATCATCTAAATTGTACTGAAGTATAAAAGCAGCAGCAAAGTTCATTCTGCATTATTTGCAAAATCTCTGTGATTCTTGCCTGCAAAATCCTTCCCTCCTCCCCACTTCCAAACTTTTCACACCTCCAGACTCACGAATATTTAATAGCTGCTTTTCCATCTACTGTCTTTAAGATCTTCACAAGGTAGAAAACAGGGAAAAGCTTTTGTCACTGGCAGCTCAGTGATGTCAGTGAGAGAAAACACAGAAGCACCCACCACTATAAAAAGACTGGGTTTTGCAGAGAAAGAAAACTCTGGAAGCTTCCAATATTCCTCATATTCCACCTTCCTGTGTTCTTATACAAAACTCTGAAGATGTTGGGAACCCTTCAAAGCTTCTCTCTCACTAAAACCTCTCTAAGATGGTTGGGCACCTCCCAGATGTACCAATCCAACACCAAGTACCACTTGTGCCTGAAACCCAGCACTTGGTAGCAGAGCAAATTTTGTGAACCACAAAACCACATTAACCTTCCCCATATGTCATTTGCTCAAACCTGATGCAAATTTCAATTTTTCAATATAACAAGTTATAAATCAAGGGCTGGAACAATAATTACCATATTCCAGAATTTGTCAAATGCAACCAAAAAGCCTGTGCAGACTCCACGAAGGCCCTTGAAAGTGCGGATGTGGACGTTAATTCTGACACCATCCCGGACACAGCGATGGAGCTCCCCCAGTGGGCTGCCTTCATGGACTAGAACAGAAAGAGAACATCACCAAAATACACAGAACCACAGAACACAATTGTAGAACAGCCTGGAATGATTGATTGGAATGATTGATTAAAAATCATCTTCTTTCAACTCCCTCCCACAGGCAGAAACAGCTTCCACTAGACCAAGGTTGCTCAGAGCCACACCCAGCCTGGCCTTGAACTGTGGCTGCTTCCAGGGTTGGGGCAGCCACAGCTTCTCTGGACAATCTGTGCCAGGGCCTCACCACTCCCACAGCCAGGAATTTCTCTCTAATATCTAATCTAAACCTACTTTTTTTTTCAGTTTGAAGCTACTCCCACTTTTCCTGTCACTATGTATTTTTGTAAAAATTCTCTCTTCAGTATCTATCTAAAAACCATGTAGAAATCCACTCTATGTACAAGTATGACAGAGCTTGGCACAACACTTGTATTCTCAACAATAGCAATGAAGAAGCCCCAAGCACTGTAGCACACTGTGGTTGCCATTACCAGACCACCAAAACTCTTCTTACAATGGGGAGAGCCAAGACCAGAAAATATGAAGGTTTTGCTTTACATAGCCCACAGCCAAATCAGCCTTGGCTGAAAATCTTTTTGCTACATTTCAAAAACATGCCAAGTAATCCAAACTGTAAATAAAAGTGGTTGAGAGGGAATAGAAAGCTCACAGGGGCAGAGTTAGTTCCACAGAAAAGACAAATGCCTGGTTAAGGCTACCTCAGATTAGTTATGAGTTGTGAATAAAGAACTGTAGCAGATTTGTTCCTTTTCTTTACAAGGGGATCTCTGAAACAATGAATGACCAAAATCCTTCAACTTACTAAACTGGACCAGTTTAAACTGATGAAAATGCATTGTTTCAGTTAAGATTTCAGCAGCCAGATGAACATCCATCAAAGTCCTACAAGCCTCTGGCAAGGAAATAAAATCGCTCTAAGGAGCAGCCAGCAATTAAACCATGCTAAAGCCCAGGACAATAATGCTTTAACCAGAGCAAAAGTGAAGGAATTCAGTAAAACATACAGCTTGCCTGGCTCACACAAGCCTTGTCTTCACACCAGAAATCTTTGCAAGTGTAATTTATCTAGAGGGGTAGATATTATTTACAACTTCCACCCATGCCTTGGTACCCACTTGCTGTACAATTCCTACTAGGAGTCAGAAAAAGACTTGGTCTAAAATCTCACATGGTTCTCCACATTAATAAAACATGGGAGCCAGAGATGACCTCTCACCTTGTGCTTTATGGACTGTACATTCAAGGTTTGATTTGCACACCAGAAATTGCTTCCTGTGAGTGTAAAGTGACTGTGTAAAACAGCTGATCTGCAGGACTGGGCTGCAGGCTAATTCATGGCCACAGCAGGGAAATCTAAATCACTTTCCTCTGAATTAACCTAATCACATTTATTTTTTGAGATCCATTGTCTTCTTGCCAGCCCTCTCCAGCTGGATAACTGCAGGAAATTGGTTTCACACAGAGCATAAGCGGTCTCAGCACCTCCCAGCCTTGCTTAGGGGGTCTTTCCCTGAGCCTCTGTGTCTCCTTCAGCTGAGCTGATAACAAACATGTTCTGGATTGACAGATCCATCACAGGAACCACAGATGACCCCATCACAATATCAAATTAATGCTTCCAATCAGAAAACAGTATTTTTTCTAACCAACCCTGAGAACTTACATAATAATTTAAAATCCAGACTTAATTTTAGATTTTAAGTACCAATATTCCATTTTAAGTAGGAACTCTATCTACATCTAACCCTTATTTTCAACTATGCCTCTGTCTCTCATCACCCAGGAAAACACTACAGAGCTCCACCAAATCTACACTCTACCCACTTTTCCTTCTGTGTAAGGTTCTGGCTCCTCCATGGCAAACTTCCAGCTTCATCTGAGCAAAAGGGCAGAACACATCATCCAGAAACCCTTCAACAACCTGATATTCTCAGAAAAAATAAAACCAGCAAAGCAAGGCATTTATTTTTGGAACACACCTCCTCTGCAAGCAGCAAGGGCTATAATGAGCAGGCTCTGCACACAACTAAATCTGCCAATGCTTTCTCTGTTGTTAGGGGCCAGCATGAACAATGTTTCAACAGGCAGGGAAAAAAGTTACCAAGTTGGTTCTCAAAATCCAACCCTTACCTGGATAAAATAAGCACATGCTTAATAGCAGGACTCTGAAAAATTACTCCAAAACTACTATAAGCAGAGGGCAAGCACCCCAAAAAGGTGAAAATAAAGATCTAAAGTCTGGTTAAGTTCAAGTCTTTGTCCTCAAGGCAGACTCTATTAAGAGGCAAGATTAGAAAAACCTCAAGAGAAAAGCTGAAAAAACTCAAAACACGTCAAACACCTTTCCACCTGCCCTGCACATGAATTCTCTGCCCCTTGGTGCATGCAAAGTGATGATAAATAACTCCTCCTGAAGTGATCCACACAGTCCAAGTTCCAAACACCTGTGGTGCAGACATCCCCCAGTTACAGGGAAAGCACACAACTTTGGCTATAAATCACTCACAAAACACCCCAGGCTGCTGAACAGCACTTTCTGTATCAGTTGTGCCAGTCTTCTTTGAAGGCCAGACATGGATGTGTGGATATTAAGTATGTGTTATTAATTGTTCTTAATTTTTACAGTGGTTTTTTTTTTCTCAATTTTCATCACCAGTGCAAATACTGAGATATTTTTAATTAAGATCTGAAATCAACATTTAAGGTCAGTTTTCTGGAAATCCTGGGCCAACAGAACCTCTGCATTTGTGCAGAACACTAAGTGTAATACTTAAGATCATGCAGCATCTATAGCATTGTGATTTAGTGTCTCAGCAAGTAAAAGGTTTTGCCTTGGGCATTCAAAATCAAACATTTTGGGCTTTGCCTTTTTAGAAAAAAGGTAAAAATTAAGGTGATGGTGCAAAGATAATCTGATTCCAAAATGAACCCCAGTATTTTTAATTAAGTGCCTAAAGTTACATCTCACCTGACAGCAATGCCACTTGATTCTTGGTGTGGGGGCACAAGTAGCACCTCTTCATGTTTAGGGGATGTTTACCCTGACTGCACACAGAACATTTTTACAAGAAATATGTATCATCATCACAGCTGATGAATTTAAATTTACATCACAGCTGTCTCTCACCTCAATCCACTGCTCTGCCATCCTGTTATCAGAAATGCCAGTATTTCTGCCTGCAGGATGTTTGGTTAGCAACCAAGCAACAGCAGTGTGTTACAGACTTTCCCTGTGGTTATGGTTTAACTACACCCTGGACTAGTCCAAACATGGCTTAAAATAGTACTTTTGAGAATATAGCAGTGTCTCATCCTTTTTCTCCTTAAAACCAAGAGGATGTAAGTAATTCACCAATTAACAGAGCAGAACATCACCACAACAAAGTCAGTGTCATCTCTGCGTGAGCAGCTCTGTGAAATGCTGTCCCTCATTCCTGCACACCATTTCAGAGAATCACGGAATGGTCTCAGTTGGGAAAAACCTAAAAGCCCATCTTGTTCAAATCCCCCCACCACCTGCAGGGACACCTTCCACTATCCCAGGGTGCTCCAAGCCCCATCCAAACCGGCCTTGGACACTTCCAGGGATGGGGCAGCCACAGCTTCTCTGAGCAACCTGCGCCAGCGCCTCTGCAGCGCCTCTGCACCCCAGTGTCATTTCCCATCAAAATAGATCATTCACCCCCCACACCCCACTGTCACCCAACCGCTTCCGCCAGCCATCGCTCCCTCCTCACCCCCAAACTCCACCGCAACTCCGCGCCGGCCCAGCCCAGCCCAGCATGGGCCCTCACACCCTTCGCCTCCCCTCAGCCCCGGCTCCCTGCGCCCGCCCAGCCCGGGGCCGCGCTGCCCGCGCCCTTACGGGGCATCCTGGTGAGGACATTGCGCGGTGCCCGCCGCCGCCGCCTCGCCGTTCCGCCTTCAGCCGCCTCCTGCTCGGGGTCCGCGTTCACCATGAGGCTGCGGAGGCGCTGGATGCGCTCGGGGTCGGGAGCGGGCGGGCCCCGGCGGGACGCGCGGGCGGCGGGGGCACCGCGGCTGGCGGAGGCACCGCGGCGGCCGTGCGGGCGGCGCAGGCCGCGCTGGAAGCTCTCGTACTCGGCGAGGTTGTTGAAGCAGGGCGCGGCGGGGAAGGGCAGCGGCGTGCGCGGCGAGTAGAGCGCCAACAGCGGGTCGAAGCGGCTGGAGCTCACATCCAGGCGGCCAGGGCTGGGCGAGCGGCGGCGGGAGCCCCGCGGCTCCGCGCTCGCCGCGCCCGCCTCGTCCTCCTCCATGCCGGGCTGCGGCCGGCCGCACCGCCCAGGGCCGCCGCCAGGGGGCGCTGCCGCTCAACGCCCCGGGCCTGAGGGCGGAGCGGCCGCCGTGGGCGGGAGGGAGCCGGAGGGAGCCGTGAGGGAGCGCCGGGAGCAGGGACACCTCCCTGCTGCACCCGGCACCGGAGAGCGTCCAGCAAAGGCCGCAATGATGGTGAAGGGTCTGGAGCATCTCTCTTTTATAAGAGACACTGCAGGAGCTGGGCCTGCTTAGCCGAAAAGACTCAAAGAAGGGTATCAAAAGGATGGTGCCGAACTCTTAACGGTGACTTGCCGAGGAGCAGTGCACACAAACAAAACCACAAGAAATTTCACCTCAAAATGAGGAAGAACTTCTTCATGTTGAGGGTGGCAGAGCACTGGAACAGCTGCCTGGGCGTGGAGTGTCCCTCTCTGGAGGCATCCCAGACCCACCTGAACACGTTCCTGGATAACCTGCTCCAGGTGTCCCACTCTGGCAGGCTGCTTCGGCTGGATGATCTCCAGAAGTCCCTTCCAACCCTGACAAATCTGTGATTATTTGCAGTTATCTCCCACTGGTGCAACCCTCCCCCTGCAGCCCACTCTGGGGACCATCCCTGGATGGGGCACCAAACTCCCCCGGCCCAGGCCATGAAATCCACCTGGGCAACTGGCAGTTGCAATGTAATTTGCACTTTAATGCACAAAAGGATACACAGGGCAGAGTAATTTCACTGAGGAACAGCAAGGAAAGGCTTTTTATAGGTTTTACTATAATGATTCACCATCTCCATTAATGTTTCATAATGGGTTCCCGTACCTTTAATGCTTCTTGTTACGGCAATACATCAGCCACAGGTTGTTCACCTGTTTCAGAGAAACACCTCTTTCTTCACTGGGTCACAGTACAGGACTCCTGCAGCTACAGAAATACCCATGTGTTGTGTGTGCCACCAACACCAGGCTGCTGCTGGAGCCATTTATCTTAATATAAATTAAAGGGCATGGTTGTACAGATAATCCTGATCTTGGTTCCAAAGTCTGCATCCATATGTGAACAGCTATGTTGACTTGTTACATATTATTATTGTAAGAATGAGTTAATTAAAAAACACCATGACCTAATACAGACCTGTTTTTTATATACACACACAATGTACATACATAAAGGTACTGCAGGACGTATCAGGCAGCCATAATATATAAAATAAAAAACGTATATTATACTTTCCAAACATAAATCATGGCTGCCAAATTATTTTTTAATCTTTCATTTGTTACTAGGCTGAGTAAATCCAGCTGTTACCAGTTCTGGAACAGCTGCTTTGTATTTAATGTCCAAAGTCAGGCACCAAGCAGTAACATGGAATTTCAAAGTCAGGTAAATTGCATTTATGTTAGAAGATAAAAAAATCAACAAAGTTCTTAGGAACAAATAACTGGTGCAATTATTCATTCTGAGTCATTAGCTGACCATCAAGCCACACCCTCTTCCTAGGAATCATGTAGCCCATTCTACAAACTGAAAACAAAATACATTCTGTCATTGCAAGTACTTAATCAGTACAGAGAAGTAGGGGGGAAGTCCTGTGCTATTATAAACTCACAGACTCATTGCCTAATCTCAGGAAGAACTCACAAAATTGAAGTTTACTGGCACCTGGTCAGGGTTCTTTTTGAAAAAAAAAAAAAAAAACACGAAAACCACATTGCCTTAAATGTGTAAGTTCTTCTGCAGGAAGAGGAAACAGAGTAGGCTGATAAGAGAATTCACAGGAATCTAACTCAGTTCTGTGACCAGTACACACTTGATTCTTTCTTTCTATTTTTTATGGCCAGTCCCAACTGCTGCCCATGTCTGTGCTGCCCAGTTATTGTTCAGCATGTTTTTACAACCAGCTTGGTTAGAAGCAGTAATAGCCATATAAACACCTATCATTAAAACTGTATTTCTACACTAAAATAGGTTATTTCCCTCAAATTCCAGTTACACTGGGACAAACCTCTGTCCATTAGCAGAAATATTTCTGCTCTGAGAGGTCAATTTTGACAAAGGGTCTTAAGTGACAGTTAAACCAGAACAGAACTGTGCATGGAGCAGACAACACACACTCCTCCCTTCCCTCTAACAAACATGGATTGGCAGCACTGCTGTCTGTGTCATTCCCAGGGAAATCAGAAAGCAGCAGCAGAAATTGTTGTTGGCTCCTTCTTTGCAGGCACCTGGAATATTTTGCTATGTTGTGCTGTAATTTTTTTTAAATATGCTGTGTTGTGCATAATAGGAGACAGGTGAATTCCAGGCCATGGAATATGAGGGAAGACATCTATCCATGTCCTAGCAGAATTCCAACCTGTGCAATATCTTTATTATTAACTTCAGTGCTTGGAACTGTCACCAGTTACTAGTTCAAATCCCAGGAATGAGAAAGGCCACATAATAAAACACAGCAGGGAAGGTACTATTATTTCTATTTTTTAAAAGTATAAAAGTCCTGTACATTTGACAAATACTTTTAAAATCAAGCACAGAAAACTCTTGGGCTACTCCATTGCATTTCAGTAAGAATCAGACATCAGGCAGGTGAACTGTCACTCATCTGACTCAACATACCAGCCTTGAAATTTAATACTAAATCCCAAATGAAGTATTCTGGTCCATCTCAGCTGAAAACAAAAACTAATAATTTTCTGTTCAAATATTCGGGCTTTTTTATAGTTCAGCACTACAGTAAAATACCTCATTGGTTAAATGCTATAGAAATACAGGAAATTTCTACATACTTTTTTTACAAATACACATGTACAAGGCAGGAACAGTCCTTAATTCATGATGAGTTCTTAACATTCAAAATATAGTATGATTTTAGCATTCCATATGGGCATATCCTTGTATGTCAGACAGCACCAGTATCTTCTTCTTTTTAGGCAGCACCAGTGCTGAACCCATTGTAGTTGCTGAAAAGGGTTCCAGGTCAAACTCTGCCAGCCACCATTCGTACTCCTCACTTGCCAACAACCCAAGCAGAGCAGAATGTAAACTACCAGTTATGCTCATCAGAGACATCAACTATCCTCAGCCAGAATCTCAGGATATTCCTCCCAGAACTGGTCCCCAATGATGTCACAGTGCAGGGGGACAACTTTAGTCTTAGTCCGGGTCACTTCCACTTCTTTTTCTTCTTCTTCCTTTGGCAGTTTTATTTTCTTAGTGGTAACTTCATTAATCTGAAAATACAGTTGACACATTAGCAGATATAAAAGGCTCCAGAGTGGATTCAAAAATTCTAATAAAAAAGAATTTAATAAAAAAACACAGGACAGGAATTTCTCCCACTAAATCAATGATGCAATCATAGAATAATGAATATTTCCAAGTTACCTTAAAACAGAAAAGCACTAAACCAACTATGAGCTGAGCCACTTTATTGAACAGAAATTTGTAAATCCTTTGCCATGGATATACTTAGGACCTAATCCTGGGAAGGGCCTGGCCCCAGTGATACAACATTGTCATCTGCTGATACATGTTTCATCTCAGTGGTCATAATTTGTATCGAAGCCAGACTGCAGAGACTGGTTTTTATATTATGCTCATAGAAACAGCTTTTAAAAACATCTCCAAAACAATGAGTCATCTTACACACAATTACATGGCAAATATAGTTAATTTTAAGACATATTTATTCCTAGACATACACTGGAGATACATGTGGTGCTCTTACAGTGCAGTCTGTCTGCCACAGTGTAACTATTTAAAATATCAGCCCAAAGCAAGTGGCAATAGGGTTTTTTTTTTACCTTCTGCCATATTAGGACAGTTCCTTTTCTATACATCAAAGGTTCATTGTTGTAGTTGATGTTGAATTCAGAAAATAAGATTTCATTCTTATCTCCAGCCAAAGTTCCCTGAGAGGAAAGGAAAAGAAAAATACTCTTGAAGAAAACAAACAAATTGTTTTTCTAGGATAGAGGAGGGGTCAATACTAGAAGCAAGACAGACATTTGTAAAGGTTTTTCACCTTTAAGTCACAAGGTTAAATCGCTTCTCTCAACAGAAGAATTAACTCCAACTGCCAAATGAGTATTAAAACTGAGAGGGTTCTTATTACATTTTCAAGACAAATGAAAGACAGTCAACAGATTCCAGAAGAAAACAGGAATAATCTGCTAAAGTCTGTACAAGGAGACAAAAACACGACAGAAGGGACTGGCAATGAACAGAACCTGAATTCTGCCACTATTCCTCTTGGTTTTGGATGCTGAACATTTTATGACATTTCTAAGTCTTCTGAAATTGTTAACTAAGAACGTAAACCCTGCTAATAATTGACCAAAATTACATTATTTGCTAGTGGTATTAATACCTGCACAACTGAAGAAGTTGTTGATTACACCCACAAAATTATTACAGTAAGAACAGACAAGCCAGGTCTGCTGGGCAGGCAAGACACTTTGCAAATCTTATGATTTAATTTTTAGCTGTAAAAACCCACGACTTCTGCAGACTCTTACCCGGAGCCTCTCCTGTGCTTGCACTGGTGTCAAACCACCTCGCTGCACAAGCATCCAGAACACTGTATTATAAAGGTTATTAATATGGCCTAGAGAAAACAGAGAAATTAGTGTGAGGATGGTTATTTACCAAATCTGAGTGACAACTTAGGAAAAAACAGCTTTACCTCCAGAGCTGTATCCAAGAAACAGCCAAGAGTAATGGGGAATTAATAGAATCAGTTTCTAAAGAAGATACAATGTTTACAATACATTTTAAGGTACTGCATATCATGACTAGAAGACAAATTTCATAAGTGAAAAGGGCACAGCAGAGGCTGAAGGTGTTTATGTATGATATAAATTATTTTCATTTGACATTAGGGACTAGGTATTGACAAAGATCTAGAGACAAATCCAGTGGTCTGTTCTAACATGGAATATTCAGCACTTTTGATTACAACCTGCTGTGAATTTGAATATTCATATCTCTTCATTAAAGAATACCTTGGCTAAGCCAACTCTGAACGTCAAAATTAATTTATTAATTCTATTAGCAGTTCTAATATTTCTTGTGCTGAATTCACTCTCAGGATGCAATAAATTTAGTTGCAGCCTGAGGTCTCCAAATTTCAGCCAGTACCTATACAAACCCCAGGACAAGTGTAATATTATTGAAAACTACCACCTTACCTGCTGTTCTTTCACTGACAACTGTATATACAAACACACTGGCAGAAAAGACATTTCTGGTCAGAGAAATTAACTCAACTGCACAAATCTCTCTTTTCTAGGGACACTCACAATCTGCTTGCCTCCAGCTGAGGTAGTCCTTCAGATTCTGGTTGCTGGGATACAACACAATCCGTCCATCAAATCCTGGTGGGTACAGAAGCTGCTGGTCCTTAAAGTAATCCTTCCAATAGAACACGTAACTTGAGGAAAACTGGGAGACCACATGAGTCATGAACTTACTTGCAAACACAGAACAAGAGAAAAAAAAAGAAATATATGAGCATCATTATATATCTGTGCTTATCTGAGGTATCAGTAGTGATAACTCTAGTGGAAAGCAGCATTTTTTAAATAATGGCCAAACAGATGAGGAATGGCACAGAGACTTTTGAACAACAGAGGCAATGAGAATTGTAGCTTTCTTAAATTGTAACTTTCTTTAATTGTAATTTTCTTAAAAGGATGGCTATTTATAATGTATTGATTGTTTATATAATAAGTTGTTTATACAACTTTTTTACAAGCTCTGTATTATTGAACATATTTTCCTGATAGATCACATGTAAAGTATCCACATTAAAAACTTGAACTGACTGCAGTGTAAGCACCAGCCCTCCTCCTAACCTCTGTGTGTAGGTATAGGCAAATCTGAAGAAGAATTGTAAAGAGATATTAAAAACAAGTTCACTTCAGTATCAAAGCAGCTGTTACCTTGCTCTTCTTTTAAACCACCTGCTCTTCTTTTTGAAAACAAAACTATATTCATCACTCTGTCCATAAGCAATAGCAATATCCTCCAGTTCTTGCATCACTGTCTGGGCACATTTGGTCATCAGGTGCAGAGCACGGTCATCATTTGGCTTTTTGAATTCATGCTGCTCAGAAAATCTTCAAAGCAAAAATGGCTGCATAAGAGTCTCTTTAAAAGGTACTAAAAATGCTAACACATTCATTTTCCTCACGTTTGCTTTATATGAATATTGATTTCCAGTATCCTCTCAATACTGACAAAAGAATTCTCTCCAGGTCTGAAAAGCAGGAACATAAATCCTCGTTATCCACTCTGGATAAGCCATTCTCTTTCCCACCAGTATCTGACCCTAACCAGTCTTTTAAAACAGCTGGTTTATGTATTTTAACTGGAAATTGATAACAAATACGACCTTCTGTAAACTCCCTTTCTCACAGGGTGTCTTTAATATTCAGTCCAATAAGGGCAACATTATCAATAAACTTGTTAAAACTCAAGAGCTTTACCAAAACCAGAGATAATATCCCAGCAAAAACCTGCGTTATCTACCAGCCGCGGGAACTGTGCCCCATTTAAGCCGAGGGAAGGCAAATGCCACACAGACACTGACTCCAAACATCAGTACACATCCCATCCCCGGATAGCAGCTGCTGTCCCTCCCCATCACACTCGAGGCACTGGAACCATTTCCCTACTCTGCCCATTCCCTACCACCGGCTCTGAAGTAACCCGTGAAAACAAAATCCCGGGGGAATTCTGTGCCCTGGAGAGGCCGAGTGGGGGACACGAGCATCTCTAACCCCGCACCTGCAGGGCTCATACAGGCCGGACAGGAACAGCCCAGCACAAGCGGGCACCACGCAGGACCCCGCTCTCTGCGCAGCGCTCTCAGCCCGCACCCGCGGGGTCCCCGCAGCGCCCGCCCGGCCCTGCCCGCACCTGTGGAAGTTGCGGCCGTCCAGCCGCACCACGATCCAGCAGTTGGGCAGGACCGTGTCGTCCGCCTCGAAGTCCCG
Source organism: Molothrus aeneus (assembly GCF_037042795.1). Taxonomy (NCBI): domain Eukaryota; kingdom Metazoa; phylum Chordata; class Aves; order Passeriformes; family Icteridae; genus Molothrus; species Molothrus aeneus. The sequence goes on from NC_089660.1 coordinate 4,756,395, forward strand.
CACGTACTCGAACTTGCTCTTGGCCATGGCGAGGCCGCTCGGGGAGCCCGGAGCGCAGCCGGCAGCGATGGCCGCGGCCGCCCGGCAGCAGCGCAGCATGCCTGGCGCGGAAGCGGAAGGAGCGGCGCCCAGCCCAGCCCTTGTGGGCGGCCCGGAGCGGCGCTCGGCGGTGCCGGCGGAGGGCGGGCGGAGCCGGCGGGCGGAGCGCGGGGCGGCTCCGGCAACGGCGCCCGTGGCGGCTGCGGGGCGCGGAGCCGGGGGCCCGTGCGCCCCGCTCCGAGCGCGCCGAGCAACGAGCACGGGATGGGCGGTCGGGGCGGCCCCACCGGTGGGCGCGGGACGGGGGGACAGCGCGACCGAGCCGGCGGGGCTGGGGCTCGGTGCGCGCCCCGCGGTTGGTGCGGGATGCGGGTTCGGTGCGCGCCGGCGGCGCGGGGCCGCGGGGAGCGTTGGCGCAACGGTGGCGGCGGCCGAGGAGCGGCGGCGGAGCGATGGAGCGCAGGGTCAGGCACTGCCGCTTCCGCGCCCGGGCGAGCCCCGCCTCGCCCCCCAGGCACAGGGAGGTCATGGGGCCCCTCGGAGGGCTGCGCGCCCAGGTGCAGGAGCACCCGAGCCGGCCCGGGCACAGCGAAGGAGCGGCGAAGAAGAGCAGGTGCATCCCGGCTCCGGCGGCGGTTGAGGAAGAGCCCCGGAGTGCTGTCAGGAGAGAAAGGGACCAGGAAAGGGGCAGCGGTGACCGCCAGAACGAGGAGAAGGTCCTGGAGCAAACGGGGAATAAGTCCTGGAGAAGATCTGCCGTCCAAACGGAGCGACCCAACGTGACCTTCGAGGCCCGCCCAGTGAAGGCGGAGAAGAGCGATGCCCGGGCTGGATCCCTGTGCGAGCTTGGGAACCCTGCTCAAGATCAGAATACCCCGGTCTTGTTTCAGTCCTTACCTCCCAGGTCCCACGTACAGCTCCAAGGCCCTCTTTCCTCGCAGCTGGTGCATGTGACTCCAGTGCCGGTAAAACAAGTGCCAGTCCAATTGCAGCCTCTACTGCAGCGGCCAAAGATTGAAACAAAAAACGTTCCCCTCACAGTCCTGCCCTCGGATTCAGGTATTATGGTCAGAGATCTTGCAGGGTACTGCTTATCAGGCAGGAGAACATAAGGGGAAAGGTCATGTTAGAAAACCATTCCTTTGCAAAGGCTGGGTTTAGCACAACTCTTGCACAGTGTAAGACACAAAAGCACAGGAGCAGAGTTCTGACATGGTTTGTTACAATCAAGGCAATTTTGTCACATTCCTCCCTTTCTGCATGAAACCCCTTAGGACAGTGTTCAGAATTACACTAAGTTGTGATTCCAGTTTTAAGGTCAGGAATCTGCTTGATTTTTAAAGCTATATAGTAGTCCTGTATCTCTCTGAAAAACTCTGTTAAATGAAGAGCCTTTTGAAGCATCTGTATTAGAAGCTTTTTTTTTTAATATCTAGACATTCAAAATTAATTACTTAAGTAAGGTCTTAAAGACTTTTCCCCTTTATTGGTGATGTGAAAGAGTTAATTTTTAAACATTTTCCAGGAGGAAATTGCTTGCTCAGGGATCAGTTTTAAGGGGCCTGTGGATTCATCATGTTGCCAGCTCAATTTAAATGCTGCCCGTGTTTACAAAGAGCCAAAGCCAGGTATCATGTAACAATCATTTGGGAACACATGTTCCTCCAACAAAACGAGTGTCCAAATCCAAAAAAAGAAAAAAATATTTATATCTCAAAACAAACAACTCAACAAAACCCAAGCAGAAACCCAAAACAGCAACAGCCACAGTTGAGAAGGCAGGGACTGCACAGGTGTGGGACTAAGCAGCCTCCCCATCCTTAGTCCTAGTCCCTCCATCCTTAGGGCTTTGGTTACATAGTTCTGGTGGTGATAATAAATTTGTGGTGGTATGGTCTGTGCTATACATAGTTTATAAATTCATAAGAAAACAAGCCAACTAAAATCCAAACTAGTGTGTTAGCAGGCCCTGTTTCTTTCTTTTTTTTTTTTTTTTTTTTTTAATTATATGTAACAAAAGCCAGGTAACTGATTCCTTGTGCAGTGACTCAGCAAAGGGCAGTGGAGGATTTTGTAGGAACTGCTCTCCAAACGTGCACTGAGTTTCATCTGTTCCAAAGCTCTGGTGATGCTGTGGGTGTGATACTGAGTGTGACCTGCTGTATCCCCTGGAAGGTTTTGATCTTTCCCTCTCTTATTGCTCAGGGATGCCAGACACTCCCTTCAGCAAGACCAAAAGTGGCCGTGTGAAGCGTCCCATGAACGCATTCATGGTGTGGGCCCGGATCCACAGGGCTGCTGTGGCCAAAGCCAACCCAGGGGCCAACAACGCAGAGATCAGCGTCCAGCTCGGCCTGGAGTGGAGCAAACTCACTGAGGAGCAGAAGCAGCCCTATTATGAGGAAGCTAACAAAATAAAACTGAGGCACAGGGAGGAATTTCCTGGTAAGCATCTTAGTTATTTACCCGAATGCTTTAGAAGTGCAGGGCTTTCTGGAAAATCGATCTCTTGTATTGTGGCAATCAACAGAGATAGAAAAAAAATACAGATATTTCAAGTACATAATCCTTCTGTGTGCTTGAAACGATGAATTTTTTAAAGCATCCAAAATGCTGGTGCTTAGAACACTGCAGCTACAGCAGCTTTTTTGAATGCTTTAATAGTCTAATGGCCAGAGAATGAGTTTGTGTGGCCTGCTGCATCAGTTTCCTTGCTCCAGAAACAGCTGCCCAGGTGGCCTGTAGTGACACATGTGTCCATTTCTTAAAAGCAGGAAAGGGAAATGTCTCAGGAAGCACAAACAGCATTGTATTCTGTGGGATTCTTCAAAATGGTGACTTGAGGTTCTTACATAATTGTGTGGAAAATGTTTCACAGCCTTTAGTCAAGTGTTAAAATTTGTACCCTTAACCATTTCATTTATCCAGAAGATAACAATGTAAAACACTTCTAAAAAGCTGTTGAGATACCAGGTGTTGTGATCCTTTCTCTCTCTGTTGTCATAATGCTGCTTGTTCATGATGCTGCCTAATCTGTCATAAAGAAAAGAGCATCACTCTCCCTCTCTCCTTGCATCTTAAAAAAAAAAAAAGGTGTTTCTTTAAAGTTGCATTAAGAGTTAACCTGTGTAAGAAACCAAACAGCTCAGTGTAAATTCATGATATATTCTTATGTCTGTTAGTGTTTGGTAATGTTGTCAGGCAAAGGCAAACCTGCTTTTCCACAATCTATCCAGGGTTCCCAGTAGATCATATTTTCTGTTATTTCTGTTCTCAGATTTACGTGAGACTTAAGGGGTAAAGAAACCATGAGGAAAGACCACATTTTGAGTAGCCATGTTTTTCCTCCACACTGAATGCCCACAGTGCAGTGACTGTCATGTTCTCCTTAATGTGATTTCCTCAGCTGGGCCACATCTCTCCCCAGTATTTGGTAGTTTTTTGTCTCACGAGCTGCTACTACTTGGTAACTTCTAAACAATACACAAATATTTCTATTTCATTTCCATCTCTAGTAAAATTCCCCATTTCCAGCTCACCAAAACAAGTGGAGCATTGCCATTGCCTAAAGGAGCAGCTTTTGGACTTGTCTTATCAGATCCTTCAGAATTGCAGATAAGATAACTTTAGATAAATAATGAAACTATCCAAAATATTGGATGTCTGCATCTTTTCTTCATCTCTGACAGGTTGGGTTTATCAGCCAAACAGAAAGAAGTGTTCTCCACCACCTGGCTCTGCTGCATTTTCGGGCACTTCCCAGAGTACCATCACTACAAATCCAGCTGGCACCCTTCCCTTCTCATCACCTACTTACTCTTTTGTCAACTCCAGTGTTAAGAACAGTATTGGACGTCCAGTCTGTGAGTTTTCAGTAGTGAATTATTTTAAGAATTCAGAAATTACCTGTTCCAGTAGTGACAGGGAAAGGGGGAATAGCTTCAAACTGAAAGAGAGTAGGTTTAGATTAGATGTTGGGAAGAAACTTTGCTGTGAGTGTGGTGAGGCCCTGGCACAGGTTGTCCAGAGGAGGTGTGATTATTTACCAACACTTCTTTTCTGCTTAAGATGTTAAGCTACAGCTGCTTCTTTCCTTCATTTGGTCTCCACCTCACAGATACCCTGGAAGGATCCTTCTTTTTTACAAAAAGTCCACACTGGCAGTGAAATAGTGTGAGAGCCCCCAGACCAGTATAAGAGCTGATCTGCATATTCCTTAGAGAAAGAGTTTTGGCTCTGTCAGTGCATGGATATGGATTTCAACAGCAAATAGCTCAGATCCAGGCAATGGCATTTTCCTCTTTAAGCATTCTGCAAAGGGCTGCTTTCTTTTCAATGAGACAAGAAAATGAAATGCCTGATTATGATGTGTGGTAATACTTGGAGATATTAAAACAAAAGAATACTCAGCTTTGTTCTGATGAAGTTCTGAGTTAGTGATGTTTGAAATTTCTTATGCAATGTGTTTTGAAATCTTTTCCTATGAAGGCAGCCCTGTTGATGAAGTGTGACTTGAGAGTGTACATTGAAGTTTGTGCTCTGCAAAACATTTCAAAGTAAAATTGTCTAGTGTGTACATTCATTGATGAAATAAGGAAACATATTGGAGATTAGAGTGGTTTAGGCTCCTGAGCACACAGATTTGTTATAAATTTGGCTCATTTCATGTCAGTAGACTTGTGAGGTCTTCTGACATGAAGGCACACTCCAACCCATTGTGGGGCCTTACTAGGACAAGACAGAGCCTGACCAGAGCAGTGGACCCACATCAGCCACTTCCTTCCTCCTGTGGGTTTCTGTGCAATGCAGCTTTAGTGTGTGGGCTCCAAACCCATCTCTCAGAATGGTGTCACATTAGATGTATGACGTGAGTTACTGGGAAATTTCAGGGGGAATTATTCTGACAGTACCCAGAAATGCTGTGGTTTGCTGTGATGCTGTTTATCAGAACTCTGTTCATGTCTGACAAGTAACTGTTTTGTGTTTGAAGGTGAGTCTCCCGCCATCCGTCTGCCGGCTTCTTCCATCCCGCACGCTGTGCCCATGACCCTTTTCCAGACCACGGCTGCAAGCACCACATCAGTGGCTGTTGCAGTTCCAACCCTGCCCCTGCGCCCTGTAGTTTCATCACAGCACTTTGCTGAGCCTGCTCAGACAGAAGCTTTTGTATCACCTGGGCTCAATTTCTCCCTGAGGAGACCTGCACCCGTTTTCGCTGAGAGCTTCAGCAACAGAAACCCGAGTAACATCAGCAGCACTAGTGGCAGGTTTTCTGTCTCTAACAGTGAGATGCCAGGGATTTCTGTTTTTCCTAGAGGCATAGCTCTTCCCCAGGCTACCCCTTTTATTCCCTCACCTGCCTATGTGTCTGCTCCCATTGGACAACCAGCCAGTTTGTTTGGAGGAACTCCTCAGTTTCCATTTTGCCACCCTTCCTTTATACCTGGACCTCGATGTTTCCCCTCAAGGTAATGAAACCGTTTCAATACCAGTAAGAAAAAAATGCTGAAAGGCAGAGAATGTTTTGACTTGCAGACAGCAGGTGGAGCATTGAGAGGGAAAGGAGCTCTTACCTTCCTGTAGCTGCTGTGGGCTGGAACCCCCTGGCCTCAGCCTGCTTGTAATACGTGCCCAGTTACTGAAAGCTCCACAGAATTATTGCAATTGTAATTGGCACTCCCAAGGCCATGGAAAACAGAAGTATCTTCTTTCCACTTTATGGGTCTAAGTGCAGTTGATTTCAGCAGAAGAGCATTAGGTAGAGATAATGTAAATATAGTTTGAAAGCGGCCAGATAGAATTGAAGTGGGTCTGTCCTGGAGGTGTCTCCTGGGTACACTATGATTGCCATAACTGTTCATATTTCTGAAACCCGGCCTGGTGGGAAGTGTCTGCAGAATTCCTGTGTAAGTAGTAATTCCTAGTTCTTCCTTTTCAGTCAGAGGTCCCCTAATCAAAGAATTTCCAGGCTAACACGTGGTGTCCTGTGGGTGTTTGTGGGCTGAGCATGCACAGAAAGCACCAGTGCCCTGGTGCAGGTGGCAGCTCAAACACCAGGCATCTGATGCTTATTCTCTACAGGGCATCATTTTGCTTTAATGACTGTGCAGTAGCAAACCTTACAAATTATTACAATTATCAGACTTAAATTTTGTCTGTTTATGCACTGTTATTCTCACTAGCAGCAGCAACCAGTATGTTCCTGTGGCAATGAGACCACCTGCTCTTTAATTAGGGCTAATGATGACCCATCAAACTCAACAACTTCATGAGCTGACAAGTGCAATACAAGACATTTCTATTTTTGAGGTCCTTTAAGGAAACACAGAACACATATTCCCAAAATTGCTAAAAATGATTTTTGCTCAGCCCTTGGTGTCTGAAATGAGATGGTTTTGTGAGGCCTCTGAGAGAGAAGAGTTCTTGTAGCATAAAAGACTGTTCTGGTTTCACACATTAATGGACTTCTGAAGTCCATTAATGCCAGCTTTGCTAATGCCAGAGTCTTTCTAATACAGTGATTTATGAGTTCTCTGTCCTATAAACTCATTTCTTGCATACGAGAGTCATGATTTCTGAACTGAAAGTGCAGATGTATGCACTAAAAATTTAAATATTAGATTGGAATGATGATTAGTCCCCTTGAAACCTCAAGAGATATTGTATCAATGTCTTTACAATGCCTGCACTGTGGAGCTCTATTACTTCTTTACATATTTTTGTTTTCTTCACAATATAGCAAATTTCTCTAGAACACTGTTAATTACAATCCCTGTGTCTTTCTGCATCAGAATAAAAATTCAGGCATCTGCCACTGGAGGAATACAGTTCCATTTGACATCATAACTTCCTGCAATTTACCATGTGGTTACTTTTTAAAAATTTATTACTGTGCATTCTTTAAATATTAACATTGACAACCACATATTGGGCACAAGGACTCCCTGTCCTGTTTGATAACAGTGTAATATTTGTAATTTGAAAATTACAAATAAGAGTGCTTTACCCCAGGTCCGTCACAAATTTTGGCATACAGAAATTACACAAAATGACTTTTGATGCTTTTTAAAATTAATCTGAGTGTGTTGGTTAACTCACTGCATGCTGGTTTATCTATGGTATTATTTGATTGATAAGTACAGTGGGATTTATGTTTATTCTCAGAGCAACCTGGTGTGTGCTGAACTACTGAACTACTCTTGTTATGGCCCTAGTGCTGAAATTAGGCATGTTTTTAAATTTGTGTGTTTTAAAAAATGGGATAAGCTGAGTAGCACAGAACACCAGTGCCGTTGTGCAGCCCTGCATTTCTGGAAGCCAACCCTGAATCTCTTCCCTTGCAGCACATTCCCACTCAGAGCTCCGTTTGGCTACGGGAATTTCTCCAGCTCAGTGCCTCAGTGCTTTGGCTTTTATGAGGAGAGGAACCAGAGGCAGGAGGTGATATTTTCCACTCTGGATGAAGACTATCGCTTCAGGGCATACTCAGAGGAGAGGCTCTGTGAGAACCAGCGTGTCTGTGGGAGCCCTGAGGTCGTGTCCTGTCAGAGCACCTGCAGCGAGGAGCAAGTTCTGAGCCCCCTGCCACAGCTGGACGTGGAAGTGGTAGAGGAGGTTTTGCCATCCCCCCCATCTACTCCCTCCAGCACTTACATTGTCAATGTAACTGACAGTGATGAGGAAGAGGAAGTAAAGTTTTTTCAAGTATTGTAATTTTTAAAACTTATTATAATCCAGAGAGATATTATAGAATGGGAAATAAATGTTTTCCTCAACACCACCTTTTCAGTCAGTGTGTTCAATGGGAAAACCAGGTGGCTTTAGTATGCACAGGTCATTTTGAAGAGCCTGATGGGCTGTTTGTATAAGAGGAAAGTCTTATAAATAGCAGAAAATGCCAGTTCATTTCTAAATTCTCACTGAAAGCTGATCTGCCGTGCAGGAATGCATGTGGCCAAATGCACAAATTCCTCCTCAAATATGTTTCAGGGTATAAAACAGCTGTTTGTGAGATTATTCTCTAGATTTAACTTCCCTCTTCTCCCATCTTTCTTTTTATACCCTGTGGAGTAGGATATCAGACATATTTCAATGCACCAGAATCTAGAATGGTACATAACTGTTGTGATTTATTCTACCAAGCCCAGAAAAAGGGAAGACTGGTTTAACATATCCTGGACATGCTAATGGGAAGCTACAAGTGAGAGTGATCCCTTCTTCCCTCCCAGCTAGAGCTGGTGTCCTGCTGTGGTGGTTTGGGATTGTGTCTGCAGCTCTGTGTCACTGCAGCCAGCCCTCAGCTGAGCTCTCTTGAAGGCTCTCCTGTCTTGTCTATAACAGAAGTGAAAGTTACACAAACAACCCACTCAAACCTGGCTTCCTCTGCATCATCCCTCAGCATGTCTGGCAGCTCTGCAGCTGGGAAAATGTGATAGAAGAGGTTTTTAGTTCCCATTTCTAGATGATTTTCAGCTCACCCACAAACTTTCCCATAGTGTAGATTCCTGAAGTGCCAAGTATCTGTGCTGCTACTTCTCCTCCTGAAATGTGGGAAGTGGTCAGTGTGGGCAGGGCCAGTGCCTTGGAGGCTGTGTGCCCTCCTGCAAGCTTTCATGGCAGTGCAGAGGGTAATTGGGACATAAGAGGGACGTGTTCTACTCTCTGATAATTATTTTCCTCCTTATTGTTTACCTTAATCTAAACAAAAAATCACCTTGTGTTCTTGAAAAACAGATGATGACTTTCTGTACAAAGTTTGTTTTCCTCCTGCCACTGTTAAAGTCTAAAGACACTCAGTGCTTCCCAGTGCATCACTCTTATCCATTTACAGAGACAACTGTCTTCTCCAAAGTTACTGGACAGTTTTATGGAGTGGATGTTATTAAAAACCCTTGTGCTGTTATGCCTGTTTCCCTTTTCTTTTTAGAATTAACTATTTCAGTATAATTACTGATGTGTTGGAGAAGGTTGCAGGCAGCACAGAGAGGATTATAATTATTTCACATGTGGAAATAGAGTTAAAAGATGTGTCTGCAAATATAATCATCTTCAAGTTCACTTGCTTGTAAGAATGAAGCAAAAGTCATAGCAGAAAGTGGTAGCAGTGACCCACCCTTTAAAAGAAGCACAGGGAGTGCTTTGATACCCTTCTGCTATCAGCACATCAGGACAAGCCCTTGTCTAGCTCCTGATCATCTTACAGCACTTCTCCCTCTTTGGCAGGACAGCTGCTCCAGGACCCTTCCAAATATTCCTGCTGTCCTACATGGGTGGTGGAAAAGCAGAGCTGAACAGAATATTCTGGGTCAGCTGAAGCTGCTCTCAACTGTCAAGACACTGGATAAAGGAGTTAATTCTTGAATCTCCAGTTTCCTTCACAGATTCACAGCCTCCTTCCTTTGATCATTTCAAATGATCTGAAGCAGAAGAATGTTCTTTAAAATGGGAGATTTCACATTCCACTTGAGTCAGCCAAAGCTGTAACATTTCTCTCATCAGTGAGAGTGTCTGTAATGCAGAGGTTAGGCAGGACAGTCCTTTCCCTTCTCCCTGCTCCTGCTAAGACTTTGATTCTGGGTAAAGTTTCCTTCAGTGTCAGCAGGAATCTTCTCAGAGCACTTTGTTCCACAGCCTTTCCTAAGAGAGACTTCATGTGAAACACTTCTGAGCTGTGGTGCACCTCAGTGATTCTCTGCTCAAGTCTGGTTCTTGAACAGACATTTCCCTCTCCCTGGGTCCATTTCTTTCTAGGTGCCTAATTCCTGTTTTACTATGAACATAAAGGGAGAATCTTCATCTTTTGCACTCCAGCTAACAACAATAGCATTAAATCATCTTGAAAATTGTCAAGCAAGTGCAGAACCCCCTCTGCAAAAGCTCTGTCATCAGCTTTGCCCTGGGGAGGCTGAAACACCTCACCCTTGCTCCGGGTGCTGCATGGAGGCTGCTGCTCCATGCCTTGGCCACGGGGATGTAACAGATGAGGGAACGAAGCAGATTTGAAATTCCCAGCTGATACTCTTTATCAGACAGTTTGGATCCTGGAGGAAATGAGTCTGAGCCTGTGTAATTCTTAGATAACCAGAAGTCTGACCTTGTTCTGTGAAACCCAGCAAATGTCCAACTGACTTTGGGGAAGAGCTTTTGAAGAGGTGGGCACAGGCAGGATCTGACTCACCCTGTGCCAGAAACAGTATTACAGCACCTGAGCACTGTTAATATGGCTAAAATACTCCGAATTTTTCCATGCAGCAATGTCTCAGTAATGTAAATAATATATTTTATATATATATATATATATTAACCTATATATAACCACTGCACAGCCTGTGGTTATATTTTTATACAGGAAGTTTCTGGTGGTTTTCAAGTGACATATCCATTCTCATATTACCAAGATCCAAAGGTCCAAATATCACTATATAACAAATGCAAATATTACACATATTTTATTCTTGTGATACTTGAATGCTGGAAACGATCACAAGCAGATAGTTGTTGGCCTAAATATTTTAATAATCTTAACATAAGGCTCATTTTATTCAATTCTGTGCTTTTTTGAGCTGAGCTTCTTTTAGAGAAATATATGGAGCAGTCCCTGTGAAGGTTTGTTGTACTGAGAAGATTTGTGACAATCTTTTAGTACAAGCATACATGTTCCTCATCAAAGTGGGTTTTTTTTTCCTTTGGGTAGGCAGAAATTTTATTCAGGGATGAAAGCAGGGTAGCTAAATTTGTGTCTAAATTTGGCTTACATTTTTACTTATTTATAATATAGACATGCACAACAGTGCCATTGTTTTCTTCTATATTACAGGCAGCTATAAATAAGTAGGGGAATCCACAGGGAAAAAAACATCAAGATTTCCCCTCAGGATATTCCATATGATTAGAAAAGAGCTGAAATTTTGCCCCTGTATTTTTTGCTCTTTGAAACAAGATGATTTAGTTGGGCCATGAAAATTCTTGACCTCTCTATGGGTCAGCCAAAATGTCACTTACAGCCTCTCACCCTCATTATTCCCTCTAGGTGTCCCTACAGTGCCTGACTTTCCTCTGCCAGGGTGATACCAGGAATAAATTGACCTTCACAAGATCAGAGACTCAGTTTGTGAAGTGCTGGAGGACAAAGGGACATCTGTGAGATATAAACCAAAATTGTATCTGCAAAAAGGAACACTCACCTTTCCTTTGGGCAGCCCTGCCAGGAGCCTGCAAAAACCTTCAGTATAAAAGATATTAGAGTTTTCAATAGCATAAATAATGCTCTAGATAAGAGACAAAATCATTACTGTTATCTGGCAAACCTTTATTTTGAAGGCTAATTCAGCAGTCGTGCAGCCCCCAGGTGCTCAGCAAAGTGATGATGTGTGGACTTCAAGCCTTGGCTCAGCCCTGAAGGGTGCAGGAGAAGACAGGGATGCTCCTTCGGGAGCCTCATGGCTGTGGCTGGATGGCCCTGAGGGGCAGCACCGGGAATTCGAGCTGTGGATGTTCCCAAGTCCTTCCTCAAGCCTGGCCCTCCCATCGGTCCTAAGGGGAGAGAGGCAGAGAACATCCTTTTGTGTGCCTTTTATACAGGCACATAAAATCTATCCTGTGTCCCTTCAGCTGTCCAGGAGTAATGTATTTCCCAGAAATGGAGAAATTTAGGATGTCTCTGGAACCACGGGATCAGCCATGATAAGATTGCACATAAATACAGCCAACAAATAAATAAACAGCTCTTGAGCTCCTTCCTTCCCCCAGCTCTCCCCTTTTTCCTAGCTTTGGAGGCACAATGGATTTCCGTGCTGGCCAAGGCGCAGGAGGGGAGGTTTTGCAGAGGGAGCCCCAGGGAGGTGCTCAGGTTTCCCCCTGCCCCGGAGCGGGGACAGAGCCCCGCGGGGCAGAGCCGCAGGACCCCCGGGAGTATCCCGGGATGTGCGGAGGGAGAGCAGGAGAGGAGGGGGCTGCGGGGCGGACCCGAGCCCTGATGCGGTGGGAGGGGACAGGCGGCGCCGGGCGGGTTTATAGGGCGGCGGCGGCGGCCGAGAGCGGTCCCTGCCCGGAGCCATGCGGGGCCGGGGGCTGCTCTGCGGCATCGCCCTCTCGCTGCTGCTGCGGCCGCCGCCCCGTGAGTGCGGGGTGCCGATCTGAATGCGGGGTGCCCGATCTGAATGCGGGATGCCCGATCTGAATGCGGGGTGCCCGATCTGAACGCGGGATGCCCGATCTGAATGCGGGGTGCCCGATCTAAATGCGGGGTGCCCGATCTGAATGCGGGATGCTCGGTCCGAGTGAGAGATGCCCGGCCCGGAGCTGTGCGGCAGCGCTCCGGCTGCGGAGCGCACGGGAAGGGATGGGAGGATGGATGGGTGCGTGGGTGGATGGATGGGTTGCGGGATCCTCCTGCTTTTCCTACAACCATCGCAGAGCTCCCTCTCCTCTCCCGCCCCGGTTTGGCGCTGCCCGGCCCCGCGGTGCGGAGGGGCCGGGATGCTGAGCCGCTCCTGTTGTCTCCGCAGCCGCGGCCGCTGAGGTGCGGCCCCAGGCCGAGGTGGTGGTGCCGCGCTGGGCAGCCCCGGGTGGCCCCGGCAGCCCCAAGGTAGGTCGAGCCCGGCGCTTGGTCCCTGTTTTGTTTGCAGACCTACCCTTGTGGGGACAGGGGGGTGGCGCGGGTAGCACAGCACCTGGCGATGCGCGGTGTGGGTTTGATGAGCTGTGGGGATGAGCGAGCAGCTGCCATAGCTCCTGCAGATCGCAGGGAAGGCTGTGGGAGCTGGCTGGTGCGTCTGGGAGCTGCATTCCCCCTGCTCTCTGCCGTGCCTTAAAGCCTCGGTCTGTGTCTGTGAAAGGGGAACGGGGCCACACCATCAGTGGCATTTAGGGAACATTAGGGAATTCTTCTTCTTCTGGATAGAAGAATCTGCTGTAGGAGAACATAAACCCAGAAAGCCATCTGTGTCCTGGACTGTACCAAAAGAAGTGTGAGCAGCAGGTCAAGGGAGAGGGTTCTGAGCCTGTACTCTGGTCAGGTGAGACCCCAGCTGCAGCGCTGTGCCTGGGATCCCCAGAGAGGAATGATATCAACCTGTTGGAGCCAGGCCAGGGCTGGGCAGTGAAGATGCTCCAAGGGCTGTATCACCTCTCCTATGAGGACAGACTGAGAGAGTTGGGGTTGTTCATCCTGGAGAACTCTCTGGAAGGACCTTGTAGCATCTTTCAGTACCTAAAAGAGCTACAAGAGGGGTGGTGAGGGACTTTTTACAAGGGTGTAGAGTGACAGAACAAGGGAGAATGGCTTTAAGCTGAAAAAGGGCAGGTTTAGATTAAATATTTGGCTGAAATTTTTGACTGTGAGCTGATGAGGCACTGGGACAGTTGCCCAGAGAAGCTGTGGATGCACCATCCCTGGATGTGTGCAAGGCCAGGCTGGATGGGGCTTGGAGCCATCTTTCCTAGTGGAAGGTGGCCCAGCCCAATGGCACAGGGATGGAATAAGATGATCTTTAAGATCCCTTCCAGCCCAAACCATTCTCTGGTTCTGTGAATCCCAGCTGGGAGGGTGCTTCACTAGGCAAGAAAAGCCAACCAGCAGCTCAGGTGGGTTTGGCTGTGTCTCAGACACTGTGTGTTAATACACATCTCACCCCTGCTGCTGTTCCATGGGTGGATGAAGGGATGTCTCAACAGCCTCCAGACTCTGACAATCACTGAGGACCAGATAACATCAAACACAAAACACAGTTCCCCTTCCCAGGCTTGGTGTTGTTGCAATCAAGAAGTAATTGCAGTTGTGAGATTGAGAGAAAGAGGAAAGTCCACAGGGTGTTTTTTACATTGTGAACCAAAAAAAAAGGGAAGCTCAGCATTATGGAGACATGCCATTTTTTCTTGAATATAGTGGTGTTTTTTGGGAATTTATTAATGGGTCTTTTCCATAGTATGAGACTTTCTAAAACTTAGCGTAATTGTGTCCTATTACACACAAAAAAACCTACAATGGCTCTCTCTTAGAGTGATCTTAGGTTGTTTTTTTTTTTTTTTTTTTTAAGGCCCTTGAGATACTGCCTGCAGGTTTTGGTTCTGTTATTGATAGTGATGCAAATACATCTGGAGAGCATTTCCCCTCATATACATTTGCTGTGTCTCAGGGGTCACACTTGGTTTGTTTCAGGCAAGTTCCCATTGGCTCTGAATTGAGTGTTAGCAAAGCTTATATACAGCTGGGATATTTCACTTACACAGCAATTGATGGACTGAAGCAGTGGGATTACTGAAGGAGGAGGGAGGGTGATATTAGCAATAATGATGTTAGCACAACCTTTGTGAAGAGATTTTATGGTGATGGAGACCCTCAGCTATGGGCAAGGCAGCCTTACAGTGCTTTCATGTTAGTGAGTGAAGCACAGACCTATCCTCAGATGAATTGTGCACCTGTGATTTAGTAAAAGAAGCTCTGCCTGTTGCAATTATCCCTTTTTATATATCCTAAATGTATTAACTTGCTTTGCATTATCTGTGTGGGCCTGATGCCATGTCCTGGAAACTGAAGGAAGGATGAGCAAAACCCAGAGTATGAGCAGGGAGCTGATGAAAAGAGATATTTGTATTTGCTGAAATGGCAAGTGAGCATAACTCCAGGCTGAGAGAACAGCCCATTCAGTCAACCCTGCTTTCTTTCACTTTCAATATTCTTGAAAGTCTTCAAAGTCTCCTCCAACACTGCTTTAGAAAATACTCTGGGTTAATTTCACCAATCCTTATGATTTCTCTTTTCTTCCAGCTGAATAAAGTGCACTGTTATATTAATATGAGCAATTTTTCTTCTGGGGAATTTGTTCATCCATTTTCTCTGTGAGAAAGCATTCAGACTTGGAAACCCCAAGTAGACTTTATGCAGTGGTTTTGCTTTGAGGGAGGTAAAACTGCAGACCCCAGAGCCTCTTCTAGTTGCTCCTCTAAAAATCTCATTCTATGCTTTTTAAGTCTCTGGAATTATTCTTCTTTTGGGTTAGTGTATGCATTTGCCATTGTACTAAGAAATTGGGGTGCATTCTGTTCAAACCAGCAGGCCCTGGGGAGGCCTGAAATTCTGTCTGTGCAATGGTTGGAGTCTGGAGGTATCCAAGGGTCCCTGTTCCCTGCCTTTCACTGGCACTTTCTGTGGGTAAAGGAACGAAGTGAGAACCTCTGGAAGAGGCCTGATTCCTCTCATCCTGAAATAGGCTCCTAAAAATGTCTTTCTGCTGGGACTACAAAGGAAGCTTTGGTTAATTAGCTGAGATGTTTGACTCTTCAATCTCTGGGGCAGGCTGGGATGTCCTGTGAGGTTGTGCTGAGCACAATCTACAGCAGAGGGAGGTGCAGGGAGCTCTTCCCATCCAACTGCACCTCCAAGCACTCCAACACCAGGACCTGCTGCCTTGCCTGAGCACTTGATTTCTCCTGAGACACCAGGTGGTGTCTCTAGCTCAGGTACAGCATCCCAGCAGATGCCTGCACTGCTCCCTGCCTCTGCACCTCTGTCCTGTGGGATGCAGCAGCGTGCCTGGAGCTGGGAGCCACCTTGGTGCATCCCTTCCCTTCCCCATCACTCCAGGTCTGAAGTAGGAGGAAGGCAAGGGGTGGTTTAAGGTCAGCTGCCATCCCAGTTTGTATTTGTGGATGTGTTCATAAGGATGATGTATGAGTAACAGGCACCCTCTCCCCTGCACGCAGCACCCGCTCCGAGCTGAAGTTACAGTGGAGGCAGAGGGCCAGGAGCTCATCTTGGAACTGGAGAAAAATAGGTAAGTGTGCCTGTGTCCTGCATTGTGGTCCCACTTAAATAATGAATAAGGATTACAGTGAGGTCAACAGGAAAACCTCCTCTGACTTCAGCAGGGTTTGATAAAGACAGGATGTGGAAGTCCTTCACTGGATTTCAAGGTTATTCCAAGTCCCCTCAGATGTTAA
Source organism: Molothrus aeneus (assembly GCF_037042795.1). Classification (NCBI taxonomy): domain Eukaryota; kingdom Metazoa; phylum Chordata; class Aves; order Passeriformes; family Icteridae; genus Molothrus; species Molothrus aeneus. The sequence continues at coordinate 4,772,373 of NC_089660.1, forward strand.
TCACCCAAAGAGCACATTATAGCAGAGCTTTGTCAGCAAAAAAACAGATGGTGACCTGGCCCTCAGTGTGTAAACTTCTTTTTGCATCATAATTCTTCCTACTTAAACTGGAAAATGTTGTTGATATGAAGCTCCCTATTTACCAAATGGCTCAGTGCTTTAGAGTCAGTGTGACTCTAATGAGGATTTCATTTGCTGTGATCCAAAGAGGTCCTTCTCTGCTTCCTAGGAGAAATGATCTGACAGTTTCAATTCCATTAGTGCCCTTCATGCTAAAGCAGACTGAAAAATTGGTTTTGCATTAACTGAAATGTAGCCTCCTCTCAGGCATGTGAGAGCAATGCTGTGTGCTACCATAGGGTGTGATGCATATTGAATTCTGCTGAGGCTGCAGGAGATTAAGGTGGGGAGGATTCTGGTCTGGAGGCCACCCCAGAGCCCCTCTGCCCTGTGAGTACATTAGTTTCCAGCAGTGGAATAGCAGCTGGGAATTTAGCTGCAAGAAAATTTATTTTGTCTTTGCTCAGCAGTCCTTGCACTGTTGGTGTTTTATTTGTTTTTAAATGGGTTTGAAGATTTATCTATAGAAATACAGCCAAATGTTTGTCTGCTAGAATCAGTAGGAATAATAACCTCAGAATAATGACCCTGCTTATATTTTAAATGCATTTTATGGACATCCCAACCACAGAGATTGAGGGCTCAGCTTTCCTCCTTAAAGAGTGAAGTGTCAGAAGATCTTACTAGTTCTGATGGCAGTGCCTAAACCTAAATGATAGTCAGGGTGTTTTGGAGGAAAATCACGGGGTTTTTGTCACTTTCTGCAGTAAAGCCTGAAATGTGATGGCTGATGGAAAATGAGTACAAGGTGTTTTCTGTAAAAAGTCACAAAACCTACTGAGAGTTCCAGTGCTGCAAAAACCGGATGCTTCTCACAGGCAGTCATGCACCTGTGTAGAACTAAACAGAAACAGCTACAAATTCTGTATTTTTCAGCTGGGAAAACAAGAGCAGGCACCATGAGCACTGCTAAGCCAGTTCTGTCTGGAGGAATAGCTGCTGCTGCTGACAGTGGCACCGGGCCAGGTCTGAACTGAGCCTGGAAGCAGCACAACCTCTGATGCTGCTGGGGGTCTCCTTCCAGGACTGCCAGGCCTTGCTGATTCTGCAGTTGCTATGCAAAGGTGAATATTTCTGGCACAGAAAGCTGGCCAGAGAAAGGATCCTTGCTGAGTTGATCTGTTTGAGCTCCAAGCTCAGTGATGTAAGCTCCAGGTGCTCGGGGGAGCGGTGCCGTGCTATTTCCAGCACAGAAAAACCCTTTGCTGGTGTTAGTAAACAGAGTTATAATAATAGAAGGTTCCTATTGTGTTTATTTCCTGAAGTGCATTTTCATTCATTAAGATGTATATACACAGGCTTGGAAGTGTGTGCACACACTTCCACTGCAGGATGGATCTCCTTTACAAGTGCTGATGAAATAGCACTTGGTTGAAAACCAACTGGTTTGGAGCTTTTGATTTTTATTTTCAGTGGAAAATGCAGGTGATTCATAGACAGCAGTGCTTCATGTGGGAGGCTTGCTTGGCCTCAAGTCCTTGCTCAGGAAAGGTGATGGTACAATCACAAAATGCAATTAGTGGAAAGGCTCCACTTCTCAGAGACTTGTGAAAGTGCTGAAGTAGTTTAGAGACTTAAATTGAAAGAGGAATGATGAAGCCCTGTGTATTTATCAGCATCCATAGAACACTTTTAAATGGAGACAAACCTCTTCTCCTTGTAGAAGAGTGTGGCAAGGCAGAGCCCAGGTTGCTCCACAGCTCCCAGGAGCTCATCACTGCTCGTGCTTGTCTCACAGGGGAAGCTGAGGTTCTGGGTGAGGTTTGGGGTGCTGAGCAGCTGCAGCATCCAGGACTTCTTCTGGGAAGAGTTTGTTGCCTAAGTTTATTGCCCCAGGAGAGAAAGTGAAATCCCCCAAGTGGGAAGTGTCCCTTCAAAGCTGTACAAAACCTGTAAGCTCCGGTTGCAAATTCACATGGGCATAAGAGAACTGCAACTTCAAGGGAGGTACTTGAGGCTTTTTAAACTAAAATAAGCCTTAGAGAAATGGGCCATTTAATTGCTCCAGTTTAGAGGAGCATTTGGAAACCAGCTTTGCTGCTGAGCTTGGTGCTGTGCTCCCCCTCTGTCCCTGGGCTCATTCAGGTGATGTTCTTGGCAGCCTTATTGCACATTCCCCACTCTCCTTCTGGAGAGACAATTGATAAAATTGCTTTGAAAAGTGAGGGAAGTGTCATAATTTGCACTTTGGTAGGGATGCTAGCTTTGGAAGAAACATTCTAGTTTCAATATGTAGAAGAAATGTTCACACCATCCAATTTCATATTCCATATGAAAAGGACATCATGTTCATCCACAGAGGTGAAACACAGAAATTATTGCATATCTTGCTTCAGAGCTGTGCCCAACCCAGTTTTGTAATAAACTCATCACACATCTGCATTTGGGCTTCATATATCTGTGAACACAATTATTGCATTAGCAGTTAACATAATATTGCATTATTTCCTGTCCAGGAATTTGATAAGAAATCAGAAGCACACTGGAGTTTCAAGCAGAGTTCACGACACACTAACATTTCAGGATAATGACAAAATATATCACTCAAATGACTCTGGCTTGTTTTAAATGACTCAAATCCACGTCCTGCAGCTGTGGGATTGGAAAGCTCAAAGCTGCACAAACAACAAATATATGGAGAGTTGCCTATAAAGCAGCTTTAAATTTGGCTGGGGCTTAGGAGCGGAAGAATCTGAGTTGCAAACTTTGGATGAAAAGTGACTTTTTTTAAAAGGCATTTGCATTTGTTAATAAAAAGCAGCTTTGAGCCAAGCAGGGACAGGCTGAGAGCCTTTCAATGTGTGTGGCAGCACTGCCTGGGGTGGGGCTTTTCTTAGTCAAGAGGAGAGCTCCCATTTGCACAGCAGAAACCTGCATGGAATTTGGCTTCTCACCTTAGTGAAGGAAAGGCAGCAAAAAGACTCTTCTCTCTCTTCTCTCTCTTCTCTCTCTTCTCTCTCTTCTCTCTCTTCTCTCTCTTCTCTCTCTTCTCTCTCTTCTCTCTCTTCTCTCTCTTCTCTCTCTTCTCTCTCTTCTCTCATGGGAAGAACAGACTTGGGAAAGGCTCTCTCAGCTGCCAGGGGTATTGGAAGCTTCTCCAGGGGTGTTTCTGCCTGTGGATGAATTCCTGGGAGAGCCTGGGGCTGTTTGTTTCAGCTCCTTATTCTGGCCACTGCACTGGGTGGCAAAGCCCCAGTGGAAATGTGCAGGAACTGCCTGAGGACACAGCAAAGGAGGTCCAGAGCTCACCTGGTCTGACCTCAGAGCCAACAGAAAGTTGTTTTTAGGCCACTCTGATAGGGAGCAGCATCATTTCCAAGCTCTGCTGGCCCCACCTGGGTAGGTGACAAGTGCTCCCACCCAGCCTGGTGCTCTCAGAGGTGCAGTAAAAGATCTGTGTGCCGCTTGTATTCCAGTGTTTCCTGCTTTTGCACATTTCCAGAGCCTCTCTACCAACTGAGCGAGGAAGTTGCTGCCCATTTCTGAGCAGGAAGGATATATGAGATTATTCCACTGATGGGCTACACATCATCAGGGTCTAATGGGCTTCCTTCATGGGCAGGGGTTAAGGGTTATGCAAAGGGGAAATTGAGTTTATCCTGCTCTACTGTCTCTTGGAATCATCAGAAAAACAGGGGTGGGATCTGGAAAGCCACAGCTGCTTTTCAGCTTCCTGATTCCCTCAGGATATTCAGTGATTCCTCTGTGTGGGGCAGAAAGGAAGAGACCTGGAAATTAAACCTTTTAAATCTTTTGTGCACTGACTCATTATCAGCCAGTTTTCCATTTATTTCATTTCCTTTTTCCTTTATGATTCCTATTGGTAAGTCAAGGGTCTATGTGATAAATCTTTCTTGGGTTTGTAACAATTTACACAGTGAATGTCACAGATGATGTGGGTGGGAGAAGGGGATGGAGAGTCTTTAGTCTGTGATGCTTTCCCAGGCCTTAAAAATGGCTTGTTTAGTTCCACCTCAATAGTTGGAAAGCCACTCTTTCCTTCCAAACTGCTGTGTTTACACAATAAACATGTTCTTAGCAAAAGCTCTAGAGGAAGGGAGCTTAAGAGCTCCAGGATTCATCTGGATGGAACTCACCAAGAAAAAAAATAATTGGATTTAATTGGTTTTATGAAGTGCCAGGTTTTGACTGCAATATTCCAGAGGCTTGAAATCTCCCATTTCCCACTAGTGGTGGATATGGAAAGCAGGCCTGCCTGCTTGTGTTGTCATGAGTCATGTGTTGGTGGTGTTCAAGATGGGGCCACTGCAGGTTTTAATAATAAATTCTGGCTTTAGGGAACATTTAAGTGACTGAGAGGCAAGAGTTCACATTCCCCTTCTTACCCTACTTGGATCCTGTTGAGAGGCAATGGAGTGGGACCACAAATTGTAGATGGAAATCTCATGTCTAAAGTTTCTTGGGAAAATCAATTCCCTCCACCCCCAGATGCTGTCAGCCTGGCTGGGCAGATTTATTGTGATTTGAGGAAAGGGACAGGGAAAGAGATGTAAGAGGCTGCAGGCTCCACTTTTCTTGGTCCCATGACTGAAAAATCAATGTCAATGTTTCTCATGAGAGCCTCATGGACCATTTGGCTTTTGTTTTTTGGGAGGAAATAAAAACCATGTCCATCTCCTAGATACTTCTGGGTGTTTCTAAGCTGGCAGCTGTCCATGCAGACTGGCCCCTCTGTAAAATGAACCCAAACAAGCCTGCTGATGGGACCAAATTATTAAAAGTCCTTCTTGCTCTAATTAGTAAGAAAAGCAGAGTGCTGCTGGGGTACTCTGGGAGCCTGTGGGTGATCTCTGGTGCAACTGAGTATGTTCATGGCAGCCCTGAGCTACTCTTAGGCTTCTGCTGACAAGTGATGTTTTATAGGCAAAACTTCTGTGATTTATCAGGAAAATAGGGGTGAGGTTCTTTAGAGCAGCTGGGAAATGTGCACTCCCTCAAGAGGACATGGCCATGCAAGCAGGGCCCCAGCTTTCCTCCTGCTGTTTTTGGGAGTGTTTGGGGGCAGCCCCTCTCCCTCCAGCTGCGTCTCTGCTCTTCAGCAGCAGCCAGAAGAGCTGAAAGCCACGTCCTCTCCCTGTCCCCAAGTGCCACGGGGACAGCAGCCTGCCAAGAGAGCTGAGAACCATCTCAGTTCATGAGTGAAGTATGTGACCCCCAGCCCCAGCAGAGCCAGGCTGCCCTGTGCTGCCAGCTCTGCACGCAGGGACGGCGCAGGGTGGAGGAGGCTTTGTGTCAAACAATGATATCATTGACAGGCTGGAGCAGGACCAGCACATGGCTCCAGGACAGCCATCAGCAGGAACTGCTCAGGCCATCTGTACATGATGGCACTGAGCCACTCTCCCTTCTTTTGGCTTCCTCACTTGCATTCAACCTGGCTCCCAGGGCTTCCCAGGGAGCAATCCCTGCCAAGAGCAGGATATTCCACCCTGAGCTTGGAGGCTGAGCTGGATGCTGGGGATTGACTGATCCTGCTGAAAGCTGGTCCCTGTTGGAAAGGTGTGAGGCTCCTCTAGAACATCCCAAGCTCTGGTGTGCAGCTTCCCCTGGCCCCAAAGCAGCTGCAGCTGCTATCAGCTTTAGCAAAGGAGAGTGCTCCCATCCCAAATCAGCTTTTTCTCTGACTTCATCAATTCTTCATGCTGGTAACTCCTCTAATGAGAGACTCAGCGCTGCCTTTTAGGAAGATGATGTGTGCTAGTGATCTGCCAGCTGCCTGACTGGATCTCAGAAGCCTTTAAGTGATGTTATTTTGCATCCAGACTCTTGCAGCTTCAGTGTGAGTTGCTGGAGAAGTGGTCACTACAGTTACATGTAATGTAACTGAGAAGAAAGAACCAAATTGTGCTGTATTTCCCAGAGCTTTCCTTCTCCGGCAAGGAGGTGAACTCTGTTTTTCTGGAAACTTCCATCAGTGCTTTGCAGGGCTGAGCTCCCCTGGAATTCGCTGCTCAGCCTGGCAGGGATGTTGTCTTTCTCTTGGCAGAGAAGGTTTTGGGGTGTGGGTGTTTCTCTTGATGTTTATCAAGGAAAAGAGAGCCAGGACTGGCTGATAACTCTAGTACACTCTTGGTGACAGGAAGGTTTGTTTGCTGTTTATTTACAGTTTGGTGGAAAACTTGGTGCTTGCTAAAGAAGCGAGTTGGGCTGGGAATGAAATTTTACACACTCAAAATAAGCCACCAAGGGTGTTGCAAGATGTTCTGTTGTTTTTTCCTCTTTCCTCACTGCCCTCCCCACCACACCTTGTGCAATCGATCCCCTGTGATAGCCCTTTCTGGCAGTGCTGCAAGAGCTCCAGGGTGTCCCTGCAATAAGGCTGGGAACTGTCTTCAAAACAGGACTGTTTCAAGCTCAGAATAAGAAACTGGACTTTTCTTAGGGGCCCTGCGGTGTGGAGTAGGAGACAAGTGGTGCAGAGAGGCTTGGAAGTTGCAGCATGGAGATGACACAGGCTTTCAGCTGAGCAGCTGCCCAAGTGTCTCTAAAAATTCAGGAGAAGCTCTGTTAACCCTCTCTAGGAGGGGCTGGAGCCTGAGTGTGCAGGGATGTGCACACCCCTTGTGCTGAGTGGCCTCACCCTGTGCCCTCCCTGGGCAGTCACGGCTCTGAGGAGCCTCCCGGGGATGCTGAAGGGGAGATCAAGTGGCTATTCATGGCTAATGCTTTCCAAGAATAGAGGAGCAGGAGGAAAACACAAGAGTGTTTGTTTGGGGATGAAGCAAGCAGGCTGTGCAAAGCCTCGGCTACTGGAAATCCACAGGCTGGTGTCTGGGCAGATCACACTGCTTCACTGTCTGCCCCTGACACACACCAGATACCTGCCAGAGCATTGCTCAAGGCAATTTCCTGCCAGTTAATGCAATCTGTTGATTAAATATTTGTTTCTTGCACCCTTGCTGAGCAAGCTGCTGCAGTCAGGGAGATGAGGGGAGTTATGTTCTGTGGGATGTTGCTTATCTTGGGTTTGAATGCAGCAATCTTGCCTTCTGATCACTGACAGTATATGGTGATAAGAATTAACACATCAGAAAGACACAAAATGAGCTTTTCTGGGCTGTGCTGAGCTTTCAAATTTCAGATAAAAGCTGCTGTTTTCCTGACTTCAGATGCTATCAGATACAGCAGTGGCACAGTTTCTGTTGTTAAGCTGTGGGTACTTGTTCAGCTGTCTGAGCCTTTGGATGCCAGGAGGGTGGAGCACTTTCAAACACTGATAAAAGGTTTTGTTTCCTGTTGTTCTGGTGTAATTTAATTAGATATCACAGGCACCCAGTCCCTTTTTTAAACAGAGATGTTTTCAAGGTTGGTAAGATCTGACTGACAGGTACCAAAAACCAAGGTAGAAAAATCTTTGTATTGGCTTGTGATGGAGCTTTCTGCATCCAGCTTAAAGAAACCAGCCAAAGAAAAGAAGAAAACTTTTTTTCCTACTTTGTAGCACTTAAGTTCTAAAATCTGGTGCATGACATGCTTTAATCAGGGATGCAAAGGGATTGAGCTGCAGCTGCATCTGAGAACACATTGCCCAGGGTGCATGTGGCATCCTCATGGGTGGCAAATGTGGCACTTTGGTGGCCTGACAGCACCGTGGGGCTGCTGCAGGATTGTTCCATCAATAGGGCATGTCTGTGATCCTTCTCCAAATTTTTGCAAGACAAACTATTGTTTTTAAAAACTGCTTTAAAACCTACATTCTATGGCTGCTGAGATGGACACAGGATATGACCTTCTTGGTTTGGCCCAGACTTTGACTAGCTGTACTTTTTACATCACTGTTTAGCAAATGCAGATGTTTAAAAAGAAGGAGAAGGCTGTTTCCTCTGGAACAAAATCAAAATGCTTTCTTTCTAAAGGAGCACAGGAGCTCCTTTTATAGACTTTTGGTCTGATCCTGGGTTGAAGACAGGGAGAATATTGTGTACATGGGGATGACATGAACAAATTCAAATTGGGGAATCAGCATTTTCCCATAACAAAGATGTGAACCAGCTTCTGGGCAGCAGTTGAAATGCAGATGCAGATTAATTTATGATTGTACTCAGATTTGGGCAGTGGAGACAGTCTGGGTTTGAGCTGAGGACTCACACCAGCACCCAGATGTGGCCTGTGTTGTGTTTGCTATGCAGGACTTGGTGCTTTGAATTTAATACCAGTATAATTTGAGGCATAATTTGCCAATAGAAAGAAAACTCTGCACAGACTCTTGTACCCATTAAGGGTCAGTGATTAGGCTGGGATTCTGGGTCTTTAAAAGTCCTCATGTAAAAACTGAATTGTTTGCTTGCAGCTGTTGGAATTGGATCTTGGTGCCTAATTGAACTCAGGGACAGGCTCTCTGTTATTGTTTTAATTCAATAAATGGCTTGAAAGAGCACTTAGATGGCTTGTGGGGCCCTCCCAGGAGCGGATGTGCTCTGTGAGAGGTGCTCAGCTCCTGCCAGGGCAGTGGAGGATGGAAGTGGCCAGGTCAGCTGTGCTCCCACCTTCTGACCCTCTGCCATCACAGCATGCTCTGCACAGGTCCCACAGCCCGTGGTGATGGTCCTGCCATGGATCCCTGGCTCCAGGGCCACCAGGAGCTGCTCCCTGGGCAAGCCCTGGCAGGAGGGAGAGCAGAGAGCAGAGCACAGCTGGTGTCCTGTGGATCCCTGTCTCTCACCTGCCCTCTCAGGGTGTTGCAGCTGGTTTCACACCATGGGTAGAAGACAGTGACTGCCCCAAACCCACAGCAGCAGGAATATTTACACTGGCTTCAGAAAGAGCTGGATCTAGGTGATTTTCCAGCACCCCTAAGAAGCAGAAATCCAGGTCACAAAAAAGCTCTTACCATCTTGATTTTTAAATTTGCCTTTCTTTCACCCCCTCCAATGTGTCTGCAGAAACCTCTTTGCACCAGGCTACACTGAGACCCACTACAGCCACGCTGGCCAAGCCCAGAGCACCCCCCTGAGCCACACGGTGAGTGCAGAGATCCTTCCCTCCCGTGCCTGCAGGGGACACCGGGCTGGGCTTGGAGAAGCAGGTGAACCTCTTCCTCCCGAGCCTTTTTTTTTTTTTTTAAAGCACATATCCCCACAGCTTAGAGCTAAAGGGGAGGGCAGTCCAGCTTTCTGATCTGGGAGGTTCCAGTGGGAAAGCTGCTCTATCCCCCAAAAATGGTAAAAACATCTTTCTGTTTTGCCTGAGCTCTGTTATGAGAGCCAAGGTCAGCAGCCAGCATTGCTCCCCTCTCTCTGGGTGCTGGGGAATTGTTTATTCCTCACACTGCTCACCCTCTTGCTTTTAGTTTTGCCGCCAAGGACCTTCCCAGCCTTTGGGGAAAACAGCCCCTGTAAGCCAGCTCCCGTTCAATAAAACCCCCATAAATTACTGATCTCACCAGGCTTGGCTGCCTCTGCTGCAGCAGCACAAAGATGTGCATTGGTCACAAAGCAAAAATAAGAGATAAAATCCCCATGAGATCATCTTTCCTACTGCTGCCCCGGGCTGAGGGGAAGGGATACAATGAATATATTGGCGTTTCTGCCCCAAAGCCCCCTTGTCCCTGCCAGAGGCTGCCTTTGTCCCACCAGCTGCCCCTGTGCCCACGGTGTCACCCTCTGTGGGGCTGCAGCCGCGTCCCTTGGGGCACGGCCCGGGGCCGGCTGCCATCCATGCATGGGCAGCTCCTGCTCCAGCAGAAAGCTTTGGGTCTGCAGCCATCCCAGTCCTCCCCTGGGGGATTCTGAGCTCTCCATTTTTGCTGGCAACAAGGAGCTGTTTGACGCTGTTCGATGCCCTGGCACAGGCGGCGCTTGGCAGCCCAAAGGCCAAATTTCGCAGCGGAGTCACGGAGATTTAGCGCTGATAATGAGCTGCCAAAGGCAGCGGAAAGGGAACGCAGCGACCGGGGAGGGTCGGCAGCGCTCGCACGGGACTCGGCGACGCCTCAATTTGTCCCATGGGCCGTGTCCATCCCACCAGCCCCAACCCTGCCTCCTCTGCCTTGCAGGAGCACTGCTTCTACCACGGCACCGTGCGCGGCTGGGAGCGCTCCAGCGTCACCCTCAGCACCTGCCGAGGGCTGCGGTGAGTGCCTGGGGTGCTGGAATCCGGGAATGGCCTTGGAAATACCCCCGGGAATGCCCTTGGAAATACCCCTGGGAATACCTTAAGGAATGCCCTTGGAAATGCCACCAGGAATGGCCCTGGGAATGGCCCTGGGAATGCCTCTGGAATGCCCCCTGGAATGCCTCATGCCTCTGGAATGCCCCCTGGAATGCCTCTGCACAGGTGTTGCCACCGAGCTCTTCTCCCAGCAGCCTGATTCTCTCTAAATGGATGGAGAGCTCTCAATGGCCACCCAGCCTGTCTATAAAAAGGGGCACGCCAGGGAAAATGCAGAATTTGGGGTGTCATTAGTAGCTATGGCCCCCTAAGGAGCTCCAGGACCTTTCCCCCTGTTGCTGCCAGTGTGGACGGGTGCAGTGACTGAGTTTAACTTGAGTTCAAGTTAAACTTGAGCAGCAGCAGAAGAATCTTGTTGGTGGCTCAGGGCTGCATCTGTCACAGGCAGGGACAGGACTCACCATGTCCCAGCCCAGTGCTTTACACTTGGGCAGAAACCTTCTCCACTCTCTCACAGCTGGCAATTTTGTGTGTGTTTTGGGGCAAAGTCTTCAAGTCTGAGCTCCCTCCTGGGCTGTGAGCTTTCTGCTTTCTCCCCAGGTGGTGCCAGGGCTGTGTGTGTGAAACCTTTATTTTGGGAGTGATGGAGCCTTTGGCTGGAAAAGGGAGTCTGTATCCTCAGCCAGGAGTAAATGAAGCAGTTTGTTGTGACCAAGGAGCTGCATTCATTTACACCAGCTCAGAGTTTGTTTCCAAAACATCACACGGGCTTTATTGACATTAGTGGTCATTGCTCTGGAGCCCTGCTGGAAGCTGTGCTGGTGGGACTGGCTCCAGCCAGGAAACAGCCCCTGCCAAAGCAAACCTGAGACATCTCAGTGAGTGTAGCACAGGCCAAAGGGCCTGGTGAGATAACCAGGACAGTGCAGCCACCTGTAGCTTGCAATAAGCACCCCAAAAGCAAAAGCAGTCACAGGTGTGCCGTGCTTCTGCCAGCCTGTGTTTTCCTAGGCTCTGCTTTCCAGAGGGACAGGGACATTCAGAGTGCCTGTACAGAGGCTTCCTGCACCCCTGAGCTCTCAGTGTCTGCTGGCAGCTCTTTGATATCTTTTTCTCACTGCTGGGGAGGCACAGGAGCTGAGCACTTGTGGCTGTTCTCACTCTGAGCCTGCATGGTGTGGGTGGTGCCCATCAGGCCACGCATTTTCTAGAGGGCATCACACACACATTTCCAGCTCTCCTGGCTGTAAGATGCTCATTGAGAAATCTAGAACCATCTGGGTATGTGCATGACCCAGGGAGAACTCTGCTTTTCCTGTTGACAAACAAAGTCTTCACATTTTTCAGGTCTGGTCTGTTAAAGGCAAATTTCTTCTGTTGGCAGAAAAGCTTCCACTGCCCCTAAAGAAAAAGCTGTAAGTTAAACTTCTCAGGTTGCAGCACATGCTCCAATAGCCTCTCAATGTGTGAGGCCCACTGAATGGATTTTAATATATGGAAGGTCAGAGATTTCCCCCTCTGAACTCAAAATATTCCCACCCTTTTAATTAATGAACTGCCTGGCCTGGTAAGGATAAGTGTCTTGCCAGAGTCAGATGGGAGCTCAGCAGCAGCAGAAGGATTTGTCCCCAGTTGCTGTCATAGTAATCAACTTTCCCTTTTATTGCTTCCCCTTTCAACAGAGGACTCATCATACTGAGCAGCAATTCCAGCTATATCTTGGAGCCAGCTCCTGACAGCCCAAACCAGCACTTGATTTACAGGGTGGACAACCTGAGGTTGCAGGGAGGAGCTTGTGGCTACCAGGGCACTGTGGATGCAGCTGAAGATTGGCTCAGGAACTTCACAAGTGGGATGAAATCACCAGGCCAGAGGGTGAGCAGGGCTCAGTCTGAGTCCATGCACGATGCTCCAAATATCCCACCTGTTCCCAGCCCTGCTGTCCCCTAGGAGCATAGCTGAGAAAGTGAAATGGAGAGCATTTAAGAGGGTTTTTAGCAAGCTGGTTGTGAAATGGTGGCTCCAGCAGGGAAGTCAATGAGTGCTGGGGACTGTGGTGGGCTGTAGCTGTTCCTACATCCCATGGAGGAACAAAAGCTGGGCTGAGGACAGGCTTGTGGGCACCTGCTGTAGCTACACTGACCTTGGTGCCCTAAATCAATCACAATCACATCAATCACCCTGTGCATGGGGTGGGGTGAACAGTCAGTGAGAAACAAACTGGGAAAAATGACCTCTACATATATTTTGTGAAGAGATTCTTGGGGAATATTGGGGGACTAATGCAATAACCCAGTGTTGCTGCTGCTGCAGGTGAAACGGGACACTCTGCAGGCTACAAAGTATGTGGAGCTCCTGCTGGTGGCTGATTATGCAGAGGTAAGAAATGGGATTTATTATATCCAAGGAGCACTGGGCACAGAGCATCCCACCTGCAGCATCCCCTGGGGCAGGGAGGGATGCTGAGGCTCAGCAAGTTTTCTCTTGCAATCCCAGTGGTTCTCAGTGGACAGGGAGAGCTGTGTCTTGGTCACTTTTGTCCTGGTAGCCACCACTGGCCCAGGGAGAGATCCAGATTTGGATGTGGGCTGAGGTCAGTTCTGGTCTCCCAGGGTGGCAGTGGTCAGTCCTAGTTATGGCTGGGAGAGTCTGCCTTCAGAACAGGGAAATTTGGGGGGTTTCCAGGAGTGATGTGCTTCTAACTGCAGTACACTTAATCTCTAGAGAAGATAACCATGATGATGCTCTGCTCTGAGCTGCTAGCAGATACATAAATAGACATTTTTAAGGCTCCAGATCACAGAATAGGTCTGGGAGAAGTAGAGTGGAGTCAGCAATCCCTCCCCCATCCCCAGCCTGGACAGGCCAGACACACTGACAGTGCAAACCACACAGTGTTTTACTGATTGTTTAATCTCCAGCACAGACGGGAGCCAGGCTGGTCCCATCCATAATTTACAACTTGAAACTCCAGTAGGGAAAACCACACAGTGCTCTGGGCTATAATTTATTCTGAACAAAGCTAAAGAGGCAGAACCTATTTTGGTTTCTCTGTTAGGCAGCAGGACACCAGGGAAACTGAGAAAACACATAATACCCAGGAACTGCCATATGTTGTTCACCATTCGATCAGAGAAACTGGGACAGAGGCTCACAGTGTTGTTCTTAAATGCCCTTTCCTTGCTGAGTCCCTCACTAAAAGGAAAGTTGGGTTTTGTCCTCTGTTAAACAAAAATCTGAACATTTTGCCACTTTAACTCTTTGAGCCAGTTTGCTAAAATTACCTCATTCATTGCCAAGTGGTTTAAACAGGCAAATTGGTTGGATGAGTGAGATGTGATGAGAGGTCCAGCAGCCTTGACCTCAGACATGAAGTCCTGTTATCACATATTTCACCTGGCACATTTGCCAGTTCTTTGTCAGCCCCCAGCTCTGGGGACACTGATAAGTTTGGGTTGCTTCACTGTGCCACCACTTGAGTAGCATCACTGCCATCGTGTGCCAGGGATAAATTCTGAATATACTTGTACAGGTGGGCTTAAAATCAGATGTGCAGTGCAGGGAGACTTCACTTCATAGTTACCTTCTCATTTCCAGAATAATGTGGCTCATTTTAACACATTTCATCTCTTTGTAGTTGCCTTTGTGCTGCCTGACATGTTCATTTTGTTCAGTTTCAGAAACATCACTTCAGCATCGAAGCAACAAGGCAGAAATTAGTGGAGGCTGCTAATTATGTAGATAAGGTGAGACTGTGTGTGTGTGAAAGGAGGAAAGCAAGGCCCAGATCATAAAATATGAGAATTAATTGGCCAGGGGAAGGCTGGCTTTTTGGGAGAGAGAATAATGTTTTGGCAGTTCTCCCCAGTGACTTGGGGAGAGTGTCTGCCAAACAATTGTGTTGTTGCAAATCCCAAACAGGGTGGGAGGATCTCCATTCCTTGAGCCAGCATGAGCACCTTGTGTTTTACTGCATTTCTGTAAAAACTGTTACCTAAGTAATGCTTTTTGAAAAGGGGCTGAGGTATTCACTTGAAATGGTAGAAAACCTGGGAAGTAGAACTGGAAGGGGCTTTCAGAAGTCATCCCTGCAGTGCTGTTGAAGTAAAACTTCTTTATTTTTCAGATCTACTTCCTTTCTGCTCCCCTTAAACCCCTTCCACCACTCCCTTCACCCCATTACTCATGAATACTTCTCCTGTTTGTACTTGACATGGCAGAAGTGCAAACAGGAGAAGGAATTTTGACATATTGGAATATAAAACATGATGTCAGTCTTCAGTGTTTGTTTCTTCAGATTATGTCTTTGCCAGTCATTCAAACATGAAAGCTCAATGTCTCTGTTTCACTTTGAGTTTAGGTGGTTGCACATTTCTGTCTGCAGAGCTCAGCACTAAGCTGAAATGCATTTGCAGAGGGAGCATCTTCTCTGGACATGTGAATCTCTAGTTGCAATTAGCAGTATATATTTGAGATTTAAACCACAGTAAAATACCTTTGTGGTCCTCATTTTATCATCTCTTTTCTTTTCTGTATCTTAGTTTTACAGGGCCTTGAATATCCGGATTGCCTTGGTGGGGCTGGAGATCTGGAATTATGGGGATAAATGTGATATAACAGAGAATCCCTACTCCACCCTCAAGTCCTTTCTGGCCTGGAGCAGCAAAGAGAGGCTGCACAGAAAACATGATAATGCCCAACTAATCACGTGAGTGCTTCTGACAAGTGGGTTGGGTGGGTGGGAAATCAGTTTTTGTACCATGATATCCTTCCAGGATTCAAAGTGGCTTTGTGGAAAGCATGAATTGCTAACCCACCCCACTGACACACAGAGCCCTGGTGCTGGGAGCCAGCTGATGGTGGCCTGTGACTGATGGGCCACTGATCCCTCAGGGCCAGCAGCCTGGCCAGCAATGCAGATGGCATTGGAAGAAAAATTTGCAGCAGCTCTCAGATGCTCTTATCTCTTCCATGGAAATTCATCCACCAGGATGAGTCAGAGGACCTGTAGGGTTGAAATGCAGAGAGAAAATGCCTTTTTTCATTGTTTTCTTTGGTTGGATTTTTTTCCCTTTAACATTACTGTATTTCCTCTCCATCTGGTCATGTCCTGAGCATAATTTCCAGGGCCACAAAGATTTCAGGGTGGTGCAGAATTCCAGCTCAGAGGCTGGAGCAGACCATTGCTGCACCTCAGAGGTGTTACCTACCACCCCCTCCAATCCCCAAATCCCAGGCTGGCAAATATCAGGCTTATGGTAAATTAATTACCCACAAACAGTACTCAGCTAAGGATCCAGAGCTGGTCTTTTCTGTGCTTGTTGCCAAGCTCAGCAGGAGCACTTTTTGGAACCAAACCATTATAAAAAATAGGATTGTCTGGCTGGCCCACAAAGCAGAGTAGCAGTCCAAGATAAACAGACCTAAAGGCTTTGTAGCTCTGCTATGATGTCCTGCTCTGGAAGACACTATAAAGGCAATGTGTCCCCTGACCCTGTGTAGGGAGCTGTGTGCTGCAGGGTGCATTTCTCTGCCTGCCTCCTCGAGTGCCTCAGTGCCATTTCATGCTCTTTCTGGTTGATTTTAGGGGTGTGCCCTTCAAAGGTACCACAGTGGGCTTGGCTCCCGTGATGGCCATGTGCTCTGACTTCCAGTCAGGAGGAGTAAACATGGTAAGTAATTGCCAATCCCCAATATAAAGCTTCTTGCCAGCAGTGAATACACAGGAGAGATGCCTCCTAAAGGCCAGGGAGAAAATCTTTCCTGTCAAGTTCTCCCCTCACCTGCTTATAGGGAGGAATACCTCCAGTATTTATTTTCTACATGTACAAATGAGAAATTCCCTTCACCCCATCGACCCAGAGGTGCACAGGACAGGCACAGGTAAAATGCTGATGTGCCTCTTTGACCTTGCACAGGACCACTCTGATAATGCCATTGGAGTTGCTGCTACCATTGCCCATGAGATGGGACACAATTTTGGCATGAATCATGATTCTGCTGGCTGCTGTACCACCCCTGCAGCAGATGGGGGCTGCATCATGGCTTCTGCAACTGGGTGAGTTCATCCCCACGGGCTCAGGGAGGAATGGGAAGGGCTTTGTTACAAGAGCCTTGGTGGAGTAAGAGCCAGAGATGTAGAGTGACAGTGGGTTTGTTGCTGCCTGCTGGAGTCAGTGTTTATAGATAAAAATTTGCTGGACATACCCTGGGGCATGGGGCAGTAGCATTTTGCTGATTCCCAAGGAACTGATTCCTGCCTGAGACTGGCCTTAGGTGATGGCAGCATTTGAAGGTGGAGCTCTGAACTGTTGGGTAAAAGGTAAATTTTCCTGTTCCCTTTTCTTAAGAATACTCCTTGGTTTCTGAGAGCCTGTGTTTAACAGGAAAGAAGTCAGTGAGAGAAAGGGGAAGCAAGAGTGGGTCTGGAAGCCCATAGGATTTCAGAATTTGATTTTGGTTGAGGAAACATAAAAATTTCTACAATTCAGTCACGAAACATACCAGATGAACTCATACACTTAAAGCCACATTCACCATTTACTCAAGCCTTCCTCTGTTTGAACAGATTTTTTTTTTCATAGGCATCATCTTTTGTGTGTATCATTTCCTCCAAAACCATTTGTGTGAGAAGTGAAAGCACAGTGGCATGCAAGCAGAGCACACAACATCCACACAGATGCACAGCCACACATGGAGTGCACAGGCATTGTAGCAACAGAAATTAATAATTTTTGTCACAAACAATATTCACATTCTTCAAAATGAGGTGGTAGATAGGAAAAATTAAATATTATTTTTAGCAGTTAGGCTCATAGGGAGTTATTCACAGGCTGAGTGCTGAATTCTCAGGCTTGTTCAAGCAGTTGGGAATAAAGCACAGCTCCAGTATTGAGGAGGAGAGGACAGCCATGCTTGTGAGCAATCACAGTCAAATATAACTCAACATATTTTGGTTCTACAAAGTTATTTTGTAAGGCAATCATATTATTAAACAATCTTGTAGTGCAGGCACAGGAAATCACCACCTGCTTTAGCACAACTCCAGGAATTTCAGGGGGACACCTGTGTCCTTTGGCACTTGTCAGGATTTGCATGTGCTCCTTTTTGCTTCTCTAAACCATTGCCCAGACCTGGCTTCATGTTTTTCTACCCTGTCTCTGTTCAGGCACCCATTCCCCAAGGTGTTCAACCAGTGCAACAGGCAAGAGCTGGAGAAGTATCTGCAGTCTGGTGGAGGGATGTGTCTCTCCAACATGCCAGACACCAAGAGAATGTATGGTGGAGGGAAATGTGGGAATGGCTACTTGGAAGAGGGAGAGGAGTGTGACTGTGGAGAGGTGGAGGTAAGATCCAGATCCAACCATCTGGGGTTTAGTGGGACACATTTTTTTTTAATTATGTATTTTGAAAATACAGTTTTGTGATCTGTAATCAGCTTTTTTTTTTTCTGCAGGAGACATAAGTATCTTCCCTGTATATAAATGTAAATCAAGGTTCTAAAATATTACATCTGACTTCACAGTGTGTGGTACAATCTCCCCAGAACTCAGGGATGGTGTGGTCCAGGGCTGAACAGAGGTGATTAAAACTTCATTTGAAAAGGAGATGAAAAAGTGATCTTAGGTCACATAATCACAGATTAATTTAGATTGGAAAAGATTTCCAAGATCATCAAGTCCAACCTGTGACCCATCACCACCTTGTCAAAGGAACCACAGGACTGAGTGTCACATCCAGTCATTTCTTGAACACCCCCAGGGACAGTGACTCCACCACCTCCCTGGGCAGCCCCTCCCAATGCTTAACAACCCTTGCAGTGAAAAAAATTCTTCCAGATGTTGCAGCTTCATATAGAAATTCACTTTACCTATGGCTCCACTCCTGTTAAGGATGGGGCTTCTCTCAGCACTGCATCTCACTTCTGCAAATCCATCCTTTGCCTCAAAAGAGAACAGGGAGCTGGAAGCAGCAGCCCAGACTCTCCAGATGTGATGAGCACAAGCAGTTGTATCCCATCAGAGGGGCCTTGTGCAGTGCTGGCACTCAGCTCGTGCTGGGTACCCTGAGATACCCTGGAAGGGAGGGTTTTACTTTGTGTGTCACCCACTGTGAGTGAGAACACATCAGTGCCTGCTCAGATCTGCCCTGTGAACTCTGCTGCACTTCTCTGCCTTCCAGGACTGCAGGAACCCTTGCTGTGACCCCAGGACCTGCTCTCTGAAGCCTGGTGCTGAATGTGCCCATGGCAGCTGCTGCCATCAGTGCAAGGTGGGGGCCCTGGGTTTTCCTGAGAGGAAAGGGAATAACAGGGGTTACTCTGGAAACTGGAGGGGGAAGGGGAGAAAACACGGCCAAATATGGAGTTTAACTCCTCACCTGGTTTGGTTTGTCTTCAGGTGCAACAGCCATGAGTGTAATCAAACTAGTGGGGTTCTTTCTTCTGGCTGATTAAATTGACTCCCCTGGTGTCTTAAGATGAGCTGTGAGTGCTGCTGGAGTGAAGTCACACTGCCTCTCTTGAACACAGGGATAAATCAGAGCTGATATTTCTCTCCATTGGCTCTAGAAGAAATCTAGACAGAGCTCTTGGAGCCAACCCTTCCTCCAGGGATTGGGCTGGATGCTTTGTTTGCTCTGAACCCTCTTTTCTGGGGTGCAGCTGAATCCCTTTAGCTCTGGTGTTTGCTGAAAAACTGCTGGCAAAGAGCAGTTTTGTCTTAGAATGACTTTCCTTAGAATGACTTTCCTCATTTCTTAGAATGATCTTTCCTTAGAATGACTGGTTAAAATGTGTTTGTTGTTTTGGAGCCAAAGATCTCAAATTTGACAACAAATTAACTCAAAAACGAACATGGGGAAAACATTTCTCTTAAGCTCATCTTTATGTTTGCACACTGACTGCATGCTCTTACTGCCCTATCCTGAGCAAAATGAGGAAAACAATTTCCAGAAATCCACCTGGACTCACTTGGAACAAGCTCCCAGATGTGACTGTGAATGCCCTTTGTTCTCCACGTGTGTGGTGGACAAGAGCAGAATGAACTGAGTAAACTCATAAGCAAGGGAGACAATAAGTTATGCATCAGGAAAATGTCTCCAGCAGAAATGACAGAAACAAACTTTCCAAACCAGGGAGGGTTTTGAGAACAGATTCCACAAACATCTGTCAGAAATGGTTCAGGTAAATTGGATCCTACCCTAGGGGAGAGTGAGATGGATCAGTGTCCCCATGAGGTCTGGCAGCCTTACATTCCATGCATGATCTCATTGCTACCTGGGGAAGGGATGCAGTCATTAATTGTCACTAATTGTATTCTACACAGTTCCCCCAGCTAATGAAGTCCCAGAGGCACGAGTCACTGCTGACCTCAAAAACCCTCAGACAAGGAGGACACAGTGACACACACAGGGTTCTGCCTTATCTACAGACATGAAACCACAGAGGAGCCAAGCAATAATTCTGGGTTTTCCCCACTGTCTCTTTTTAGCTGATGTCCCCAGGAACTCCCTGCAGGAAGAGGTCAGGACTCTGTGACCTCCCAGAATTTTGCACTGGCGAGTCCCCGTTCTGCCCCCCCAACTCCTACCAGATGGATGGGGCTGCCTGTGATGGAGGAAAGGCTTACTGCTACAGTGGCATGTGCCTCACCTACAGGGACCAGTGTGTGCAGCTCTGGGGACCTGGTAAGGACACTGCCTGCACCACATTGCCAAGTACTTCCAAGGTGTCTGGGACCTGCAAGTCACAACCTGCTGGCCTTTGAACCAGCAAATGCTCTGCTCCTGCTGCTCCTCACCCTGCTGTTCCTCACCCTGAGCAAGGCAGGAGCACCTTCCATACCTGCTGTCAGCAGCAGAGCCTGAGCAGCCTTTTCTCCTGCCTTACTCACGTGGAGGAGGCAGCAAAAAGTTTCCCCTGCTCCAACCATTCCAGAAAAAGGACAAGTGAGTGGTTGGCATGGGGTGGGATGAAGCAGCCACTTGAGTCTCTCCCATGCAGGAGCACAGCCAGCACCTGATGCCTGCTTTGAGAAGGTCAATGCTGCTGGAGACATCTACGGGAACTGTGGGAAGAACATCTACGGGAATTACAGGAAATGTGACATGAGGTACAAAGCAGAGGGGCAGCCCAGGGTTGCTCAGTGGAGAAGATGTTTTTATATGTTACAAAATTATGGGCCAGGAGGTAAAACTGATCCATGCATTGGTTCACTCCCTCCCTCTGCCTTCTGGGAAACCAGCTGCATCTTTGTGGGACTTGGAGCCTTTACAGCTGAAGCTCTCAGCTCGCCATTTTCAAACATCTAGTTGGTATTCTTCCAAAGCAACAGAAGAGGGGGATTTTTTAAATCCATAAGATAAATTGTAGCTTTATAAGTGAGTCAAAACTTTTTAGTCTTAATTCTGATTTTGTTGAGCCATCCATGGGGACATCCCCCACCCATGGGGACTGTGGGGTGGTACCATCAGTATCCATCAGATAACTTTTGGGGAGGTGCATGATAACATCATTGATATTTCTCTCCATTGGCTCTAAAAGAAATCTAGACAGAGCTCTTGGAGCAAACACTTCCTCCAGGGATTAGGCTGGATGCTGTCTTTGCCCTGAACCCTCTTTTCTGGGGTGCAGCTGAATCCCTCGTTTAACAGTGACTCAGCACTGCTGCTTTAATTTACATTTGGACTCATGTCCGCAAACATTCAGCAAGCCAGGAATAATCACTTTATCCTTTCCTTTGACATCAGAGATGCTAAATGTGGGAAGATCCAGTGCCAGAGCTCAGCTTTCAAACCCCTGCAACCCAATGCAGTGGCCATAGACACCACTGTGAACAGGCAGCGCTGCCGGGGCACCCACGTGTACAGATCCGACAGCGAGGAGAAGGAGATGCTGGACCCTGGCCTGGTGTTGACAGGAACAAAGTGTGGGAGCCATCATGTAGGTACAGTTCTGCCTGGAGTGGCTTGGGGGAGGCTCAGAGTATCACTTTTCCACCCAGAATGTGCTTTGTGGTTGTCAAGCTATTAATCTTTTATGTCTAATGATCTTCTAGGAGGTTTCTGTATTTGTTGGAAAAGTAATTCCTTAGAGGTTTTGGAGAAGGACACACACCAAAGGCTTTATATCTCTGCCAGATGAAGTTCAGGGCCAGTGCTAAATCTAGGATTTGCTAAATGGTTGAAGTTGTCTTGCTTAAGGATGAGACACAGTTGGAACCAAAGACCTGTGAGAGCCCCTTCAGGGACTTGCCACATGGGCATGGCCAAGCTGTGGCCAGCTGAGCTCCCACTTCTCTCTGATTCCCAAGGACTGGGATTTGGGGTAGTGATTAACAGTTTGCTTGGGAACCAGCTTAATTCATTTCCTGTTACTCTGCCCAGGGAGTTAATTAGTTGTATTTCCAAGTCACAAGATAGCACAAGGCAGTGATGTGGCAGCTAACCCAGAGAGCTTACACTGAGTTTTTGGATGCTTTCTGTGCAGGTTTGCTTTGAGGGCCGCTGCCAGAACATGTCCATCATCTTTGATTCTGAGAGCTGTAGCAAGAAGTGCCATGGACATGGAGTAAGTGTCTTCTTTTTCATCTCCATTCCAGGCTGATACAGGATGGGTTTCCATTCTTCTGTGGTTGCTTGTTCAGCTCAGTTCTGATACCTTCCTTAGGTTTGCTCTGGACTTTGACTTTTTAGCTATCAATTTGAATATTTCTTTCCTGTTTGATGCATTTTCTGGTTCATGAAAGTCCCTTTGACATAGGATTTAAGGAGGGATATGAATTGCAATAAATGAAAAAAAAAGGAGTAATCTTAAAGAAAAATATCCTGGGCCCAGTTCAGATTGAATAAAAAGTATTAGACATACTAAAGAAAAAACATAGAAAAAAGTAACATTTAGGGCAGTTTATCCCAAATTGCTTCCACTCCCTGAAGAGAAGAGTTTCCAGGCACTCAGCTCCCACTGGAGTGTCTCCTGTAGTGTTTAGTTCAGCAAGGGCTGAGTTTGTTTTCACTTGCAGGTTTCTTAGTAGCTTCCACTTGAATCTCTCAATCTTCCCACTCCAGGTGTGCAACAACAACAAGAACTGCCACTGTGACCAGGGCTGGGCTCCCCCCTTCTGCAACAAGGAGGGGACAGGAGGCAGCTTGGACAGTGGTCCCCCTCTGCCTGAAGGTGAGAGGGACCAGCTCTGCTATGGGGCCACTTCAGAAGGACTTGAGCTGGTTGGGAGCAGAGAGTTTTCCATTTAACAAACTCCATTTTCTTGTCCTCAGGTTCTTCAGCAGTTGTGATAGCTCTGGCAATCCTGGCTCCCATTCTCGTCCTCACAGGAATCTTTTTGTTCTATTACCTGAAATGCTGGAGTAAATTTACCATCTGTTCTCTAAAGAAGACACCTCAGTTCAGGTAAGGTGCCTTGTCTCCTTGTCCCCCCTCCTGCCAGGACAGAAGAGACATTGCAAATGCTGTGAGGAATGTCACTAAATTGATTTGTTGGTGTAGTCACTATTGGCTTCTCATTTTTTCACTCCAGTGAAGATAAAATAGTAAATACAGGAAAATAAAGGAGAAAACATATCAAGACATTAACACCCTTCTTTTTGTTTCTCTCATTGTCAGTGACACCTCTGGAACTGGGCATGCAAACCCTGCCTTCAAGCTGAGAACCCCCCAGCAGCAGAGGAAGGTAGGGGCAGGGTCCTTCCACCTGCAGGGCAGAGATGCAGCTGCCCCAAGGTGTGGGATGGGATTTCCCTGGAATTAGGGAATGGTTTTATCAAAGGATGGGAAAAGGAGGCAGACATCACCCATGGCTGAAAGTCAGTGGTAGCTGAGTGTAGCACCTGCTCCTGGAGATTTCCTCAAAGGCAGGAGCTGGGATTTGACCAGGCTCCTGTGGCTGCTTGTCTCTCCTGCTGAATCCTTTGTTGTCACATCCCCCATCTCAAAACTGGAGAAATGGCAAACCCTGGGTTTATTTGCAGGTGTCACACTGATGCCTAGATTACTCTGTTCTCATGATTTCCATTTCTGCGTCATGATCCCAAGTTGTCCCAGTCCATCTAACCAACACCTACCAGACACACACACACATACTGGTGTTGCACACACACATACTGGGGTTACACACACACATACTGGTGTTACACACACACACACACTGGTGTTACACACACACATACTGGTGTTGCACACACACATACTGGTGTTACACACACACATACTGGGGTTACACACACACACACACTGGTGTTACACACACACATACTGGGGTTACACACACACATACTGGTGTTACACACACACATACTGGGGTTACACACACACACACACACTGGTGTTACACACACACATACTGGGGTTACACACACGCACATACTGGTGTTACACACACACATACTGGTGTTACACACACACACACTGGTGTTACACACACACATACTGGTTTTACACACATACGCACGCACACGCACACACACACACACGCACATACTGGTTTTACACACACACACATACTGGTTTTACACACACACATATTGGTGTTGCACACACACACACATATTGGTGTTGCACACACACACACATACTGGTTTTACACACACACACACACACACACATATACGGGTGTTGCAGGCAATATTTTCCACTCTGTGGCTCAGAGACCTCATGTATATTCTCAGAAGTGTCGCAGCGAGTACAAAGGGTGGTATGAAGTGGAAATACATGAGGATTTGTGGTTTTTTCTGCACAGGTGATTGGCTTCCCTGAAATCCCACCCAAGCCTCCTTCTCAGCAAGCTCCAGGGCTCCAGATGAGCAGGCAGCAGCCACCCCCCTTCCCTGGCAGCCAGAGCTGCAGCAGGGGGCAGCCTGTGGGGCCGGAGCTTCCCAAGGACATTCCCCACAGGACACCCCCGAGCAGGCCAGCACCCCCTGCTCCCAAACCTCCAACCTCTCAGGTATGGACTCGTGCTGCTGTCCTGTAGGTGCTGTTTGATGGCAGGTTTGTTCTGGTGAGGCCTCTCACCCTGGGGGAACTGTTAGTCTTGACCCAACCTGACCCCATCTTATGTGAGCTTCCTGTCCACGAGGTCATTTTGAAGGCTAAAAGGAAATATTTATTCTTTTGCTGGCAGCTCTGTTCTAAACTTACTATGGACCCCACATTCTTATTGGAAAGATGGTAAATCACTAAGACTGACATCAACCCATTTTGCAAAATAATATTATTATATTGGGGCCCTCAAAGAAGCAAAGGGCCAGCTACAGCAGGTAGGGGGAGACTGGTTCCCATGCAGTCTCTCTCTGAAGGACATAGAGGAAAACAAACCCTGTGGAGCAAAATCTTAGGGAATGGGGTTTGTTTCTAGTCCATTGTTCCCGTGAACAGCCAGCACTTCAGCAGGAAAGAAAACTAAAACAAAAGCAGGAAGCTGAGTGCTGTCAGTAAGGAATAGGTATCCTTCCCAGCTGCTTGTTGACAAGTTCCCCATGATCTCCTTTGTGTTCCCTTCTCAACACATCCAGTCTCTTTATCTCAGTCACCCTTATGAGATGGAACACTTTTCATAGGATTTCCACAACAAACCTGGCTGTTTCTGGGTTAGTGGAGAGCCACGAGTTGGGCAAGACAAAGGGAAAATAATTAATGTCACTTTTTGCTTCTTGCATTGGCCTTCCTGGATGTTTGCAGCGTCTGCCAGATTTGCTCTCTTGCTATTCCTATAGGAGCTCTTCAGACCTGGCAGTCAGTGGAATTTAGTCTGCCTTGTCCTTCCTGGAGTCACAGGGCAAGATCCTTGGAGAGCAATAGATCCCCAAGCCATCAAGCATTGCCTTTATGCATAGTCTGAGGAGACTGCAGAGGTTTTGGGTGCCCTCCAAGTCATGAGTGCAGCTGTGTTTGTTAAATCAACACCTGTAAGGCAGCAGCTTAGCACAGAGCCTGAGCAACAACAGGCAATTGGCTCTTGTGGGGGTAACTTCTCCCCCTGGGACATGCTTTCCACTGAAATTCATTAGATGAATGGAAAATATAATGCTCTGAGCATCCTATTAGGGACAGCTGTGTGCACAAACAAATAATAACTGCTTGTGGGTCCATGTGTGTTTGTATGGGCACAAGAACATGCACATATATAGTGTTTACAGGCATTGTATAGGCAAACAAACACTGAGTGTATGTGTGTGGAACTTGCTTCCAGCCATGAAGTGCATCAGTTAAAGTGACTAATTAAAAAGGCTCTGGAACACAGGTTACCTATTACTTCCAAAACTTAAGGTTTAAATTCAAAACTATTTTTTTCTTCTGTAGGATATTTCAAGGCCCCGGCCACCCCAGAGAGCTCTGCCAGCGAATCCCATCCCATCCAGGTCCAGAGGCTGGCAGGGGAGCAGCCCTGCTGTCCCACTGCCCCCTGGGCACAGCAGAGCCCCTGGGCACCTCCAGCCTGTGGCAGAGGTAGGCACTGGGAAGGGTGGTGGGAAGCACCGCCTGGAATTCACCCCTGGGGAATAAAAACACTCCAAAGGGAATATCAGCCTGCAGAACACCTTAGTGCACAGCACAGGGGGGTGGATGCAGAGAGGCTGTGGCTTGGTCACCTTTATTGCAGGGGTCTCTGGTTTTACCTGTTTCATATTAAGAATTTAAAAAGTTGAGCAAAACAGTGAATTTAGTCCTCCACAGCCCTGAACACTTCCTCAGGCAAGGCATTTGTGTGAGTGGGGCAGAGCAATGGGGTCAAGGGCTGTGGGACCCAGAAGTGTTAGTGAAGAGCAGCAAAACATGAAGATTCACACAAGACTTGAAGATTCCAGTAAAAAACAAAAATTCTTTCCAGCCTCTCTAGCTGTGGCTAAGGAGATGCATTCTCTGCAGGGAGTGTTGCACAAAAATATCCTGAATACAGGACTTAATAAGGGACTTCTAGGCACTGAGTTCAGTGCTCTGCAAACACAAAACATCTCCACACAGCACAGTTATGTGTCTCCAGCCTGCAATATACTGGAAGCCAGCTGTGGGAAATGGAGAAAACTGCAGGAACCTCCTTGTGGGAGAGTTCCCATGTGATGCACTGGGCTGTGGATGCAGACAGGCTGTGCAGACAGACTAACATCAGCTCCAGGAGAGGGCAAGGATGGTGCTTGTTCTCCCATCAGTGCTCACTCCTCTTCTTTCCCCCTTTTTCCATCTCACCCAGGGTGTTGGTGCCTGGAGAGCTGGAGCAGTGAACAGCTTGCACGTGGGACAGCCAGGCTCCCGTGGGCATTCCTGAGGCAGCCTGTTCCTGGCCTTCATCACCAAAAACACTCTCACACCTTCACTGCCAAGGACAGTGCCTCAGTTCCCCTCCTCCTGCCCCAGCCCTGCTCCCTCTGTGACTCACCAGGCATGGCAGGGGTGCCCCAGGTACACGCCAGGCTCAGCTGGGCCCTCTCTGCCTTTTCCACGTAGAGATGACTCGTTTGTACGGTATTTAAATATTGTTGTGCAATATCCACTGCAGGGATGGGGGTGATGGGGGTTTCCACGTGTTTTTAATCAGTTATTTAAGTATTACCAGGGAGAACAAGCTGTGAGTGCAGGTGCTGGCCTTGATGGGCTTTCATGTGAGCCCTGTTGGCTTCCTCAGCCCCCCCAGGCAGCTGCGGCAGCATATTGGTGCTATACAGAACCCACTGCCTCTGGGGAGAGCAGCTGGTGATAACATTCTTCAGTTTATTCTCTGTTTACAGGGGGTGGCAAGTGGGGCCCCAACAGGGAGCCAACCATGGAACTATAATTTGTGGGGCCACTGTGGATTTTGGTCAGCTTTAGCAGAGGGGATTATTTTTTATTTTGTTATTTTCCCCATGTAACCCTCTTCAGCAGGAACATTGCAACCATTCGCTTGTCTTGCCTTGGTGCTGTAAATCCCAAAAGCAGCCCCAGCACGGCCCACGAGCTCCAATCCAGGTCATTAGGACACACTGAAGGTACGACAGGGCAGCTCTGGCCCAGATGCAGAGCAGAAGGCCAGCAGGAAGCTCAGCAGAAGGCAGTGCTGAGGCCCCTCTGCAGCGCGCGGTACCGGCAGCAGGAGATGTGTGTAACTCAGCATGGGCTGTCTGCTCCCCAGACCACTGATAAACCTACCTGGAAAATGCCCAGGCGGTGAGACAGCTGAACTATTAACACAACACATGGTGCTTTTGTAGGGCAGCTCTCTTACTCCAGGCTTTTTCTCCAGGCCATGGATGGAGAGAGCTGTCTGTGTGCACTTTAAGCAGCTGATGGTTCTGACCCTGAGGACCCTCCCTTATGAATTTAGTTTTTTCTTCTCATAATAGTTTGGCTTTTGTATGTGTTTTTGGAATTTTTTTTCCTCAGGATTTTAAAATAAGACCTTCTGTTATGCCAGATTTTTTTTTTCCTTGAAATTATTTCCTAGGAGAACACAGGGAAATCTGGAGCTGCAGTTACAACAGTCCTCTTGTGTCTGATTTATATGGACAAATCCTCAAAGAGCATGACTGCTGCTCCACATGTGAGAAACTGTATTATTGGCATAAAGAAAACGAGTCTTGTTTGCTGGTTCTCTTTCCCTAAGATCTACTCATTAAAGAAATCCCAGATAAACCCCAAGAACTCATTAAATTTGTAGTTATATGTAGTAGTGTATCTGTAGGATGACTTAAGTCACATTAGTTTTCACAACTTTACTACCTCTTTCTCCACAAGGAAACAGTTCACATGGTGTGTCTTGAAATTCTCACAGATTATTCCTTATCTTACCAATTTTAGACTTTTTCTTACCTTCTATGTGCCTGGAAAACAAACCAATCTAAAAAACTTCCTTCTGAAATAAGGCAGGGCAAGTAAAAGACAATAGCTCTCTAATCTTTGTCTTTTTCAATAGCTGGGGTATATTACATTTAAAAATGTGTATTCAAACAACCCCCAAACTTGTTTCTTGGTATGTAATGGCAGGTTTGGCTGCTCACAGTGCAGCAGGACTGTACAAACACTGTAATTGTTGATTCAACCACAAGAACTTGATCTCATAGCTGAGCCCTCACTGAGGGCAGCAGCACTTCTGCTCCAACCCCTGATCTTCAGCAAATGGCCACTAAAAATCACTAAAATTATTTTCACTGAATTTCATGTGAGCATGGGTTCAAGGTTTCAAAAAATGCCCCTGGACACACAATGCTCAGAGAACAACTGGACGTGCCCAAACTCTAATAGAAAACTTTATTGCTGGAATATCACAAAAATCTCCAAAAGGTAGTTTTAGGTAAGTCCTTTTAAATTTTCATGTGTGCAAGTTAAGTGATTGAGACCAGGGGAACTGCAGGAGGAGTTAAAGATGGTAAAACCTGATTTTTTGAAAGATAATATTACTTGGGAGAACTTATAACAAATGCATCTCACTTTCTCCTATGTCCACATGTTAATGGTTTACAACAATGCTCTCTATGCATCTATGCAAATACTTGAAGAATGCAATTCATTGTGCCTTTTGCCTAGTTTTAATAAAATTTGTTTGTTGTCATTAACAAATACTCTTTCACTGTCTATTATTTCATTACCTCAGTTCAAATCTTCATTTTCTACATGGCATTTCTCCAGGGATGGCGGGATTGCTTTAATGAAATGCATTTCTGGAGTGAAGAAAGATGAGTCCCATTTACAGCCATTTTCTAAAAGAAAATGCACCAAGCATCACACTGATTAGGATGCCAAAACCAAAGCTGGAGTGAGTGACTTGGGTTATTTTCTGCCACCAAAGGAGGTCGCTGCAGTTTTACTCTGCTCCAGATGCTCTTTCTGTTGTTCTCAGCTGTCCCTCAGCCTCTTTATCCTTTAGGGCTACACTTGTAAGATGAAGTAATGAAAAAATTTCAGATCCACCTGCAACTTTTTTTTTTATTTCGAAAAAACCCTTTATTTCCCTTTCCACATTCCAAAAAGATAGCACTGAAATGTTATTAAAATAGGAGATTGCATTGTCCTCTCTCCCAAAGCCCCACAATATATTTACTCAATGATGCTCACACCCAGGTATAATCAGGTGAGCATCTCAGAGGACAGCAGGACACCTTATGGGGCTCAAAGAATTTGGGGGGTTTTCCAAGCTCAAGATATTTCCTGAGAAAAAAAAATACTTTATATTTACAGCCACTTGGTCTTTCAGACTGAAAAAATTGTCACAAGAAGTCTTGGAGTCAGTGGTAGAGTTTCTCTTGACATGGGGTTTACTCTGCCAGAGCTCCCCAGCCTGAGCAGGGATTGCCCTTCTTCAGCTGGGGTCTGGGTCAGTCCCAGCAACTTCACCAAGGCCTGGGCACCAGAGCTGAACCCCAAAAAACTCAAACAAAACTCCCATAAAAATAATTAACACTGCTTCAGGGAAACTCCTGCACCTCGCAAAAAACCAAAAGCTGAAAAAGATCTCTCTGTGAAAACACTTCATGGCTTGAGTCCTGCCCTGAGCCTGAGTGAGCAGCTTTTGCAAAATTCACCATGTTTTGCCCATATTCACCAATATTCTTGTCCCCTTATTTGCAGAGCAAGTGATTAAACATGGATGAGCAGAGTCTGAGTAGCACCGATCAGTCCTTGCCTCTCACCTCCTCTCCAGACGCTGGTGTCTATTTTAGAGTTCATGCAAGTGTCTAGAAAGGAAACAAAGAAAAGACAAAAAGCACTAATCAATGATCCATCAAGGCCTGGAAACAAAGACATCAATGGCCACCCGGGGGAAGGAGTGAAGGGTAAACATCAGCCCTGCCAAGAATAAGAGAGGGAAGGGGCCTCAGAGAGGAGCTTTGTTACAGCACTATCATATTTCTAGAGGATTTTGTTTCCAGTGGCTGCATATATTAGGGCCCAGAGAGGATTAAACACGCTCCTTGCTGCCACATCATGACAGAGATCCTGTCCAAAAGCCTGGAGAAAGATTTGACTTTGGAAAAGACACTGTGTGGTTTATTTTCTGCTTTTCCTTTTTGAAATTTTTCCCTGGCACCTGCAATATTGACATCACCCACCCAGCCTCCAGTCCCCTGCATGTAACCCCCTAAGTGTAGAGCATGAATACTTTGGGTTTGTCCTCTGGAGCAATGCTGGAGTTGTCCACCTCTATCAGGATGTTCTTGTCATCTCTGGTGACCGGTGCTGGCTGTTCGTTCTGAAGGACTTGGGGTAAATTCCCAAAACTGACATCCATGTCTTTGAAAGCATGGAGTAAAAACACCCCCAAAATGATGGTGAGGAAGCCGCAGACTGTCCCAATGATGTCAACCACAGTCATGGTGACCCACTCCTTAAAGAGGATGATGGAAGTGGTGATGACGATGGTGGTGAACAGCACATAGTAGATGGGGAACACCAAAGAGGTGTTGAAAATGTCCAGAGACTTGTTGAGGTAGTTGATCTGCGTGGTGATGGATGCCACCAGAGTGATGACCAGGATCCAGGTCAGTGGGTTCTGCAGCACAGGCTGGCCAGCAAAGAAGCCCTTGATGGCAATTCCCAAGCCCTTGACGGAGGACACGGAGAAGGCACCGATAACGGAGCAGATGGCGAGGTAGATGAGGATGTTGCTCTGGCCATAACGGGGGGCGAGGCAGAAGATCAGGAGGAAGCAGAGAGCCAGGAGGATTGCAGCATAAGCCAGGAAACCTGCAGGAGGGAGAGAAGAACTCAAAACTCCAGCAGTGGGCATGGGGAGAGCTTTGCAGTGCCTGGCCCCAAGAGGGAAAGCACGGCTGGCTGCGTACCCGACTCCTTCAGCTTGGAAGTCATTTCCTCCAGAGTGGTGACCTCCTCGTCCTCTGGGGCATGTATGACCATCACAGTGCTGCCCACCAGGCTCAGCAGGCAGCCCAGCTTTCCCAGCAGGTTGAGCCGTTCTCCAAGCAAATATGAGGACAGAATGGCACTGCATGGGACAGAAACACATCAGCCGGACAGAAAAACATCATCCAGACAGAAAAACATCAGCCGGTGCTCTGCACTCCTTTAAAGAAGGAGCAGCAACTCTAGGAAAGTTAAGAATGCTTCCATGTGATACAAGGACACAATTTTGGTGTAAATTAGTTGGATTCCAGTGGGTTAATACACAATCACAGCTGAACCTGCAGGAGTGCAGGTGTGACCTGTAGATCACAGCTCTTGTGTCAGCAAGGTGCAAAAATGCTGAATGTTTTAGCACGTCCTCAGAAATATTTTTTCAGGGTTGGCAGAATTATTCAGGAGCTGCTGAGCATTATGAAGCTTTTAGTGCTCAAGAAGATTACTTCAAGGGCCAGTGTAACAGAGAAAAAACCTGAACCTAACAACAAACAAGCTATGTTAATTTTAACTAAATCATCAGAACTATTAGAAAGAGAAACAGAAACTCCAAAAGTTTTGGGGCTACAGATTTATCTACAAAAATATCTAGTTGTTGCCCAAAAAATCTGGGGCAAGACACCAGAGCAGTCCTAACTCTCAGTTTGCTTATGCATTTCACAATACAGTCTTTCCATAAACCCTTAAGTAGCTTAATGTATTTTGGTAGGAATCTCCTATTTAAAAGTAAAGAAATTAAATAGGATTTCAGCCCTTTTGGGAACAGCCAGAAATATAAAACCCTGCAACATGAGAGGACTCTAAGAAATTATAAAATAAAAGGCAGGTGAAAGGCAGTTTGAAAACAAGCCTGATCCCTTTGACCCTTTTAAATTTTTAGTACTCTTGATTGCAAAAACAAAACAAAACAAAACAAACAAACATTAAAACCCCGCCAGTCCTGAGTGGTTAAAGAGCTGGAATAAGGAATGAAGTAATGCAGATATTTGCAATAATTTAACCTGCAGTGTATGTGGTTGCTCTACACATCCAGCATTTCCAGAAGGGCAAGCTGCTTAATTCAATGGCTCCTAAGTGATCCCTCAAAAAGGACAACTGTTAAAATGTTTTTTAGAAAATACTAAGACTTTTTTTACTTTGGGCAGAATAAATCATATTAGTATCCCTTCAAGTCTGTTTTTACAAGTCAAACAGGCAAACAAGAAAAAAAAAAAGGCAAATTTCAATTTACAGACACAAAAATCACCTTATGAGCACGCTCAGAGCCCCCAGAGGTGTGACAATAGTTGCAGGAGCAAAGGCATAGGCAGCAAAGTTGGCAGCTTCCCCTCCACCCACTAAACAAACACAAGAAAAATAAATACCAGTGAGTTACAGAGCACTTTCTGCATTTTCCCTTGGGGGCTTGCAAACCAGCAAGATGCCACTTGGGTTTTATGCTGGGGGTTTCATCCTGCTGCTAAACAGGGGCAGACAGTGGGTGAAAATCTATTTCAAATTAAAAGAGGACCCCTGGAGAAGGGAACCCCTCCATGGGAAGGGCTGGGGGTGCCAGGGCTTGGCCAGGTCGGGGCTCAGGAGCCCCCAGCCCAGCCAGGCTGTGTGGGGGTAACGAGGCAGGGGTGGCTAAGGACAGCTCCACACCCTGTCCTTGGGGCTGTGGTGCCCCTCTGGCTGGGCTGTCCCTGTCCCTGAGCAGTGAGGGCAGAGCCAGGTGGGGACACCTTGAGCTGCAGCTGCCAGGGTGAGAGGCAGAAAAGAGGGCTCTGAAACGGCCTCTTCTAAAATCTGCTTCTCTCTGTGCAGCTTCGAGTCCCATTTTAGGAGATACAAGCAGGAAATAAAGATTTTAAGGGAAAACAAGTTTTTTCAAGGAAGGAGGTGCTACTAACAACACTCCTTTGTTATCTCCCTGCGCTGCAGCAGGAAACTCCAGTGCCCTGCTCCCCCAGGCACTCAGGGGAGGCTGTTTGCCCTGTGCCTGGTACACAGGCAGACCTGCCAGCTGCCCTATTAAAACTTGGCTTTTCTTGCTTTTGATCAGGTAAAACTGAGCTAGCAGGTCCTGCCAGTCCTGCAGGAGGATGGAGAGGGAGATCCTGCAGGGATCACTGCCTCTCCTCTCCCTGAGGAACCTCTGCTGAGGATGGGGGAACTCGGCAGAAAACAGGCTTTAAGCACCACGCTCAGTTTGTTCCACACCTCATTCACAGGGACAGACCCTGGAAAAGCTGCAAACCCAGGGAAACAGCTCCTACTTACTGGTTAACAAGCCAGCCCACCAGAGCCAGTCTTTTAGGTAGCCATGGCCTCCATCTCCTGGGGAAGAAAAGCACATGCAGGAGTTAACAGCCACATTCTTCAGAGCAAGAGATGAGAATGTCCCTTTGGAGAGGGATAAATTGCAAGGGGAAGAGTGTAACAGGGAAGAATAGACTGGAGCTAATTGGAGCTAATCCAATTCTGGTCCTAAGCCACAGGCTGTTGGACACAAGGAGTTTGAGCCTGCTGACATGGTGACCCCTGATTTTGCTGGGTCAGGGAGAGCCAATGTTTTTGATAAATCTGACCCAACTGAAGCTGTCAGTACAGCAGTGTTTAACCTGCCTTGGAGAAAAGTGATGTGCTCACATGGCAGGGGTGACACCCTGGGACTGAGAGATTACAGGGCAAGATGGGACAAGGGGCAGTGAAGAGTTGAACAGGACGATTTCAGGACACAGGGAAAAATCTTTTGCTAGAGTTCAGCCTCTTCTGGTTCCTCAACCACTCCATAGATGCTGAAGTTCAAATGTTATGCTCTGGTATTCCTCAGAAATTGCTGGTTTATTTGTTTTAGGGTCTTTTTGCTTGGTCGGGGTTTTTCCCAAGAACTCTTTCTGTCAGCTGCAATTTTCTGTCATTAATCTCTAATTCCTTTCAGAATGTTAGACATTCTAAAAAACAGGGAGGAGTTTGCTCTTGTTTTACTCGCTTGGCTCTGCTGTGGGAAGAGCTCATGGAGGGAAGGAGGAGAGAGACATCTACAGTTGAAGCAGACTGATATTTCATTGTGCAAGTATAATGTCAAAAAGCAAACCCATCTGTGTTCAGCCCAGTGACAGAGGATGGAGATGGACCTGAGACTGCCTGGTGGCTCAGCTGCTGTTGGCAGCTTTGCTGGCTGTCTCTGGACAGTCACTTCATCATTCCATGCCTCTGTGTCCCCATATGGGCACAAAGTACAATGGGGACGGTGATATTTATTTAATCTGAAAGATTATTTAAGAACTGTTTCCTAGGCCAGAACTGGGAAGCAGCAGTATTTTAATTACCATTGCTCTGTTTTGCAGTTATGCAAGTAGGTCAGCTGCCAGGTAGGACTTACCCTGCTGCTGGAGCATGTTTGCAATGCTGATGGGATGTGTCCAATTCCACAGTGCAATTCTGCTCTAGGCAGTGCTGCTCCACCACTGCCCATCCATAGATATGTGTGTGTACACATAAACACACGCCTCGCCCTGAGAGCCTGGTGCTAGAGGAAAGTTATCTGCAGGTTGTTGTGCAACAGAGCTCCAAAGGATCCCTTCTGCAACCACAGAGCTCCCACAGAGCCTGTCTGTCCTGCATTCACACTCTCTTGCAATCCAAGCACCTGGAGCTCCTCAGCTCCGTGACCTGGTGCCAAAGCTGCCTGGTGCTTCACTGAGAGCAAGAGGGGGGTCAGGGCTGTGCTGCTCTGGGCTGGGGCATGGCTGTGAGCTGCAGCTGTGTGCAAAGGGACCCTTTTCAAAGAGCTTTGAGCACTCTGCTTGCTCCTGGCCTGAGCGATGGGCGCGCACTGCTCTGCTGTGGGGACACCTCTGATCTCACAGGACCCTCCCTTGCTAGTGTGGTGCCAGGCAGGAGAACACTGCTTTTAGCTGAGCTCCTCCAGTGCAGGGCTCTGTAAATTAGTTCCTTTCCAATACAGAGACTGTAAATTAACTCCTTTCAACGCCAGGCCTGTAAAGTAGCTCCTCAGCTCCCACATAGCACTGCTGTCTGGCTCTCACACACAAAGATGCATCCACTAAAGCTCCTATTTACATTGCTGATGGAAGACTGACTGTACCCAGAGATGTCCCCTTGCCTCAGGAGCGCTGAAATTTGGACTGTGTGTGTATTCCTAGGAACAAGTGGTCCTTCCCCCTCCTGCCCCCATGAAAGCCTTACCTGCCCTGGTGCCTCCCTTCTCCACCAGCCTTAGCAGTCCCTTTTTCTTGAGGATGACGCTGCTCCCGATGAGGAAGCTGGAGAAGACAGCCAAGCCCAGGCCAATGTAGAATCCATAGTTGTTTTCCAGCCGAGTTATCCAGGAGATGTCTGAAGTCCCATTGTCCAGGACAGAGTCAGCTGGGACAGCACTGCTGATCACTTGACACACGACCCGGTGGGAAAGGCACGAAAGGGTGATCAGAGACCCTTGGAGATAGAACAGCAAATCACTGACAAATTAATGACTATCAACAGTGTCCCTCTTCCCCTAGGCTCATCCAGGTGTCCCCCTGCACAGCCACCCATGCTGTCACCCTAACAACACCCAAAGCTCAGGACACCTCTTTACTCAAACGTGGAAATAAAACAGCAGGGTGTTGTCTGACAGATTTATGGCCTGCAGTTCAAGCATCTCTTTGACAGTGAATGAGTCTACAAGGACCTCTAAAAATAATTTGAATTTCCAAATATATAAGCAGAGTCTCTCCACCATAATTCCAATGTTATGGAGTTAAACTAGGCCTTATCAACACTTAACCTTGCTGATCCAAAGGCTTTGGTGCTTTCCAGCCAACTAATCCTCACACCTACCAGCTCATCTGCTGTTGTAACTTTGGGTTTAATGTGGAGTGATGCCAACACTGTAACTGGGCATCTGTTCCTACTCTGTGTGCTGAGCTGTGTCATAAGACAACATCAGATTCATCTTGGACAATTCATTTCCTCTACTGTTCAATGGT
The DNA here is from genome assembly GCF_037042795.1 of Molothrus aeneus. Taxonomy (NCBI): domain Eukaryota; kingdom Metazoa; phylum Chordata; class Aves; order Passeriformes; family Icteridae; genus Molothrus; species Molothrus aeneus. The sequence goes on from NC_089660.1 coordinate 4,808,442, forward strand.
TTTATTCTACCTATTTGCAGGTTCCCTGAGAGCTCCTAAAGCAAACCCAGTCGTGCCAGTGTGGAGGGACTGAGAGCAGGCAGTGTTCTGCTGTTAACACCAAAAGCACTGCAGCCCTGTGGCTCTGGCCAAGGTGTGTTGGTGTGTGGGGGTGGGAAATTGCTGAGTTTCTTCCTCCTCTGACACTCCTACCACACCCAGCACATCTTTCTATCGCAATCTTTACTCCAAGTGTAGTAAAGATGGTGTGACTGTGACCATGAGGAACAGAGCAGCCAGGTGGAGTACAAAAGTCTCTTTGTATTAAAAGACTTTTTTTTTTTTTCCCCTGAACTCACATAGGAATTATAAAGCAAGTGTTTGTGTCTCTGCAGGCAGGAGTGTGGAATGGCTAAACTGCTCCCAGTAGTGTCAGGAGCCTGGGCATGGGCCCCACATTTTTCCTGAACCAGGAGCCTGGCTTAGATCTTAAGTATCTGCAATCCCTGGCCCCAGCACACACAGCTGAGGTTTTGGATCTGAACTGGCTATAAACGTTTTTCTAAAGGAAAAAATAGCAGTGACTTCCTAGATGAGTTTCCAAGGGTTCCCTAATAATACTTTTTTTTCCTATTAGGAAAAACATTTTTGATCTTGGAAATATTTCCTGGGGAATAAGGGGGGAACTTGCCTCCTCGACTGGGTGAAAATCTCCACAAGGTACAAGCATAAGGCAGCGGGATGAGGTGATTACCGACTGGATTAAGCAATCCTTAAGGGAAAAAAAACCCCCAACTCCTGCCTTCTCCGTGCACTCTCGAGCTGGCAGAGCGTGCTGCCGGCTGCTCGAGTTTCCCCATTCCTATACAGACCTCAAAAAAAAAAAAAAAAACCCAAAACAAAAAAAAAAAAAAAAAAGAAAGAGAAGAAAGAAGAAAGAACCGCCCAAAGCAGAGCAGTGACAGAGGGACAGAGGATAGCCCCAAAGCCAGGGAATGAGGTCAGGGGTGCGGCAGGCTCGGAGCCGGAGCGGCCGCGCTGTCCCGAACCCGGACCCAGCCCCGGACCCAGCCCGGTCCTGTCCCGGCCCGGTCCCGGCGCTCCGAGCGGGGCCGAGCCGGGCCAGTCCCGCTGCCCCGGGGCTGCACCCACCGTTGCTGCAGCTGCTGTTCGTCTCCAGCGGCTCCATTGCCTTCGCTCTCCGGCCGCTCAGCGCATCCCGGGCCGAGGGCAGGGCCGGGCACACCTGAGCCCGCCCCGCTCCTCCCCCGGCGCGGCCCGGCCCGGCCCGGCCCCTCGCTGGGCTGGCAGCGCTCGCAGTGCCCTGGGGGAGCCTTGCACGGTCCCCTGGGCCAGCCCCGCATCCCCAGCCCTTGTCCCCATCCTCCCAGTTCCTCCAGTCCTTGTCCCCATCCTCCCAGCCCTTGTCCCCATCCTCCCAGCCCTTGTCCCCGTCCCCGCCTGCCCGGTCGGTGCGGTGGCATCTCCGGGGGGCTCTGTCCTTTGGCACAGAGCCGGGACGCGGCTGCTGCCGCTGGATTTCTCCTTTGGAAGGTGTTTTCCTCGTTGCAGGGACTGGAGAAGGCTCTGGGGCAGCAGGAGGTGGCTCGGAGGTGTGTGAGCCCAGGTGTGCTCAGGGGGTGTGCAAAGCCGGGGGGGCTGAACACAGGCGTGGTGGAAATAGAAATTAAAGGTAAACGAGAGAAATGTGGATGGCAATGCCAGGTTAATGGTGGGACTCGAGCTTTGAGGTATTTTTCAGCCTTTTGGGCTGAACAATATATGAAGGATACAGAGTTGTTAGGGAACATCCAAAGGAGGGCCACGGAGATTGTGAAGGGTCTGGAGGAGAAGCCATGTGAAGAGCTACTGAGGTCACTTGGTTTGCTCAGACTGGAGAAGAGGAATCTCCATCAACTCCCCCTCCCAGGCAGCCAAAGCCTCCCTTGCTGATTCTGGTGTGTGAATGTTTCAGAGTGTGTGGAACACCAGTTTTGCCTTCATCCCCATCCTCCTCTGCCGACCTCCCTTCCTGCATTTGTGCTCAGTGGCTGTGTGTACACAGAAACCTATTGCTGATAGAAAAGTCCTTTCGTTGCCCGGTTCTGTTGTAGGTCAACAGAGGTAAATAAAACCAATAGTGAAACAAGAGCTTTGCTTCAGCAAGCCCACATTTATAGGTAGAAAGGGTCCCTGTCATAAGGCAATATAAAGATACAAGATTTGCAGGAATTGAACATGTCTGAAAATTTGCTTTTTTTCCCCCCTCCATGAAATAAATCGCCTGTTACTACAGGAATTGCCCTAAGACCATCAGGCTGCAGCATTGCTAATACCTCATGACGCCTTCATTCAGTGCCTGATCCTATCTCTGAACAACTGTTTTCTCCAGCAAAGAGAAATGTAATGCTCAAGTGCTTTGTGAGTCATTTGATTTTAATCAAGTCTGTTCATCCATCACAGTCCTGTGGGTCACTGGCTGGGAGAGACTGTGCCAGCCAAATCCCACGTCCTCCCCTTTATGACAGGGCACTTGATAATCAATCCAAATCATATGGCAGCAGGTTTTGAAGTAGGAAATGAAACTTGTGCTAATTTATCAGTGTTCCTGGAGCAACTTCTGCTGCTGTTATTTATTATGCAACCAAAAGGGACAAGACCCTGGGCAGGATAATGATGGTGGGATTTGGCCTCTCTTGTGTAAATTTACTGGCTGATGCTGGTTAGGAGCTATTCATGCAACGGGTGAATACAGGGCTGGGTAGAAAACCAGTGTGATGGTGAAGTGGGACAAGTATTTGCTGTGTTTGCTGGCTGGGGGAGTTCATGTCCCCTGTCCCCTCACAGGCTGCTCTTGCTCTGCCTGTTCACTCTGGTGCTTGGGGCTGTCCCCTTTGCTGGACCTTTTCCAACACCCTGAGATCTTGCTTGTAGCCAGGGAGGCCTAATTGTGGTGTGGTTATTGGCAGTTAAACTGTGTCCAAAATAATTTCCAAGCTTTTTCAATGAGTGTTGTTGACATCTGTGCTCACTGTGCACAAAGGGGTGTGAAGGAGGCAGCAAATTTTTATGGAAGGGATCTGGGGTTGAAATAATCCTTTTGGTCATGGTGCAGCTTCATGCATTACTGCCACAGCATGGTGCAGGCAAAAAAAAAAGGCACTTTGGGCCACATCTTTACCTTGTCCTGTCAGCTTGATTTCCTAAAGTAAAAGGGCTGATGTGACCACATACATGTATGTTTATGTATTCCTTTTCATCCCCAAAGATAAATTTGAGCCTGTGGGCCACTTCTGCCAGATTTGACATGGGGTGAGACCTCCACGAGAAGCCATTCTAAGTTCTGGGAAGAGAGACATGATGAGCAAAATGTCCCCAAAAGGAGGGGACACTGCAGTGTGAGCTGGCTCTATCAGACACTGGGGAGGGAGCATGCCTGGGTGCCATCACTGAGGGGGAGAAGCTGCAGTCAGATTTTGAAATCAGCCATGGATCCAAGTGTGTCACGTATTTCCTTCTTCCTGGCACAGGGACTGCGGGGGGTGCAGGCTATGAAATCACCAAGTCACAGGAGTTGTATTTGAAGGATTTAGCAGGGCTGTGTACAGCAATATGGGAGTAAAGAGCCAGGTAGGGTTGGCATGGAGCCTTCTGTGCTTAGTCAAGGGCAAGTTGAGACTGATAACAATAAAGCAGGGATGCAGCCAATGCCTCTTTTATTGCTTCATATCCTAATTTTAATGGGAAGGCTGTAATTAAGGGAATTTAGCTCCAAGCTATGACCTCACGGGTTGATACTCACATCAGATGCTGCCTTAAAAATAACTCATCAGAAATCAGGGAGTCTTCCATAGCAGCTCATCTTTTAGCAATGCAGTTCCTCCTGAAATACTGGTTTCCAGGGCAAAACCTTGACTGGAATCCGAGGGGCAGAACAAGGCAGCTTTGCATGCAAATAACCTCTCCTGCAACATCAAAAGGCTGCTCTTTCCTCTGCTCTTGTGTGCTCATCTCTTCTGTTCCGGAAAAAGTGATGGAAAACTACTGAGTGCCAACTGTCCTCTGTTAAAAATAATGGTGGAAGTATCCTGCTAACAGGTGATGGAAACTTTCGCCCTTGGATGTCTGCTAGGCATGGTTTCTGTGGAAAGTTTCTGAACAGCTTTGTAATATTCTGCTCTGGCTTTGTATCATTTTAGAGATCCAAGCAGCTGTTTGCTGCTTCAAAGAGAGGGTGAACCCTTTTTCTGGCAATGATTTGATAAGGTAGGGGTTAAGGGAATTGCCTGGTGTTGGATGATTGCAGCACTACATGAAAGGATGCCCAAAGTTTGAAAGATTGACCTTTGATGAGCAGACAGCTTTTAATTCAGCCTGTCTCAAGGTAACCATGTCTGCAGTGGCTGAGGCTGTCATTTGGTGCCACCAGATTTAGACAGCACCCACAGAGCCAGTTCCCAAGCCTGCCTAGGCCAGGGTGGGCTCCGACCCTTGCAGTTCTGCCCTCCCCATGCCAGTGCACGCACCTGTGGGTCTGAGCTGAGTGATCCAGGGTCATGGGGCCATAAAATACACCCCAGCTCCTTTCTCCCAGGGTTGCTAAATACTTTATCCAGGTCACTGTGGCCCCACAAAGCCACATGTTGGCAGAGCAGGAGTGGTGGGCTGGTGATGGACAGCGGTGGGTGAAGTGACACGTAATCAGCAGATCGTTTGTTTGCAGACTTCTTATCTGGAGGCGTTTGCATCAGAACTCTAAATCAAGCAAAGCTGCATGTGAAAGGCACTCCTGACTCGCAGAGGGGGTCACAGAAAGGGTAATTTTGTTCAACTATTGAAAGAATAAAACAGTCATTAATGACTTGTTCTCTCCATTGAGGAAGCACACTTTTATCTGGAGATGTAAACATATTTAGGAGCATTAGGAAGAAGAAAGATAGGGACCTGTATCTTTGATACTGCTCCCTTAGGACTGGTTGTTCAAAATTCAGAGCCTTGGACCCTGATACTCAAAGCAGGAATTGCTTCTGGCTCCAGTGAGACCATGTGAGCTCTCAGCACTTCATAGGACTGGGTGAGAACTGGGGTGCCCATGACGCAGCAGCTAAAATTAGTTAAAAAATTAAAAAAAAAAGAGAAAAAAAATAGAGAAATCTTGATGGGAGAAAGGATAAAACCCAAACAAGCTGCCCGGTATCAGTGACTGATGCTGGAATAAAGTCCTGCTCTCCTCTGCCATTCCCTGTAGCAGAACCATGTTGAAATCAGTAAATATTGGGCAACTTTGAGCAATCAAACAGTCCTGCCCAGCAGGGTATCACCCAGAGAGCTGCAGCACGGCCTCAGAGCACATTGGAAAGATCAACAGAGCTGCCTGGTTGTGGTGTAAAGTTCACCTCCAATTCTATGTGAAGTATCATTGCATTTCTGTCCCTCTCAAGCTAGGAAGCTGTTCCCATGAGGAAACCTTGGGAAGAAGCTGTGAAAGGGAACACCAGTTAGTTTGGGCTGGGGCTGATGAGCACAGGAGTCCAACTCCCATAGACCCATGTCAGTTGTTTCTCCCTCATTCCTCAGCTCCCAGACCTTTTCCCCTTGGTTCCCACTTCTCTTCTGCAGTCAACAACCATGGCTGCTCCTTGGGTGCTTTCAACACAAAACTAAGAATGGTTTCAAATGGATATTTGGGAAAATAACAGCAAGGAGAATCTCCTGGAATAAAAAAAGGCCCCTGTAGAGTTGACAAGGCTGCAGTAATGAGAGGAAATTAGCTCCTCAGTTTAGCTTTGGATAGAGCCTGTCAAAATCTGTTAAAAATGATTATGATTTTCCCTTCCCTGACCCTTTTATCCTAGAACAAGTTTTAAAATTAAAAATGTGTCGTGCAAAGAAGTTATTCTCAAAAATCATTAAGTTTTTTATAGGAAAATATGTCCATTTTGGTGTTGGCCACAAAGCATCATATATTTTCCTTTGGTTTTTACAAAAACTTAACATTTTTATCAAATTGGCTTTTCTTTTGTGCAAGGTACAACTGAAAGCTCTCCCAAATAACAGTTATCACAATGATGATAACACCATAAGGTAAATTCTGCCCATTTCATGAATGAGCCCAATTTTTATTTCTCTTCATCACAAAAGTCATCCCACATTTGTTGTACACATTGTTGGTTGCTGTGTTACGGGACATATCACCAGGTATCAGATGCTTTATTCTTGCAGAAGCACTTCTAATGGAGATGGAAGCTTCTGTTGGCTGAATTTTAGAACAACAGCAAAAAATAATAATACAAAACAAAAATATCATCTTCAGCTGCATAGCAAATATGGATCAAAAATTTAACACTGTATCAGATCACAAGCGTAAATATACCTCACCATAAATAAAATTCATTGTACAAAATAATTCAAGCAGCTTTTCATACAAATATGGTACATTTGACAACAGTTTTTGAGAATATTTTCTTGGTTTTTTACAACTTTGATTCTTTTCTCTTTTGTTCTCCAATACACATGAACCTACTGGACTGGAGTAATGCAGGAGGAAAAGGACTAATGTTGTTCAGTGCTACTAAGTGCTGTCAGAATTTAAAAGGAAAACCACTGAAGTGCTGAATTTCATCTAGTTTACTTCCCCTTTCTATTGTAGCATTGCAAGTCAAGTGTAGCATCATCCCAGAAAATTACGTGCACTGCCAACTGTCCCATTTTATAATGGCAAAGCCAGAGGCAACATTAAAATAACCCACTCTGACTTCATTCATGACACAGGCCATCCTTTCTCCTCCCTGTAATTCCTGTATGGAGCCAACACCTTGACTTTGGAGTAGACATCCCAAGTGGTGGCTGGTGAGTGCTGGGCAGTTTGTAGATTACTTTAGCATAAGCAAGAAAATATAGGTAATAAAAAGCAAGTCCATTGTCAGTGGACTTGGGAGGATTCAGACAGGGGTCAACATTTCCCTAAGAAAGCAACATTAGAAGTCTGCAGATTAAAAAAGACTGAAAACTACAGGACTGAAGCACAACTGCAAGGAAGACTCCCAAACTTGGCAGAAAGTCTGCAAGTGTGAGGAATATCCCTGACCCCCTGGCAATCTGTTACTATTTAGCCCTAACTCTTACAAATTTGCTCCCTATTTCCATTAACAATTATGACATTTAAAAAAGCACGGGAGGAAAAAAAGTCCATTTTCATGGAGTTGTTTAAAGACCTAAGCCTGGACCTTTCTCATATACAGACAAAGAGGGTGAGAAAACTGAAGCTAAGGAGTATCTTAATCCTTGAGATAATCAAAGGACAGTAACATCAAATCTCAGAAATTAAGACTGTGATTATTATTAGCTGATATCTCATACTACTTGAGCAACAAGGCAAAAGATCTGCATACACTCTACAGTCAAAACACTTTACATTTTGTTCATGCACTTTGACATTTTGCTCAAAACATTTAATCCCTTGGAATTTGGAGGGATTTTACATTTTTGCTAGCAAATCTGAGGGCAACTAATAGATTTCAACTACCTGTTCTTTCAAGTACCTGTACAACAACTTTCCAGTGCAACTGTGTTTTGCAGGGTTGCAGGGAATTTTGGCAAAACTACAGGAAAAGAATGCAAACAGATTTACAGATTATTAGGTGAAATATCTCATGACTCACTCCAGACCTAAACTGATGAAAAGAGGGATTTAAATTCACCTTACTATATCCCATTTTTGTCTAGGTAGCTGAGACTGGGCCATTTGGTACAGTTCATTCTTTTGTAGCAACTTCTTGTTGATGCTGGTTTCCAAGAAGCCTCCAGCATTCCATAGCTTGTCAGATGTAATAGGACACTTCATTTGTGCTGTGCCTAGAGGTGGCTCTGAAAGCCAGACAGGGACTTGTGCCAACTTTTCAGCAAGACTTTCATACCAAAATAACAAGCACTTGCTATTTACGTCAGGAAAAATAGGATCTTGGTTGGATCTATCTTCCTCGCATCTTGTTTTCCACAAAAAATAAAGTGCTTGATTCTTCTCTTCCTTTTAAAAATATATAACTCTAGATTCCCTCACTCCAGTAGTGTAGAAGTGTTGGATCATGATGGAATGTCAGAACTGACATCCTTAGTGGAAGAGTAAGTAGAGAGCAAGCCCTAGATGCTCTTCTGCTGCTCTTCCTCACCACACAGAGCAAAGAACTCACCTTGCTGGGCTGGCTCCTTCCCTGCCACGCCAAGATTTCAGCCAGACTTCCTGAGATTTCATTTTACTTTCAGGTTACTGTGCTGCACAATTTCCTCCCTGCAGCTGAAAAGGTCTGTCTCAGTAATAAAAGGAAACACAAGGTGTGAAAATGCCCAGCACTTGTCATGTGTGGGGTATTGATTATTGATTATCAAGGGAGTAGGTGATGAGAGTCTGGGAGCACCAACTCATGCCACACACCAAGATCTCCTCTCGCCAGCAATAGTTTGCTGGCTGTTGTTTCTGAAGACATAAACTCCAGCTCAGATATTTCTACTAATTAATTATATGCTCCCTCTGAGAGAATGAATGCCCAGGCTCTGCCTTTTTAATATCTGTAACAGCATGCAGTTTACAAGGCATGATGAAATGCATGGAACAAATATGTATTATCACATCTGGATACAGCAATTTTTGCTGTGGCCAGGCTAGAGCTGAGGAAACACTGCCAGTTGTGAGGCTGGCATAATTTTCTCTTGGAGCACATGGTTTGATCTCCTTTCACATCAAGCACAGGCTTTTGGATCACTCCAATGACATTGCTGAGGGTTAGAAGCAGGTTAGACCAGGAGTTACAAAATCCTCCTTGAAGTTCCACCTGAATCTGTTCTCAATATCCAGGGATCTTAGATTAGCTGAGTGGGAAAAGGCAACAGACTCCAGTGTTCTCTCTGAACATCTCTGAACCTGGAAAACTCTGGGTGTTTTTTTTTATCCTATCTTATCCTATATTTTTTCTTTTCTAAACAATCACATAATTTCTGAGTGATGGGAAATTTCCTAAGCCCTGCTGGTAGTCACCATTCTCAGGAGAAAGGTATTTGTTTGCTGTGCCACTAGGAATTTGTCTACACCAAGGGAAAATAGCATCCCAGAACACACACATTACACATCCTGGCTCTCACCCTTGGCTGAAGAACAAAGATCCCATATGTTCAAGGTAACTACACCTGCATCCTGTCAGCACCAGTGATTACTTCCACCCAAATTAATACGTTTGAGAGCACATTCACATGAATGCAGCCTCTTCTGTAGTCCACAGGAAATCTGGTTTATTGGAAGATAAACCAGACACACGGAAGATGTGTCTTCAGGGGAGAACCTCTGCATTAAAATAAGTGGACGTCCCATAGCATGGAAAAAGCCAGGCTCTTTTCTGTTTCCCCAGCTCTCTGAAGTGCTGAGGAGTTATCTGGTGACTGCCTCATTGCTATCCTCAAGCCCACATGCCAAAGCTCATGAAAACAACTGCTGGAAAGGCCAAGGACACAGCAGAGAGCACAAAGCTGGGTGAGGCATCAATCCACGACCAGCCTGGCGGGGGCTCCTCTGCACCCAGCACTTGATCCTCAGGGCACTGCCATGGGTGACATCCTGCCTTCATCCCTCCTTCCCCTCAAAGAGTGGATCAGGGACTTGTCTTCAGCCCCTCCTGCTGCTTGGCTGGTGGCACATGTCACGGGGGTGTTGATTTGTCCCACTGTTTCTGCAGTGGGAGTGGGTTCCCGGCGCCGTGGGAGCGTGGAGCTCTCCCACCTGAGGCTGCAGTATGGCTTCAGAGAGATGTGTGCACTGGGTGAATCACAGGGAAAACTGGACCACTTCATGGAAGAAAAGCACATTTTGCCCACCCACCCCCACCCCCCTCAAGTCCGAAAGCTACGAGTAAAACCGATCACAGGGATGGTACAGAGGAACATGCACTCCAGCGGGGCGAGGGGAAGGTGTGTCCTCATGTGGCGAGGCAGACCCAGCCTCACTCCCTTGTCAGGCCTCACACCATCAAGTTTACCCCTCCCAGCTGGTTTGGGTTCAGTCCCTGCTCCCTTCCCAACCCGTGCAGGGTCCATGTCCACACTAGCAGGTGGTGGCCAGCGACTGGTGGATGGGGGGCTGGAAGCAGCGCACGTGCTCCACCGTGGAACTGTCTGTTTCCACCGACTTCATGTACTTGTTCAGGATGGCAAAGATCTCGTTGTTCAGGATCTGATACTTCCTGATCCTGTCGGCCATCTTCTTCAAGGGCTGGAGGGATGGGGAGGGAGAGAAACAGCACATGAAGGGTCTTATGTCATCTGACCAGCTAGGAAGTAGCAGCACCTGTGCCCTGCTGCTGGAAAGCTCTGCTAAGGCAAAGCAGCTCTAACACATGTTCCTGTTCCACTTAGCACCTCGCAGGGACCCGGTGACTCGCTTCATTATTGGGTTTGATGACTCAAGACAGAGCATTAACAGGATCACTGAGTGGTCTCCAGTTAACCACTCCAAAGTCTAGGCTCCCAGCTGCTTATTGATAAAGCCAGCGAGATCACAGGATGGTTGCTGGAAATACCAGCTCCTCAGGACCAGTTTCCCAACCCCAGGAAGAAGGGAAAAGTTTTGGGAGAAAAAATATTTGATTTTCAAGCCAATTAAAACCTTGGCCTCTCTGCTGAGACTGCAGATGGAAACCTTACAGCAAGGGCAGCCAGTAGTAATAAGATTAACACCAGGCTTTGTTGTAATTGATGAGTTTGGACAAAGCAGGATAAAAAACAGAAAGAAGTGTGCTGGCTTGAGTCCTTTGGGACCTCACCCTTCAACTTACCACGTTTTTTATGATTTCATCTTTCCCATCCTGCCTCTGCACCTTCAGCAGGTGGTAGCAGAAGTCAAAGAGGTCAAAGCGCCGCTGCTGTCCAAGGAGAACAATGATGGAGCAACCTGCCCAGTTCAGACCATCTCCAAAGCACTGCCTAGAGGGAGGAGCAGGGTGATGGGTGGGGAGACATGACAGGACAAGAGTTAGGCAAGAGAAGTACCATGGCACCAGGAACTTTCTTGGGTGAATTCCTAGGGAAATGGGGTTCAGTCCTGAGTATACACCTAGAGAAAATGAACCCAGAAGCAGAGAATACAGAATTACACCCAGGCCAGGCTGTGTAGGATGAACCATGGGGTAAGATTGGTGAGGACATAGTACTCATAGATGGACTGTTGGCCCATCTACCCATCTCCTGCCTGTCACCTCAGGCACGTCCCTTCACTTTGCTCTTTCCTCCAGCTGTTCCAATACAAAGCTGGGCACAACCAAATCCTTTCACAAGCACCTCCATTGCCCCTCTACCTCCACAGAGGCTCTCTCTGCAGCTGAGGGCACCCGGGGGGGCTGGCTGGGGACACTCACTCTGCCGTGAACTCGTTGGTGCCCACGGGGATGCAGTACACGAACTGCATGGCGCTCCAGAGCCGGTGGAACTCCACGCACTCGTCCACGTGCATGACGCCGTTGGTGGGGGGCGGCCCGCGCCAGATGGGGTCCTGCAGGTAACTGCGGATGCGCGTCAGGATCACCTCGAACATGGAGAGCCCGCAGCACAGCCGCTCCTTGGTCAGCAGGTCCCCCTCCCGGGCGATGGCTATTTGCTGAGGGCAGGGACAGCCAGAGGGACACAAGTGAGGATGTGACCCACGCCCACCGGGTTTAACGCTGCCTGGTCTCTCCCCGGAGGTCCAACCTTACCTCTGATGGCTGCTCCCATGGCACTTCCCACCAGGGAATGCTCATCCCTCAAACAGGAGGATTAATGTGGTGCTCGGTCACAGACATGTTTTATGAAAAATCCTCTCCTTAGGATTTTTTCTCCTGAGAAGCTGAGAGGTCTCAGGAACAAAATGTAAACAATGGTTATCTGCTGCTGTGGAATGCAACAGGTGCATCTGGGATTGGTCTCATGTGGTTGTTTCTAATTAATGGCCGATCATAGTCCAGCTATCTCAGACTGCCTTGGTCAGTCACAAACCTTTGTTATCATTCTTTTTCTATTCTTAGCTAGCCTTCTGATGAAATCCTTTCTTCTATTCTTTTAGTATAGTTTTAATATATATATAATAAAATAATAAATCAAGCCTTCCGAAACATGGAGTCAACATTCTCGTCTCTTCCCTCATCCTAGAACCCCTGTGAACACCACCACAGTGCTCTGCTCCATTTCACCGACCTCAGAATCTTTTGGAGGAACTATGTGCGTCAGAACACCAGAGCTGAAGGCAAAGCTCTGACCAGAAATATTGATCCTTAATTCTGCTAGCGTGCTGCTCTGCCCTGTTAGTGCTACTCAGCGCTTCGTTTCAAGATTTTCATTTCATGATTCATTTAATGGGTTTCGTCTCATGATTTCTGCAGATTATGAAGATAAAACAGGAGAGAACAGGGACATTTTGCTTCCCAGGACATTGCCATCATCTCTTCAAAATGCAGATAGCCTATGGCTTTCTTGATTTCTTTTGTAGTTAGGGCTAAAAAGCTCTGAGGAAGATGAGAAGCCACTGCAAATTTGATACTGAAAAGCTTGTGGTTTATAAGAAAGCCAAATAATTTTTTCCCAGATGTGGAAGCTTTACACACGTGGATAATTTCTGTGACATCCCCACTCAGATTTAGATATACAACTTTGGAATAGCTCCACTGGATGAAGTTATTTTAGCTCTTCTACTAGAGGCAAATTAAAAGAGAATTAACTTCATTTCAGCCCCACTGCTCCCCAAGAGGACAAAAAAAAAAAAAAAAAAGGGAGGGGGGGATTTAAAACAAGCAAGCAGGGCCTTCCCCCAAGCTCAGAGTGGTGCGAGCATGGAGGTCTCCCATTGCCCTGGTATTCTCTCAGCTGCCCCATTTCCTGCTGTTCCAGTGGCAGGACTGACTTCTCTTTGCAGTGCTGCCAAAAATAACCCATGAAACGGGAGCTGGGTGCTGTCAGAGCCATGCCTGTGGCTGTGGGAGGCTCTGGCTCTGCCGTGCTCACCCTGGCAGAGGAGCGGCTGCACAGGCAGAGCCCTTCACCCCTCCCACCACTCTGGAACAGGCACACAGAACAAGTGTGACATTGACTGAGACTCTGCCTATCCCAGAGGACTTCCTGGAGCTTTAAGCAGTTTTTAAGCATTTTCTCCATTTGCAGCTGCAATGCCTATGAAAATGTTATCCCAATCAGTCACAATGGGGACTTGCAGCAGCTGGGACAAAGAGCAGGCACAGGTCCTGGCCAGACATTAAGAACATGAATTATGCTTGGTTTACTTGGGTCATCTTCATTCCACGCTGAAAAATGCATGAATATGCCTGCACATCCCCATTCCTGATTATCAATTTATGCTGGCAGTAACCTCAAGCATTTTTAGTTTGGTTGCTCTTGAAATTAGAAGTGTTTCAATTCTTGCTTGTGCCACAATTTCAAGGATGTTCTGGGGACCCCAGCTCAATTAGTGTTCAACTAATAGCAAATATCAAGGGAAAGCTGTCATGATGTGCAGAGGCCACATTTGGTCAGGAATCTCTTGATCTGTTAAAAGCAGGAACAGCATCACTGGTTCCATGGCACACACCTGCCTGTGTTTGCTTGGCAAGTAAAGCAAAGATTTATTTCATCCAGCTTTTAAGCTAAAGGCTGTACAGTGCCCCTCTCCTCACCTCCTCCAAGCTCTTATGGGCACAGATCTGCACACACTGGTCTGTCATGGCAAAATGAAGGCACAGCAGAAACAGAGCCATTTCAAAGGTAAATTAGGTGTTAGCATTACTGTTTGCTAAAACATAGTGATAAAAGGGACACTTTTGAGAACAAACTTCTTCAGTGATCTTAGTACACAATTTTTGAAGAGATCTTAATTTAGAAAGGGATGCATCTGGCTTTCAGTGTAGGTAGTGCCACTCAGTTATGCACATTCACAGACAGAATTTAGTTCTAAGATTCATCACAGTAAGACCAGTCTTTGATACAGAACTACCATCCTTGGGGAGACATCTTAACACAGGCAAAGCAGCTGGAGAGCTGTTGGTCCTGTGTTCAGAGCTGCCTCACAGTCTGGGGTCCCACTGATTTCTAAGATCAGGAGAGGAAGGATGCTCTCAAGGCAAATTGCTACAGGATGCCACTGTGCTGACTCAATTATTCCTTCTGTCTTCAGAAGCAAATGCTCTGATTATTTCCAGGGAAGAAACCAGACTGACCAGCACTTTGGAAAACCTCTTACTAAATACCTTTATGGTCAGCATTAAAAGGGAGAGCATTCCTTTAATGAACCACTTTGACCCCCTTGGTTTTTTATAAATGGTCCATCAAACAGCTGCTTCGGATTTCCAATGCAAAGTAATTATTTACGACAATCACTGGCAGTTTTCCTGCCATTGCACAAATCCAGTTTTGATTTCCAGTTTTTGAACCTCTTTTACAGCCTGCTTAGTGGTGAACTTGCCAGAACCCTACCCAAAACCTGCAAAACCCCATAGATCCCCACTATAATATGCATGGGGCCACCTTTTGGGAGAGGCTTTGAGCAGGCAATGTCAGCTTAGATTCTGGACAATTGTTACAAGGCATTTATGCATTCTGTAGGAAAAAATCCTGTATGGTCTGTGTCCAAAACTGCATTTCCAAAATGCATGTCCAAAACTGCATAAAAGGAGCAAGCTTAGAAGCTATGGAGGCACCTATAGAAAGCAATTCTTGTGTTCATTTACATTTGAGCTAAAAAAAAAATAAAAATCTGGTACCCAACTGTACCTGTGTGATGAATATGGGAACAGTTTACAGAAAAATAACTTTTTAGTGGGACATGAAATATCTTTTGTTTTCATCACCATTGTAACTACAGCAGAGATAAGCAACGAGTGGACTCTAATAGCAGAATTCAATGATGATTTTGCATGGAAAGAAGGAGAGATAGAAAGACCAACACAAAGACACGAAAACACAGAGGTGAATTGTTTTTCTCGAGTGTCTCCTTTAAAAGGAAGTGTCTACAGAGTAAGATAAAGTCCTCAGTTATCCAGCCAATTTCTCTATTTCAGATGATTTCCAATGATGCAAAGTTCAAAATGTCCTTGATCCATGAGAAAAAAATACAGGAAAAAAAATCAACCACTTTCTGCCTGCCATAGATCTGTCACCTCCTACACCAGCTGAGTGTTCTTTCCATTCCCTCATCAGTACATTACAGGAAAAGGGTGTTGATTCATTTGATACTTGAAAGATTTTTATCCCATCAACCCCAAGTAAATGGGCACTTGAAGTTTGATAATTTCTATCAATGGAGCTCAAATTTTGCCCATTACACTGATCAGTCTAGGGAGATATTTTAAACAGTACTGAGTTTCTGCACAAGAGATCTTTCCCAAGCTGAGACCCACGTCAAGAAGATACTTAAATGGAGCCGTAATTTTAAGCATGTGCTGAAGCTCTAAGCATGTGCTAGGAGGGAAACCATTCTCAGATGAATTCCTTGACAGGGATGAGCTTAAATGGACCCCACTGCAGTCCTAAAATGGGATCCCCAAAAGTGATGGCAATTGATTGTTGGGACAGTCCTGCAAAGATTCTCCTCAAACCACTCCAGCAATTCTCCATCTTTTTAAAGTGGAGATGAAGAGGTTTTTGGAGTTGTTCTGATTCAGAACTGGCTTCTAGCACACTTGCCTTACAGCTCCCTGCCAGCTCTCCTGACTGGAGGAAGCACCACACAAATTGTGTGTGGTCCCTGACAAATTTCCCTTCAGAGCGTTTGCTCGGGCAAGGATTCGGATTTGCTCGTCCAATTGATGTTTTGTGGGAAAAATCAATCAATCAATAATAAAAAAAAAAAAAGGATCACTTTTCCCAAGGCCAAGCAGGCCATGTGGGGACTGCTACGAGTTTCCAACAGCCATCCCTTCCAATGCAATCCTTACCTGCGGAGTGCCCAGCCTCTCTATTAGGGGAACCAGGTGGAGTGGGGCATACTTGGCTTCGAGACGCTTCATGCGCACCTCCAAGCGTTCTCCTTCTGTCAAGCGAGCAGCAAACAGTGAAATGAGAGGAGGAAGTGGAGACCCGCAAGAGTTTGCTCAGAGCTGCCCCCCACAACCATCCGAGGAGACTGTGGGATCAGGGAGCCAAACCACAGCAATGAGGGGCCAGTGATGCACAGGAGGGAGGGATGGGCAGTGCAGTCTCAGCAGCAGCTTTATCACACATGTCCAAAGCACGGCCCTGCTACCGAGCACTCCTGTTGAGATGGACATTTCATGCTGCCACTCTCCAAAGAGGCTGTGAAATGGCTTCCAAACCTCAAGGGAACCCCCGAGCTGACTGAGGTTTCAGGTTGTAACTATGCTACAGGTAATGCACCCCTGGCTTTTGTTTGCACCTGATGTTTGGCTGTATCCACTGATCTGTTTGGAGGGGGAAGCAGGGTCAGAGCTAATCCTCAGCAGAGATGAGAGAGAAAACAGCCTCTGGGCAGACACCTCTGAGTCTGCCCACTGCTTCCCTCTCAGCTTCTTACCTTTGATGTAGACCCTGGGCAAAATATTTTGGAAGGGAGCAGCATGCAGCAAATCACAAACTTCTTCCTGGGACTGAGGCAGGAAGAAAGAAAGATAAAGTAAGTTAAAAAATACCTATGGGGGAGAGTGAATGGCTCAGGGGCCTGGGCAACACTACAACAGTTCACACCTACAGCACCTATTCAGATCCAACCCAGCTCAGTAGTAACTCCAGTGTTTGAACTGAAATGATCTAAAACTGGAAGTAACACTTCAGCTTCAGTCAGGAAGTTTTCCTAACTCAAATAAGTTACTTCCTGCCTGTATAAGGTTAGACCTTTACACTGATTTTCTGTCCTACTTACTAGCCCTGAAAGTAAGAGGGGATAAAGAATATGGAAGTTTCCATTTCATCTTGCCCTGAATGAACTCCTGCAGCCTGTTCTTTAAGAGAGTGCCCAAGTGGAAATTATCCTTTGGCTGAGTTATTTTAGGAAGTGTACATGAAAAATATACTGACATGTGGCTCTTCTGCAAATAGGCACATCATAACTGCTCTGAAATTATTTGGTTGTTGGTGTGGTGTTCTCAGCCAGGGCTACCAGAATCCCAGTGGTGCAGGCACCAAGAAGAATAAAACAGAAGTCCAGAGAGGAATAACACCATGAGATGCCACCTTAGGGGATGCATGCCAATGCACTTGAGAAAAAAATAATCCCAAACACAGATGCACAAGGAGGAGAAACCTAGAAATAGGCAGGTGGAGACTGAGGAGCGATGGCCGACAGTACATTGTACACGAGTCTGCAATGGGAAACAGCAGCGAGGAAACCAAAGCTGTTCAACACAGAGGCATCGTGTCACGACAAGGCACCAGCCTGCTCCTGCCAAAGCCTGCTCCCAGGACATGCTTTCAGTTCTGAGCTCACTGGAGAGATGGGGACACACTCGGAAGCAGATCATGAGAGCGCAGCAGGAGGAACCCGGGCCCGCATGGAATGACTGGGCTGGGCCTGTTTGGGATGCAGGGGTGCACAGCACCCTTCCAGCCAGCAGGACAGTGGAGCATGGAGCTGCAGGAGGCTGCACTGGCGCATGGATGCTGGGATGAGAGCAAGTTTGTGGGAGTGCAGTTTGTGACACAGTGCTGGAGGGACAGGAACAGTCTGGGGCCCCTCCACGGGCACAGAGGTGCTGATGCTAACGGAGTGGGCCTGCCACCTTGGCCATTTTGTTTGCAAAACACTGTTCATTCCTAGGTGAATGTTCTTCCACTGCTGTTTTCCTCTAATACAGTGAGCATTTTCAGCCATTTGCAGCCTGCATTCACCTCATATCCGTCCCAAAATGAGTCATGTTATTAACAGACCTCTTTCCCAAGGCCCATTAACCAAGAGCACAAACTCTGCTTAGAAATTTCATCCCAAGCAACCCCTCATTCCTCAAACTTAAACAATAAAAAGGGGGTAAAATGCAGCAGACTGGACATCTGCATCAGAGCCATTTTTGCCAGCAAATACCACCGGCCTTAGATCAGTCAGACAGCTCTGAAGGTAATTGCAGTATAAAAGCAATTCCTCCTGCTGCACAAGAGCTCCATTAGAGGGAAAATCTTGTTCTGTGATGGCTCTGTGCATCTGACATCCTCCAGCAAGTGGGAACCAGTGCCCACTGCATGCAAAATGGCTTTGTATTCCAAGCCTATTACTGCAAGGAAAAACACAAGGATCCAAGAGGGAGAGACTTTGTCTGGCATAGAAAGTAGGCAGATGTGGACTTTGGTGGGCAGCCTTCCTTAAAGGAACCCCAAATTCCCATCATCTTTATTTTCTGCTATTCTAAAATGCCAGTACACTGCTGATGTACAGTTCTTGGGACTGAAGGAACATTTCTGCATTGAAATGAAGGATTTCTAAAGAAATCACCATGTCCCTTGAGTGTCCCATTAAAGATGTGATAGGAAAGGCAAATGCAGTACATCCAGCAGAAAAACCCAACACTGGGAACAGCAGGAAGCACTGACAAAGCCACAAAAAGAACAGAAACTGCCAGAGTAAAGTTGGGAACTCTGGTCATTCTATAAAATTCTATAACAGCCAAGCTGCTGGGTGATACACATCTCTTGTATTCATCTTATGCAACCACTGCTCACTGAATGTGTTTGATACACTACACCAAGAATTAAAAGTCTCTAGATCTGGAGTTAAAATGCAAAAGAAAGGGCAGAAATATCCACTTTGAGGACATGCAGAGACTTTTGGTTTTCTCTGTGCTCTATGGCCAGATACCAGATAAAACTTGGAATCTTTGAACTTTCTTATGACTTTGCTCTGAACAAAACTCCCGGTTTTGCTTGGAAATTCTGTCTTATGCTAGGGAAGTAATTTTGAAATATTTCTGGAAAATCCGAAACAACCCTGCCCAAACCATTATGACACAGTATGCTCATTTAATGTACAGTTGTGTTGTTGAGCACTCCTCAGTTGGCTCTGGGCTAAATTATGAAATAAATTCATTGCTTGGTAAATTTGTTATGTGAAAAACTAGGAGCTAAAAAGATGAGTGGCACTCAGCCACAGCCTTTGCCCCACACTAGTAAGGGCATCACATGAGCCAAGAGACTTGTGCATGTTTAAAACTCCAGTGAAGGGGGCAATACCAAGTTGTTACTCCAGCCAAATTTTCAGTGAAGATGTCCTAGGACATATATCATCAGCAGATTTCCTTCCTGTTGGACTGCTTTATCCATTCCACCATTACAATCAACCAGGTTGTTTCCATTGCACTGGCACCCCAAGAGAGCAGAGGGATCAAATCTACTTTTCACTGTACAAATATGTATATAAAAAAGTATTGAGCCCTGCCCCAGAGAGCTTACAATCTAGAAATTAACTCCAGCTGCTTTTATTTCTAAGCAGGACAAACAAGGGGCAGCTTGAAGTCCAAGAATGAAATCTGGATCTTCCAGTATTCAGATTCAGCCATCCCAGAGGCCTGACCCAGTGCCAACACACAACATCCCCATGGACATGCCCAAAGACTCCAATAACACAGCCCCAGAGAGACCCTGAGAACATGAGAAGCTGGAAAGTAACACTTCCCAAACTCTTCTGCTGGAGAACCCACTTGCACTTCTACTCTTGAGCTGGAAATCTCAGGTACGATGTTGGTGTGGGGGTTTTGCCTTACCAAAGCCTGCTCAATAAGGAGGCAGAAGAGAATGGCATTGCCCACTTCTCTGAGGCTCTGGAACACATCAGTCTTCAGCTCTGCATACTCAATGATGTCTTTCAGCTGGTGGTGGAAAAACTCCAGGATTCCTTAAAAGAGAAGGAAGGACAGTCGGAAAGAGATTGGAATCACTTCCCGGTAATTTGGATGAAAAGATGATCAGTGTCTGGTATTTCCTTAATCACAAACTGCAGCTGCTAAATGGATACACAGAGACTGGCACTGGGAAGAACTAACAGGCAGTGTCTTATCCTGCTTTCAGTAAGCCTTGGGAAATAGGGAGTAAGTCATTTAAACTCCCTGGATTTCTTCATCAGAGGAGGAAAGAGGTTCCAGACTGTGATGGATGACTTGGTGCTGGCTCATATACAGCAGCCACAGTTTTTGACTGCAGCCACGCTGCAAAAAAATCTCTTCACCAACTAAACAGAGCATTTAAAAAATACCAGTGAACTCACAAAAGCTTACAGAATCCTGAAAACATAAGAGAGGCTACCAGAAGACATTCTCTTATCAGCCATCTATATGTTCCAAAGGAAATTTCCAGCAGGAGATTGCCTGGAAAGGTTTCCTATACATGTTCCAGTGTCAACAGCAGAGCAGCTGAAAGTGTCCCAGCAAACCTGGCTGCAAGTGGCACTGGCAGGACAGGTGCCCAGCCTGGATTAACCATCAGTGTGGGCCTGAGTAAATGCTGCAGCAACACGTGGCTGAGCTCCTGCTGAAGGATCCTACCAGCAGCACCCACCTGGAGAGCCATATTCATGTCTTGGCAAGCGGCAGATCTTGGGCATTACTTCAATCAGAGTCTTCACGTACTGCAGGATGGTGCCTTGCAGCTGTTGGAGACAAAGGGAGGTTAAACTGGAATGCCAGGTCTCCTGGCACTGGTTTTGAAAGAGGCTGGTTGTGCATGGGTCCACATCTGACAGCACAGGATGAAACTTCAGCTGGAGTCTGAGAAGAACTTGCTTAATTTGGATTTCACTCAAATATGAAATTCAGCCCAAGTGTATGGAGTCAGAGTGCTTTTACAGCTTCCTCCAAAGAATAAATCCCAGCTGCATGGATTTTTTACTTCAAAATACAGCTTGCTGTGTTTGCATTGTTTGCAGCTGAAATCTAAAACAAGGCTTAGTCTTAGATGCAGCTGGACTTGTGCTTAAACCCAAAAAGCATTTCACCAGAGCTGCCAAAGGACTCACTCCCTAGCACAGGAAATGCTCCTTCCACCTGAGGAATGATCCCTGGATACTCAAGAGTTTAATAAAGAATTTACATTCATGTAGAGCAAGTTTCTGCAGATCAGATGTTTTGGACACACATGGATTAGAGCAGAGCACACTGCTTAGCTTAAAGCCCTCACTGTCATTTGGAATTACACACCTGCACCCTGTTGATACATTGCATGAGATAATGCACTAAATTCCATTTAGTCAACCATAAAATCTTTGTGCTGAGTGCTGTCTGATCCTGCTGAGACACTCCACCATCCCACAGGTATCACTGGGATTCCTATCAGTGACAATCAGCCCATGGCTCCAAGTGTTCCAGCGTGGATCAAGACACACGACGGTGCCCCGACGCCAACAACCCGATCCCAACGCCCACACTGCCTGCCCCCATCCAAGCTTTGGGGTTTCTCCATCACCAGGGCCAGGCTCAGAATTACCAGGCTCTTGACAATCTTCAGCAGCTCCTCCATGACCACAGCAATGCCCTGGTAGCCCAGGAGCCGACAGATGGTCTTGAAATGCGGCGGCCCCACGAAGTTGCGGTAGGAGCTGTAGATGTGGCTGTAGGCGATGTTGAGAGGCTGCAAATTGGAATTGGTGACAGTTACAGGACCTGTAGTTCTTCACCAGACCTGTAATTCTCTTATCACAGTATTATGTTCCATCACTACAAATTTTAAGGAGGAGGAGAAGAAATAATACTGATGGCCATTCCCACTTGTGCTTCTTGTAGAAGAGATTGCTTTTCTTCCTCTGTGCTCAGATATACTCTAACCTCAACACTGCCATGTCACAAGGTTTTATTACCCTCCTATGTAGCAACACCACTTCCATTTCCAAGGTAATTTACTCTCCCATACACTCCCAATCAAGTATTTCAGTTCAGTGGCCCTTTGCCTCTTCAAAATCAAATTGTTCCCCACTAAAATGAAAAGTTTTACATACATTTAAGCAGACAGATTTTTTTTCCCCTATGAGCACTTGCTTTAAATGAGGCTTATCAAGAAAAGCAGGAACTGAGGCAGCTGAGTTTAAGGGCAGATGGAAGTGACACAGAAAAGATCCTTTTTGCATTCTGCAAAGCTTTACATCAGCCTCTACTTAACAGAAATCCCATGGGTCTGTGTGAAGGGTAATAACTTGACACTGGTCTGGGGAGAATGGTACCCAGGACATTGCCCCCAAAAATTCTTAGCGGCAGAGAACAGAAAGTGATTTCCAGGAATGTACTCTATCAGTGTCATCTTGGAAACATGGAAATTGCTGCAACATTTCATTACTGGAACATTTACAGGATCCATTTGGTGTGAGGCAAAGAGAAGTAGGGGGAATTAATTCACTTGTGTGCTCTGCAGAGAAGTACTGAGAATCAGATTTAGCTGAGACACCACATGCTCAGAGAGGGCTCTGCAATGGAAGTGCTGGCATCACAACTCAGCCCAGCAGAGGGGCTGCACTCTCCTCCTCTGACATCTCCACTTCAGCCTCAGGGAACAGCAAAAAAGCCATCCTAGAAAAGATCCTGGCACACAGTGCCCTTCCAGCAAAACACAGATTAACCCTGGGCTCATGCTTACCTACAGGTAAAACAAAGATAAGGAAACAAATTAGACTGAATCCCAAATGCCTTCCTGTGGATAATGCAGACATATTCTACAGGGATCCTTTCCTGCCAGTAATGGAGCCAAGGGAGTGATGGGATGAGGGCACTGAGGAGGTTTGGGTGAAAGGGAGCAAGGGCTGGGGTACCAGAACAGGGCAAAATGTTGTCTTTGCTCCACCACTGCTGCAACAGCCCCAGCTGGAGGCTCCTGTCACCCTCCCCTCCTGACTCACTCCACAAGGTTTACTTTTAACACTTCATCTGAGCTGCTAATGGGTTACAAAGTCATTGGCTAAAAATTGGAAAAGTATTTTCTTTTGCTCTCAGGTACAGAATTTCACCAGTGTACTGACCACGCTTTTACAGACTTGTCAGTTACTTTAATCAATTAATTCTCCCTCATTTTGTCACAGCCCTACAGACCTGGTCCAGCAGGTTGTTACCTGCCGTAATTCCTAAGTGCTCTTTGAACCAGCAGAAATAAGGCTCAGCTAGAAGGTCCCCTATTTTCTGTGAAAAGTAATTTCACCTCTTGTTCCTGGTAGGTGCAAATAGCCCTGAAACACAATATTAAGTGCAGGAAGACTGCCTTGGAGGCTCATTCACAATAAGCAAGACCTTTCTCTCCCATCAAAACTTAAAGAAAAAAAAAAGGGCCCTGAGTATGTGGGTATGTGTCAGAGTTAAGAATTATTTAGGCAGACAGAAGCCTACTTCCAAAGCTCCTTGGATACCAGCTCTTAAGAGAACTGAGCACCTCAATTAGGCTTCTGTCTGCATCCTCAGATAACCAAGTCTTTAAAAATCAGAGACAGACCCAAAGCCACTGGTTATGCACCCTGATACATGTGAAAAACTGCAATGTGTTTTTTTTGAAAACTGTTTCTGTTTAAACACCAGGTAACGCCCAACCTGGAACATCTGCCAAATGTCCAAAATGACCACTCCAGAGGGAAGTCAGTGCTCCAGGGCCCCAGCCCAGCCACACTCCCACTGCTTTTGTTGCTTTAACTTTTGCAAGGCACTTTCCCAGCCCCAGGTGTCATCAGAAGTGAGTGCTGTAGGGGTGATCCAAGTGGGCCAGAGATGGCTCCTTGCACCTTCCTTCCATAATTCCCTGTAGGCTCCTTTACCCTGTTATTTCCCCAGACTCAACACACTAGCTCATCCTAGCTTGGGAGAATAAAAAAATCCTTATTTCAGTGGGCTCATGAATCCACATTAATTTCTGGATGGGTCTTTGCTATTCCATGGCCAGGGGACTTCTGTCTGCATGTGCCTTGTTCCCCTGGGATGGGCTACCACCCCTGGTACCAGCTGTGGTGCAGCTGGTCAGGATTTTCCCACAGCAGGGCTGACATTTGGCTGTACAGGCAGCCAGCAGCCCCCACCTGGCAGCACTCCCTCACTCCTCAGTGGGATGAAGGGGCTGGAGAGCAGCTCCCAACCAGCTCCTCCCTTGAGTGGGGGTCTCAGCAATTAGGCTGATTGGGAGAAGAGACCTTTTAGGATGTGCACTGGCTGCAGATGAGCAGGATGATTCACGCCTGCCTGTCTGCAGGATGAGGTGGGTTCCTGGAGCTCTCTGCAGAGCCACCCAGTGCACTAACAGCAGGCTTGTGTCTAATAATAATGCTCTGCCAGCAATTAAAAATATAACTCCATTTAAGGGTGAGATACACAGCTTGGGGTAGAGACTGTAGGATGTCAAAAATGACACCAGTGGGTATTTTAAGACAAAGCAGCTGAAGGCACAAGCTGGCTGCACAGCACAGCACAGCACAGCTCCCTCCCCCGTGCTCAGTGGCCACTTCTGACCCCTCAGAGGACCAAAGCAAAGCCTGACCCTGACACTTCCTGCGAGCAGCAGCTGCTGGAGACACTGGGGAGGTTTGCCCATGCTTGGTTTGGGGCCAAAAGGGCAGGTTTTGGGGATGGGAGGCTGGGATTTACAGCATGGGGCAGAGCTCCCAGTGTCCCACAGAGCCCACCCTGCACCCAGGTCCCAGGGACAGCCATCTGTAATTGTGAGCATGTGGGCAAGGCCTCAGTGCTGCTTTAGGAGCAGCAGGAGGTGACCAGCAATGCTCTGGAGAAGGTTTAGCAACAAATGGAGCAAATCAAACCCCAGTTCTATTTCCATGTCTGTGACCTTGCTGTCGGCCATCACTCAGACCTGTCTGAACTCACCTGAGGAAAGGCAGGGAGAGTTTTATCTGATAAAATTGAACAGAAAGAGAGATAACAGATAGTACTGATAGTTACAGAATTCCCTTGGAAAAATGAAGAGCTAATGAAAGAGCAATATACTCAGAGACAAAAAAAGAACTTGCACACAGCCCAAGACAAGTCAGGGCTCCCAGCCAACCTAATTTCAGTGCAACAGCTGAGAGTGTCTTAGAAAGTGGAATGAGTAACTCCAGAATCAGCATCAACATTTCTGGGAAAGTTCCTCTCCAGCACATTTTGGCTTTAGAGAGGAGCAAGTCACTTGTTCAGAGCCTCTCCCTACCAGGCCCATCTGTCCCCTCCTGGCCACAGGCTCAACCTGCTCCCCTGAACAGCACAGGCACTGGCTCTGCCTCTCCCTCCTGCCCTCTCACCAGACTGACAGGGCACATCCCCAAGCTCTCTGTAAATCAGAGGCATTCAAAGAAGAGCACATGCAGTTCAGCAGGAGGTGAAAGTCTTTGAAAAGCCAATTCCCACTCCCATCACACAGTTTAGAAAATATTAAAAGGCTATTGGAAATTGCACTGCCATCAGGGATCAAAATGTACTGCTGATAGCTCTAACTTAAATCAGTAGTTTAAGTGTGCAAGAAATCCCAGAATTAAAGACAGAGTCTGAGGCAATGGGAACCACAGGTCAGGATCCCAGATTTCACACCATGTGTCTGTAACCCCAGAGCCTGCTGGGGATCAGTGATGCTCTTGTGGGGGACTGTGGATACAGTGAAAAAATAAAACCCATATAAACCAGCAAAAAATCTACCTGGCTTGTTTTTTCTTGCCTTGGAGACACAGACTTCTCCCAGGCAGCAGCTTTTAGGGATAACATTCCCGAATCACTGGGAGATGCCTGCCCATCCTTTCCTATTGGTTGCCATGGTGAGAGATGACGGAGCCCGAGCTGGGTATAAACGAGGGAGTTCAGGGAAGGGATTTAGCAGAGGCAGGAGGGAGGTGAGTGCTGGCAAGGCACTGAGGCCACTCTGTCACCAGACCTGTCACCTCTGTCACCACTGAGGACCTGGCTGGAGGTAAGTGCTGGCTCTGGGAGGGCTCAGCATGGGCATGTGCAGCCTCGTGTAAGGACAGATTAGCAGTCATTAGAAAGAGCTTCTTCTAGAGTGAATGAAAGGAAAGTTAGTTATTGTTAGAGAGAGAGGAAAAAGGAATGAGTAAACCAGCTCAATTGAATGGTGGGGCTGCTCTGAGCACTCTCTGGCCAGGAGAGAGAACCCTGCAGCAAGGCTCAGAGAGCACTTTGGGGATCTAAAGGAGTGATGTGCTCAAGTAATTTGTGGCTGTTACTAAACAGCAACACAGCCCAGAGAGTATCAAAAAACTACAGGACATTGTACCATCAGGGATCATCATCTACTACTCACTGGCTCTGGCTCAAATCAGTTTAAATGTTTAAATTTTTTAGGCGGGCAGTGTCTTTTTTCTGTCTTTGTTCTTACTATTCATATATTTGTGTTTCCCTAAAGGCACTGCTTTTATATTTCACCAACCTACAGATTTCACATTTAAGATGCTGATATTGCAGTGTGAGATGCTGCAGGAATAGAAAGAGTTTATACTTTATTAAGCAAGGAAGGTACAGAAAATGCAGTGACAATTTAAAACAGTGAATTAACCATTATGGAGCCTTCTAAATGGCATTTATGTGTAAAATCAAAATATCTGTTGACTGGCAGCTTCACAAGGCAAGCTGGAGCTAGTTTAATCATCCCTTTATGCTAATCACACTTGCAGTATCATTTTAATTTTGTGGGAAACAAAAAGCTAAGATAGCTTTAATAGTTAATAATCACTTTATGCTAATCACATTTGCAGTATCATTTTTATTTTGTGGGAATCAAAAAGCTAAAATAGCTACTGATACAGACAAGCAGTCACAGAGATTTTTTAATAAATACAACTGGAGCAAAAAGTATACCCTGTGCTCCAACTGGATGTTTTTGTTATGAAGCAGAGTGATACAGTAGTCTGGGCAACAGCAGGATTTGTCTTTTGTAATTTTAGCATGTAACCTAAGTGAGGTAGGATAGTTTTGAGTCCAGTCCAAGGGAGAGTAAGGAAAGACTTCGATGTCAGCATCCTTTGAGCCCTGACACGAATCAGAAACCTGAGCCTCTCCCTCCCTGCCTCTGGTTTCAGGGGCACGATGAACATCGAGGTGCACAACATCACTTACACCAGTGCCACTGTGTCCTGGGCCATGAGCAGCCCCTGCCCAGAGAACTACTACCACGTCATGTACCGCCCCAACTGGAACAGCGTCTTCGCCGGCTACCTGCGGCAGAACTTCCACCGCGAGGAGCGCGTGCCGCACCCGCTCAGCTCCCTGGTGCTGCACCACCTCACGCCCTCCACCATCTACGTGCTCTGCATCACCTGCAAGAACTCCTACCCCTCCAGCAACCACTGCACCACCTTCCACACGCTGGACAAAATCCCCCTGGTTTTCGGCGGCTCCAAGCACGAGCCCACCACGTCCATGTGGATGGTGAGCAGCCTCCTGCTCCTCTGCTTCCTCGCCCTGCTGGCCTACGGCTGCCTGCAGTTCTGGTCTGCACGCTGCCACTGGGCTGCCAGGCTGAAGCACCCCGACAGCAGCTCTGAAGAAGTGGGGGAAGGAAGTGGCTCACCAGAGGAGCCACTGAGTGATGGACTGAGAGAGGAGCTCCTGGAAGTGCCCATGACCGCTGTGCTGATGAGGAGCTCCAGTTTCGTGAAGGAGAGCCCCTATAATTCCCCTCACTGCTTTTTTTCCTATAAAAACAGTGATGATAAAAGGGCCATCCTGCCACAGCATGGCCTTCAATGAAAGCAAAAGGAAACAAAATCTTGCTTAGAGGTTTGGTTTGTCCTGCTCTTCCCCAGCTCTTGCCAAGAGGACTGTCTGTGTGTCCATGGCAGCTGTCTGTCCCAGGGTAGAACACGAGGCATAGACATTGGTCACAGGGAGAAAGATTTTTGTCAAGTGACAAAAATACTGTCATTTGCTGAAGATTTTTAAAAAAGAAACCAAGTCAGCACTCTGGGAACAGCCAGGCTTGGCAGACTGTAGTGTCATTAGCTCATGTGCATCAGTGCTGTAGGTTCACCTCAGAGTCATCAATCAATGTGCATAAGAAATAAACTTCACTCAAGTAGTTTCACACTTGAGTACCGCTCCACTATCATCACAGACCAAGCCTTTGTAATGCCTGCATAAAAAGTCATTGCAGCCTGAGAAAAAAGCTTTTTGTCAGTATTAAGTAGTGCACACACAAGTATTTTAGTAATTCCCATTTTGAACAGAAAATGGGATTTCCGAAGTGGTACCTTCCTTAGGGAGCATCACTGCATCAGAGCACCATCTTGCTCACTTGCCTGTGCATTTAGATGGATTTGATTCAGTCTCAGTGCCAACACCAAGCAAGAGCAGTGCTGACACCCCCTAACACGGGCATTTTATGGAGAAGAATATGAAAAAACAACAGCAACAGCACATGAATCTGCTTCTTGCATGTCTGTTTGGTTGCACACAGCAATGTGACCCTGCTCATTCACACCCACCACTCTGTAAATGAACCAGTCCTTGCATTTCTTCCTCTTCCTAAATAAATATTTCCAACCCCCACCCCTCTGGCTGTTGTGGCTCATTTACTGACCTTGGACCCATAGAGGTAATAGGGCTGGACGTTGGCTGGCTTGTCCCGCTGGGGCTCCTGTGTGAAGGGGATGGCTGTCCTCACAAACCTGCAGCAGGCAAGGGAGATGGGGAGGGAGGTGGTCAGAGCCTGGACAACTGACACTGCATGGTCTGGGATGACCTGCAGTTGCAGGCTAGTTAGAATTCATCACTTGAGCTACACCAACAGGAATGCAAAATCCTGCCACAATCTATTGGTGGTGTAAAACTTACCAAAACAGAGATTTTGTCTCATTTTTGGCAGGCAAGAAAACAATATCTGAGCAGCTCCTGCTGAGCTAACCAACCCTCAGCCACTTCAATTACTGTCTAACTGCTGCTTGAATTTGTTACATTTTCAAGACCAAAGGAAGATGGTGGGTTTCAAATTCATTTTAAGAGTAACTGTTGAATCCCTCAGGGAGCACAAACCTCTCCACAATACACATCAATTTTAAGTGGCAGGTTTGACATTCTGGAAAGAAAAGCAGGGTCTCCAGGTGGCCTTGCTGTCCCTCCTCACCTGTTGGTGGATCCATTGTAGCAGTAGTTGGGCAGGAAGTCGAAGTTGAGCTCCCAGAAGACGTGCAGGGTGATGCGCCCATAGGGTGCGGACACGTTGTGGTTGGCCTCGCGGAACATGGCATCGAAGCTGTCCAGAGTCATGTGCTTGCACAGCAGCCTGTGGGTCAGGCGATTGATTTCCAAGAGCCACTCCAGCTCCTGCAGCACATAAAGCAGCAGAAAATGCAACAGAAACAGCTGATTTAATTGCCAGGGGAATGGTTTTTTATCCACACGCACGCAGAACTAAAGACATCAATTTAACTCAGCCGCCAAGGCCAATTGCACTTCCACTCAAGGGGGTCCTGGTCCAGTACTTTGTGAAGCTGCAGGAAGCAAAATTAATTTGTTCCCCACTGAGCACTGGCTGGCTTTCACCTCAGAATCCTCCAAAGGTGGAAACTGGTAATTTTACACTGCTTGGCTCTGATGCTCCTGTATCATATCAAAGACAGAAAATCCTGTACACATATGAACAATGTCACAGCCACCTTCATCCAGCTGGGAATTAAAGCAACATTTTCTTCCCCCAGTTTACAGGACTCTCTTATATGAGCTCTGCAAAGTCTAACTGCTGTCCCTTATGATTTACACAGAGACTTAATGGTCTGATAATAATGCAATTAAAGCTGCATAAACAGAAACAGTAAAGACTGAGCAGCATAAAGGAAGATACATGACTGGATGAAACCTACTGCAGGGGAACTCAAAGCAGCAGACAGTTGACTGTGCATCCCCAGCAGTGTATTAGTCTCGCTGCTCATACTCAGAGTCACTAGAAGTTCTTACCACGATGGATGTCAGGTCCTCGCTCTCGAAGCGGCTGATGGCCTGGTCCAATGATTTGTACATGGCTGCAGAGATGCGCTGGGTAATGAGCCTGTTCAGGTCGATTGATCTGCCCAGCAACTGGCAAAAGAAAAGATTTGCATGTTATATATTGATGGGGAAAAGGTATTTCATTTTTTACTCCACACACAAATTAAAACCAAACCTCAAAATCTGCTTAAATGTGAAAGTGGTGGCACAAGTGCCTTGGTTGAGTGTAGATTACTTAAGAAGGAACAAGGGAAATGTGGAGCATAACTCATTTTTGTGTCACAAACAGATTCAACCCTTCTCAGCCCAGAGATGATCTCAGCTAGGATGCCCTCCACCACCAAAAGGAAAACAGACCAGGAGTGATGAGTACTGGAGCCTGCTGCTTGCACTGTACCTGGACGTGCCTCTGCTTGAGCAGCGTTTCGTAGCGGTTGGATGGTGGGTATGGAATGATCACCCCGTAATTCTTGCACTCAGCCCGGAAACGTTTATCCAGTAAAACACTGAAAAAGGGAAGCAGCGTCAGAAAAATAGAAACTACACTATCAGCTTCTCTATGAGTCTTTCCAGAGTTGTTTTAGCCCTTTTAATCTTGGCTCTGAATTCCAAGAAATCTCTGCACACTAAATGACAGAGCAGGAGTTGTTCTCTGGGGACTTCCCTGCTTGTCTTTTGTGGCTAAAACATTCAAAAAGATAAAAAAAAGTGCTGAAAGATATCAGGGCCAGGTACTGGGTGGTTCCCCTGGAGTGCTCCCTCCTTGAAGATCTGCTGTGGGAACATTTGGTTGGTGATGGTGATTGTCCTCCTTCTCTAAGGCCAAATGTGACCTAGAGACAGAACTTGCAGACATGTAAGACTTGGTTCACCTTTGGGGCCATGAGAAGAAGACTCTCACTAGATTTCATCCATGCCCTTTAAACTGGTAAGGAGGATATGCCACAAAGGTTCTATCTCCCCAAAGGGGAGAACAAGTCTTGCTGCTTTACTAGGGTGAGGACAAGTGCATATTCCTGTTTTGTAGAGATGGGAGGCTTCCAGTCCTCTGCCTGGTACAGAAGCAGAAGTCAAGCAAGGACATGCCTGTAATAAGCTCAGTTTGCTTTTCTGTAGCTCTCACAAACTGTACTCTGACTGCTACTCCGGATGCCAATTATTTTTTCACTTTTAACTGTGTCTCCTTAATTAATTTTCCCCATCTACATCGGTCTGGCATGGACAGCCAGCTCTGGGGGACAGGGATGATCTATGTTGTCTCTCCTTGCGGTGGCTGCTCCCTGAGGGAAATCTTTTGGTTAACAGCAATTTGGATGCAGTGATATCATCAGTCACCATCAGCAGTCAGGCTCTCCTACCTGCCAGCCATCGCTTTGTAATAGGCAAAGATCTGATCTGCCAGCTTGTACACAAATTGATCAAAGCACAAATTCACCTGGGGGAGAAAAAACAAGACTTGGTGAGGGTGTCACCAGCACAGAACAGCTCCTTCCTACGCATGCAAGATCAATACAACCCAACACAGATCCTTCATTTAATACAAACATATATTAAAGGTCACACTATCTTAAAACCACACTGCACTTCTCACATTGCCAAAGGTAAGCAGAAAATTGCAGTTACATTTCTCTCTTTATAGTTTCTGCATGTTCTTACAGGTCCTGGTCCCCCACCCTCAATCACCCTTCCCTCTCAGGGAATTTCTCATTTTCCTCTGATGTCTCAAACCCTCTGCTCATCAGACTCTGCCATGTCCCCAGTGTTTGACAGTTTTTGGCTTCCATGGCTCCCTACAGGTACAGCTGAGCTGAAGCCCTTAATCAGGAGAGTCTGTAGGGTCTCTGGAAATGCTGATCTTCTTGAAAACTTCTCAGTCTGATGGAATATTTCTTTCAGGAGAAAGGTGCCTCTAATGAACTGCTGGATCAAACAGGGCAGTGTGACCCATGTGAGCTTTTTCCATACAATAAAGATGAAGAGAACTTACTTCAGCTTCAATTTCATCATACAGGAACTGCTTTTTGAACTTGGTCAAAGCATAGTATGCACTGTCATTGTAGAGGTCCAGGGGGTACAGCACATACCTGAGGGCAAGAACACAGACCACATCTAAAATTAACACTGGAGCTTATCAGCACAAACTGCAGCCAGTGCACGTCGTGCCCTGCCTGATGTAAAAAAAATGGCTTTTCTCTGACTTCATGCCTATCACTGCCACCCCCTGCAGCCCCTCAAATAATCCCTCTTTATCCCTGGGTTCTGCAGGAAGCAGCTACAACCAACCTGGAAGTGAACTAATTATGAGCTGCTCAATCAACACTTGCTTCTTCTCAGTCGTCAAAAAAGCTTTCACCCTGCCCTCACTCTAGAGAGTGCTCTGACAATGCCCATGCAACCAAGTTTTCCTAATGAGGAGGACATTATGAAGATGATTACACTTGCAGAACAGCAATTCCTCATATCATTTATCCCACATACAAAAAGAAGTTGAGATGGCTTAGCCTGGGCCCACCCCCTTTGGTGACACATCTGTGCAGGTGACAGTGCCACCGTGTCCTGCCCACATCCCAACAGTTGCCAGCTGCTGTTTATGACACATGAAGAGGTGCCAGTGCCAGGAAGTCGCCGCTGTGTCTGCCAATGAGGTGTTCACACAGCACCATTCATGTGACAGCAGAGCAAGCAACATCCATTTACCTCCCACACCAAAAAACACTGCTCATCACCAGCCTCCTCTTCTTCCTGAACAAAATCCCAAACCCCAGCACATGCACGGTCCCAGCAGAGCCCACCAGCCCTTACTCCATCATGGAGGGTTCTTTGGTTTCCAGAATATGGTCTGTGAGGATCCAGGGCATGGACATCTCGATGGGGAACTGGATGCGGCGGCCCATGGTCAGCTCCAAGAAGAACTCCCGGAACCAGAGCTGGGACAGGTCACAGCACTGCTGCAGAGCTTCTGGAATGCACAGAGGGTCCATGTTACCCCCCTGGGGAGGGCAGTGAGGGCATGGCACAGGAGGCAGCTGCTGCAGCCTTGTTTTTGGGTACAGGACATTTTTCTAGGATGTCTCTGGTTTTAAACCCAGACCATGTCCACACTGCCTGAGCACTTGGTAATGCAAGAAGAAGGAAGGGATCACCCCTTTTGCTCTAGAGGGCCAGTGAGAACACTGGAATGGCTCAAGAGTTATTCTGGGAGACTTCTTCTGTGTCCAGTAGCTCAATTTGTCTGGGACAGAAGGAAAGTCCACTCCTAGAAAATAATCTCCCACCTGCAGCTGTTTGCTCTTGCTGAGCCCTGTTCACATAATGAATACTACACAGAGGCATGCCCAAACCAGGCAGAAATAGGACATCTGGGAAAAATCAAGGAAAATCTTCTGCTTAGGTCAATGAGGAGCAAAGCTGATTTGCTCTTGCCTTTCTGAGCATGCAAGGGTTGGGTTCAAGCCTCCCCCCGCCATAAACTCACCGCTGATGTTGAGAAGGTGGGTGAAGAAGAAGGACTGCTTGTGGAACTCCTCAATGGCCAAGACTATTGGGCCATCCAAGCTGCTCCTCAGAGTCTTCTTTGAGCCACTCTTGTCTGCTATGAGGGACTCCAGCATGGTCCTCACCATGTAAAGCTTTGGAAAAAAGGTGACATTCAGTTACCACTCTCCAGACACCATCACACACGGCCTTGGTGTCCTGGTAACAAAAAAGTAACACTTCTCCAAGGTGGTGACCACCCTCTGCACACATATGCCAATATCCTGCAGAGTTAAGAGAGTTAAACCCCTTAAAGAAGAGGCTTTAGGAATTATACAACAAATTAGGCACCAAAGCAACATTTAACACACAACAGCATGAAGACTTTGTGGAACAGAGCACGGAAACAGCTGCTAATCCACAGGGTGGGAGACTCCTGCATGGCTCTAAGACCATTAATTCCCCACACAGGAGACAGACATTCACATACCTGGGTGCTTGATGGTCCTACTGCTCGTCGTGGGACTTTAATATCAAATCCACCTTTGGGATCCTTCTCACCTCTCAGGCAAGGATCATTTGGAGGCTCCCGACCTCCCTCCCAGTCACAGATCGTCTTCCGAATCGCTTGAAGGACACTGGAGCAGGGGAGAGGGAGAGCAGTGCTTAAGTTTGATTTTACTTCAAGATGAAAATATCTGTGGCTGTGCACATATGAAAGGTACCTGAGGTGAGATCATACACAGCTGCTATTGCTGGGATGATGCCCAAAAGTTACCTCTGGAGGAGCTGCTGGCCAAGGACTGTTGGCTGCTTGTGTACTGGAGCATACACGGGGCTTGTGTATTACAAAGTGTAACAACACTAATAAATATATGTGGTTTGCACTGCATTCAGGGACAGACTGACCTGATCAGAACATTCTTCTTCTTCCTGACAGCCTGTCGGAGAGGCTCCCTCAGGGTCACCTGGGCGAAGTCCTGCAGCGCTGCGTAGATGGTGTTGCGGATGGCCTGGTTGAAGACACTCTCCATCCGCCCCATCAGCACCTGCAGGCCTTTGATCATGGCAATCACCTGAAGGAAAAGTTAAACCCAGATGTAAATGCGGTTTTTCCATTGTGTGAAGAGGGCTATAAATCCAGCATGGAGAGAATTCGGGACTGAATTAATTCTACTCAGCTAACATAGGCCAGGTGATCAAGCAGCTAATTTTTGGGTGTTAGCTGCTTTACAGGTCACAAGAAGCTGAGGAAAGCATTATAATACCATCAGTTTCTTGCAAATGGCCCCTGTCCCTTGTTTTTACTCCTGATCTCTTGGTATCTTTAATGCCACACAATCCCAGGAAACTGCACATGGTCCCCGTGTGGGTGCAGCTTGCACAGAGCTGCATCTGCACAGGGCACAGCCTGCCCTGCCCAACAGCACAGTGGAGGAAGCCATAAGGCAACATCCCAACCACCCTGGACTGTGTAAGGCAGGAGGAAGGTGAGGGCCTCCCAGAGCATGGCTCAGAGGACTGTTCCCACTGTTTACAGACAGCCTGGCTGAGAGCTGATGGGTCCTGGGGACTGGTTGAGCATCTCTTGTGTTTGCACAGCTCCTGGATGCAGCTGCTGCTCTTGCTCCAGACCATACTGCCCTGCAAGCTCCCTGTTCTGGGCTTGTGTGACAATAGTTTGGGCACAGGAAGCTACAGGGGTGACTTCTGGAAGCAGCTTCTCACGTTCCCCCCACATCCAATAAAACCAACATCAGCTGGCTCCATGACAGACCCAATACTGGCCAGGGGCAATTCACAGGCCAGATTAAGGGATGTGGGAACCCTTAATCCCTTAACATGGGTCACATGGCAGAGTATGGTGAGAACACCCTTCCATTCTCTTTCCCTGGCCTGAGAAACATGAACAGGAAACCAGCCTGGACTGGCTCTGACTCTTGTGCAAGTGGCACCTACTTCCACAAAGGCAAATTTCTCCTCACTGGTGTAGTTGTACCGGGTGGCTCTCTCATACTCTTCAGCTGTTCCTGGGCAATCCTTGTTACAGAATTTATCTGTGGGATGAACCAGCTTCCAAGAGTACTAGAAGATGGAAAGAGACCATGTCAACATTGCAATGAGGAAGAAGATAGGCTAGAAAGACTGAAATAGGTCGTATACCAAGAGAACATTCTCTAGACATCAGTAGAGTTTGACATTCTTGGCTTTATTATCACTTAGTGAATTGGTTTTCTTTATCTGAGAGGCTGCCAGTCATAACAGGCATTTGATATCCATGGATTTGTGTTAAGATATGGTCAAAACTTGGCAAATTAAGAATTTCCATCATTGTTTGCATTACAGTTTTAGTTGCTCCCAGACTCACCCCAAACTGCTTTCAGTGATGCAGGGATGCACTCACCACTTCCATGACGTGGGCACTCCACTTGGACAGCAGCTGCAGCCCCCGTAAAGCCAGGTCAAAGAGCTCCCTGTACTCCTCATCCGACTTCTGGCTGTCCAGGCCTGAGCCAGTGACCACCTGGAAGAAATCACATCATGCTACAATCAGCAACTTGCTGCAGGGGCTTCACTCAGTCAACAGACTTCTCTCCCAAATCCCACCTGAAATGAATTCCTGACCTTATGACCAAGCTAGAATTGAGTAAAGCATATACTATCCCTCAGGAAAAAGGACCTTGGCAAGGCTCTTTTTAAACAGGCAGTCAAATTCCCTACAAAAAAATGAGTCTGACCTGTCACCTCTGAGCAAATAACTGACTGTTTTTATTCCACTTTCCCACTCCTTTTCAATGGTCTAATACTACTGAAATCCTTGAGAATCCTTTACTGATTAAAGTTCAAAGAAGCTCTTACAAATGCCAAAAAAGAAGCGCCTGAGAATGCTATGATTTGTTAAACTGACACTGATGAATGAGGATCACACGTGCAAAAAACAGTCCCAATGGCACCAGAGAGAGCACTGGCATTCAGTAATGAAAAGAACAGAGATGCCTTCGTGAACTTTCCTCAAAGCCCTGACTGACAGGTCTGTGTAATTGAAAAGCCCTATTTGCAAGTCATTGGTATTCTGACTTATGCCTGATTATAAACATTTAGTTGCCAGTTTTTTTTCCCTGGTTATTTTAATGAAGCTGTGGTCAAGGAGCAGAAGTTGTCGCTGTAGATCTCCTGGTGGACATGATTTTGTACCTGCAGGAGCCTTTCATAAATTGCTTTTTTATTGCTGTATCAAGAGGAGCTTGTTCCACCCATGTCCTTCACCTCTCCTCGCTGTACATCTGTGACAGACCATGGTCCTGCCACATTGCTGTGTCCCAGGCTTGTCCATTAGTGGATTCTTTGCTTCTTTTTGCCAAGGTTGGGATTAAATGTGTGAGACAGTATTTCTTGTTAGGACTCAGATGTTTATTAGTTCTTATCTATGCTACAGTCCTACAAACCCTGAGTTCTACAGCACTTCACTCTAACAAGCTAAAATTGGACACATGTCTCTCTTTCTACAAGGCTCTTTAAGGATAAAATGCCCAATTAAGAAATGACACCTAAATTATTTTTACTTTTAACCCAATAGCCAACCACCCGTGCCCTCAATGTAGACTTTTCTATCCAATTAGACAAAACCACCCAAACCCATGGAGAAGAAAGTGAAGAAGGTGAAGAAGAAAGCGAAGAAGAAAGTAAAGAAGAAGGCAAAGAAGAAAGACCAGCCTCCACCCTAAAACCTCCATCTTGCTTTATAAATTACTATATTCTAAACCCTTAAACTCTAAGTTTTCCACCCTGTGATATCACACACTTCCATTCAAACTCCACACCCACAATCGCAGTTCTATCATTCACTTTTGGAAGCCTCCTCCACGGCCTCAGGTCAAATGCAGTGTTCTCTTGGGGGTCAGTGCCTGCCAGCACAGAAAGTCTGAAATTCTGCCCAGCCAGGTTCCAGCAGTGCCCCTCAGCCCTGGCTGCAGGGTGCAGCTGGACCCACCTCGCTGTTGCTGTAGCGCGCGAGCTCCGAGATGAAGCGGATGTGGTCGTCTCGGATCTGCACCATCTGCTCACAGATGTTGTACTGGGGGCTGATGCTGCTCTGAGTGCACGTCCACCTGGGCAAAAAGAGCAAGGGTGTCAAGGACAGGACACAGCTTGACCTCAGACAGCCCAGGGACAGCTGCTCTCTGCGCTTCAACG
Source organism: Molothrus aeneus (assembly GCF_037042795.1). NCBI lineage: Eukaryota > Metazoa > Chordata > Aves > Passeriformes > Icteridae > Molothrus > Molothrus aeneus. Next base: position 4,845,959 of record NC_089660.1, read on the forward strand.
TGCTCCAGGCACGCCACCCTCATCCTCATGGCGAATGTCAGCCCGTGTCGTCTCTCTGGTGTGTGGAGTGTCCAGAGGTGGTCTCACACAGCAGGATGGAGACACTGGCCTCACCTCTCAGCCTGAATGTGTCTGCTCCATCCACCCTGAAGGCTGCACTCCATGTGGGCTCACCTACCCCAAGGGCAGAGACGGCAATTTCCCAGGCCACCAAGGGACAAACTTTCAGTGAAGGATGGACTTGAAAGGCCTGCATCGTTTGCATCCTTTCTGCTAAACCTAAGAATAACCATCCCCTGAAATGTCCTCCCTCCAAGTCTGGGTTGTGCTGCCTTTTCCTGCAAAGAAAAACTCTGCAAAAAACTAGCCCTCCCATTGTTTTTGGTTCTAGCTCATGCTGCCAACTCAGCGAACAACCCTGCGAGTACAAACAACCCAGCGAGTACAAACGATGAGCAGAATTAGATTTTCATTTGAATTCACCCATATGTACCATGTGTGTAATGTCATCCTAAAAAAGGCAGCCAAAGGCACAGCTGTATGAAGGAATGGGACAAACCAGTCTATTTAATTTAATATCTCCTTTCTCCCTGTAATGTATTAGCCCCAGATATAGAACCAGAATGGCTCCACCAAAATGTTTTGTGCAATCAATTGTCTATCAGTGAGATTCTCGTGTCTTACTCTGTCATCACAATGTAGGAGTTCAGATTATACTCTTTTTTTTCCCCCTAAATGACTGTCCATCTTATGATAGTCCTGTTCTCCAATTTAGACTGCCCATACAAAAGGAAAGTGAGAAACCTGCCCCTGATATGGATATACACATATCCCTACAGTTAACTGCACTTGTTGCCAGTATTTGTGGTAGTAGAAGGTCTTGGAAATGCTGGGCTACATCATCCCTTGTGAGATCCATCCTCCCCCAGTCCCCTGTTTGGCTCTTACCCGTTTCCATGTGCTGCCCACTGGACAATGGGCAGGGTAGCAGGACTGGCCAGGGCTGCCCCAGCCCTCCCTGCCACACACAACCTACTCCTCAGTGCAGAGACAAAGCGCCATGCGGGAAAAACACCAATTAATTCCACTTGCACGGAGACAAGGAGGGAGAGAAAGTGACAAAAACAATGTTAGTAAGAAATGGGGATCACATGGAAGCACCTTGGCAGAGTTAGAACTGGGAGTCCCATGCAGTTTGCTGGGAAGGCAAGGGAGTGAGGAAGAAACATTGGTTAGTACGGCATGGCACACAGACCTGGTGAGACAGATTTCAAAGACAGACATTAAAATTGTGCACAGGTAAAACAGCCCATGAGCTACCTTGGTTTTGAGATGAGAAAATGAGGAATGCTGCTGACACATGTTTCGTTGAAATGTGCTTTCTGAATGATTTGGGATTAAAAGGAGCAAATCTTCAGAAAATTTTTCTCTTTTTTAAAAGAGTTTTCAAAAGTATTCTTTAAATTCACATTTCATCAAATCATATTTTTTTCCTCTTCTTTTTCCTCCCCAATTTTAATTGAAAACTTTTTGCTCAGGAGTTTTGCCATGCTGTTTTCAAAGCTCTCCTGAACAATTAAAGGGCACTTTTCAACCAGTTTTTGGGAGGGCAGGGGAGGAGGGCTGCTCCTGGCAGGCAGAGAAGCCAGACCCTCTGGGGTGGAAGGGGACGAGCAAACAGAAGCCATGACACTGCAGGTTAGTTCCTGTCCTGCTGAAGAGACAGCCCAGCCTGGCTGCTCCTCAGAGACACCAGAGAAACCAGATTTCCACCCAAGTCAGTCCCACAGGTGGAAGGCCACTGCCTGCTGAAAGCCTGGCTGCCACCCACCACTACAGCCCGGTATAGCTCAGACAGGGTTGCTCACAAGGGTTGCAAACCTTATTCCAAGGATATCCAAACCTAACAACATTCTCCTGGCAATCACTGAGCGTGATGCAAAGCTACAAACACAGGTGGGGCCTCTCACGTGCCTGCTGTGACTGAAACAATGTCTGTGGATTCATCTGATGGAGCAGCAAACTGCACATGAGCCCAGGCCACTCCTGAGCTCTCCACTCCTGCTCTTCTCTCACAATATCCAGAATCATAGAATCATTAAGGTTGGAAAAGATCATCAAGATCATCAAGTCCAGCCTTTGACTGATCACCACCCCGTCAACTAAACCAGAGCACTGAGTGCCACATCCAGTTGTTAGTGCCTCATTCAGTCTTTTCCAGTTCATCAATTTCCAGAGCATCTCAGCCTCTGATTCAACCCTTATGGCTGCCATCCTTCTTCATGAGCCCTGCCTGAGCTAGAGGAGACACCCTGGCTACTGCAGAGATCCAGTGCTGTGTTCATGCTCTGGAGGATTTTGTCCTTGGGGTGCAAAGTGTGGATTAAAATCTCCCCAGAGCAGGGACACCGCTCACACTCACACAGCTCGCACGCACCCGGCGCTGCCCCAGCCCATGCACCAGCCACCCTTCCTTCCTCCTGCCTCCCTGCCAGCCCCTCCCAGCCCTGCCTGCTCCCAGGGGATGGTTACATAGAGCTTGGGAGCTGGCAGCACCCCCAGGGCCATCTGAGGACATCTCCCCATGCAGGGACAGGGAGGGACACGCGGGCACACAGAGCTGGCACGCCGGACTCACACCCCACAGGGACGCACACACGGGCACAGGCCTGGCACACCTGCAGGGCTGCAGCCCCCACGGCCCTCAGGACACACACAGAAGCCAAGAGACATTATGGCAGGCACTCACTTGGATTTGTTCTCCTCATAGTGAGCACTGGTCTTAATGTATCTGGCCAGTTCTATCTGCATATCGCCGAATAAAGGAACCACCTGCAGCTGCTGGAAAAGAAAACAAAAGATGGTTGAAACATGGCAGAGAGAGAGAAAGAGAGAGAGAGAGAGAGAGAGAGAGAGAGAGCCTGGCCCCAGCACAACTCAAGGGACTCCAAAAAGGCATGCTGCACCTCTGAAGCTTTGCAAAGTGCAAACCTGGACCCAGGGTCATTTCACACCTAGGAAATGACTGAGAATGCTCACAAGGCTTTCTGTGGGAGGAAATCACTCCCTGTGAGTGCCCTGGGAGCCCTGGGCTCACTGCCACCAGGCTGGTTATGGCCAGAATGGTTCAGTGCTGTAACCAGGCAGAGGAAAGGATCTTTTTACAACAAGAAGAGAGAAGTGTGGTCCTGAGCAGGCCTGATTGTCTCCCAGCCTAATCCTCCAAGAGAACAGAGGGATGAAAAGCCAGCATGTTGCTATTCTGGACACCCAGGAAAGTGTCAGCTTTCCCCAGGGACTCAGCACTGTACTTGCTTGTGATGTGTCTTAAAACTTCTCCATGAAGAGAAAGACACAGGCAATGTAACATGGCTCTGCTTGCCCTTCACATCTCAGAAGGTTTGGGATGGGAAATAAATTCCAAGTGCTCTGAAGATAACTCAAGCTCAGACAGGTCCCTCCTTCAATAAACTTCCACCTGCAAACAAAATCCAACCAAGGGCTACTGACAGCTCATCAATAAAATATGAAGCTTCAACTTCACCCAGCTACAAAAAGCTTTGCCCTAAATTCAGGGAAGATGGGGGAAAATTCCCTGTCCTATTATCACACACTTCGTTTCTCAGGCTGAGCTGTGCACAGGATGTGTAATGCTGTCATCAGGGATTCCCACTGGCACTTCCATAAAAGGTTTAAATGAAGGGGTAGTTTATTATCACTACTCAAATTCTTGGGCAATCCACTAGAAATTTAATCAGAAGGCAATAAGCAGATGTAGTGAAGGAGTAGTTGGTCTTTCCTTATTGAGATCTGATAGTTTGGAGTGGTACTTTTCTGGTTAGGTGAGACCACAGTAGATGGCGAAGTGCAAATGGAAACCAAGCTGGAAAGGAGAAAGTTACTCCATGCAATGGAAGGTTTTTTACCTCATTCTCTGATGGCCCACAGCACTTTGCAATGAACAGCAAACCTGTCTGAATGCACCAAGATGCCCAAACTCTACAGATTACACTGAAGGCTTGATTTAGAGATTTAGCTGAATTAGCAAAGCTGAATCAGGAAAAACCCAGAAGACTCTAAAGGATGATGTGATAAATCACCTTTGCAGAGCAGTCTCCCCAGTGATGGGAGGTTTTTTAACCATCATCGCCCTGTCCATAAGGTTATGGAGTCTCTGGCCCCCTGCTCTTGGGGCTGTCCCCAGGAAATGGTGCAAACTGGGGTAAACAGGTCCCCACCAGCTCAGGGGAGGATGCACCCCAACCTTCCATCAAACCTGGGCTCACCTATTCCCTCCCCTGCACCCACCCAGCACATCACCCACAAACTGCACCTCGGGGCAGTAAGCAGGGAGACATCCTCTATCCAACACCACCACCAATCTCTTCATCCAAGCTCCTCACCCCACCTCTGGGGGAAGTACCAGGGAGAACCCACTGTGCTGGAAGAGTGAGGGGAAGGAGCCCTCTGTGCCCTTCCACAAATCATCACCACCTCATTTTCCCTCATCTGGAGCAAGTCTTGGTAACAGAAACTGATCTTTCCTTCTCAGGGGAAAGATTAATAAAGGACTCAGGAAGGACTCACTCAGGAAGGACTCAGGAAGGACTCAGGAAGGACTCCATCTGCTCCATCTGGGAAATTCTTCTGCTGTCCTCCTGCTCTTTGCCACCAACACATTTGTCTTTTGCTAGATCCTACCATGCCTCCTACAGCTGACCTGCTCCAAACCCAAAATGCCTCCCAGTCCCAGCCTGTGCCCAGAAGCAGGGGAAAGGAGGCACCACCTTCCCTGAGGTGCTGTGTGGGATCTCAGCCCTCCTCTCCACCAAAAGGGTAATCCCAAACCGTTCCTGTGCCGAGTGGTGCCAGGGCAGTGCAGCCTGGCCTCCAGCTGTGATCAGACCATGGCCAGATGTGCTCCAGCAGAGAGAGGTTGTGTGGCTGCTTCCCACCCTGCCCCTGGGAACACCCAGGAGGTTTCATGGGCCTTTCCTCAAAATCCACATCTCAGACCAGACAAAAACAGCTCATCAAACCAGAGTGACCCTTTGAAGATCTCACTGGGCACCTCCAAGTGCCAGTTGACACAAACTCCCCCAAAAGCTTTTCCTGTGCCACAGGGAGCACAGTTTATACATGAAATAAAACTGCCAGCTGTGTCCTCTGTCCCTCAGCCCAGCAGCTTGCAGAAGGAAAGAGAAGCAGAACCATCACCAGCCAGGTTTGCTGGTGGCCTGAAACCACGGAGACTGCAAACCTGCCTCAGGGATGTGCAAAGAGACAGCAGCCATGTCAGCTGGGCACATCCTCCCCTCACCCATGGAACAGCCTCTCCATCCTCTGGCCCCTGGCAGGGAGGGAGCAGCCAGAGCTGCAGCTCCCACTGCAGAGCCAGCCCAGCTCTGCAGCCACAGCCCTGCAGCACTGAGGGGCAGCACTGCTCCCCTCACCCTGCTGCAATTCCACTCCTCAGCCTTTGGCCTGGATGGCTTCTCAGCCCTTGGGGGTTTTGGACCTGTAAATGATTCCTGTGGTTTGTTTTTTGCTAGCAGCAGTGGTACAGGCTGTTAATCCACTGGTCTGCAATAAACACCAGCCTCACACAGACAGCTCACTGACCTTGAAGAATTTGTCTATTTTGCTAAGGTTGATTCTCTTCTTGGCATCCAACTTGTAAATGTTGCTGACATTCCCATCCATGAGATACAGGCCAAACCCCATCACCTGGAGAAGATGGAAAGGCAAGGTTTCATCAGCATGAAGTCAGCAGCACAAGTCAAAGACAGTTCTCCATCACTCAGCATGAGGAAAGACCATTTCAGGTTCCTGCTACCACCTGATCCTCATGAGGAAATGTTTAAAATGTGCCTGTATCTGCCAGGAGGCACATGGCAGGCAGAGGACACACAATGGATTGCTTCTGTTGTCTGTGCAAAAACACAGGATGCTTCCCTTGGTTATTTGTTCCTCCTCTTCCCACATAACAGCAACACAAAAGCTTTCTCCACCAAAGGCAAAAGTTTACTCCTGGAGAAGAATTTAAAATATTTTCCTGGTTTGGTTTCCCCCCTCCCTTATTAATTCAGTACAAATCATTACAGAGTCAAACTCCCCACACATCAGAGAACCTGAGCTGACTCACGCCCTTATAATGAAGTTTTTATGGTAATAGTGACTGCAATCATTGCCAATAACTGACTGACAGCAAGGACAAATACACCAAATAAAGAGATATTTTGGCATGTTTATCTTGAGGACTCTTTACAGCCAGAAAAACAAACCTGGGAGCATCTGCCTTCTGCAGGGAATGGGCATCAAGAAGAAAATTCTGTGTTAAAACGTGGTGGTGATTTTACAATGTCCTCTGCAGTTACACAGGTCAAGCCCATGATCCTGCACTTCCATGCACAACAGAAAAACCCCTTCCAGCCTTGAAGGATGTAGGGCACCCACCAGTGCTCTCACCCACCATGTGCTGGGCACTGTCTCTGCAGGAAAGGGATGCATGTCAGCCCAAAGGAGCAAAAAATCAAGAAACTGAAGAGAGATGTTGTCATAGGAGAGAATTTCATTTTACTAAAGCAACAGTGAACCTATGCAAGGACCCAGCCCCACAAGCATGGCCCAACCTCACCTTTAAGAGCATGTGCTTCTCACTGGGGGTGAGATACATCTTGTTTTCATAGTAATCCACACAGATGTTGACAATATCAGCCAGCAACTCCTCATAGCCAGGGATAACCTCCAGTTGTTGGTGCAGACACTGAAACACAACAGAAGCCACGTTATCCACATGGGCAGAGGAACAGCAGAAACCAGGCAGGAAACATTTTAAGGATTAAGAGTGGAACAATAAGAGGTTCCTTCAAACCTCATTTATGCTGTTTACCAGCAGAAGACTGAGCTCATGGTACTACCTGGAAAAAACAACCTTCCTCTGCAGGACATCTCCTCTTCAGACTGATCACAACACCCAAACATCAGACAATGAGATGCAAAGGAGGGTGACTGAGCAAAGTGTCTGACTCCTGTCTCTGGGATATTTTAACTAGTTAGCAGAACCAATGGAGCCTGTGAAGTGTGGAGAGCCATGGGGGCTGAGCTGCAGACCCCATGCAGCTGCAGGGGATGGGGTTCCAGCAGAACCTTCACCTCCCAGAGCTCTTCTTACATCTTTTAGACCTTGATCTTTGTCTTAACACAGAGACCTTCAAAGCCACCCAGGATGACACATGAGGAGACATTGCTAGAATTACACAGCCTGACCAAAAGACCACGAGAGCCAGTGGCACAGACCCAAGAGCTGCTGCCACAGCCTGGTCTGAGGTGCTGTCAGCCTCAGCAAGGTCACTGCTCCTCTCTACCCATGGAAGGTTCAGTGGCTCAGAGAAAAGGGACCTGCCTGAGTGATGCGGTTGTGGTTTGCCAGGAACATGGACAGGTTCTGGGACTCCTGGATGGACTGGGGGTCTGCCATCTTCCTCAGGAACTGGGCAGCTCTGGAAGGGACAAATCCAACATCACCAAGGGTCACTCAGCCAGCGTGAGACTGTCACCACCCACCCTCTCTGTCTGACCTGCAGCAACACTGCAGCCTCAGACCCCCCTGCGTCACAGCTCTGTTCACCAAGAGGGAATTGAAACACAACAGGGCTCAGAGATTTGGCTAAATTCACAAAGAGAGCCTGGGACAGCACCCCATCTCCAGCCCTGATGTCCTCCTGCCCTCACTGCTGGTCAGACCAGGCACAGTCCTGTCCCCATTCCCGCCACTTTGTCCCCTCTCACCTTTTGTAAGCAGAATGATCATTTTTCACGCTGCACTTCATGTTCTTCAGCTCATCCAGGACAGCAAACATGTTGATGAACTTGCCCAGAGTGAGGAGATAGGCCTCAGACACAAAGTCCTTCCTCCTCTCAGCGTGGCACAGGCGCTTCACCTCGCTGCAGAAGCGCTCGATGGCCTTGCGCTGCAGGGCAGGGGCACAGGGTCATGCACCGCCAGGGGAACCCCCTCCACCCCACCAGCTCCTTTAAATAAAGCTTTTTTTGGCAGGGGATGGAGGGTCTGAGGTTCCTCTCTGCTGTTCCCATGCAATGAAGCATTGTTACAAATCACTGCTGACAAACACGCTCAGTGAGGGGAGAAAGGGGCTCGAGCTCTCCAGCCCCAAGTGTGGGGTGTTCTGCAAAATCAGGCTGCATTTTTTAGGTGGGACATAAAGGCCTTACAGGATATAAAACCTAAAAATTATTGTGAAACTCAGCTGCAGCTGGTTATAATGCAGGTGGTGATGGGGAGCCCACAGCAGCTGTGACTGTCACATGGCAATGGACAATCGGCTTTTCACATCAGCCAATATCCCCAAAAACAGGAGCCTGTGACACCCTAAGCTCCAAACAGGGGGGACTCTGGTTCTCCATGAACTCGAAGGGCTGAGGTGTGCTGTTTCCCAACCTGTATAGAATATTTTAGGGCTGAGCAAGGGACACACAGATTTCCCTTCAACAGGTTGCAGGTTTCTGCTCAGGTGGCTGCAAGGGAGAGACCTACTGGGGGCTGTCAGGCAAGGATAGCACAGCCCTGCTTGGGATGTTAACACCAAAGTAAATATACTATTTTTATAACTCTCTCCTTGATCACTTACCTGAAAATACATGAACTTCATAAGCTTGGTGACTTCTGGCTCCAGGACTTCCACTGTTTTCTCATAAATCTCCACTCGGTTTGGCTGTTCATTACATTTCACCTGCATTGCAAAGAAAACCATCTGTGTCAGCATCAGCTTCTAAGCCAGCTGTGGGTCACTGTGGCACCACCTTCTCCTTGCTTCACCTGGAGTCCTGTCCCCACCCAAAGACAGAGGGACCTGAGAAGGAGCTGGGTCTCAATACAACAGGTGAAAGCAAAAGGGGATATTTCAGATCTGAAATTCTCTCTGTGCATTCTAAATTCTACAATCCTGATTCTGGGGGATAAAAGTCTCCTAATTTGTCTGGCATGGAACACAAGCATGGAGTCTGGACCTGCTGTACAATATTGTAGCATGAACTTATCTGAGATTTGTGTTGCAAGACACACAAGGCACCAGGTTACAGCTCTGCAGAGCCTCCCTGGGATTATTCTGGTTCTGTTGAGGATCCATTAAAAATCACTGGGCTTGTCTGTGGCTGACAGCAATGAACTGAGTCACTGTCACTGGGCTCCTGGGAAGCTAAATTTAAGGACTTACTCAGTTGTCATCCATCTCACTTCCAAAACAGTTACTTGGAGTCATTACCAAATGCACAGGGAAAAGAGCAGCTGCCCAGAGCACCCTGCAGCCCTGCTCTGGTTTTGTTTGCAGCTGTTGCTCCCAGGAGGCTCTGATGGGGCTGAGAGCTCTGCTGCACGTTCAGGAACCCAGCACCTGATGCTCAGGGCATGGGGGGACACATCAGCCAGCCTGGCATGGGGAAATGGTGCCAAAGGAGCCTTGCCCTCCCTGCAGTGGGCAATCCAATGTCCCTGCCCTGCTGTTCCACACTGCAGTCAGGCAGTACCACAGAATCCCAGAATATTCTGAGCTGGAAGGGACTCACAGGGACCACCAAAGCCCAGCTCCTGGCCTTGCCCAGGACAGCCCTGAGCATCCCACCGTGCATCAATGGCCATGAGGGTGCAGTGGGGGTGGGAGGAGTGGTGCACACTCAGGTGCAGGCCCTGTTCTTCACCTCTGGAGCCACAGACTCTGATGCAGCAGGGAGCTGCACCTGACCAAGCAGGGAGATTGGGGGGCTGAGCACAGGACCCCTCTGCCCACATCCATGTGCCCCAAGGCAAAGCACAGGGGTCACTGCAAGGTCAAAGCTGGTCAAGGTGTAACTGAACCCTCTGCCATGGCATCCTCTGCCCCTCCATCACACACAGCACTGACAGCAGCCCTGAGGGCAGCACAGGGGGAAGGGGCAGGGACCAACAAGCTGCTCAGAGAGGCACAAATGTCACAGGGAGGACACTACACCAGATGATTTGTAGTGCTGTCTTGCCATCAGCTTAGCTTTCTGCTGGAGTAGCCAGGGGAGGCAACAGCAGCACAGCAGCAAATATAAAATACCAATCAACAGCAGGAATCTCCTCATGGCTGGGTCTCAGCATCCTCTGCTTTAGTTTGCTTTGCTTTTCCTGTTCTTCTGTCTCAGTTCCAAAGTAACCCACACCCAAGACAAAAGCCAAGAGGTGCTCTGGGAGCACCCCTGCCTGGGAAGGGCTGGGCTACCTGAGGGATGGCTCGGGAGCAGCTCCTCCACGTGTAGAGCATCACGGCGTACTCGTGGCCTTCCTCCAGCATCTCATTCTGAAAGACAGAGGGGTGCAGGTGGGACAGGGCAGGCACTGGGGGCTCAGCAGCCTGGGGACACAGCTGGGGGACTCACCATGCTGGAGTGCACTGTGGCCTGCTCGATGTACCTGGCAATGCCTGTCACAAAGGCGTTCCTGTCTTCAAAGTTTGTGTCAAAATTAGCCTGTGGGCAAAACAGAGAGATGGGGATCAAACACAGCTGGTTGTTTGCTCACCTGGTACAGCCTAACATGGGATGTGCTGGCAAAAAGCAGAATTAGTAGGGCTCTTGGGGCATGGGAGGAGCTTGTGAACTATTTGAGGTGCTGCACCTCTAGGTCTGAAGTAGTTTCATACATACACACACCCTGAGACGCTTTGGAATCACACATGGTTGTCCTGCAGGGAATATGTGTGGAAATGTGGCAGTCAAGACTGACATTTACAATCCTTGTAGAATTAAGCCCAACTTTACTGCAGCCACAGCAGAGAGAAAAGCTAGAGCAATTCTTCTGGGGATTTTAGCTTGGTAACTCAAAGACAGATGCAGCCTTATAATTTCTGTTTGTGCCCTGGCTGCTAGGGGAAGACCACATCCTGTCAGCAGGAAGGCCAAGGGATAAACACAGAGAAAGGGCAGGGAATGAGCTGTCTGGAAAACATAAATATGAAAGTCAGCCCTCATCCAGGTGCTATTATCAGTGCTACTGTTGCTCTTGCAAGCACAAACAGTTGTTGGGACAAACATTTGTTCTGGAAGCTGTGATACAGTTTTGGGGTGGGACAGGGGAGCAAGAAACTGCAGAGGCAGGTTGGGGATGGAACATCAGCTCCCCTGGCTCTCTGGAGTGCCCTTCACATGCTCTGTGCTTGGTGATTTCCCCTGCCAAGGCTGGCTGATGGTACCTGCTGCAGGGCAGGGCACACAGAGGCCCCAGGCACCCAGAGCTGCTCCTTGTGATGACAGCAGCACTGCAGCAATCACACCCACCTCAGTAACTGATTTCCTGAGTAGGAAAGCTGGGAGCATGAACCTGTGGCCACAGGGCCACTCTTCTTAGTGCCTCCAGGACATCACGTGTGACCAGTGTGACAACAAAAGCTGAGATTGCATGAGCATTTCTGGCTAGCAGGGGGAAGGGGTACACACAAACTGAGTATGATGAGGAAACAGGCTTGGCCAACATCTCCAGATTCAGCTTAGAGGTTTTTAGGCCCAGCTGTGTGCACACACTCATGGCCCTGAAAGGAGGCTGTGCCATAAGGCTGAACCCTGAGCCCCTCATGAGATACAAACCAGCAAAGGCTAAAAATTTATTGAAAGAAGAGATAAGCAAATAATTACATCAAGATTTTTCAGGGAGAGCTGAAATTTGAACATCCCTGAATGACCTTTGGGTCTGATAACCCATAGAGACACACAAAGTGGAATGAGCCCGGGGTCTGAGCTGCTGTAATTCCAGAGCCCTGCACACAAGGCACAGCAGTCCCAGTGCTGGTGTATTTATACACTGCCAGGGGTGAGCCAGCAGCTCAGGAGTGGCAGGATGGAGAAAGGAACCCCCTATTATATTTAGCCCTGGGTGTGCGCCACAGGGCAGGGTGTGGTGGCCAAGCAGCAGAGGCATCCCACTGTGGGAGCCGTGCCCTGGGCCCCGGCCAAGCCTTGCTTGGTGAGTGCAGCTGCAGCTAAAGCTGAGTTGTTCAGAGCACAGAAGTGGTTCTAGCAGCTGCCCTCCCTTGCATGCCAGCAGCTCCAGCTGTGCTGGAGGCACAGGCCAGCCAAAGTCAGGCAGGACTTTGAGCCTGCCCCGCTCAGTTCGACGCACGCACGATCGTGGAAAGGAAGCACAGAAATATGTGCACAAATAAACATGGCTGAGAACTTTCTGCTGTTATCACAAATCTTATCTCCTGCTTCCCACCCATTCATGCACTCTGGTCCTCATTTTCACTTGGCCTTAAAAGTGCCTTTCACCAAACTCTGGTGCTTTCTCTTTAAAGTCCTTGGGAACAGATTTGTGGCTAGGTCTGTTCTGAGTGTTTCCCTCAACACGCTCACCCCGGATGTTTCCAGCTGGTTCTCACAGTGCTGTGTGGCCCCGTGCTTTGCATGAGCCACTGGAACAACCCTCCCTCCCTCCCCTGTGCCTCGGGGGTACCTGGTACATGATGGAGGAGGGAGGGGGCTCGATGCATGGCTGCTGGTCTGGCAGGGGCAGCTCCTCCAGCAAGTCCACGTTGGACAAGGCATCCTCGAGCGTGACGTGAGTCGTCATGGCTGCAGATGTTCAGCTCCCCTGCTACATCCAAAGCAAAAGAGAGGGTGATAGGCAGACAAGAAAACCAGCCAGCAGGCAGGACACTGAGTGGGAAAGGACAAAACCAGAGCACAGCTTGCTGGCATTGCAGGGGACAAAATCCCAATTTGTTTTCCCTTCTCTTGTGCATTATACCACATGTCTGTGTCATCTCTCTCCTGCGATTCAACAGCAGAGCAGGAATGCAGAATGAAAGAAAAGCAACTACCCACCCAGGCACTTCTCTCTTAACTCTATGCAAAACTCTCTCAGGCAGCACAGCTGGGTGCTGCAGTGCAGCTTCAGCAGCCCCGGGTGAAAGCGTGTGCCCCAAAATGCAAAGCGGTGCTATCAAGAATATCTCCTGAAGCAGCTTGATTAGAGAAGTATGACGGATGCTGACACTCACATGCTTTCCTCACACACATGAACAGCCCTGGAAACTGTAAACAACCAACTGCATTAAATCCCAGGGGTGAACTGGAAAGGCTTGAGTGCTGTGCAGGCAAAGCCGTGGCACTGCAAGCAGCAAAAAAAGAAGTTGCTGTTAAATTTCCCTACTTTTACCACTGACATGGCATCCCCTGCCCAGTCCCAGCCTGCCCTGGAGCTGCCAAGAGCTCCAGTTGCAAAAATGAAAATAAATACACAAAATAAAATCAAAGGGAAACATTTCTGAAAGTTCCCTGGTGCTCACCCCAGGGAACCCCTTCTGTGGGAAGCACAGAACAAACCTGTGTGTCCCTGGCTCCCCTGGCACTCACCTTGGCTGTGAATGCCCAGGCACGGGGGGATGGGGCTGTCACCCAGGCTGAGCCCTTGTGTAATCACAGCCACAGGGCTTCCCCAGTTAATGCCTAATCCTGTGCAATAGCTGTGGCTGACCTAGAGCCTGTGTCTCCCAGAAAAACACCCTGCTACACTTCGACATTTGGAGAGAGAGAATTTAAATATTGACACCTGATTCCATCAGAAAATCACACCCCCTCCAGTGCTTCTTGCCTCACTCAGAGCCTGTCTAGTTTGAAACGTGAGCCTTTGAGTTTCGTTGCTCTGATCTGCAGGACAGTAGAGCTCCCTAAATCAAAGTTCCCAACGAGATACTCACACATTTCAATATAACACCCTGCAAGCCAGCTAAGCTCTTTGCCTGCCTCATTACAGAGCATGTTTTCAAATCCTTTAATCATCTCTTTGGTTTTTCTCTAAGCTTTTGCAACTTTTTTTTTGCCAGACAGGGTAGCAGGCAGGACACAAGGCTCTGGCAGTGTCTGCACAAGCACCAAATACAGCAGAACCACAGCAGCTCCTTTGGTCACCACTGCTTCCAAGAAAATAAGTTTGCTTTTTATTTCTAGCACTGGGAAGGATAATGGCTTTGGGACATCCATGAACAGGCACCCAGCAAGGGCCACAGCTAAGGGGGAGGCACAGGGTGCACTCCTGGGGTGGCTTCATGGTGGGTCATAAGAGGGAAGGAGTCTGCAGCTGTGCCTCATCATCGTGGGCTGCAGGAATACCTGTGAGCCTGGCAAAACTCATTCCTGCTCCACAGATGCCTCCCCAAGGCACCAGGCAGCTGAGAAACAGGTTTGGTTGTACCTGCAGCTGAAGCAGCATTAAATGAGTGCCTGGAAAATACCCAAAATCTCAAGCAGCTTTTCCCCCTCCACGCTCAAATTTCTGTTTCCTTCTTCACCCCTGTCTGGTAAAATGGTTTCCTGTTACAAAGTGTAGCAACTGTCAAAGCCAGACATTACAATTCTGCAGCTTCCTCCCTGCCTGCCTGGGGCTCCCTGGGCTGCTCTGCCGGGGGGGAGCTCAGCCTGCCCAGCCCCAGATGGACACAGAACTGCCCACCACGCTCCCCCACATCCTCCAGCACCTCAGGATCACCACTGGCATCCCAGAACAACACTCCTGGCTACACACTCATGCTTCATTGCACACTTCAGGCTTGAGAAGGCAAAACTTTCCTTTTCATAGGCTTCATGGCTGTTTATTTGGGCTCATTCCCAATTTTTCTCTAAGTCCAATTCTAAGGCCATTTGTGCAAGGTGTTGTCTGTTTGCTGTAACAAAGCAAAGGCATTCCCACAACAACCCTGTAACACCCAAAGAGCTCAGCAACTCAAGGGACAAAATTATTGCTGCTGTTTGGGCCACCCCAGGAGAAAGAGGACCAAATCCAGCATCAGGGTCCTGCTGTGCCAGGCAGTGCCCACACCTGGGAGGCTGAGCCAGTCCCTACCCTAAAAATGTTGCACTCAAACAGGCAGAGAGGAAGGGTGCAGAAACACATGGACAGAAAAGAATGCATCAAGACATTGCAAGTGAGGGGTGCAATGAGCCACCAGCCCACCCCATGCTTTGCCATGGCTGAGCAGTGCAAGGACCCAGATGCAGCTGGAAAAGCTACAGACTTTGAGGGTTTAATACATGAGTTTTTATGGGGACTTCCAGCTTCCAATCCACCCTTTCTTAAGACCAACCAAGAACCCAACAGCAGCTACAGGGAACAGTGTGGTCAGCCAGGACTTCCCCTGGTGTCCCTAGCACTCACAGAGTGTGTGACAGAGGGGCCACTGGTCCAGGGCCAGCTGGGTCATTCAGCACCCCAGATCACCCAGAGAGGATGGCAGTGAAGCCCCACTCCCCCAGACCTGTGCTGCCTCCCTCACCCTCCTGCAGAGAAGGTTCTAACCCAGACATCTGGGGCTGTCCTGTACATCCAGCTCCATCCCTCTGTCCAGAGACAAGGGGGGCAGCTGGAGGTCATCTGGCAGCAGCTGCAGCTCAGGGAGTTCAGGAATCCTTGGGGACACTCATCAGAAACCCTTAAGTGCCACCCACCACCTGGGCTTTGGGGTGGCTGTGACGGGAAGAGGACACTCAGCCCATGGTGACAGTGCTTGGGCACACAGGCCATGGGGCTGGGCTCCACCTGAGCAGCACAGCAGGGCCCAGGAACGGGGCTTTTCTCTGTCCTAGCCCAGGCACAGGGGGGTGAGGCTTTCCTGAAGCACATCCTGCCTCTATGGCCTCACAGGCTGCCAGGAGCCACCTCCAGATCCCAGCTCTGGTCAGAGAAACCAAAGTTCCTCCTGTCCTACGTGTTTTGGCAAAACTGAAGGCGAGCCTGGCAGAAACCAACCCCACCCCAGTGAAACCTGAGGCAGGGATGCTGCACTGGGCTGTTTATCCCTCCTGCTCATGAGCAGTGGTGCTAATGGGTGCAGTGCTGCCCACTCTTTCTGCTCATTTGCTGCAGAAACTTCCCCATCCCCTTCCCGCAGCTCAGCTGCAAACCCTCTGGCCATCTCACACACCTCCCAAAGCCAAATGATCTCCCAGAGGACCTGGGGGAGCTGCAGGGAGCCAGCCAGGCAGGGATGGGAAGGAGGAGTTGCTGACACAGGGCTCTTGTGGCAGAGCTGGGGACCAGATTCACAGGCAGCACAGGAAGGCTCTGAGGAGAGAGGATGGACAGCCCAGATGTCTGAACTTGCAGGGCATGTCCTGCCTTCCCCACCAAAATTCTTGCCCAGAAGTATTGGTGCAGTATCACCCTCTTTGCAGGGAGAAGCACAAAGGTGACTTTACTGTTCAAGCAGCTTGGGGAAATAAAGACTTTTAAAAGCAGGGCCACAATGAATATGTTGTATGCACACGTGCTCAGCTCCCAGGCTGCACAGCTCAGGGCTCTGGGGAAGTGGCATGGGCTGTTCAGGATTTTCAGCTTGCCTGCTCCTCACACTGGTGCTGTAGTAGGCACCAAGAGCAGGAAAGGAGGCAAGAAAAAATGGGAATTGCCCAGACAGAGTCCAAGCCCTGTGAGCCTGGGGTGAGCAGTAAAAGACTTTTGCTGGGGAGGTGGCAATGTAGAGAAGGAGGACAAACCTGGTCACCCTCTGATTGTCTGAGAATCCAGCTCTGTGCTCCCAGCCCCCCTGGGTAACCTGGGAAAGTCACTGAATTTTGTTTTACCCCTGTGAAAATGCTTCTCTCTCTTTCTCCAAATACAGCACCAAACCAATGGGCAGGCCCTCTCCTGGCCCAACAAATACCCAGCAGAACCCAGTGTCAGTTTCATAAAAGCCAAGTTTCTGGTACCCACTGCCTGACAGCAACAGGAGGATAAAGGATCCTGGCCACAAACATATATTTAGTAAAAAATAACTTCACAGTGTAAAACTTTAGTTTGAATCCTGCTTAAAATGCACAGGACTTGTAATTGCAACCACCACCACAGTCAGGAGGTTCTTTGCAGAGTGAGTGAGGCTGGCAGAGCTGGGCCTCTGCTCTACACAGACACAGATGTTAATAACCATAAAATTACCTTCCCATCAAAAAAAGGAAGCCAAACTGCACGACCCCTGAAGCTGGTTTTCTCTATTTTCACTCTATGTTTTCTGTTATCCCATTAGGGCTGAGTTCCAAGCATTTGCACCATCCTTGTCTCTCAGCAACACAATTATCCTGGAATTTATTTCTTTTAGAATAACTAAATAGTATTTTTTTTTCTAGTGCCAAAGAAAGCAGGTCAAGGAAGGAGACAGGTATATGAAATTACATTTCCAATAGAGTTGAGAAATTTAGAGCAAGTTTATAAACAACCCACTGCTGACAGTTAAAGCACTTCTTGGGAAACCAAATCACACAGGCCAGCATTGTTAATAGTTGACCAATTATTGATCTTCCAAAACCAATCTTCCCATTTCTCATGCAAAGATGATCACTGTTTGTTAACAAAATTGAATACAGTGAAAATGAATTCAGCATATTCTGCTTTACTCCTGGTCAGAAAATGGAAGATTTTCCCCTATTCCTTAGGCTTCATTAATAGCTCATTAATCAACTATACAGAGAAAAGGAAAAAAGAATTTTCCTATATGCAGGGAATTAGCACAGAATTATATGGCTGTGACACCAGAACACTGGGCTAGTTCCCCATCTCTGTGACTAACCCCAGACTACCAACACCATGCAAAACACGAGGGTGATTTTTCTCTCGGTATCTCAGGGCAGGAGGGTGCAGGGGCTTCAGGGATTCAGCCTAATTCTCTGAGACCTTTGTGATCCAAAGCCCCCAGGCAGGAACCCCCCGTGGGAAGCGGCAGATGGCAAAGGGGGCCACGCTCTGCTGCTGGCAGCGTCCTCTGACAGCACAAACCCTGCACCCTGCCCCCTTCCCCAACAGCAGGGAGCGTTCACTGTGTGCTGCTGCTTCTCCTTCTCCTCCTCGTTCTTTCCCGGTCCTTCCAACCCACGGAAATTTCCTGCGGAATCCATCCCCTCGCTCCCTCCCCCCGGGGCCGCTGGGATGCGGCTGGCACGGGGCATTTCCAGCGGCATCGGGGGCAAAGTTGAGCATAAAGGAGGAGCTCTGCCGGCCCCGGGCACCGGCACCGGCACCGGCGGGGCGGGAGCGGTTCCGCCGCCCGCGACCCGGGCATAGCCCGAACCTGCGGCCGCCGCTCCAGCCCTTCATCCCCAGCGCTGCCTCTGACGCCGGCGCTGCCTCCATCCCCCTCATCCCCCTGGAACACCATATTTCCACGCCACGGGTGCTCCGGAGCCGGCCGGGGCCGCCCTTCTATCATCAGCATCCTCTCCGCGCCCCGTTCTCCAGCACCGCCGCCACCCCGGCTGGGGCCTGCAGCGCCCGCGGGCCCGGGGCTCGGCCCCTTCGCCCGTGCTGGGGATGCGGGGCGGGGGGAGGACAAGGCGGATTTGCGCTATTTTTTCCCCGGCGCCGTGCGGCGGCTGCGGGCAGGCTGAGCGCCGCAGGTAGCTCGGGGCATTGTGGGATACATCCCGTACATCCCGCACATCCCGGCCCGCACATCCCGTACATCCCGCACATCCCGGCCCGCACATCCCGGCCCGTACATCCCGCACATCCCGCACCTGCCCCGCTCCTCCCGCCCGGAGCTCCGCGGAGATGGGGCTCGGCGGCGGGCACAGCCCCGGGGAGGGAGGGAGGGAGGGAAGGAAGGAAGAAGGGAAGGAGGGGATGGAGCCGCGCAGCCCCCGCGCAGCCCCGCGCCCACCCCCGCCCGCTCACCTGCGCTCCGCGGGTGCGCTGCCCGGCGCCGCGGGATGCTCGGCGGGGGATGCTGCGCGCCGCCCGCACAAAGAGCAGGAAATGGCTGCAGCAAGTGCACTTCCGCGGCTCTGGCTCCGCCGGCCCCTCCGCGCGGCGCGGCGGCGGGGGGAGCCCCGGCCCCGCCGCGGGAAGGGGCTGGAGCGGCGCGGGCGGCTCCTCCCCCAGCGGCGCGGGGGATGCGCGGCGGGGCCGCGGCTCTGCCCCCGCTCGGGGCCGCGGAGCTCCGGGCTGGCGGCAACGCGGCGCCGGCGGCTCCCGGCGGGGAGGGGAAGGCCGGCGGCACCCCCGGGGCACGGAGCGGAGAGGGCAGGGGGCGGCTGCAGCGGCGTCTCGGGAGCTTGGTGGGTTTGGGTCCCTGAGATAGCAGGACCCGGCTGGGATTCTCCATCTCGTTGCTGCTGCTGCTGGGCTCGCTGGGTGCGGGTGTTCAGCCCCTGTGCCCCTCGGAGGACCATTGATAGGCGTCACCTACCATCTTAACAAACGCCCTGGTGGCAAAATACATACACATGTAGAAAACATATAGAGCCTCGGATGACTGAGCATGTTGGCGATCAAAACTAAAGGCAGCGCCTTTGCTCAGAGCTCCAGTCCTCTACTGAGTCAGCACCGCATCTGAAAGGTCCTCCTTGTGGCATTTTTGACATCTGGCTTTTTTTCAGGGACAAGTTTCCAGTCGTGCTTTTACTCCTGTTTAAAGCTCTAATGCAGCTCTTCAGATGTAGTGTGAAATCCAAACTCACAGCTTTCAGAAGGGCACTCCCTTATGGTGACTGATACAAACCCTGTATGGAGCTGTCTTGCTTGTTGAAAGACTGCTGGATACCCAAGGACTGATGAAGTCCAGATAAAGGTCCAGGTGTATTTCTGTGGTGGCCCTGGCAATGTCCCTTTCCTGAGCATGAGCTGTGCCAGAATCAGATTGCTACCTGGCCTTTCCTGGATTTGAGAGACCCCTCCAATTCCTCAGAGGCTACTGCTGCTGTTTTCCATGAAAGTGTGGGGCTGAGCTTGCTTCCTGTGGGTGTCTCTTGGCTTTGTGGGGAAGCCTGGACATCAGGTTTACACTGCAGATCTGCTGCTGTAATTTGAGGGGGTGCCACAGGCTGAAGGCACTGGGGTGTGCAAACTACATCCTAGGAACTAGCTTTGTTTTAAAGGACAGGACCACGCCTGAAAAAATGTATCAATAAATCTCTGTGCATAGAACCTTTCTCTGAATAGCATTTCTTCTTTGGGGTTTGAACTAGGTGACCTTTAAAGGTCGCTTCCAACCCAAACTATTCTATGATTCTGTGATATCTACAACTCTATCTCACCCTTGACTAGAACACATTGTAGCCATCATTCCTCTTTTTACTATTTAGTACTTGTCAGAAAAATCAGTAAGTGAGTGTTGTTACTGCAGACACAAAAGACTTAACAGCAAATATCACTCTGAGGCCGTGGGTGAAGGTTAGTTCAAGAAATCTGGCAGAAAAGGCTGCTGTGGACCTTCTTAGTACAGTTTAATCTGGTCCCGTTATCAGCCAGGCTCAGTGTGATGGGAATTCCATGAATGTGATGATGCTATTTTCATTTTCTGCTCCATGTTGTCTTAGCTGGTGGAATGATAGAATGAGCTTTGCTGCATTTGTGCTGCAGATCTCCCTGCAGGCTGGGGACAATGACAGCGAGGGGCAGCCCCAGGCAGCTACAGCAGCAGTGTGTGCATCAGTGTGTGGAGAGGAGAGAGAGCACGGGGCTGGGGTGAGCTGAACACACCTGAATTTGTGGTGGCTGCCAAGTGAGCTTCAGCAGAGCCATTCACCTGAATCCTGCTGTGCTGACAGGCGTTCAGAGAGGGACAACACCAACCACATAAAAACACGTTCATTAAAAAATACTTCAGGTAATTCTGGATTTTTTTTTCTCAGGCCTGATTTTAAGGTAATTGTGCACTGGAACAACACCCACATCCCCAGGGGGACTGACCCATGCTCAGAAAAAAGCTTTTCATGGCTAATGCTGCCACGTTGCAGTCCCTGGTCCCCACTGAGAAGCATCAGCTGCTCTTTCTAGATGAGGTTCCTGCTTGACTGCCTTTGCTAGCAGGGGCTCCAGCCTGGCTGTGCCTGTGCCTGGCCATCTCAGCAGCAGCTTGGGGACACGCTGGGACACAGCTCTGGGCCTGGCTCCAGCCAAGTGTGCAGAGCCCTGCACCCACCCGGGATAAGCAGCAGGGAAAAGGAGGGACAGGCACAACCTCCCACCCTGGTGAGACACAGCCAGGCACAGGGGGAGCAGCCTAAACGTTCAGCATGTGTGAAATGCTTTCTAGGGAGGCAGGGAAGGGGTGTTGAGAGAAAGGTGACTCACTTTGCAGTGGGAGACTGATATTCTCACCTCTGCTTTGTGGGGAACGGATCTGGTCAAGCCACATGAAGGGCACCCAGCTAAACTTGCCTTAGACACTGCTGAGGTGAGGGAAGACTGTGTTACAGTGCATTGATATCATTGATATCATTGATATCATGCAGTTATCTCACTCTGGCACTGCCCTTCTGAGATTCCTGAAGTGCCCTGTAAATTATGGGGAAACACCCTCTGGGAGCACTCAGATATTACCACCCCCAATTTTATGAAGATTCAGAGAATTTAAAGCCACCATAATGGGTATTTAGACCTAAAAATCTGGTGTCTATGTAATAAATTTTTATATTTATTTGCAGAGATTCTGAATGCTTCCTACCTCCATAAACCCAGCACATTGTGTAACCCCAGAACACAACCATAATTCTGGGGAACAGAGATATTTCAGAAAGCTAGAAGATGCCTGTTTGCATCTTGGTGGAGGGGATTTGATTACAGGTGCATGATTTTTGCAGTTTTGCTCACATACAGTGAAAGTCACAGTTGGAACTCAGCAATTTTATTGTTTGTAAAAGTCCACATTGTGTGCATAGAAAGACTGCAAAATAAAACTGAACATAAACCATCACAATAATATTTTGTGCAACCCACTCTAGCTAATAAATATTACACTTATCCAAATATAAATATAACCTCAGAAATGCCAGCTAGAAGAGCAATATTGCTGCTCCTTAACAGCAATGTCCTCATGCTCAGCAGACCCCTGGGTCCTTCAAGGATGGTGGGGGCAGTGAGCTGAACTTTTGAGCCTGTAGACACCCCTGTCACAGTGTGAGGAGATGTGTAAGGCAGGAACTGATGCCTTGCCCATTTCCACATGCCTGAAAAGACATTCTGGCTCCTAAAAGCCACCCTAGAACAAGAAGCTTGAAAAATATCAAAAATTAAGCCTCCTTCTATGAAGAAATAATTTGACACAGGATATGTGAGATCATGGGATTACATTATTTCCTAGTTCCATTTTTGTTGGCAAACATATTTGAACCTGACTTATGTAAAGACAGGAGGTTGTTGTTGGAAGTTTGCATTTCAGGGTTTTTTAAGCTGCTGTCGTGTAAGGTTTCCTCATGTTCTCACCTGCCCAAACAGAGAAGCATCAAAAATACATATTGCATGTCTGCACATATCATCTGTGAGCCCTCTTGACTTCCCTAGTGATTGTTAATGCTTAGCAAAAAGTCCTGATCTTATTTACAAATTCTGCAGGACACCAACACCCACACTTTGGGTTTGATGTCAGTTATGTCAAAACAGTGTCTCTATCTTGCAGTGAAACCACAGATTTTAATGGAAATACCAGGAGATGGATTTTGTTTATACCTTCTGCTGTCACCACATAATGTGGAACTCCTTGAGGAGGAAGAACCCAGGCACACCATTCACCCTGGACTTTTCTTTTGGTCAGTGCCTTTGTTCACAGAAGAGATGGAGAAGTCTTTACTTGTGGTGATTCTGTTACTTTTTAAAGTTCTCATGATCACTGGTGCACTGAGCACATACTCTGCATGTTTTCTGCTCCTGGCTCCCTCCTGAGCCCTCTGGCTCCTTCCTGCCCAATACACCAGTTCAGGGATAGATTCCTGTACCTTTCACAGGTAATCAGATCCTGGGACTCTGGACTGGGAACACATAACACTGCACTGCTCACTCCTCCATACTTTGTTCAAAGAATCTGGGTGGAGGTCACACATTAATCTTCTGATGTAGAAAGACTGAAGAAAAAAATCAATATAAACATTCAGCTTTGACTTCCTCCCTCCAAGAATGTCTTCATTTGCATCAGAGTCCCATTTTCCCACTCACTGTACAATGCAGTTTGAGAGAATTTCAAGACTCTTCAGCACATACATTTCTTTTTCTCTTCCTCCACACACAGACACCACTTCAGCTTACCAGGTATCCAAATCCTGTTCCTGTTATGCCACAGTTGCAGGGAAAATCATGCAAAGGGAAAACAAAACCACCTTGAAATACCAGCATCAGAAATGCAGTCACTGAATCCAGCCTGCTTCTGTGTCTCCCAGGCTTATTCCTGTTCAGAGCTTTCAGGTCCAGCCCACTCTGAATTAGAGAGCCAGGGAAATGTCTAAACATTCCTCCTCAGTTAAAGAAAGCTTTTTTTTTAATCTCCCTCCAGGGAAGACCTTCATTTGGGAGTTCACAGAAATAGAACAGCAATGTAAGATCTCTAAATTTTGAGATTGTCTCTTCAGCAGAAACACCCTTGCTGGACTGTGTGGTACAAGATCCATGCTCAATAGTCACTTCTGGTTTTAAGATGCAAACCACACTCTTGGCCAAACCAAAGCCTGTGTCTGTCTAGGCTCTGGAAGGCCTGGGGATATCTTGTCTGTCTGGAAGTACCAGCCTCTGCCCTCTCCTTGTCCCCAGGCATATGGCAAGTGTTTATGGTGAGAGGATTCCTGTTAATGCTTTCTTGGGGAAAATCCAGCCTTCTCTCTTCTCAGAACTGTCTTGGCTGTGCTGAGCATGCAGTGCCATGATTACACATCAAACTCAGAGATTTCACTCAGCTGAAACAGCAGAAGAGAAAAGGATGGCCGCTCATCTTTCCCCTGAGCAAGGGAGAGAAGAGAGAGGAAGAACATTAATGTCAGCTGGAGAGGAATGGCAAGGTTAGCAAGGAAAACCTTGGGAAGAAACTGAGTATTAACAAAAATACAATCTATTCCTATAGAGAAAATGCCACTGGAAGAACCAACTTCCTTCTGTGCAATGTTTCTTTTCTATTACCAGTGAACTTGGCTTGGTGGACACTAAGTACCTTGTAATGGCTTGGCTGTCATTTTTACCTCCCTTAGAACTCAGCCCCACAGATCCATAGCTTTCCTAGCAAGGAAACTGTGGAATTAACTTGAGTTAGGTGCACTACATGGGCTTCTCAGTGAAGTCAAATAAAAGGCAGAGAGTCCAGAGTTTGCTTGCTAGTGCAGATGAAAGCTACAGTGCTTCACCTCCAGGATTTTATCTTCTGTTAGCATGTGGAGTGCACAAGTCTCTCTCCTCCTTAAAGCCAAGGGGAAGGGAGTTATTTCCTTTGGGAAATAGGGCTCTCCAGTACAATACTCACCATCCTCCAGCAGTGGCTCATCACCTCATAAATTGCCTTGGAGGCCAGCTTGGGTTTGTAGAGCCGAAATCCTGCGTTGATTTCTTCCACCACTTCTGCATTGGTGCGATTCTCATAGGGGATTTTACCCTCACTGAAGACCTCCCACATCAGCACTCCTAAAGCAACCAAACAGGAAAAAAATCACAAAGAGGCAATAAAATCCTCATCAGGGCCACTTTCCACCTGCTCTTCTCTGCAGCTCAGCATTGGTGCCAGTTACTTGGAAAAGCATTTTCACTTGGATTCTCAGTAGACAGCTGAAAACCCAGGCCCTAACACAGCTGTACAGTTTGAGGATGCCAGCCAGGATATCTCTGGTGCTCTCTGAAGCATCTCTCTGTTGAGTCTATGAAGGGCCTGAGCACCCAGCTCCTGCTGTGCTGCTCATAGCCCACCCCAGGAGTGCACAGCTCCAGCCACAGCTTCAGCCAGCAAAGGGCAAGGGAAGCACAGAATTCACAGGCCCAGACCAGCAAAGGTTATAATCCTGCATTATTTACTGCTGGCCCCAGGGCTGAGTGGCACCCCATTGACTGTGAGCTGTGCACAGCACACTGCCCCATTCACTGTGTGGGCTGGAGAGGGGCCAGGCCCATGAGTGTGCCAGATCCACAGCCCAGGGGACAGCCTTTGTTATGGCTTTGGGCAAAAACACACAGCAGTGCCCTTATCTGTGAGGGTCCAGAAGGGAGACCAAAGAATGGACACAAATGGTCAAACAATGCATTGTGGAGCAGGAAATGAGGTGAGAAGTGTGAGCAGTGAAATAACATTTTCAGATCGGCATAAAGCAAATGGAGTCAGCAGAGCAAATTTGGAAGGGCAGGGGGTTTGAGTGAGGTATCAGTGCCTCAGGAATGACATGAAGAAAGATGGAGTGCCTAAATGTCTCTCCTCTCCTCTCCTCTCCTCTCCTCTCCTCTCCTCTCCTCTCCTCTCCTCTCCTCTCCTCTCCTCTCCTCTCCTCTCCTCTCCTCTCCTCTGTCAGTGACTCTGTTTTTCTTGGACTCTCCTGCTATGTCAGCATGAAACAGAGCTCATTATTTGGTATTATACAGAGTTGCACATGTATAATACATTAAATTGGCAATATTTGAAGAGTTCTGAAGTATCTAGGCAGTGTGATTTTTTTCCTTTCTTTCACTTGAACGATTTAGGGTTCCTTTTCTAAGCCATTATTCAGGACAAACACCCTTGGAGTCCAGAGGAGAGTTGAATGAGGAGTGTTAAAGAGAGTTTACTTGAGGACTGAGCCCCCTGTTTTTCCCAGCTGGGGCTGTTGAATTTTCTCCATTTTGACAAGATTTCCTTACCGAACGACCAAACGTCAGATTTGGTGCTGTAGTTGCTGTAGGAGAAAACCTCTGGAGCAGACCACTTGACTGGAAACTTGGTGCCTGTGGAGCTGGTGTACTGATCATCCAGGACAATCCTGGAAGAGGAAAAGAAGGGGGAATGCTGAGTGACACAGCCGTCCTGTGACAGCCCCAAGGGACAGTGCACAGCCCCAGTGCCTTTACCTCGACATCCCGAAATCAGACACTTTGACCACGTGGGATTCCCCCACCAGGCAGTTCCTGGCAGCCTGCAAGAGAACAAGGTGCAAAGGCATCAGGTCAGAGCTAAAACCCTGTCACAGCCACTCAGGGGCTTTTATCCTGGAAGAGCAGATCATGCTTAAGAAAGGAGCATCAAAGTGACATTGTGCCATACAAAGAGAACAAACCCCTGAGCTTCTCATGCTTTCTGTACATTCTGCATCATGATCCTGTTGCCAGAAAAGCTGTTCAAGCATCACTATGATAGGCCCTTGTTGCCCAGAAAGGGTGGAACAAGACCCTAAAATAGCCACAGCTACTCACAGTCATTGCATGCCTAATGAAACTGCAGCAGTGACTGATGGAGCTTGACTGAAAACCCCTTAATTAAAACTATTTTATCATCAATGTTTATACATGATTTATGCTAGAACAGATCTTTTTGTCATCTGCACTGATTTTAGACATGAAGAGTGATCAGTACTGTGGCTCTTGGGGAGCCAGAGAGTCCACTAGGAAAAAAAAGACAAATGTTATGGCTTGTTTCTTCTCTCCCAAGACCAGTTAAGGGGAATAGATTGATCAGTCCTCCAGGGCTTGTTTGTGGGTTTTTTTCCCCTAAGTATTTGTGCTGCTTTTGCAGTGAGGGCAGATACAGGATCCCCTATAAACAGACAGGCAGGAGAAGTGTGGAAGCTGAAATTGAGGAAGAAAGCAGAGGAAAAAAGCCCCTCTGGAGCTAAGTAAATTTCCATATGGCACCAACATACCAGGTCTCTGTGGATGACAGAGTTTTGTTCCAGATAAGCCATTCCTTCACACACATCCAGGCACATGCCCAGCAGGGTTTCCTTGGAGAAGCTGCCCCGCTGGCTCCTCAAGTAGTCGGACAAGCAGCCGTTCTCCATGAACTCGAACACCAGGCAGATGGGAGCATCCTCGAAGCACACACCATAAAGCTGCACTAGCTTGGGGTGAGACAGCTTCCTGTGGGGCAGGGAGGGAAGGTGGGGAAGAGGCTGAAATAGGCTCAGTGCCTGCTATCCTCACAGCAAGTGTGTTATATACAGCAATTTATGCCACAGTGCTCCCAGCTCACTGCAAAGGCCAGTGTGCAGTTTGCAGATGTGCAGACCAAGGACTAAATATCATCCCATTTTAATGGTAGTGGTCACCAAAAGATTTTTCTGTGTGGAAAACCATCCAATCAAACAAAAATAAAATCAATTTCTGTCTGTCTTGTGGGGAGGGAAAGGCAAAAAAAATACAGAAAAAGTCAATAAAACCAAATATATCCAATTGTGCAAAGCAAAACATTTTACAGGTAAGGCTTTTCAATGAAATTGCCCTTAAGTTTTAAGAGATCTGAGAAAAACCACTTTGCTCTCGAAAATGCACCATCAAATATCCTTGCCTTCCTGAATAGCAGAGATCTGGAAGACCATTCTGGATATTGATAGACTTGGAAGCACAGTAATTCACCTACACTTTGATTTGCCTTCCTTCATAGCCACCAGAGCTCACCAGTCTATTTACTATTAAGATACACAGCAGATAATCAAAGTTTGAATTCCCTACTCAGATTCCTGACTTTTGCTCAGCATTATGAATCCCATAGGGTGTGATTGTCATGGTGAATCTACCACTTACATCAAGACTTTGGCTTCCTCGATGAAATCCTCCTCAGACATTGCTCCTTCACGGATGGTCTTTATGGCTACTTTGGTCTTGTCCAGCAGGTAGCCAAGGTAGACCACCCCAAACTGACCACTGCCAATCTCCTGCACACGGGTGAGCTCAGAGGCATTAATGACCAATTTTCCTGTTGGTTGCAAGGAAGAAAGAGTAAGGACTGAGCAGTAGAATGCCAAACCAAAAGCTTTTGTGGGTTAAACACTGAGGCAGGACTCCAAGTGAGACTTTTTGGCTCTCCCTCAAATTGCCTGTCTGACTTCTGATAGCTCATTTGACTAGTCCATGCTGCAGGACATGTTCAAGGGTAGGAACAACAACATCCCCTTTCTCCCTCCTTTGTCTCGCCTAGCCAGTTCTTCAGGGAGGATTGTTTTTACCATGCTTATGTGCAGTACCCAGCACAACATGGGGCTTGAGTTTCTTTGAAGTCTCCAAGAATTACAATAAAGATGATACTGACAAAATTCTATTGACAACAGTATTCAAATGAAGGCATCTTTCAGGAGAGACTCAGCTTTCATCAAATTACTCTATGCTCCCATTTCCATCCCATTTGTTCAGCATTCATTTTAGTATTTAATGTTGACTTCAGTGAGACCCTGGGGTTCTCATCACCTCCCTCAAGGCACTGCACGATCAGTTCAGTCCTTTATCAACAGGCATGAGAAAGATGACAAGCTGGTGAGCAGTGCAGTGCAAAGACCTGAAGAAAGCCATTTATTGTGGCTGCAATCACACAAATATTCCTCAATATCCGTGGGGATGTGCAGGATCACCCAGCCAGCCATCCAGGAGTGTGATTCCCATGCAGTGATGGCAGAACCTTACTATTGGAATAATACCAATATAGCAGGATGGGATGTGCCTGAGCTTGTCTGGCCCTTGCTGCTGAATCAAATAGTGGCATTGTGGTGTTTCACCCCACAGACACTTTTGGCTGCTGGATGTGTGGTGTTTCACCCCACAGACACTTTTGGCTGGCTGGATGCTGCAGCTGAGCACTGCAGACAAGTCCAGCAGGCCTGCAGGAGCTCTGGTGGCTGTGGGATGGAGCTTCCTCCCTGTAACAGGGGCTGCTCCTCGGGTTTCCCTCTGTGGAGAAGCTTTGTGGCGATGGTGAAGGAAAGGAGTCGGTTCTGATGGAGGGTTTGGATCCAGAGCTTTATTCTGGCCCACAGGCCTCTGATTCCAGCACCAGCTCCAACAGAACTCCCTGACCCCATGGTTGTTGTTCCTTTTAACCCCGGGGAGAGGGGGAGAGAAGGGGTAGGGAGCCACCAAGCAGGTACAGGAGAGGAGATCTAAAGGGACAAAGGACACCTGGATGGGCCAATGTCCCCCCAGGGGCAGAGAGCATCCTTTGAATCTGCCAATCCCTCGATGCCCTTCTGGAATGCCAGGATTGACAGACAGTGCTGGGCAGGGGTCAGGGAGGGGAAAGGAGAGGAGACTGACACACCTGGGAGGGAATTATCAGGGGAGGGACCCAAGGCTCTGGGATAAACTGTGAAATCACAATGCAACACCTTACCATAGCTGAGCCCTGCGGTGATGGGGGCCTGTTTCCTCCAGGAGGAGACCGCGTATCGCAGCCGCGTCACGAGACCTGGGGACATGGGGACAGCTCCTGTTACTGCACAGCCATGGCAGCCTGGCTGCCACCACCCCAGAGGGCAGCTTGGATTCTGGAAGCAGATTTACTGCACTGAGTTCTCAGCTCCACTTGAGGGCAGCTGAACCTCTGTGCAGGCTCTGGTTTCCTGCCTGAGAGAAGGAAGCCAGTTCTGAGCGCTTTCAGGTTATTTCCCATTTTCACCTCCAGAGCTTTGAGTTTCTGTAAACTCTGACGAATTTCCAAATGATACTTGGTATTTATAGGGTATTTTGAAGCCCAGTGTTTGCCTTGGTAGTCTTGGACTGTAGGGATGGGAGTCACCATGTCTGGTTATATATACTGGCCATGTCCTTGACTTTGTGTCAAATCAAGGCCCAGGGATGGATCACCTCCAGAAGACCCTGAAGTGTATTTCCAGCAGATAGCTTGGCCTGGCAGCAGTGATACACCCCCATGGCTCTCTATAACATGTCATTATAACATCTGTGTTGGCCATGGTCAGCCTTAGAAGGACAACCAGAGTGAGGATGTAATGCTGGAAGCTGGCCTGAAATGGCCATTTCAGAATAAGTGGGAGAAAAGGTGAAGCCATTTAACACTTCATAGTAAGGACAGAGGGCTTGGGAGCCCTCCTTCATTCCAAACAGTCACCTGGCAAACCAGCAACACCTCTGTTCAGCTTCTCTCACCTGCTGCATTGTGCTGGTGGTAGTTGATGAGGTCAGGGATGGAGTCAAACACGTGCTTTTCCGCCAGGTAGTATCTCTTGGGAAAGTCAGTTGTCTCATTGATGTGATAATGCTTTATAACAGGATTGTTGTCTGTGCTGAAAAAGAGGAGGCTGTCTTTGAGAGAAAATAGCTTGCAGCAAAAAGACAGGGATTTGGGGTATAAACAGAAACAAGTGAGCAGAGGGGAGAACCTTTCCCCAGAAAGAATGAGGGAGGAGCAAGGAGTGAGCTGCAGTTGCTAATGAGCTCTGGGTACTTGTATGTTCTCCCTCCCACTCGCAGAAGGTCTCATCTCGAGAGGAAGGCTGAGGTTTCCTGATAAGAGAAGGCTGTGTACCAAGTTTCTCTGCCTCTTCTTTGTCAAACACAACTTTGTGCCCCATCACTGAAACCCCTTCACTTGCCTTGCACTACCCATCTCTGGTGAGTACAGCACACAGCCCACACTGATCCCACTGACACTTCAGTTCAGGGGACAATGCCATCAGAACGACAACCCCAGTGATGTCCAAAGGACTATTTATGGGCACATATTTAGATTCAGGGAGAAGTGGAGCCTTTAATACACTTTAGGACTGGCAGCTGACTCTTCTGCCTTTTTTGGAAGTGTTTTCCCTCTATCATTTTCATGAGCCTTCTGCTCTCTCGTTATAATGCCAAAACAACTATGCAGAGATTACACACTCATAGAAGCCATTTCATTGATGTAATTGATGTGAAAAGCTGCTGAGCTCAGCTGTACCTCAATGCTTTGGTGAAAACAGAGACTGTGTACATGCCAGGCTGCCTTGAATCTCTCACCATGAAGGCCCCTTCTCTACCCTGGAACAGGAGCAAAGGAAAGAAAACTGGTTAGAGAGATAATGGAAAAAAAAAAAAAAAGAAGTAGGCTGGGGGCAAAGCTGTGCTTATTTCAGCCCTGTCATGAAGATGTGCTAAACATATAGGAAAATAAAGAGCCATCACCCCACTGACAGAGCCTGGTGTGTTCCATGCACAGCTCTGGTGGCTGCCCAGGGCCTGCAGGTCTCTCTTGGGTGTTAGGTCTTTTTACCTCAGCTTCCTCTCAGAGGAAATGACACTTAGGCACTTGTGCTGAGTACATGTGGGTGTGCCTCTTTGTCCCTCCAAATCTCTCCTCTGGAAATTCTGAATCCATTGACTGCCCTCAGCCTTATCTGACAGAACACACGTTCAATGAAATGTGTGGCCAAGTGGAAAGGCAAACCCCTGTGAGTGCTTCCAATGGAGTGAGCAGCCACAGAACAAATCACAGTTTATCCAGGACCAGAGAATCCATATGGGAGTGTAAATTATCATTTACCAATGTACCCCAAATTGGAAAACCTTGGACATGATCCTGCCCTTTCATAGGTACACCAGTCATCCAGTATCTAAACATAAATAGGTAAGAAAGCAGTCTGGCACTCACAGAACAATTTTTCTTTTTAAATTTTCACTGTAATTGTTTTCCACTCATCTGAATGCTAAAATGCCTCAAAAGCCATGATCCCACTGGCCCACATAGATCAGATGGCAAAGGAGATTTAACATCACAGTTTGGCTGGAATGTGCTGTACTGACCTATATATTGGTAATAAACCCCACATTTTTCTTCTGTTTGCAGATAAAGAAGATTTTCATCTGGCATCCCAAGTGGCTGATTTTTTTCATTCCCTCCTCCTTTGCTTTACATGGTAGGTTTCCTCCATTTTATGTCTTCTACCCACCCACAACACTTGATGTAGAGTAAATCCACCAAGTGCACCCTGCCTGGGCCTCCTTCCCTAGAGCTTTGATCAGCTCCAGCTGAACACAGAGGCTGAGCTGCTCCTGCATCCCCAGGAATGAGCTGCTGGCTGTGCAGCTCAGCCCAGGTGGGATCAGCCTGCTGAGCTGTGAACTTCCAGGGTTGGCCCTTCAGTGTCTGCACAACATCTGCACTAGACAATATCTGGCACAGGAAAGCCCCGAGAAAGGTCTCTCTGCTGCTGTAGAAGCATTTAATCACATGCAGTGAGGGCTTCAGGACTGGAGGTGGGCAGGTTTTGGAGGCAGCGTCCTGCCCAAGTTACTCTGAGCTCTGTTCTTGCCCTTCCGTTCCCAGCTGACACCAAGCCTGGCTAAAGATCACTCACAAACTTGGCCAAATTTCTGGGGGGAGCTGTGAGGCTTGCAAGGCTTTGAACCAAAAGTCTCTGCAGCCACATGGGGGTAGTTACCACAGAAAAGTTGTACTGGTAGGACTGAAAGAAAAAATAAGACCACTAAACCATGTGTGGACTTTTTCTCTAGTACTTTGTATAAGAATTTTAAAAACAGCACAAAATTGCTGCTATTTCCATAAAATACTGCTGTTCCAGGAAGGAACACTTTATTTTTGTTTGTTAACAGGCCCACCTGCTAATGTAAGAGCAGATTTAAAAATTAAGGTTGTGTTTGTGTGGAAAATTTGAACAAGAAACTTATTCTTTGTATTTTCAGTACAGTCTTCACTGGAAAACTCTGGCTCAACTGAAAAATTAAAGATGTGTGCTTACATGCACACACACAATTAAAAAACCAAAACCCACAGCCATACTTTTGGCTTTCACCCAAAATACTTCAGCACAAGATTGGTTAGATTTTCAGAGAGCTACTGGCATCCACAGGCCTCCTGCAGAGACAGAAAAGATGAGCTAAAATCACAGTTTTCAGCTGGCACAGTGCTCTGAAGCAGTGTTTTCCTCCAGTCCCAGTTACTGGGTGTGTTTGGATGGCACAGCTCCATCCATGCTCAGCTGATGGGGATAAGGGGGGGGTGTGCTGGTGGTCCTTTATCTCACATCACACACTAAGGGCACAAACAGAGCAGGAACCCAGGGTTCATCTCTCTTGCAGGCCTTGTTTGTCATTAATTAATTATTATTTCCCATCCACCCCGTAGATAACACTGCTTTACCTCATCCCTGAGCAGTGTTTCTGCCTTGCTTCTGCTGATGTTCTTATTGTACCACCTGAAAACATCAAAAGACTCCAAGTCAGCATTTCTAGGCCAGGAAAGTTTCTCCTGAGAAGCTTCTGAATGGAGCATCCCCAGGGTGGAATGTCAGGTGGGCTGGGGGCATCTGAGGCTTGTAGCTTCAAATCCAGGGTACAAGAAAAACACAGGCACAACTTACTCATAAACTTGCAGATTCTCAGGTGATTTTTCCACCAGGTAGCTGCTTGGCACATAGCCTTCATGCCTGTTGAGAGGCAAGACAAGTGTGAGTGTGCTGACAGACAGGATTTTCTCTGCATCTGTAGGAGTCAGCCTTGAAAGCTTTGCCTGCTCACGGCATGATAAAAGTGCTGGTGGGGATGTATTGAGTGGGGTTGCTGGAGAAGAAAACAACTGATTGTGCCTCTAAACTTGGAGAGTTTCACAATTCCCCCCTCTGTGTATCACTGCAAATATCAGTCTGAATTGTTTATTGCTGTAAAATTAACTTTCAGGTTCTTTTCTTCAGCTGCCTGAAGCAAAAGCAGATGGAAGAAGGTTACCATAAATAACCTTCCATCACTTTTCCCCTGTAAATAAGAGGATGCTTTGCAAAAGCTGAACAAGAGGGAATAAACATGTATGTTAATGGAAGAACAAACTGGAATTACAAAGGATTTTCACACTGGCTGTTGAAAAGGGACTTACCCATTCTTATCTTGAATCAGCCACCAATGTTCCTCAGAGCTGTCAATCACATAATATTCCTCATTATACTGTAATGTCAGCTCCTGTGGGTTCTGGGCTTCATAGTCATATATGGCTATCACCACTGCTTCCCTTGGGTCCAGCAACAATTTCTGCACAAATTAGGCAAAAGACTCATCACAGTTACATTCATATTAATATTAATCTTCATAAAAAGCAGTGTCCTGCTCTCTAAAGTGGTATTTTTCTGGCAGCACTGGTGTCCCCTGGGTTTAAAAGCCTCAAAGCACCCCAGACCATTTAGCGGAGTGTGGTGGCAGCAAGAGAATCTTTGGCACTTTCAAACAATGAATTTCATATAAAAATTTCAGTTGCACAGAAAATACCCAGGGAATGTTATCTCAGGTGAAATTCTAGGTCACTGCACTGTGGTGAACATTAATAAGGACATAGTCCCCACTGGTAGTTAATCACTCAGGGCAGGGCACTAAGGACAGCATCACTGCACTCACCCAGTTATCTTCAGGAGTGGGAGGAAGAGGCTTCTTTGAGGCTGAAAAGAAACCAAGAAAGATAATTTGAAGTAGGTGAGGACAAAACCAAGGGAGAAACCACCAAGGCCATTAATTGCTACAGGTGATACAAACGCACTGAACAGTGAGCTTTGGACTTTGAGAACAAGACCTGCCAACTACACAGTGAATCTCAGCAGGGCTTGGAAACTGGGGTACAGATTAGTTAAGGCATCAAGGTAAAAAATACAAGGTAAATGTTTCTTTGGTGAAGAATGATTGACCACTTGTGTTCATTTTCAGGAGACAAAGTAAAGATTATTCTTGGCCATTGAAACTACAGAGGAAATATGGTTTTGTTTGGTTTGGTTAAAATGCACACTTGAATGCATTTATCTCGAGAAAGTTGTTATGGCTTACTGGCTGAGCACAGCTGATCAAGTTCTCAGTTCTCCATCTCATTCCAAAACCAGCTCCAAGGATCACACAGAGGAAATGTGAATTCAAAAAAAAGAGAATTCCACATACAGTAAAAGGTAAGCCAGAATATCCCAAGAAGCCAGGAACATGTCTCTTTATGGAAATCTAGCATAATATTTTTGGTGTTCTGTACAAAATAGATTCAATCCTTTACTATTGCTAGGAATAAATATTTTCCATGTCAGGATGGTCTTAACAAGTCCCTTACCATTTTTGGTGGGGTCATATACCACACAGCCAGCTGCCATCTTCTCTGTCTGAGCACAGCATCTCCACTTGCCATCCAACCAAAAGTCTGGATGACACTTTGAAGCCAAACTGTTGTTATATCTGATTTCTGAAAAACATTGGGGGAAGAAAAAGAAGGGAGGACATGAATTTATTTGCATCCACATTCATTCTAGAAGTCGTCTAGAACTAAATGGAAATAATCTGCTCTTTGAAGAATTGTCCAAAGGAGGGGGCAGTCTACAAATGTTGAATGAGATGAGGTGATAAAGTAGAAGCCTGGAGTAGGAGAATAACTGATTGCAAGAGTTAGTGCATGAACTTCATAATGTCTCCATCAGGCACAATGTTTTCAGGGGGAACAATACAGCAGCAGTGCTGTAAAACAGAAAAAAGCTGTGACAGAAGCCTGGTGCAGTTTTTATGTAACTAATTGACACCTTCCTCACATCAAGCACTCTGCTTGTCTCTGCCCCCAGTGTTGGTTACTGCAGCACCATGTGAGTGAACCACAGCACGATTCAGGAGGTGAACAGGAAATGAAAGCTACCCACAAAAATGTCCCCTAATAATCATGGTTCTCTAACAAGGTTGTCATTTAACCAAAAAAATCTCTTATTAAGAGCTGAAAATTTTTCTGTGTAGAAAAGGTTATTTTAAAAAGTTAGCCACAGGAAAATCCTCGTCTCTTCCTGAAGAAGAAACCTCAAATTACAGTCATTTATTAAGAGTTTATTCTAGAAAGACAGAAATCACAGAATCCCAGAATGGATCAGGTTGGAAGGGACCACAGTGGGTCTCTGGTCCAGCCCCCCTGCTCAAGCAGGGTCATCCCAGAGCATGTGGCACAGATGGTTCTGGAACATCCCCAGGCAGGGAGACCTCACACCCTCTCTGGGCAACCAATGCCCAGTCACTGCACAGGGAAGTTCTTCTTCATGTTCAGGTGGAACTTCCTGGGCATCATTTCTGCCCATTGCCCCTTATCCCATTGCTTGGCACCACCAAACAGAGCTGGTCCATCCTTTGACACCTCCCTGCAGATACTGACAGACACTAAGGTCCCCAAATAAACCATCCCACATCCAAATTTCCCCATGCCTGCTGAAAACACACCAGATTTACAAGCATTTCGATTTTATAACCCACTACCTGGGTTATAAACACTTTGACTGCTGAGATTGGAGACATTGACTCCTCCTGCTCATTTTCTCTGCATTATTTGTGACAAAGCTGGTCAGACATAAGCCACAGCTGGGTGGGCAGAGAGGTTTTTTACCTTCCTTCAGCGTCAGGACCCATCTCTGCCGGCTCTCGCGGTTGGGGGCAAACACGTAGAGGATGTAGCTGTCATGGACAATCTGGAGAGGGGGTAAAGAAAGGAGCCAGCCATGAGAAGCAATCCCAGATGCACTGGTCACAAGGGAGTCAGCCAAGGGAATAGGGAGCAGCCCTGTTACCAACAAGCTACGTGCCAAATGATGATGTGGGGAAGTGGAGTAGCAGGGGCTGCTCAGATGCAGCTCTTGACCTCTGTCTTGGGTTGGAAATGGGTGGGTGTGTTCTATTCCTATCTGATGGGGCAGTTCTCTTCTGTTCATTGGGCAGTTTTCTTTATCTCTTCCACAATCCATCCTCCCTCCAGGAGATCTCTTCTGTTCATGGCCACTGAGTGTCCCTGCATGGCTGATCCAATTCCATCATCCCACGGGGAGGAGCTCTGCCCAAGGGGAGGAGCCAAGCATTCCTACCTGGATACAATCTGAGGTTTGGAAGATCACTGCCTGCCTTTCCCACTGGATTCCCAGAGGAGCAGCCCTTTCCCACTGGATTCTGAGGAAGACCAGACACATCTACACCTCCAGCACCCCTGGACCTTCAGAGTAAAACTGCACCCTTCTACAGGATCACTGCTCCAACAGAACCACAGCTGGCACTGCAGGAGAGCTGCAGCCACCATGGAATGGGACAGTGCCACCACCCTGACCCACAGGGTGTCAGATCCTATTCTGACTCTGACAGTGTTGTTTTGTATTACTGCATTTTTTATTTTATTTTTTTTCCTTCCCTAATAAAGAACTGTTATTCCTGCTCCAATACCTTTGCTTGAGAGCTCCCTTAATTTCAAAATTATAACAATTCAGAGGGACAGTTTTACATTTTCCATTTCAGGGGAGGCTCCTGCCTTCCTTAGCAGACACCTGTCTTTTCAAACCAAGAGAACCTCACTGACTTTTGATTATTTAAATTGGAGTAGAGGTTCTGATCAAGAACCCAGTGTTGGGTTCATTAATGACTGCACCGTGAAGGAAATGCTACTGAAATACAAAATGAATTGATGTATGCTCAACAGACAGACTCACCTGGAAAGGGTATTTGTACTGACAGGGAATGATGATGTCACTTCTCACAATTTCCACACATTTAATCCTGGAAAGTTCCACTGAACCTTTCAAAGTCCTTTTTTTCTAAAAGACAGAGGAAAGCACTTGGTTGAGGCTAATGATTGTGGATTAAGTGAATAATTAGACCAGACTGTTGTGTCCATGGGAGATTTACTTTTAATGGAGCAGAAGCAAATTAACTGATTATGTAAGACATCATTAAAAAATTTAGAGAATAATTCTTATATTGGGCATCTCTATATGTATTCCCATACACATAAATATATGCATATACATATATTTCAACTCAGCACATGGATTTTAGAGAACCAGTCAAAACCTCTATTTGAAAT
Organism: Molothrus aeneus; assembly: GCF_037042795.1. Classification (NCBI taxonomy): domain Eukaryota; kingdom Metazoa; phylum Chordata; class Aves; order Passeriformes; family Icteridae; genus Molothrus; species Molothrus aeneus. The sequence continues at coordinate 4,883,443 of NC_089660.1, forward strand.
TCAGCTTTTACTTTTTTTATTCCAGCAAAATGAAATCCCTTTTTAACCAAAACATAACTATTTTCATTAAATTTTCAGTTTACTAACACCCCTGTTTCATACTGAAAAGATGTAAACCAATAAATATTTTATTTAAAAAGTTTGGGTACTGGGAATTTCAAAACTATTCATTTCATCCAAAATGTACATTTTTTACTGTATCTGTCTTCCAAAAAACTACAACATTTCACTATTTTTGTTTCATCTGGCTTTTCAGCTAAGAAAAAACAACAAGGAATTTTGAAATAAATATTATCCTCAAAAACTTGCCAACAAAGCTGTTTCTCTGGCATCCTCTGCTGTGCTTCCATTCACCAGGTGTTTGGGTATATCAGGTACTCAAATAACAGTATGGGCAGTGGGGAAAGAGTAAAAAGAGCAGGAATTCATGGATCCCAGCTGCCTTGGTGTACCCTGTTCCCTCTGGAATCCTCACCCCATGGCCGGTGGCACTCAGCTTTTGCAAGAGAGGGGTGAGGGCAGCTGGTGGAAGTGGAGCTGAGGCTCAGCCTCTGGTGCTTCTGCAGGATCCACTACACGAGGCTGCTCTTCAGAGTGAGCTGGTTTCCTGTTTTGATTAATTTTCAGTAGGGATTAAGCACTAGCTGTCTCCTCCCCTCAGCTTTGGGACAGTGTGTCGGAAATCAGTGAGGTTTGAGAACACCAAAACACTGCAAAGCTTCTGTTTTCCAAACACTGCCAGCAGGACAGAGCCTGAACTTCAGCTGCTGCCTTGTACCTGCCACAGGTTATCACTCACTCAGCCAGACTTTGGCAACCTTCTCACCCTCCCTTGGGCCCCAGCTCTTTGTGTTTTACACCCTCCAGCTCCTTCTTGTCCTTTTCTCCTTTTGTCGCCACCGCCCTGCAGCTCAGCCCCCTGGCAGCAGCCATCCCCACCACTGTGCCAGCCCCACTGCTGCTCCTCTGCCACTTTCAGACTTAAATTCAGCCTAAACCAGGGCAGCAGCTCCTGCCTCTGGAGATGGGGGGAGGTTTGCCACAGAGCACTGTCAAACAGCCTCCAAACAGAGAGGCCCTGAGGCTCCCCAAGCCTCATTCTTGCACGACTGGCTGGGTATTTTGCCTCTGTATAGCTGGACTTGAGGCAAAAGAGGAAAATTGTTACAGTGTGGTGTCACATTGCTCCTGCTGGCCTTTGCTGGTGCATTTGTGGTTTGTATTTTTATTTGCTTGCAGTTTAACCAGTGTCTCTGGATTTACTGCCAGGACTGTCTCCTGTAGACATCTGCCTGTGTAGCTCTCTGGGGTGTGGGATTCTCCTAAATCAGTAAACCCAAGGCTTTAAAGTACCCCTAAATGTAAATGCCAATTAACTCTCAAGAGTGCTGGCAAGCCTTACAAGGCCTTATTGCACCCCATTTTCACCATTTATTTCCTTTCATTCTTATCTAGTCACTTCTTTCAGACTTGGCTTCCTCTGTCTCTTCTTCAAAACCTCCTCTATCATTTGTTCTACCCCAGAGACTTTTACCCTTTTGATGAGGCACAAAGCCATTTATATCCTATAAAAACCTTCAATTTTGTTAGTGCTGAACCCTCCTTCATCTCCTTCCTTTGAAGTCCTGGGGTTTACCCACATGCATTCCTCCCCTGGGGCTTTAGCAAGCGATGCTGTGCCAGGCACAGGCTCGGCTCTTTCCCTGCACACTGGTTATTGTTGATGCTTTTCTGGACTCTGCTGAAAGACAGGGTCCAGCCTTCTCAAGGAGCTTTGTGCAGCTGCCCTGCAGCTCTCATGACCCACTGTGTTCCTTTTAATTACACAATTCAGTGATGGAAGCTCCTCATAATCTCATGTTGCAGCACATTGGTGTGTGTCTCACAGCCAGCATTGCCCAGCAGATCCTCAGCTGAAGGGACCCTGCTGATAGAAAGCAATTACAGTCCTCTAGCAGGACAAACAACTGGAATTACCACTCACAAACCAGGCATTACCCAGAAACTGGGCTGGAAACTAAACATTTCCTTGCTTTTGTGATGTTTGACCACACTTTAATCCAACAAAAGCAACAGGGCCATTTGGAAGGAAGGGGAGAGAAAAAGCCTCTTAAAAATGGCCTCTGAAAAACCTCAGAGACTTGTTCCTAAAAGGGTGAGACAAAACATGCTGACATATCTCCATTTGTTGTTTCCAGTCTGCCCAGAGTATAATGGGTAGATGTTTTAGCTGGCTGGTCAGTAAAAGCATCAGTGGTCCTGCTGTGAGCCATGTGTGGAAAGAACCAGGGCAGGCTGCTGTGCCATGGGGAGAAGCACACGTGCTGCAGATCAGCCCATCCTGATTTATTTCTTTTGGGCCATGATTTGCAATATATCCATTCTGGGAACAGCTCTGAAAGGAGCCAGGTGCATCACAAGCCCAGTGCATCGATATCTTCATCTCTGGTACTCCCCCTCCTCTTGCCACACAGCTCCAGCAGCTCTTTCATTGATTAATCCTTTGGTTTGTCTCTGCTGCATAAACCAGATGACTCTGGTGGTCCCTGATTGCTTTAGATGCTGGGATAATTGACCATGGGACAATATTGGGACACAGCCTTACCCTGCAACACAAGGAGGCATCTCCCTGTGCCTGCCTGAGGAATGAGCTGCCTGGCATCTCTCACGTGCTAAAACCAACCACCAGCACTGCTGCTCACCCCAAAAAATGAATCACTTCTCTCCAGCTCAGGGGCAGGGATGTGGAGCTCATGGTGAGAGGGCAGGGAGCCATCAGTGGCTGCTGCAGGTGACACAGGTCTGCTTGTGATCACACTTCCTGACCATGGCCCTTGCACCCTCAGGCTGCACAAAGCTCTGAGCTCTTGTGAAATACGGGGCTGAAAGGCTCTGCAGGGAGTGCTTGGGCTGAAGGTCCCTCGGGGGTTTTGCTGAGCCCTACTGTGTTTATCAAAGGGCCCTGGCAGAAGGTGGAGCCACCAGGGCTGGGAGCAGAGGGAAGGGAGAGGAGAGGCAGGGGAGGGCAGAGCCTCATCTCAAGGAGCAGAGGAGGAGACCAAAGGCAGCATTTCTTGGCAGGAAGGCAGCACCCCGTGCTTCATAAAGCTGGCTTGGTTCTAAAGTTGCGTAGCAACTTGTGTCTTCTTTCTTTTGTTCTGGTGAGGGGAAAACCAAGCCATCAAAGGTTCATGTGGCTCCAGGCTCCTCAGCAGCAGTCCCTGCTGAGGGCTGCCCATGCTGCAGCTTGGCTTTCCTTGCCCAGTGGTGTCTGTGTTCACCTTCTGCCTCCCCATCTCCTGTGCACGGCTGGCAGTGCCTCCTTGGCAGGAGGTAGGGGAAAACTGATTTATAGCTGGGGTGGAGCAAGGTAGGAAATTCCAGTCCTCAGCAAGCTCGACCACAAAAACATTTCCATCAATGAAAGCATTTCATGACCTTCTCTGTACCATCAGGGTTTGGGGTTTTTGTAAGAATCTGAGCCAAAGTTCATTCCCTGTTTTCACTCACCGTCCTGACTAAAAAGAGCAGTACTTAATTGGTGATTAAGTAGATGAAAGATCTTTGCTTGACCTTGTGTCACCTGTTCCCTGTGTCTCTGCTCTAGCTGGGCTCAGTGCTCAGCCTGAACAGGGGCAGCAGCTGATTTGGAGGATTGTGGAACTGCCCATGGCAGAGAGCTCAGCTGCCTCGCTCAGCTTCAGCCTTTTCAATGAGTGACCTGTTCCTGCCTTTCAGAGTTTTCTTCAGGCCTTGCTGAGCTTCTGAAAGAATTTGGAAAGGAATTTCTTGGTGTAGAAATAGTAACCAGAAGCTCATGAGATATCACTGGAACAAGATGGAATTATTTTTAATGGTAGCCCTCCTGCTAAAGTTTTTTTTTCACCAACCAAACTACCTGAGCTTGAACTTGAACCTCCTTGAACACTGTGTTGATACAATTACTTTCTATCTCTCATCATATTCCTTATCTGTGGAATGTGCTGTTTTTTCTCATTAATAGTTAGAATATTATGAACTGTTGAAAACTGGATTCATAGCAACTTTGCTGGGACACTACCTTCATTTGGTATTTTGTGAGTTTTCTCACAAAAATCTGAGTTTTCTCACATTAGGAACACTGATCGATTTGGGGCTTATAGGAAATAAAACAATGTAACTAATTTTTAATTTGAATCTGAAAACTAAATTGAAGAAATTGATTTTTAGAAGAAAGTTGAAAGTGATTTTGCATTTTCTGTCATACTAACTGTTCTGAAGGAAAATTGGAGAGCAGTGATAATTGATGACACTGGGATTTTCTGCAGAACCCTGGTTGTTGTGTTATATTTTAATATCGCCAATGTATTTTGCTATATTTGATAATTAAATCCCTTAATGTGTCTGCTTGTCTTACCTGTCCATCATGACTATTTAATCCTTCAGCTTCAACTAAAAGACTAAATATTTTTTTTTACTGCTATTTTCACATCTAAAAAACATGAAGGTGTTTTAGGAGTGGGCGCACCCTGGATGCAGAGTGCACAGAATTGTGTTAAATAACAAAACCATCTGCAACTGGTGCTTGAGATGCCTCCATTCCACTATTTACTGTCCTTACACAGTCCTATAGACCCAATCCAGCCTTGTATTCCCACCAAATCCAATTCCAAAATTCACTTTGGCTCAAGTCCTGTCCAAGATGGTTATCAGGGGGCCCATCTCTACAACAGCACAAGTGGTTGGACAAGAAAATCAATACCATCATCAAGAAACAGAAGGGAAAAAAAAAAGGAAAAAAAAAGGAAGATTCTTGGCTTTCAAATGAGCTTTCTAATATGATGGAAATAAGCCTTTTATGTTACATAAAAGCACATGGAACAACTCCTGAATACTATATTAGTTTCTTCAAAGCTGTTCTTGACTCCAGCAAAGACTGGGAGCAGTGGATTGCAGTGAATGAAGGATTCAGTGGAAGAAAAGAAGCTAAATTAAATCAACTACATGACATCACTTTTTCATGAAAAAAAAAAATCTAAGCTTTAAGGCCAAAATTAAAAACCAGCCAGAAAGGATGAAAGAGTATAGAGCAACAGGCAGGCATTGCAATAAAATAAGTTCCAATGTTGATTACAATATAAAGCAAAGTCAACGGCACTGGGAGCAGAAAATGACCACAATACAGAAGTCTAATAAAAGATAACTTTTAGGAAGCCTCATATTTATTGTTATATCTTCAAATTAGGAGGTATTCCTTCCTTTTTAAAGATATAAAAGGGTTGAAGATTTTGCTACATCCTCAATGTTCTCTGACAGAAGAAAGATTTGAGCTTTGTAATTTGAACAAAATGGAAGTGTCTGACATTTGCTGCAAAAACATTGCTCAGAAGGAATTAAAAATATTTATTCAAAAACTAAAGACTAATAAATACACAGAAAAGGACCTAGTAGGAACAAAACTGGGCAAGAACAGAAAGGGCAAGTAGAAAATTATTATAATCATATTCTGGAAGGTAAAATTAGTTATTCTAGCAAAAAAGGAGCTATTTTTATGACCAGACTTTACCACATGTTTGTGTAGTTAGAAAGGCCACAGACACCAGACACAGAGAACCTGCATTTTGCTCAAGGCAATCCTGTCTAGACAATATCACCACCCTGAATCAGGATGCTGCTGCAGGAGTCGTGAGTGAGAACAGCAACAGACAGGAACTTTGCAAATATTCAGAAAAATATTGAGTAGGATGGACTGGAATAGGTTGATGAAAGATGTGGTATCTTTGGTCCTTTGAAGCAGTGGCCAATGCTAGAGTCAACCTGTCCTGGTGTTGGTGACAGTCCTGCTCTGAGTGTTGATCTTATCCTGGCAAAAAGTCTGACCAACTGAACTTAACAAGTGCTCTCCAACCAGCATTACCATGATTCTGTGATTTCACAGTAGAAACAAGAAACATTGTGACAAACAATATCAACTTCATCCTCCAGCAACTCCAATAATATAATTTGGATTTTTCAAAATTCCTGTTAAGTTTTCAGAGATGTACTAGACATTAAGGCATAGATTTGTACTTTGTCTCCATCTTATTTAGGATTGTATTGATTTTATTGCATACAAATTGATTGAAATGGGTGATGGAGGCAGATGCCAAGCCTGACTTCTTTGTGGGTGATATGTATATTATTGTTAATAAATTAGTTGGAGATATGCATCAGAAAACAAGTGGTATTGCAAATTCTGGCAAGCAAACAGTACTAGTTAATAAATACATGGCAGGTTATGAAGAGTGGCATATCTAGTCAGATGTATTTATTTGGAAGGTTATATTTAAAAGCATAATGAAATTCCTTTTAGGTGAGGACTGCAGGGGGAAATATCCCTGTAGCCTTTTGGCCTGCTAAGGTGTTCAGAATACACAAAGCAATGAGAAATGGTTTGAATGGCCACTCTAACAAGAAGACCAGAAGGGAGATCTTCAGAAGAAAAGTTTTAATCTATTTACATTAGAGTCTTGGGGAAAAAAATCAAGTTGGATTCTGTGTAGAATAATCAAGGTGAGAGGGACTGGACTGAGGAGCAAAGCACTGCTTTTTGTCCCATGGGTAGCTGGACTGCTGCAAGCAGCCCCACGTGTAGATAATGCTACAGAGCAGCTGGAGCATTTCTGGGATGCTGATAAAAGTCTTTTCAGCCGAGTTTATTCCTTTGTTCTCATGTAACAAGAGACTGAAAGCAGATTTCAAGGCCCACTGAAGTGCCATCTTTGCCATCTTTATATGTGAGTATCAAAGATGGGAATGAAAGAGCCCAGGACAAGGCTGAGTCATTCTGTGTGACCTCCTGAGCATCTGACTAGTGTAGGAAGAATTGTCCTGATGTAAATGAAAAAAGAACTTGGCCTTTTCTGGGTGAGCCTTTCATTGCTGCCTTTATCAGCTGGACTAATAATAGCCCCAAAGTGCATGAAGATATAAAATTTCAAAATATTTATGTGCCTGAAGTATTCACCAAGGACCATAAGCTGTTGGGTGAAGGGGGTATAGATAATTCACCAGTTCAAGCACTTTTGCTCCATCTAAGTAAGAATATTTGAAACTCTGTCCCAGACACCTCCCCAAAGGGATTCACTTCTCTGCTGCTTTTGCAGAGCAGCAAGTGTACCAGCACCCTGAGAGTTTTAGTGTCTGAATTGTCCATTATTGTAGTGAGGATCAAACTCGTTGAAATAGTTGAAATTATTACTCCCATGTGCTTGTTTACTCACATGTACAGTAGATACAAAATCAGACCCTGAAACAAACAATTTTTGCCTTTGGAATTGATTTGCATGTTATAATAAAGGGACTTCTGATGTCTTTTAGCAGAGATGGGGGCTGAATACATGTGCCTGTTATCAGGGCTTTGCTTTATGTTAAGACAGCCCTGCATTGTGCACTGCATAATGAATTCCAGAAAACACAGCTTCTTATTGTTGTTCAGTTATTGGGGGCTCATTCTCCTAATGAGACATGTAAATATCTTTCATTAACATTAAGGGCCACTGTGTGCTTGGCCCTGAGAAGAACAGTGCTCTCTGTCAGCTGTGGCAGAAAGATGAAAATTACAGTGAAAATGCCATTACAGTTACTGCAAAAAAAAACCCCTGGCTTTATGAGGTCCGTTGTCTTGACAGCTTTGGGTATCATTTGCAGAAATATCCCTGTAGCCTTCTAACCTGCTTATTTCCTTGTTTTGGACTGATACAAAATAATAATGTTGTTTTATACCTTTTGTTTAAAAATGCAGAGAAAGGGACAGGGTGTTAAACCCCATTAAATACAGGCAGACTGTATAAACCAGGGCTTAATGCATAAGTGTGTACTTTAAGTCATCCAACTGAAATCAGTGGGACTTCTCAAACTTTTAAGCAGTTCAGTAGTTGTTTTACCTGACTTTGTGCACAGGGTGTTGTTAGTGACTGACCAGGGACTGGAGAGATGGGAACTATACAGTACAAAACTCTGAGTACAGGAGTCCACCAGACAGGTTGGTGAGGGGTTCTTAAACACACACATTGAAAACCCGTGGTGAAAACATCCCCAGAGATCTCCCTTGGAAAATCCATGCTTTAAAAGCTCAGATATGTCCTGGGCCCATCCATGTCAGTCCATGGCACCTGAGGATGCTCCCCATCACTGCAGCCAGCTGTCAGCTGTCCCTAAACCCCCTGAGCAGGGCCACCTGCAAACTGCCCCTTGGCAACAGTGACAGCCTGCTCTGACCTCTGCCAGCCCAGAAATTATCTGAGAGAGCCCCTGTGGATCGGGGCAAAGCAGTGCCAGGGACTGCACCAGACAATGAGCACCAGATCATTGAGTTCAACACCTGCACGTGGTGCCTGGTCCTGGTGCACTCCTGGCACAGCCCATGTGCTGGGCAGGGATCATTGGAATCCTCCCTCCACTGGCTGTGAACTCAAATGCTGTGGGTTCCCTCCATTCTGAGCACAAAACAAGATGACTCTTGCATGGGCTGCCCTCAGCTTTCCTCTCCAGAGCACCAATGGCCTCACCAAGCAGAGGTCTCACCAGCATGCTCTAATTATGATTACTGAAGAGGCTAATGATCAGTTCTGGGAGTGTTTCACAGGACAAATTCTTCTCTCTCTACTTTGTGACAAATTCATTGCATGTAACAATCTGATTTTGAGAGAGAAGAACCTGTTTGTGTGAGAAGAAAAATCAGCATTTCATGGAACATCAGCCCTGTGATTACAAATATACCACCACGCCTCGAATATGCACAAGGTTCTAAATTGCATGCGTGTTTACCTACATATGTCTACACATATGTATATTATGTGCATTTTAAAAAATGTAATATATAAGATAAAGTGGATAATACATCAAACCCTCATCTCACCTAAATGACCTTTTGGAAGACTCAGAGGGAAAATTTCCACGAACACAGAGAGTGTGAAGTTTTTGCCCCACTGAAAGTCACCAAGTCAGATTTTCCAAACTATTTCAGTCCCTAAAGATGCTGACAAGACACCTACTGCAAAAGTATCTAGTCAGAGTTACGTTCAATTCATGTTAAGCACACCAAAACTCAGAAAGCATCAAAGAAAACCAGTAGCAAACATTTCTCTAAACACCTACACCTACAGCAAAATCATTTCGATGCTTTTCAAAATTTAGCCCCGAATCATTAAATGGAATAACTATAATGGAATGTAAAATCTTACAAAAATGACATTTGAAAAATAGTTTGGAGAACAGACAAAGATAGTCTCAACCCATAGGCAGTCACAGTATGCAGCAATCAATAGTTTCCTGTTTAAAATGGAGGTGAGAAAAACATGGACTAGAAAGTAGGAGGAAGAAAAACATTTCATTGGGCATATTTGAGAGAAATGACATGCAGGTGAAAATGACTGTTAATGTTTAAACCTTTTAACCTTTGAAGCTGGTTTGTAACCCCAAATAGGTTGTGATAAAATATGAGGGCACATCGTGCTTTTCTTTTATTGTTGGGTTCTGTTTCTACTTAATTTTCTGCAACTGAACAAGATCACTTGGTCTGGACTTGCTAGATCCAAGGCAGCACAGTTCTTCTCTGCCTACAGGAACAGTGCCTAAGCATAATGGATTAACAGCACGTTCAGGGACGGCTGGAAAACAAGGAAGATTATTTACAACCATAACGAGGTTCTGCAAACATCCAGCTAAATAGAAGGGAATAATTCTCACTTCACTAGAGCACTAAACACAATAGGGTGCACAGATTGACTTCTAATTTTCTTCATATTTAGCAAATCACCAAAATGCAAACTTGGGGAAACAAAGCCTGGCCTGAGCCTGGATCTCATCATCACAGCCCATCTGAAGCTAGCTCTAAAGACCACACAATACATGTGGCAGCTGAATTTATTTTAAAATGCTAGATGGATCTCCTACCAGCCATCAGCCTGATGCCCCCAAAGAAAAGAATGAGAATGAAGATCTGTTGACTATTTTTTCATAGTTACAATCAGGATACACTTGTGACCTTCACAATACGCCTCTCTAGGTCACCCCTGTCCACATGTGAGGTGCCAGGCACAGGCTCACACAGCTCTTACACACAGCCCATGCCAAATTCCTACAATAAAACTAGATCCTTCCTATAAATTGGTAGAATGGTCTTCTTCCTCCATTCACACCAAATGCCTGTTGATCAGAAGCTTTAAATGACCCATTTGACCAATCTTCAGGGCATAGTGCTGTAGCAAGGACCAGCAAAATTAACAAAATTTAACAAAGATCATCCTTCCTTCCATTAGCATCCTTCCCTCCATTAAACAAATTTCATCCTTGCTCCCATTGCTCTGAGAGAGAAAATGACTGACGTACCCCGTGGCGATGCTCGTAGTAAGCCAGCTTGGATTTGGTCAGGACAAAGAAGCGCACTTTAAAGTTGGAGGGTGAGGTCCTTCTCTTCTGCTGGGATTTCTTGATCAGCAGTTCCTGCAGGAGCACACAGTTATTCATGGCTGAGCCAAGAAGGTTTGTCTCCCAGGACATGGGAACTCTGTGCTGTGCACTCCGTCAAAGAAACACGAGAAAGAAGGCAGTTAATTAAAAAAAAAAAAAGAGGTTCAAGAGGCAGCGTAGGTGCTTTTGAGCTTTATCTTCCCATCTACAGCAAAGCTTCCTTTCTGTCAGACCATAACCACATCCTCTCTGAAGCCATAAGGTGAACTGCACACGTTGAAATGTACGCTAAGGTAAATGTTGTGGAAAAAAATAACACTTGAGGGACATGCAGGAGATGTGAATCAATGATTAAGGATAAATTAAAGGGGTGTGGCATGATTAAGCATCTGTCTCCTACTGGCTCATCTGGTAAACACACTTAAAAATGCATGCACCCAACATGGATGTACAGGATGAGTGTCCTGTTCAATGGTAATTAAGAATGTGCATTTTCCATAAAAATACAATTTAAATATAGCACTTAATGTACAGATTTATAGAGACTTTGCTTAAAACAATGCAGTACCATAGGACAGAAATGAGGACAGACTGAAGCTGTTGCCAGCTGATGCCTATATGTATATATAAATAAAAATAAATTAAAAAATAAATATGGTGGTCTTGCTGAAGACAAGATGCAGCAGATATTATAACATTTGTCATGCTGAAGTCCAGTAAATCTGTACTTCGTTTCTCAGCAGAGTGACTGAGTACCAAAAAACTTTTGTGGTAAGATGACACAAGTGTGTGATCTCCTAAAAAAGCATCACTGCTGTCAAGGGGGATTTCACACCTATTTGTAGATTAGGATAAATGCTCAGGCCAAATTTCCCAATTCTTCTACAAGCCAGTCTGCCTCATGCAGCACACATGTACAAAATATGCAGAGTTTGATGTGAGTTTTCTGGAATTGAGCTTTGTATAAGCAGCAGCTATTTGGATGAATTCCAGACCTTGCACCTCCAACATATAGGACCACTTGTGTGTGCTCATAAATTTCCTTATGCTTGAGAATTTGCTGGTTTAAATTATGCTCCAAGATCCTTTCTTGTAATTAATGGACCAAAAAACGTGCAGCAGAATGCCCTGATAAAGATTTCACTGTGCCTGCAACAGTGAATTACCCCCAAAAAGGCTTGGATCTTGATCAACAAATATTTCATTTGAGTCAGTACAGTTGAGTTTCTAATGATAATTTTTAACAGCGTTGCATTTTTAGCTAGTAACACTTGTTTGGGACTATGACTCTTTCTAGTTCTCCCCTTCACACTAACTGTAGGGTATTAAGGACTTGGTGAAAAATCTCTGTAGCTTGGGCCAAATTGGTTTGCAGTCTGCTGGCAGAGATGTACACGTTGTCTTATCAGAAAATGGAATATAAATAGAAATACAAGTGTGTAACCTTGCAGCTGCACAGCAGAAGGAGTGCAGGACAGCAGAGTTGAGAAGCCAGCACGGAAACCCCTGAGAGGAGAGGTGCTGCTGGAGATGGAGGATGTGGGGGAAGAGAAGATTAACCAAGGTGGTGAGTAGTGGGGGGAGAGCTAAGAAATTCTTTGAACACAGTGACTGGCAGCTTGATTTGTTCATGAGATAAGAGATGAGCTCTCAGAGGGGCACGGAGAAGGAGCAATTTGATCAAATACACAGATAAGGGGCTTGGCAACTGCCCTGCATTTGGTGTAAACATGGCACGATGCGACACCATGGCTGGCAGGAAGGGGCTGCGAGGGGCCAGGTAAAACAGAGAAGAGAGAAACATGGAGAAATTGAGAATACAGCTTTGACACAACACACGCAGAAAGATGCACAAGAAAATACAAAAATAACTGCAAGAAAATAATCACAGATTTTGTCCCAGAGTATAAGAACTAGCAGGATTGAGCAGGTGAGATCAGCCACTCTGAGTATTCCATGGTTTTAAGTGAAGGTGGCCCAGCTATGAGAGTAAACAGGGAAAATGTGAATGACCCTGAGCAAGGAAACAAGTCAACACAGCCAGATTTGGTTAAACTTGGGATTTGATACAAATGTAGATTTCATATAAACATGGGTGTTGGTTTCAGTGAGAGCTCAGTGAGAGCTGCTAACTCGCTCTGTTTTGCAGTAGCTTTATCAGCTGATAACTCTGCTGAACTGGGGAGCAAAGCAGTGGCTGATGTATGTTTCTATCACTCTTGCCTGAGATGTACCCCTTCATTTTTCTTTTTTCACTGTTATTCCAAATCCCATTCATAGCAAACTCACAAATGCTTAAGTGTAGTAAGCCAAAACCAGAAAGGAATACTAAGTCTAAAGAATGTATAGCCAGGTTGACACATATAAACAAAAAACATATGGTTTAAGAATTGTATTTATATCTACCTGTACATTTAGGGAAGAATTTCAAAGATCATTATTTCCTGACCATTTTTAACTAACATTATTTGTTCCTTTCAAGATATAAATCATTTGTCATTATCCATCTGGGTGAATTAGGGTTATAACCCTTTTAAAGAAAGCCTCAGGCATTGAAGTGCTTCAGGACCCTTCTAGAGTTGAGTAGGATATATAAATATATATTTATATTTATGTGTATATACATATATATATATAGGTAGAAATGCACCACTTGCCTAGGACCAAGTTGGCTGCAGAATACGGAGCGTCTTGGAATATGTGAGGGTCTCTGGCAGAGCTTTAAACACAAATTACTGAAAGGGCTCCTCAGAGGGCTGGAATACCCCACTAACACAAGTGCCTCATTTCTGGAACCTGACCTCATAGGATGGTACACTTTTACACTGAATGCTCCTTTCAAGAATTTTGGCAGCACTTGATATTGCAAAGTACAGAAATTCTGTATCCTTTGTAGAACAGAATTAAACATAGCTGTCCTGAATATCTTAAAACCACTGTAAGACTAAACTTCATGATGAGGGGTGATAAATTTTTTAGGTATCCTACATCTTCTCTGCTTCAGTGCATTTATAAAGCTTGCTACCATGTATCCTTTGACACTTTTCTGTCCATATGCAGGAAAATCTGAAATATTTTAAATTATTCAGATTGAAGTTTGAGCTGCTATGTGCTCTACATACTCCTCTGTGCTGAGCAAGTTGAGGTTGTAGATAAAGTTCTTCCTATCAACTGTAGCCTCAGCGGACTTCTTCATTTCTTTCAATCACTTTTCTTCTTTCCTTGCTATCTCCTGCAAACTGCTTTATTTCTAATTTAAAAAAAGATGTCATTTTATGGATTGGATTTTTTTTCATGGGGGTTTTACCCAGATTATGCAGTTCTCACTTTGATTACTGCAGACTGAAAATCTCCCCACCCGCACATCCTGCTCTGATACCAAGGTTTATGTCCTGAAGGCGGCAGAGAAATTTATGAAGTTAAATATAGGTAATTTTTCTTTCTGAAAAAAAAACCAACAACAAACAGTCTGGAAGGCTGCAGCTCTCACTTCACTCCCATAAATTGACCTATATCCTTCTATCATGTGCAATATTCAGGTCAGGTTTGCTGCCTGGCTGCCAGCTCTTCCTTTACACCAGCTTCTCAATATGATGATTATTACTCAACCTCTAAACTTCTATAATTCAACCCATTTTGCTACTTAGCTTAGAGTGTGAAAAGCTCATGTTTAGGTCACTCAGTTTTCCTGCTTCTTTAGCAGTTCATTATCACCCCAATAAACACAGTTCCAATAGACCCAAAGCACAAGACAGAAAGCTGCAAGAAAAGGGAAGAATTAGCCTGGTCTTTATGAGCCAGCTGCATCCAGCTTTCCTCCAGGTCTTACAACTGCACCTTTGAATCCCCTCACACTGCTCCCAGCGACCCAGGGAGTTGTAGAAGCAGAGCAAGATCCTCCTATGAACTGTTTGGGGGTCCTGGGAAAGGGGATGCCTTGTTCTGAGCATCTGCTGGGAGGATGTAGTGAATTATCCATCATTTGTGAAGGGAATAACTCCCAGGACTGGCAGTAACATAGAGAACATGTTTTATACTGGAGAACTTGCACAGGTTTAGGACAGGCTCTTCTGTGATGAAGGGACAATTAATCTTTCCTCAGCTGTTTTCTCTTAGGCAAAAATGCAGAAAGGAAAACCCTGTTTCATGGGTTACCCAAACTGGGATTTTGTTCCAGCTCCTTTTATCAGTGCCTGGCTATCGTGGGTCCTGTCTGCTTCTGTCTCCCTCTGAAGACAAAGGTGGGACTTGCACTGCTGGCAGAACATGCTGCACATCCCAGGGTTTACCCTGGCAATATGACATGTTCGCCATACCCAGGACACTGATAGCTGGACAGGAATTACTTTGTGCCACGCAGATGCATTTTTTTGAGACGTTCATTTACATGTTTGAATAACTGGTTACAACAGCCATGTGAGCAAGAAAACAGCCAGCATTAATGTCTGGCTTAAAAAGCAGCAGTTGGGGGCTGCTTCCAGAGACAATACTATGACCATGAACACAGGAAGGAGTGCTGGGTGATTCCATCAAAACACGCCTGGATTTTGAGCCCTATCACTTTCCTAATAGTAGTGAGATACTGGTTTTATTGTAAATAACCATGAAAGCTCTGTTTTGAGCTTTGAATCTCTTTGAAAACAGGCTGCAGAGCAAGAAACAGTTCAGCTGTCATGCACTGCTCTGTGTTGTGCCCCAGTTTTCACATGATGGGAACATTAAACTCCTTTCCTACATTAGCAGGTGTGTCAATAGGCTGCAGCTGATATTTTAGTCTGAGGAGTCAGGAAGAAAAGGTTGCACAGCACTGCACTGCAAATTCATTCACTCCCAAAGCCACAGCGGGAGACAGGGAGATGGGAATTAACCACAGCAGATGGAGACATAAAGCTTGGTTAAGTCTCCTTCACGCCCAACAGGCTCCTTTTCTCTCACCCTCCTCCCTGGTATATCCTGCAACAAAGCCTGTAACAATCACCAAAAAAGGAAATTCCTGAGCTCATTGCTTAACCAGGCTAGAAGATACAATCCGAACCTACGCCCAACAAGAGACTGGAACTGAGTTTGACTTTGGGGTTGTTTTTCAGACAACATGAGTAAAACACACGCACATTTATTTATTTATTTATTTATTTATTATTTAGAGTGCAATAGCAGCAAGAAATGAAAGAAATCTGTTGTAGCACAGAAGAGAGCAGCACTGTTCTAAGAGCATGCTT
Source organism: Molothrus aeneus (assembly GCF_037042795.1). Lineage (NCBI taxonomy): Eukaryota > Metazoa > Chordata > Aves > Passeriformes > Icteridae > Molothrus > Molothrus aeneus. The sequence goes on from NC_089660.1 coordinate 4,899,093, forward strand.
GAAAATGGGGTTTATATTTACTGTGCTTGTACAATGTTTGGATTCCAGTTCTGCTAAAATAACAGCATACTGCAATGGCACACAGTGTACACACTGCTGCTGAATTAACAGAACTGGAGTGCTTGCTACTGAAACATGCCAATTTGCATAAAATTAGTTATGAAGAAAATGAAAATAAACTTAACCAAAGCTGTAAATTAAGATGTTGAGCCTTCGAGGCAGAGAATATCATGGTACTGCTTCACCATCTGCTGAAGGAGTGTCCAAGTTCATTCCCACATGCTGGAGATGATGTGGGAATTGTGCTTCATTACCAGTGGTAGCCTTGTACTGGATAGTGCCCTTATTTCAGAAAAGAGCTGGAATGGAGCAGGAAGCAAACTTTAGAGTGCCACACTTGCCATTCCCCATCATTCTTAACTTCTCATTTAGAAGCACTGTAAGGAGCAGTGTCAGCAGCTCCCTGTGGGCTGGGAAGGGTCATCCATGGGTCTTCTGAGAAGCGGCCCTGCCACCAAGAACAAGAATGATGTTATATCCCCTCTGTCTTGGCTGCCATCATAGAGAAAATGAGTCAAGGAGATCACAGAGACCGAGGAAAAAAACAAGAGCTTGGGTCTCTCTGCCTGCTCCTGTTTGAAGTCACAGCATTTTACATCCTTGCTGCATGGTTCACTGAGTGCCAGGCACTAGAGAATCAAGCTCAGCTGCTGTAAAATGAATGTGAAATCAAAGTCTGGAAAGTCCAATAAAACCAAAGGTGTGCTACTACCTCCTACTACACGTGTTATCTCACACATCTCTGGAGGCGATGATTTTTATTCCTTGCCTGTCTTTCAGAGTATGATGTAACAAGATAATTTAAGACAACATAGGAGCTTTCTGTCAGAGAAATGGAGAGGACAATTTCCCACCCCATGTTCCCAACCTTCTCCTTTCCTTCTGCCTATGCACTCTCCTCTCTCAAAAGCTCTCCCTGATGCTCACAGGGCACACAGCACAGCGAGTTAACTCATTAGAAAAGCTGACAAGTTAACAAAAAACCCCTGCAGTGATGTTTTTATGGGGTTTGGGGCTGCATCAGTTTGCTTGGCAATCCAGTGCCCAATGGTGGTGGCACAAGCAGTGACAAGAAAAGGCTGCACAGCCAGTGAGGGGCTGGAGGAGCAGGGAGGGAAGAAAGGAGAAAGGGATGAGGAAGCAGGAATAGGGGTGAAGGAATAAAATCACCTTCTCCAAAGCAGTAATGTTTTAATTGCAGCATGGAACTGCATCCTTGTCTGAATTCAGCAAATTGCTTACAAATGAAAACAAATCAGCCTATTTTGCAGTCAGGCTTGTACTCACTGTAAATTGTAAAATGTGGTTCAGTTTGGAATATTTAAATATTCAACTCATTATAAATTGTAAAGTGTAGCTCAGTTTGAAATTTTTAAATATTCAACTCATTGTAAAGTGTAGCTTAGTTTGAAATATATAAATATTCATATATTCTGTGCATCAAATAAATCCTACGATTCTGGATCTTCTTTGCATGTTCTTAGAAATAATTAACAGGATCCAAAGTAATTATCATTCGATTGATTTTTTTTTAGTAAATGATCGATCTGGAAGAGTGAATCAGTAAATGACACCGCGTGTGCGGTGATGGGTCCCTGTCACCAAGGCCATTGCTGCCATCTGCTGAGAGAGAAGGGCACAGAATCGGCCAAGTGTCGAAAAATCCTCCTTGTTGGGCATTCAGAGAGAAAATCCTGCAGAAGCGATGCCAGCAAGCCCAGCTCCAGCTGACCCGGTGAAAAACTTACATCCCCCATGTTAACTTCAACTCCCTCTGGGAGAAAACGGAAAGAAAAGCAACGGAGTCCAACTGTGTGTCAGTTATGGTCAGATTTAGTGTATTCTGCTGCCGGAAGGCTGCAAACACTTCCCAGGGGGACCTCAGAGGTCTTTTCCAACCTAATTGATTCTGTGCTTTCTGTGATTTCTGTGCTTTCTGTGATTTCTGTGTCTCCCCGACGAGGGCCGTCCCCGCTGTCCCAGCACCCTTGAGGGACGCCGGGCTGGTCCCTCCCGCCCCCGGCAGGTCCTGCGGCTTCACAGCGGCTTGTGGTGAGGGAGCCCCGCACTCTGAGGGGCCACGAGCCGCTGAGGGGCCACAGAACCCTGAGGGACCCAGAACCCTGAGGGATCACAGATCGCTGAAGGGCCACAGAACGCCAAGGACTCCCCACTGCCCCAAGACGGAGCAGCCCCGACCCCGCCATGACGGGAGCCACGCCCCGCGCGTGGCCCCGCCCCCGAGCGAGCTGAGTGGAGGAGTGCCTGACTGCTCTGCGGAACAGCCAATCAGAGCGCGGCACAGCGAGGACGCCAACCAATAGCGAGCGAGAGCAGAGGGCGGCCGGGCGGAAGCGGCCGCGGCGGCGGCGGCGCTGAGGGAGCGCGGCGGGCGGAGCGGGCAGGTGAGGGCCCGTGAGGCCTTTGAGGGGTCCGTGCCCTCCGGCAGGATGTGGTTTCGGCTCTTGTCTCTTCAGCACTGACTTGGCGAACCCCGCCGCGAGGTTTGGACCTCCCCAGAGCCCGGCTCGGCGCAGGGCGGCGGGTGTGGGCCCTGCCTGGTTTCTCTCGTGGGTGCGGGTGAAGAGAGGAGGCCGCACGAGGAGCGGCTGAGGGCGCTTGGTCTGGTCAGCCTGGAGAAGGGCAGACTGAGGGGGATCTCACTGCAGCTTCCCCCCGAGGGGCAGCGCCTGTCTCTGTCCTCTGTGACCAGTGACAGGGCCCGAGGGAACGGCTGGAGCTGTGCCAGGAGAGGGTTAGGTGGATATTAGGAAAAGGTTCTTTCTCCAGAAGGTAGCTGGGCACTGAACAGGTTCCCCAGGCTCTCCTTGTCACAGCCCCAAGCTTGAAAGAGTTCAAGAAGCCTTTGGGACATGCTCTCAGGAACGGGGGAAGATTGTTTGCGTGTCCTGTGCCGGGCCTGGAGTTAATCCTTGTGTATTCCTTCCAGCTTGGGATATTCTGTGATTCTGGGGAGTTTGCCCACCAGGCCCCATCTAGGGAAGGGGGTCACCCCTCCTTTTGGCTGCCCGGTTTACAGGCTAATCTTTCATATTTAGGGAAGTGAGTGTTCTGTGTACTTCTAGTACAGTTAATCTTGCTATAAATAAGCCTTAGTGAAAAGATAACGTGGATTTGCCAGGAGTTTCCTGTATCCTGCACATGAATTTGTCTCTTCTGTCTCATTTTCTCACTGCCAACTCCCATATTTTGTCTTTGTTTACATTTATATTATAACCTTGTGACACAAATTATTAACATTTGTTTCTTGGGTCATAGCCTAGGAATTTCATCTGGCAAAAATGGGTGAACCTCAGCAAGTGAGCGCCCTTCCTCCGCCTCCAATGCAATATATCAAAGAATACACTGATGAAAATATCCGTAAAGGGCTGGCTCCAAAGCCACCTCCGCCTGTCAAGGACAGCTACATGATGTTTGGGAACCAGTTCCAGTGTGATGATCTGATCATTCGGCCCCTGGAGAGCCAGGGCATCGAACGGCTGCATCCGATGCAGTTTGATCACAAAAAGGAGTTAAGGAAACTTAACATGTCTATCCTGGTCAACTTCCTGGACCTCTTGGACATCTTGATAAGGAGTCCAGGGAGTATAAAACGAGAGGAGAAACTGGAAGACTTGAAACTGCTTTTTGTCCACGTGCATCACCTGATAAATGAGTACCGGCCTCACCAGGCCAGGGAGACGCTGAGGGTGATGATGGAGGTGCAGAAACGGCAGCGCCTGGAGACGGCCGAGCGCTTCCAGAAGCACCTGGAGAGAGTGGTGGAGATGATCCAGAACTGCCTGGCTTCCCTGCCTGATGATCTGCCTCACACAGAGGGGGGACTGAGGGTCAGCATGGAGCCCATGGATGCTGATGATGGCAGCGGCTGCGCTGGGCAGAGCGAAAAGCAGAGGGAGCGTTCCGGTGGCAAGAGAGATCAGGTTTTGGACAAGGATGCAGCAATGTGCAGCATTATTGATGAAATGACATGAAGCAAACAGCTGGGCTTGTTACTGCACTGCAGTGAGAGACAGAAGGGGTTCTGAGGATAAACGTATTTTGTTTTGCTGTTGTACAAGAAGACAAAGCATTTGTTGTGCACCTGTTGGAGGTTGGGAGTGACTGGGCAGATGAAAATGTTTAAAGTTTTGTGGTTTTTTGGTAAAAATGAAGAAGTCTAATTTTTGTTAAATGTATCGTGAGATGGTAGGCACAGATTAAAGTTGGCTTTTCCTGTTGTACCTTCCTTTGTCACTTGCTGCTTGTTTTGGATATGCCATTCTATAATTCTATATGCTGAGTCAAGAGGAAATTCCTACAGAAATAGTGTTTGTTTCTTGCACAAACAACACACAGGAACTTGGAAAACAGGCAGACAGAAACTCAGATTACATCAAGGCATTCCTTATGGTCTGTGTTTGAGGTGAAATCTAAAACAAGTGGGTTAACTGTTGTCCTGTAGCTGTCACATCCTTTTATTGTGTGACCAAAATGTCTTTCCTGGGATCCTGGCAGAGCCAGCCTGCCCTGCCTTTCCCATTTTTGCAGAGCAGTTTCAGGATCCTGCTGGTAATGATCAGAATTGTTCCTCTAGCAGCTCTCTGCAGTTTCCTCAGAAACCACAGGAGCTAAGAGGAAGCCTTTTCTTAAGGTGTTCTGCTTCCAGCTGCTGCATGCAAAAATCACCTTTCATCTGTCTATCACTTCTTTTCTTCAAGTGTGTTGCCAGTTTGTCTCTCAGCTACATTGATCCCTTGGTTTTCCTGATTTTCACTTAAAACACCTGCCAGTTTCGTGCCTCTGTTCTATAAGGTAGTCATGCAAGGCAAGGTTCCAATTTTAGCATCTTCCACTTACTCATAAATAACTCCTTAGTACTTAAATTCACCTGTATAGAACACAGTGAAGTAGTTTAGCTGCTTCAGAAAAGAACATTTCTTGGCCCTTGATCACAGGTGCAGTTCCAGCCCAAACAATATAAAAAGACAAAGATATCCTTGAGGAGAGGGTGGTGATCCAGGCACAGGGAGTGGCCAGAGGACAGCATTTCTCAAAAGCTGTATTTCAGCATTTTTTCACAGCCTTGAGTTACAGTTTCCACACCACTTTTTCAAGTCTCCTCTCTATTCTGGATGTTTCTGCAGATGCACATGGCATTTTTAAATATGAAAAAAGACTGGCACTCTATTAGACTCAGCTGTGTAAGTTTTCCAAAACCACCAAATTATTGCTGCCAGAGAAAATTTGCCAGAAGATGCTCTGAGTTGCTTCTAAGTATTAGAACCAGAAACTTATGATGAAAAGCTTGAATAGTTCATCCTACAACTCTGTTACTTGGCCAAGCCCTTTCTACTTCCCACAGTCTGCTATGTATTATGTAATCTTTCATCCAAACCCTGTCTGCTGTGGCAAAAGCAGGTGTGGGAAGCAGTCTGGGGCAGTGGATTGCTGACGCTCGTGTCAGCTCAGTGCTGCTGTCAAGTTTCACTTACAGTCATCAAACAGATCTGGCAAAAACGAGAAGCAGATTTGTGTGGTGCTGTGGTGTCACCTCTCAGTCAAAGCCCCACCAGCAGGAGCTCAGTGCACTTGTACCCTGCCCCAGCAGCTGTGCTGCAGCACAACAGCCCAACCAAAACAGCCCAGAGTGGACAGAGAGGCACCACAGCTCTGTCTGGAGATGATGTGCTAAGAAGGAAACACAGAAGTTCACAAAGAAGATAGTTTTTCTTGAATGAGAAGGGTGAACAGGAGCCTTGTTTGTCACCTTCAGCCAGAATGTTGTCTCACATCTGCCTGACCTGGGTTCTCCTGGTGCTGCTCACAGGTAACCAAGGGGGCAGAAAGAGCTGGGTGGAGGTGGCACACATCAGGGATTCTGAGGGTGGCAAAGAGAATTTTGTCTTGCAGCAGGAAGAGTTGCCACATCACAGAGGCTGCAGTTCTCTGTGTTAAAATAGAACTTCATGGTGGCTCAATAGAATTCTAATGACCTTTTCTCCTTTGTGAAACAGAAACATGACGAGGGTATGGTGGTTTTAAAGATGCTGCTTCTTGCTAATGGGCTTTTTTAGACGATGATTTGAGCAGAGAACTTCAAATTGTTTTAGAGAAGATGTAAAACAAAGACATTTCACTTCGGCAGGCTTTGTGAAGATGAATGCTTAGGTAGACAAGGAAAAGATCAACTGTGGCTTCTGGTGTTTCTTAGCTATATGAAATATTGGGACAAATTGATAATTTTTCCTTTTTTTTTTTTTTTAATCCTGAGGGAGAAGTCCTAGATTGTTAAGGGCAACAGCAATGAAAACAACAGGTTGCAAAGTGGTAATAATACAGACATAAAAAACTTTGTGGTAAGATAAATTCAGTAGAAAGAAAAGGGATATTACAGATATTTCTTGTAGTTTTTTTATAAAGCCTTTTATGATGAGTTACATTTTGAGCTTCCTTTTCATGTTAAAGCAGATAAGCTGGTTTCAGAGACTTATTTCTAGTGTAATTTTTTGCTGTCATGAATGGTCTACTGGGTGTTAGGGCTCTTGACCTGAGCAGCGTGACACAGCCTCCAGGAAATGTGACAAATTTATGGGGAAGCAAACAAGTTAAAAATTACATAAGACTTAGAAGAGGGAATAAGGTAGTGGAATAAAGAGAGTATATATAATATTCCTCAGAAAAGCCCTGAAACATTTCTTCTAATAAGAATTGGCAAAACCTGCCTTGAGGCAAGAGAAAAGGAAAGTTATTCAGCAGCGATCATTCAGATGAAACCTGCAGTTCAGTTCATTGAAAGGAGGGAAGAGTTTCCCACAGTGGTTTTGAGAAAAGTCAATGTCTTACTGTTCCCTTATGTGTGTGGCTTGGGTTAAATGCACACAAAGGAAAAAGAGCCAAGAGACTGCACCTGGCTCAAGAGAAGCCACAGAGTTTCTTCATGTCATTGCATATGTGCAGAGGCTGCAGAAAATATTATTTCTCTGAACATGTCCCTGGCCTGATCGTTATCCCTCACTGCACCAGTCCTACCAGGACACAAATATATCTATTTGTGCAAAATCCGATCCAGCAAAGCCTGGTGTTCTTTGAGACATGGGAGGTTTCAGACATGCAAGATGCACAAGAAGCTTCCACTTGCCCTGTGCTCTATAACTGTTTGTCTTTTTGTCCACAGGCTCCACAGTATCAGAAAAAATTGTGATAGGAGAGGTGGGGCAGGACATCACTGTGCCCTGCCACTACAGTGTCCGGAACAGAAACAGCATCACATCCATGTGCTGGGGTCGGGGCAGCTGCCCCAGTTCAAAGTGTTCCCAGCCCATTATCTGGACAGATGGCTGGAGGGTGACAGAGCAGCACAGCAGCAGGTACCAGCTGAAAGGGGACCTGCAGAGGGGGGATGTGTCCCTGACAATTGTGGATGCCAGGGAAGCAGATTCTGGGACCTACTGCTGCCGTGTGGAGATCCCAGGGTGGTTCAATGATCAACGGACTAATCACAAGGTTGTGGTGAGGAAAGGTGAGTGCAGAGCAGTGCTCTTGTGAGTACCATTGTGTGGATCTGCTCCTGGGTCTGGACTTCAAAGCTTGTGGTGGAAATGATTTCTGCAGTCATCCATAAGACTGATCTTGAGGACCTTGCACATCTGCTGTTAGTGCTACCTCAATTAAGCTGCCTTTGGCAATGTTGTTATCCCACTGCAGTCACTGCAGGTAAAAAAGGATGTGATGCTTTCATGGAGCATTCTTAGAGACACCGAAGAATTTAAAAGGAAGGGCAGCATAAAGTATTCATCCAAAGCTTTATTGCTGCACCTTTGTCATTGAAAGCTGTGTTTGATTTTCCTTGCTTCATTCTGGATTAAAGCCCAGGGATGCAAAATTGGTATAGAGAAGCTTTTTATGCATTCTTCCTTTGATTTTTAGTTTTTCCCTTGCTTGTGATACTATTTAGAATAAGTGGCTGACAAATGTACTTGTACTTTGCTAGCAAATTTTTATTATAAAAACACTGTCTCTTTCTCAATACACAAATGCCCAATAAGGTTAATTATGTGTTGATTTTGTTTTATATTTTAACATCAGCAAGGATCTCTACTGCAAGTCCTCACACTTACACCTCTGAACAGACCTCAGGTAATTTTTATCCGAGTGTTAATAGCATATACAAGCCACATTGCAAATGGGGAATCTTAGGAAGGAAAAAAAAATATGATAGATGATAGAAATGTTTGGCTTAAATTTATTAAACATTACCAAAGATCAGAACTTGGATTTAAATTCTGCTTGATATTATACAGAAGGAATATGTATATTTGGGAGAAAGCTGCTTCCAGGTGTGATGCTTAAGTAGATGTTTTAGTGGTGCTGCAAAGTTTGCTTTTATTTGACTGTTGTTTTGGTTTGTTGGGTTTTTTTGTGGTAAAAAATCTCACCTCATTTTCTAGAAATGCATCTCATGAATAGTAAAACACAACTTTTAGGAGTTGGATGTACTCACTATTTAATCAGAACTGTTTTATTGGACTAGCTCAAAAGAACATCAAATTAAGGCTCCTGCCTCCTGTAACAGTCAGCAGCAGATGATTAAGGAGGATGTTAGAAAAATGACATTAATTTTGTGACACATTGCCAAATTATTGTTCCACCCTGGTGTAAGGTGTGTCCCTGAGGCTGCCCACAGCCTCTGTGCACATTTAATAATGTGAGGTCCCTCATTGCAGGGGAAGAGACAGTGCTTGGCTATTCCTCATTTGTTATCTCCATTCTCTTCACAAAAGGATAAACTTCTATCATGAACCCACTCAGCTGCATCTTTCCAGTCTGAAAAAGACAATTTCAATTCCCACTACACAAGAGAAACCTCATGGTGTAGCAATGGCTTATTCTCTGGATTCTGAAAAGAAACAAGAATCAGGGATGCCATTTTATTTCTCCCTCTATCTTGGATGTTTTCAGCTAAGCAACTCCAAATTGGTGTAACAACAGTTGCATTTCCTTTTTGGAAGAAGAAGTGAAAACTTTCTCAGACAGTTTCTATTCTAGTTGCAAATAACATTGATTCCAATCTTAGAACTCAGGGATTTTCTTATCCCTGTGACCTCTTCCTCAGCTGGTGGTGGAACAATGTTTGAAGTTTTCAGATTACAAGGTAGTGTGTGCATGTTCACACTGAGGAGATGGGAAAAGGCAGGTGGCCACGTGCCTCTGATTTAGAAATACTCTAGAATCTCCAGTGGAAGCTGATGATCCTGTCCTCTTCAAAATAAAGCTTCTGGGTTGAGGGTAACAATTTAAAGCATAGAAACAACTAGCTGGGGCTGGCACAGAGGGAACAGGAGATTTTGTGTTCAGGAGGTTTTTATGTCATCTGACAACACATGGAGAAACTGAGACTGATGATGGATAAGACAGAAATTTGTAGCTCTTAATTTTAAATGTGGCAAACAGCTCTGCTCTGGGAAATTACCTCAAAATGTGCTGCAGGTCCTTATATATCACAAATATATAAGATTTTGTTCAGTCTGTTTACTTATAGCTGCCTGGAGCTTTAAAAGTATCACCTGCTTGCTGTGACTCTGCATCATGTGCTGCTTCAAGGCCCTGAGATAATCTTCATCAGTTTTCAGCTGATAACCTAAGTTTGCTTTATGCATCATTTTTTGCTTCAAGGCCAGTTTGGATGGGGCATTGAGAAACCTGGTCTAGTGGAAGGTGCCCCTGCCCATAGCAGGGCATGATTTGGGCTTTAAATCCCTTTTATCCCAATCTGTTTTATGATCCTATGGCCGCTGTTTCTTGGCTCCAGAACTGACTGGTAACTCCTTCCCAGTGTTGAGATGGCAGGGAGAGCCAAGTATTCCTAAGAAGGAGTTCAAAGCTCTGAAAAAGACAGCAGAAACTTCAATACTCAGAGTTTTGTGCTGCCCTCTGAAGGCACCAACCTCTTATGATATGCAGAGCCCAGACTGCTGATACACACAGTAGTTCAGGGTCCCAAGTCAGCAGTACAAATTCTTCTCTGTCCAGGCAGAGCAGTTCTCTGTGCAAGTGATGTATTTGTGTTGCCTTTGCTCAGGTTCTGGCAGCACCAGGGAATCCTCCTTCACTGTCACAAACACCTGGCCATCAGTTTCTGCTTCAGAAGATCCTCAGACTGTAAGCATCAACCTTGCTGTAGCACACCTAGACAGAGTGGAGGAACTTGAGAGGTTACTGGGTCATCCCTACAGGTCACTTCTGCTGCTTTTGTGTGATTGCAACAGAATATTGTTTTGTAGTCTGCGTGTTTAGTGGTTATAAAGAGTGCTTATGTGCCCATTATTGGAGAGGGGGGTGAAAAAACCCTGCTTAGCATGCATAAAGTACTTCCTTCTAGAGGGGGAAGAGCTTTAGCAACATTTCTGTTTCTTTTCAGGCCTCGACTCCCTGCTCAGGCCCCTCAGACTGTCTGGATGTGGCTGCAAATCTGCAGGTATGGCAGGACAGCGGCAGGAGTGGAGCCTGGGCCACCTGAGAGCACAGGGCTGCCCTGCACTCCCCGTGCAGAGGGGTCAAACAGGCAGCTCTGTGTGTCCTGCTGAGTCCTGCAGCACAGCTGGGAGGGTGTGACATCATGAGACATCTTACTCATTAAAAAATAATCACCAAATATTATTAAACCTGAATAAATGGGATTTGTCATAACTTCAGGTCTTCTGAAAACCTAGAAGCCTGGGTTTAACAGCACGATTCACACAATTGTTGCAGAGATTCTGCTTGAAACTGGGCCTGTTTCTCAAATTAGGTTTTGGTCTCAGGTGTGCTTTTCTTTCAGAGGTGCAAAACACACAGAAGGTGTTGGGTGCTGCATGAGCTTCTTGCTGTCAGTTCCTCTAATGCTCCTTGGCTTGTGTTTGACAGAACGCGTCTGTATCCCTTCCCAGAGAGCAGCACCCAGAGCATGGGCTCTACATTGGGATTGGCTCATGTGCAGCACTTCTGCTCATCCTGATTTTGGCTCTGCTCCTCACTAAACGTGAGTACTTTTCATAGGCAGTGACTCAAGGATTGTTCAGGTTTCTTCAGCCACAGCTGGGGCTGATGCCACCTCTCCCACTTCAGGGCAGGGAGCTGGGGTCCCTGGAGGCCCCTGAGCTGTGGCTGCTCACAATGGGAATTTCCTATCCTGAAAACATTTTTGAAGTTCCTTTATTTAGTTTTTTGAGTTTCTCTTTGAACCAACTACTTTACTTGCTTCAAAAGGTTTAAACACAATTTTTTTTTCTTTCTTTCTTTTCATTCTGAATGGTCCTTAGAATATTTTTACAGTATCAAGAAGATGGGTGGTTCTGCAGGGTAAGTTTTCTGTTCCTGCTTTTGCTAGAAGGACAAATGAGGTTGCAGAAAATAAATGTTGGTGTGCTGACCACTCCACCACATGCTTTGGCTTTCTTTTTTAACCTCAAGTTAATAGAAAATATTATAAAAAGAAACTAATAACTCCTGCTATTTTTTGCTACTTAAAAAGAAAAAATAAGTGTCACTGTCAATTCACATTACAGAGCTTGCCAACCTCAGGTGTCAATTGTCTCATAAGTGGAAAGATGATTCATTATCAGTCATGATCACATGTTTAAGCATATTTTACATGTTCTAATGAGCTCGTTGAACTGTTCCTCTGTGGTTTTATTGTCTGTTTTTGGCTTTAACACCATGGTTTTTTACTCTTTTGTGCAGCCTTGTTGCATTTCAGAGGCCACGAGGTATGGGAAGCCATAGTGCCCTGGAAGAGGAGAATTCTGCAGAGGAAAATGTTTATATCATGGACTAAGGACTGGATGCATGGCTGCCTTTGTCATTGCTGGGACATTAAACAGTTTGCAAAATGTTGGCTGCTCCCTCTGCTCAGCAGCTGAGTGTGACAGCACTACTGAAGCATTCTTCACATCCTAGTAATAAAACAAATAAAAGCTACACTTTAAATTAAAATCTTTATCAGCCTGTTCCAGAGACAGAAACCAAAACTGTCATTGGTGGAACTTTCCATTTCCTAAAGAAAGTTATGATTATATTTATTATCTGCTTCAAATTCTCACTTCCTTGTTGGAAAAAAAAAAAAAAAGAGGAAGTGCCAGAAGGGCACAATTGTGTTCACTGTGGATTCTATCTGCCACCTTCCACAGAGTCTGTGCCATCAGAGGGCAGAAGCAATTTCAGAGCTGTGTGACAAAGAGGTCACATGGCCAATCTTGGTAGTATAAGTAATTTAATACACACTTAGTTGTATTTTCATTGCAATCAGGTATGGCCTGTTCTGGTAACAGCTCAGTAATGCAATATATTAATGTCTGTCCACCTGGAATTGAATCTGGGGGAGCTATGGCTGCTCATCCCCATGGGATATCCTTGAAGCCTACAGCATCAGTACCTCAATGGACAGAACAGTCACAGCTTGTGTGCTGTGAGAGAATTATGACTAAGTGTGAGGTTTGTTGGCAAAGGACATCACTGTTTTTCTGTGGCTTTCTCCTCAGGCACATCTTTACCCTGAGAAGCCCTTGGGATGGAAAGCCTCACTTCAAAGTTTCTAAAAAATCTGAACAACCTCCCCCCCTGCCTTTGTAAAGTTAATGAAGTTATTTTCTTAGCTTGCAGAGAAATCATGGACATTGCACAAAATATTAGCTGGAAGTTGGCCTTGCCTTCACACATCTCTAGGTATCAGGAAAAGTATGGACAAAACCAGCTCTGCCATTTTCTGTCTTCACATCATGTGTAGCTTTGTGTAAGAAGGTACAGAATCAGAAATGACCTGCTGGTGTCAGGCTGTATTTTTGCATTTAACTATTAATAACAATTACTGGCCCCAAATCTCTGCCCCTGCTGCAGACAGTGCTTTCCTTCTGCCTGGCTTAGCATGTTGCTGCTGCAGGCTCCAGCCCATGACAGGAGCTGGAAGAAGTCTGATCTGGTCTCTGAACTGGCTCTCAGGAAACATCTTCAGCAATTTCTGCTTTCTGCAGTTTTATGTAATCAGTCTCTACTGGGTCAGAGTTAAACATGTGGGATCTCCAAAATCATCTCGTTTCAACTTTCCATACTCTTAAGGAGTTTGTGGGCCAGCCTTAAGACTCCTAATCACAAAAGATGCTTGTTTGTAAGGATTTTTGAATTAATATTACAGACTAATTCAGACTAATTCTTGCATCAGCAAATTTTTCACCTAAAATAAAGTTCCAGAGTATCTGATAAACAAAATCTTGAATCAAGCAAAATATTTCTGCTCTGCAACTGCTTGGTAAACAGACTTTGCAAAGGTAGTGTGGAGCAAGAACTTTGCCTTGGGCATGCAGTGTAATACACATCCACAAAGGCAGAAGCTCCCTGGGCTTTTCCTACCTGCACTTGTGTCAGTGGATCTTGGAACAGGCATTTCAAAATGAGCCTTAGACACAAGGAGACACAGTCTCACAGGAGATTGTCTGGCAGCACAGTGAGCTGATGAGCTGAAAACTCTCTTTTTTGAGACACCTCTGCCTTTTCTGCCTGCAAGAAGCCACTAGATAGGAGTACAAAAGCAGAAAGTGCCCCATGTGTTTGTGGTTCTTCCCAGCACACTTGGATTTTGGGTGTCCTTTTTCCATGCACTCTGCTGTTGGCCCAGCCTTGCTATAGAAACAAAGCTGATAGGATGCTGTGTTCATCCTGTGCCTTTCCTGGTTGCCTGTGACATTCTGTCCATTCTGTCTGAACAAGCTTCATAGGAATTTGTAGCTGAATAATGACCCAAGTTTGTGCCCCAGGTGAGATTCAGCTGCTCCCTGCACTGGCATCAGCTGAGCATCAGCTCACAGCCACTGCTGGCTGGTCAGTAATGGGAGAAACGATGATCATTGCAGGGAAAAAGTCTCCAGGATATTGGATACCTCAGCTTTCATTAGTTCTGCTCACAGAGCAGCTGGGGCTGGGCCACTGTATGAACTGTACCTGGTAGAATATAGAAAATTAGCTATTTTACTCATTGCCTTTACTGCTAACATTTTATTTGCTTTTTTCAGTGCTAGCAAGCAGAAGGGTGATATTTTCATGGGCTTGACTATCCTGATAAGCCCAAAATCTCATTACTAAAAGCGTAATGCCTGGTTAACAGCCCATCATTTTATCATTTGAACTTGGAATTGCACTTGTTTGCACTGTGCTACATTTATTTGAACAGAATTTTGTCTATCTGCAATTCTTCATTCCTGACCTTACTGCCCTGAATTACTTTTGCTTTATTACATGGCTGTTCCAAAGAACTTCCAGAGAACTTATTTGTCAATTGGTCAGAAAGAAATAAAACAGTCAGAAGGAGTGAAATGTATTTCTTGAAGATGATGTTGCATTTCTTTGGGAAGGATGTGGTTTTGGCAACAAAACATTTACAACAACTTCCTCCAAAGCTGTCTTTGCAAACAGAAAATGAAGCTGGGGAAAGAGAAGGGTCTTCAGGCAGAAGGCAGAAAGAAGCATGAGAAATGAAGGATTAAGCAAAAGCAAGTGAAGACAAAGTCTGAGGGGAGACTATGCCAAATGTTTAGGGGTGTAAAAGCACAGAATTTCTCCTTGCCACCCAGGACCCTGGAACAGAACCGGGCCTTAAGAGTTCCAGGGAATGGCAAAGCAAATAGAATATTGAAATTTCTGGTGATAGTACCATGCTGAGTGTCTTGGAAGAGGAAAGGTGAAAAGGGCAGCCTGTTCCAGGGTTTACTGCCCTCCCACTAAATACTTCCCAATGTCCTGTGTAAAACCCCCTTGGGAGCTTGGAGTCATCCCCATGTGTCCTGTCAGTGGCTACCAGGGGGGAGAAATCAGCATTTCCCTGTCCATGTCCCCTCCTCAGGAAGCTGCAGAGAGCTCTGAGCTCCTCTCAGCCCCCTTTTCTCCAGGCCTGGAGTCCTCAGCTGCTCCTCACAGGACGTTCATTCCAGCCCCTGCCACCGGCTCAGTTGGCTTTGTCTGAGCACATTCACAGAATTCACAGAATTCACAGAATTCACAGAATCACAGAATCACTGGGTTGGAACAGACCTTCAAGATCATCGAGTCCAACCCAGCCCCAACACCTCAACCAAACCCTGGCACCCAGAGCCACATCCAGGCTTTGTTAAACACACCCAGGGATGGGGACTCCACCCCCTCCCCAGGCAGACCATTCCAGAACTTTCTCACTCTTTACATAAAAAACCTTTTCCTGCTATCCAGCCTATATTTCCCTTGATGCAGCTTGAGACTGTGTCCTCTGGTTCTGTCATTGCAGTACCTGAAAGTCCTTGACTGGTGTGGCCCAGAACTGCCCACAGTGCCCCAAGTGGGGCTGCAGAGCCCTGAGCAGAGCAGGAGATTCCCCCTTTGGCCAGTTCCTTTCCGGAAACACTCTCAGCATGTCAAATCTGGAAATGGAGAAATGAGACTTCAGTGGGACTCACTCAGACTCAGGAAGGGATAAGATCTGGTTTCCTATTCTTCTACTGACTGCCCTGGTGCCTCCATCAGCCAGAATGTCCCATTTTGTGCTGTTTTACTGGATGGTGATACAGATCTTTATAGGTGAGTCTTCACCTGCTTTTTGTGTGTTTGCTCAGGAAATTAACATTGTTTTCAAATGAAAACCAGCAACACTTGTTTTGTGAAAACAAAACAGTGAAAAAGATCATAACTGTATATAGAACTTCAAAAATTTTCTTGTTTACAGAGTTAATGCTGCTTGAAGTTTGTGGTTTTTCCCTTTTAAAAATGTGTGCATTATCCTCTGTGTTAGTTCCCTTGTTCTTTTCCCTTGCAGAGCTCCTGAAGGATGAGAATGGCTTTTTGTTACCTGCTCTTTAACTCAGCTCCATGCTGAGAATGTGTTGTCTGGAGCTTCAATAGCCAGTTAAATGCTTCTTTTCTGTTTATCAGTCATACCCTCTGCAATCTCATCAGCAAAAAAGCTTCAGTAAGGAAAAAAAATAAAAAGGGTTGATAGGGCAAAGATTCCAAATATCTTCTGCAAAGGAGGAAAATTATTCCAGGAATAGATCAAGGGGGAGAAAAGATCTTCTCAAACATCTGTTTGGGCAGGAGGATTAATGTTTCTGTCCATTCAATGACCAATCTGTGGGAGAGAAGACAACTACAAGAGCAACTATGGGAATTACTGCTTAGTGCCAGCTGCCCCTGAGGGTGGATTTGAGAGAGACTTAACACAAATATGAGCATACCTGTATGATCTGACCAATTATGAATACCCCTTTCTATTTGGGGTGGGATATTAAACATCTGGAGGCCATTTCTCTCTCACTGATGAAGGACCTAAGAGTGGCAAACCTCACAGACTTCAGTGGGAGCAGCCAGGCAGGGCCTTGGGTCAAACCTGGATGCCTGGAAGGTCGGGGCCATGGAGAGGGGCAGGATTCCCCCCACAAGAAGAGCAGGGTCTCAGGAAGCTCTTAATTTCAAAGACATGTTCATTGCCTCCTGTTTACTGTTTCCTTTGGAAAATGGGTCTGTAGAAGAGGCTGCACCTGAGAAGTAAGTTATTTAAACCTTATTAAATAAGGATTCATGCTGTTCAATCCAGACTGGTGCAGTATTGAAGCTCTGCTCAGCAGCCTGCAGTGCAGGCAGATGTTGGAAACATTAGCTTCACAGAACTGCAAAACCTTTAACTTTCTAACAGGAATACTAGAGGGAAACGGCACTGAAGACGCTCTGATGCCTCGTGTCTTTCCTCTTCTTCTTTCAAATGATTTACTTTGTTATTTATTAACTAAGTTCAGGGCTCTGCTTCTTTCAAAGAGAAGAACAAATTTTCATTTGTTAAAGGATTGCTTAATGAGGCTGCTTTTGTGCTGTGCAGAAATGGGCTGAAACAGCAGAAGCCCATTTCTCCTCAAGAAGCAGTGACTTGAATTCTAGCAACAGTTTTAGCTGGTTTTGCACACATCTTTGATGGACCTTCTTGAAAGTATGTGTTAACCTGCTCATGACTAACCCCTTCCTCTCACAGAAACACTTTCAAGGTCAACTGCATGTCTGGTTCTGTCTCCATAGAGAGAAGCTGTTTTCTCTGTTTTGCTGTTTCAAGGCAAATGAAGCTTCCCTTTCCAGGGGCCAAAGCCACCATCTCTCAAAGCCTTATCCTGTATTCAGGAATTCAGTTTCTGGCATCTCCTGCCTTCATTTCTCTGCAGAAGCTCCTGCCCTTCAGGCCATATTGCCTGTTGTTTTGTTTGCCTCTATTCTTTCAGCATTTGGAGCTGTGGACACCTGAATGGGTTGGCTTCTCTTGCCAGTGGGATGAGCAATAATGGATCTGAAATGTCATCCCAATAACAAGTCATGAGGCAGCCTGCCACAGACTAAAGCCTCACCTAGGGAATAGTCCATTAAATAGAAAACAAAAGGGACATGGACACAGTTGGAAGCATCTGTTTGCTACCTGAGAGTTGTGCCAAAAAGGAAAGGCATTCAAACAGCTGGCAAAATAGAAATGTTTGGCAAACCAGGGCTGACGCTGGTGATAATAGCAGCAGCAGCAGCAGCAGCAGCAAGTCCTCTTTGGGGTGAGCAAGCTCACCCATGAGACATCAGATCTGCAGGGCTGGAGGACAGGTCTGGTTGCTCCCCAAGTCCTTCAGTTCCTTCAGTTCCACAGTGTGTAAATGATAACATGGGGGCAAAAGAAAGGCAGGAGGACTGACACAGAGCAGGTGAATGTAAACCAGGAAAGATTTGTTCCTGTCTGAGAACTTTTTTGTGTAGTGCCTTTTGTGAAGAAGAAATCTGTTTTAGGGCAATCTGGGAACTTCATAGATGGTTAAGAGGGAATAATATATAGAGAGATTCAGACCAGATGCCAAGGTGGGCATTGGCTGTAAACACCAACCTAAGCTGGTCACTAAGAGTAAGAGGACAAGGAGAGTGTGTATGTGCTCTTTTTAAAATCAGGATAACACCAACAACTAAAGTTTCTCCATAGACAGGGTTCACAAGGTAAGTGGGATTGGTTGGCAGGGCTTGCTCAGTGCACTTTCTGAGAACAGGTTCCTACAGACAGATCCCACTGCTGTGCCAGTTTAATTAGGCCCTAATTTCACACATGAATAGATATTTTGGACCCTGCTTTTGAGACTGTCAGTGAAAGGCAACTGCAACAGCATTTCCTTTTTGGAGGAGGTGATGGTGGGCTGAGAAAACCAGATGTCTTTCACAACAGGGTTCTGAACAACTTTCAAACAGCCTCCTAGGACAGGAGATGGGATGGAAGCAGAGTTCTCAAATTCCATTTGCAGAAGTCCAGTTTGTGCTTGGGCTGCCAGTGCCAGACCCCAGCTTTGCTCACCACATATCTGATGTATTTTATGAGCCTCTCTCCAGCAGCTGGCCAGGACCAGAGCAAGGAACAGAGCAAAGCCTGAGAGCTCCTGGCTGCTGCCTGTAGTGCCTTGGGGCACGAGCTGCGGGAGAAGCCTTGGGGATCAGCAGCTGTGGCCTGCAGGCTGTTTGGTTGTTTGTCACAGACATATTTTATGAAAAATCCCTTTGCCTGGATTTTTTCTCCTGAGAAGCTGAGAGGCCTCAGACATGAAATGTAACCAATGGTTATCTGCTGCTGTGGAATGCAACAGGTGCATCTGGGATTGGTCTCATGTGGTTGTTTCTAATTAATAGCCAATCACAGTCCAGCTGTTTCGGACTCTGGTCAGTCACAAGATTTTGTTATCATTCCATTCCTTTCTATTACTTGCTAGCCTTCTGACGAAATCCTTTCTTCTATTCTTTTAGTATAGTTTTAATATACCATTTTCTTTTGATATAATATATATCATAAAACAATAAATCAGCCTTCTGAAACATGGAGTCAAGATTCTCATCTCTTCCCCTCGTGCTGGGAAAACCACCACAGCTGTTCACTCCCTGTGTTGTGCAGGCAGAGTCACCATCAGAGACTGACAGCACTCCCCTGTCCTTGTTCTCCCTGGCAGCACCCACGGTGTCTGACAGCAGTGTCAGAGGGACAGAGGGACAGCCTGTGACCCTGCCCTGCTCCTACCGCGTGACGCGGCGCAAGGACATCTCCGACATGTGCTGGGGCAGAGGCCCCTGCCCCAACTCCAAGTGCACCAACAAAATCCTGCACACCAGTGGCGCCAAGGTGACGTTCAGGGAGTCTGAGAGGTACAGCCTGAGCGGGTTTGTTGCCTTTGGAGACGTGTCCCTGACCATCGCGGCGGCCAGGGTGGAGGACACGGGCGTGTACTGCTGCCGCGTGGAGATCCCCGGCCTCTTCAACGACATCAAACGCAACATTCAGCTGCAGGTGGCCAGAGGTGGGTCTGGGGACCTTGGGGACACGGCCAGCAGGGACAATCCTCTCCCTGGGCACTGAAAACTGGGGTCTAGCTGCGCTTTATTTGGTTTGTTTTGGCCAAATTGGTGTTTTTCCCGAATTACGTATTTTTCAAGGGAGATCACAGAATCGCAGAATTCACACAGAATCACAGAATTCACACAGAACCACAGGGTTGGAAGAGACCTTCAAGATCATGAAGTCCTACCCACTCCCTGACACCTCAACTGAACCATGGCACCGAGTGCCACATCCAGGCTTTTATTGAGCCACAGTCAATGTGCAGTTTAAATTAAAACAACTCCCTAAATTTTACCCTTTTTTTTTGGCTTTCAAATGAATGTTTCATTTCTTGATGTGTAGCTTGGCTTGACTTTTTAAAAGATGATGGAATTAAAAAGGGATTTATCATTTAAAGAGTACTTGGAATGAAATTTAGTTTTTCATTTGAAGTTCACCCCAACACTGAAGACTTTAGTTTCATTCATGTTGTAAGGAAACACATTAGGATGATCCACCCTTAAGGGTGCTTCCTTCCCCATAAGGGTGGGTCCTCAACATCCACATATTTGGAAATTTTATCTCAGAGTCTTAAAGAGATTCTTCCTCTTCCTATTATTTTTTTGAGCTGCAGGATAAAGCAAAGTCTTGCACAGAAAAAAATGAGATGATACCCACCCTCCACAAAGCAGAAAAATATTTTTTTCTGGCTTTTACAGAGTGCAATTGGTGTTCACAGCATATTTGTTTGTCTTTTTTAAACAATACAACAGGAGAAAGGGTGAAAAATGCTGCAATTGATTGTCTGCCCCTGAGGCTGAGGGCAACAGACCATGAAAAGAAGAACCAGTTGCAAAAATTAGCAAGAAGATTGTAGCTGAAAAATGGAGCTGTTTTATTTATTGTATTTTTATGAGGACATTGAAAAGCAAAATAACAAAGTTTTCAAGCTTAGGGGTTCTGGCCCTTCCATTTCTACAAGATGGTCAAGAAGAGGCTGTTTGAGACTGGTAAAAGAAAAGCAAATCTATAAATCTGTGAATTTCTTGGACTGGTCGTGCTTTCAGCTAATTAAAACAGTAACTCTCCCCCCTTCATTTTTAGTATTCTAGCAGCCAGATAATTTTTATTCATTTCTGCATTGGCTTCCCTCAGGGTTGGTTGTGAATGCTCTCACCTGGCTTTTTCCTTGGCTGTGTTTTTCCCATGCAGCCCCTCCAGTGACCACAACCACAACAACCACCACCACCACCACCACCACCACCACCACGACAGAAGCTCCTGTTTTCTCCAAACATTTTACAGAAACAACTTCTGCTCCTCAAGCAACCTCTGATCTCCAGCCAACACCAGAGACCACAGTCCTGCTGACAACCAGCCCCCTTCCACCAGCAACCACAGCCCCCGAGCCTCCAGCAGTAACTACAGGGGGGGAGACCTCTGCTCCCCCAACAATTGCTGGGACACAAAATGATATTTTTCCTGTGACTGTGGTGGAAACGAGTGCTCCCCCAGATTTTCCAAGCACTTCCCAAGCAGCTGATGTGACAACTGGAGATGACATGTTCTGCTCCACACTCCCTGGAAGCACAGAGGGTAACAGCACCAGTCCTTCCCTTTTTCTGTGTAGCAGAGATGGTCTGTGTTAGCCTGGCTGGCATCATAGAGACTCTCCAAATACATATATTCATTCCTGGGAAGTTCTCTCTGAGATGCCTATGGGTGTGTTTCAGGGAGTTTAGGCAAACACAGGTCAGATGTTGTAGATGATGCAGAATTGGGGTGAACAGCCAAGGCAGCAGAGGGTCAGGCTTCCTGCAGAGGAGCTTTAACATGGAGAAATAATGTGGCAGAAACCTCATGAAGTACAACAGGAATAAATGTGAAGCCCAGCACCTGAAGCGGGGTAAGAGAGATTCACTGAACTGTGCACTAATTTTTTTTCTCGATTTGGGAAAGACAATTGAAATTGCCTGGTGAAAAGTTTTGTTGAGAGTATGTTCTGCTTGAGAAATAGTGACAAAGTTTAAAATTGAGTATTTACATTCTCATCTCATATCAAGGCTGCTGCTGTTATTAGTGATCAGAGTGATCTGTTATCAAACCATTTGTGGGTTGCTACTTCATCCACATTACTGACTTCATTTCCACAGGTTGATGTCTGCACAAATTTGAATGCCATGTGGAGACCCTTCTAATTAGTGATCTTTATAAGCATTACTTTTTACTTTGTTTCAGGGACTACTGAATTTCCAGGTATGCTTCCAGCTGCAGAGGAAACCACCACCTCTGTCCTGATGGAAGAGTTGCCTGTCAGGGGTGAGTAAGATAACACTACAAGGTCAGAAGTTGCTTGCTCAGAGAAATTAAAAAGTTGGCATCAACAAAACTGTTGACTATTAAGAGTGCACCAAACAGGTGCTGATGTGATTCATTGCAGCTGGCAGTCTCTGGGGTCCACGCAGAAATTGCTTGAAATCACGACGTAACAACAGCTGAGAAAAACATGTTTTTATACCTCCAGAGGAAGTTGGTTTTGAATAACTTATGACTGTCAGATATCTCTGGTCTGAGAGAAGGCAAAAACCAAACTTTTCAACATGGCTGAATTCTCAGATATCTGATCTGTCATCACTATGAGTTCATTGAGATTTTAAATCTTTCCCAAGTGTTGTGCCCCCAACAGAGAATTTAATGCTAAAATTCAAGGATGACATGTTGTATTTGGACTCTTAGTTCCAGTAAGAGCCACGACTCTCTCAATTTTTAAACCCACAGTATTTTCATTTTTGCAGGTCTTCTTTTGATAGACCTAAAGACTAACAGCAGAAAGAGTATTCCTTAATGCCCCTGGAAAGGGTTCACAAAGAGACTAAGCTGGTCCCTTGAACATTTGTGAGGGTTTCTCACTCCAGTCTCACTTGTCAGCTGTATTTTGTCATTGTAAATATCAAGTTTTAAAAAGGGTCTTAGCTCCAGGATTCTTGGGGCAGCTTGAGTTGTGACAGTGAGCTGGAAAGAGCCACCACCACAGCAGTAGCAGCAGATGTACCTTTTGGTGTGAGTCACTCCCACCTGTGCAAAACCTTGTGTTGAGCTGTCACAAGGTGTGAAAATGCTGCAGCACAATTTGCTGGTGTCTGGTGAGAGCCATAAGCCAAGTCCAGCTCCTGACTCTGTCTCATCCACACTGTGAAATAATGCACTAAATTCACCCAGCTCAGGCTTGCTGTAAGGTAAGGGAAGGCTGATTTGTTGCTGAACATTGTACTGATGTTAGAACAGCAGGAGAGAAAGCCAGGGTTAAGAGGCCTCCATCTCCAAGAGCAATTTTTGGCAGATAGGTTGGGTTGCCTGGGGTGGATGGCTCCTGCTGAGCAGGCTCTGATTTGTTGTCTCTTCTCTCTTCACTTGCTTTCCCCCAGCTACAACCCTGCCAGCACCAGCCATACTTCAGACCCCAAAAATATCCTTGCTCTTTCAAGTATCCAAGAGAGCAGCAATAGTTGGTTCCATCAGCCAGGCTGCACATGGTGCCATAAAATTTAACTTTGGTTTGCTATGGGGGCCTGCATTGTCACTGTTCCATCTGCATTTCATGTGGATTTTGGGTGGTTCTGAGGTACAGAGCTCTGAGACAGTGGAGTGTCATTAAACAGGCATATGACAAAATGCAATGCTCACACATCCCCAGGATTTTTAGTATTTCTTAAGGTTTTATTACCTGGATTTTATTTAGCTGGAGTTCTTATTATTCATAATCACTTTTCTACTCCTGTGCAAATTTCTACTCACACTGGCATGAGCTACCCATGCCCTGTCCATGTCTTTGACAAAATAAAAGCACTTGGGATGTGGAGACACATCAACACAGCTCCCAGAGGGGGCTGGTCAGAACTGAGATATTTGGGGCAGATTTGGTTATGAATGAGATAACATACTCTGAGAAGTTAAAAAAAAATAAAAGAAAAATAGCAATGGGATTATATCTTGGAGAGACACTATTTACAAGAACATGTAGTGACAGGAGAAGGGGGAATGGCTTCAATCTGACTGAGGGTAGGTTTAGATTGGATATTAGGAAAAATTCTTCCCTGTGAGGGTGGGGAGGCCCTGGCACAGGGTGCCCAGAGCAGCTGTGGCTGCCCCATCCCTGGAAGTGCCCAAGGCCAGGCTGGATGGGGCTTGGAGCAACCTGAGATAGTGAAGGTGTCCCTGGGTTTTCCTCTTTCTTGATGGAGGCTGGGGTTTCCCACGGCTTCCTCAGCCACCATTTGTGGTGGAAACTGATCCTTCTCTTTTGGTTGCAAGGTGCTTTTGCCCTTCTCATTCCCTGAGAGTTCATTACTCCTCAAATGAAGCAGTGACAGCCACTGCAGCCCTCACTCCTTCAGGTGGCTGTGCCAATAATAATTTCAATCTCTTTCATTTTCAGAGCTTTCAGCAAATTCAGATGGCAATGCTGGGAAACATGAAGATAGAGGAGATAAAGCAAAACTTTCTGTAAGTTTCAAGAATGTTTGAGTAGAAATCAGGAGAGCAGGACATGCAAGTGATTTTCAGTGTATTCCTACTACAGAGAGAGCTTTTGCAAACAGTAGCTTGAACTTTTATTTAGAAGCTCAGGAACCACCTGTTCCTCTTTTCAGTGGCTGGAGCCAAAGCCTGAGCATTCCATCTGATTTGGACACCTCAGAAAAAACCGATCCCCTGGCATCCCTGTGAGAAAGGGGAGGTAAAAGGCAAGTCAGGAGGCTGTTACACCTCCCCCTGTCTCTAGGAGAAGGATGGGGGTGACTGAGCTCCTACTTCTACTTTGGGCACCTCATTGAGAAGTTCATGCTAAATGGGCTGAATCTGGTTTCAGTGTTTCAGAATAAGGTTTATTAAATGCTGAAAGGATAATTAATGTTGTTTGTCATGATGTCTCCTCTCAGCACTTGGTACAGGCAAGCTCAGAACAGCATTGCAAGCTGCAGCCCAGTGCTCTGAGCACCAGTGCAGCCCCTCCTGTGCAAATAGCTCTGAAGGAAGTGTGTTCCCAAAGCCTTTTCAGCCTCTCTCTTCTCCCTTCCAGGTTCCCAGCTCTGCCATTGTCATTGCCTGTGTCATAGCGGGGTCCATCCTTTTGGGCTTGTTGGTTTGGAAACGTGAGTATCCTGCAGCTGAATGGTTCTGTTGCTGGCCTGATGCACGTGTCCTCCTGAGTCCCTGGCTGTTCTGGGAACCCTGCCATGGTCCTGGAGCCAGGGCTGTGTTCATTTTGTGGGAGTTTCTGTCCTTTCTCCAGGGCTGTGGCAGCATCAGGGGACCAGGGAGGGTGAGTTGGGGGGGATGCACAGGATGCCTGTGCAAAGCACCTGTTCCCTCACTTCTTGCAGGGCTGGCTCATCCTGTTGGCTCTCTCTTTATACTTAAGTGGCTCCATAATTTCCTGGAAATGCTCCTAAAAGACACTGGTGTAACTGAAATCAGGATTTCCTGCTTAGCCCACAGAAATTTTGCAGCTTGCTGTCATTGCTTCTGAGCTCATTTGACAGATACATTGGAATTATAGATTTCACTTTGCCATTGTAACATTAATATTATTTTGCTTCCAGGTAAACAGATAAAGAAGATTATAGTAAAAAGGTAATCCATTTTGTAATTTCCTATTAAAAGTTCCAGTGTAATTTTTCTTAGAGACAGGAAGGTATATTGGCCACTGATTGTAATGGGTGCAGTATTGGCTTGTGGTGCTGATTACCAAAGTTGTATTAGGAGGAAACTTCAGGTAACTTCACTCCAGAAATTCAATAGTGGTTCCTGGATGCTGCTTCTGTGTAGGAATGAACAGAAACCCAGAACAATGGAGAAATTAAGCAACTGTTACTGCAGTGTAGTGACTACAGCTTAAGGAAGTGCTTCATCTGCCTTTGTTTTTGACTGAGCACCAGGACATGATACCTCGTGCAAATGTAATTGATAAGTTCATATCTTCTGGCTTATCTTGAAAAAAAAAAATAAATTCTGGGGCAAACCACAGGGGAGTCCAGTGAAGCATCACCCCTTTTCCAAAGACCCATAGTTTTTCAGTGGTAGCTGGTCCTTCACTGCTTGCTCTACCTGGAAGACAGGGACTGGGAAGAGATTATTTTCTGAATCCCATGGTGGTCACCCTACAGCTGCCCTTACAGGGTTCAAACAACCCTTCCCTATCCATGAGAAGAATGCAAGCCAGGCAAACACCTCCCTGCTGTAAAAAGTAGGAGTTACCTCATTGCAGTCATTGGGCTCAGTGGCTTCAGGTTTCCATTTCCATGGCAATTTGCTGATGTTACAAGTAAAAAAGAATGCTCTGGAGCAGCAATGTCCTTTTGCCCCATCCATCGTGATCTGTGCTTCTCACTGCAGTGTTGGACAACCAGAAGAGACTGACAAAGTTTTCAGTGGTGCTGAAGGAGAAAACAACATTTTTTCCCTGTGAAGAGCTCCTACATCACCTGCAGATGCCATGGGAAATAAAAAGGGCCTGTTCCATGCTGCACTGAGAGATACTTGTGAGCCCTCAAAATATCAGCGGGTAAAAAACAAAGGCCAAAGCTTCAACCATGAAAATTTAAAATCTTTGTGCAAATTTTCCCATATCACCCTTAAAACTCACTGCATAAAGAAGCTTATTTGAGAAGGGGCTTTATGCATTATTCATGGATGCTTCTGGCATCTGCCTTCTTACTAGCACCATGTTGCACAATTGAATTTGTTTTTCTCCATTTTTACTAATGCTCTTCCTTGAATACAACTTGTACTCCAAGGAACAGAAGAGATCACATGGAAGGCTGCCTATCTTCAAATTGCCATAAAGAAAGAAAAGGAATCATAAAATACAAATTTTAATGCATTTATGTAATCAACAGAAAAATTAAGCAACAAGAATGCTGTGAGTTTAAATCAAAAATGCAAATTACTTAAGGGGTATTACTACTGCCTGTGATTCAGCATGTTTGAATAACCCTTGGAGAATATGTTAATAAACTTTGTAATTTTTTGCTGGCAATTGGACTTTTTATGCCATTTCCTAAGGCATTTCAACAGGAGTTAGGTATTTCCCAGGTGTGGAAATGACTGGTGTGCTGTCTCAGCTCCCAAAGAAATACTGCAGCATTAGCAGAGGTGGGAGAATGCCCAGAAAACCATCCTAGAGGGGAATTTCTCTACCTTGCCCCCACAAACACAGGCACTACTCATTTCTAAATCTGTTAAGGAAGAGGGATTGTCCGTGGAGGCTGGGGGATCATTGATGGAATCACTACAGAGCTGTTGTGTAACTCCCTGGGCTCCTCACCCATCCTGCTGCAGTGATTTTGGGAGAAGATCCCAATCCATGGAGGGTTTGCTCTCTCCACTGCCTGGAGCTCACCAGTGCCAGCCTCAGCACCTCTGGGCAATGAGAATAAGAGCCCACAGTGGGACCAGCAGTGGATCAGAAGCCAGCAGGGTCTGGCAGCTCTGGATTTCCCCTCTGGCTGTGCTGAGACTCTTGAACTCTCCAGCAGCAGCAACTCTCCTCTCTCTCTGTGCATTGGGCAGACAGGGCAGGTTCCTCTTTGGGGTCCCTCTCGGTGTCTCCTGGGTTCAGAGCCCTGCTCTGGAGGTGCTGTGGGAGGCACAGGAGAGTCCCCAGACAGGGGACGTGGCCTGTGGGCTCCCAGGCTGGGTTTGCTCAGCTGAGCCTGTGTCTGTCCCACACCAGTGACTGCGGCTGTCACCGCCCCAGCACCGAGCACAGGGACCTGGCATCTCTCACCTCTAGGCATGAATCCCACACGACCCTGGGAGGAATGAAAGGAAGCAAGCAAAAGAGAAAATCCCAAACAGTTTTTGATGTAGTCCTTTGAAAAACACAAACTTTTCTTTTTGCCTTTTTTCCCCCACCCAATTAAACCTGCTAATTAAGTCAACAATATCTCCATTGCAGCTTCCAATTGGCAGAGTTGGGCCAATCCTTTTGCTCTTACTAATTAGCTCCTCACTAATGACTTCATTACAGCAGAGCTGGCTCTCACTTGGGAAGGTTCTAGCACATTTGCTGTGGTGCTGGCTGGACTTAAAAGCCCTGGTTTTGGGGAGTTGAACAAGGGGAGAAGAGATGGGAGCCAACAAAGTGAGTTTGATCTGATCAGCCATGTGGAAATACAGCCCTGAGAAGCTGCAGGGAAGCAGTAAGTGTAACTTATACCACTGAGCATTCTTTATCTTTTTATTCAGCCAAATTATTGAGGTAGAGCTTTGGGTTTAGAATGGCAATTGGAGGCAAGGATTTGGGGAGGGTTGTATTTAAATGAAAATTCATTGAAGTTATTTGTGAGGACTGGGGCTGTCAGTATGTTCAGGGAAAGGTTAAAGTGAGCCTTTTAAATGTAGCTGGAGGAAACGCTGCTTTCCAAAAGCAACAGAAGCCCCAGAATGCAGTCTCTGGGTCTAGTGGAGAAAAGCTGGATGAAAGCAGCAAGTTTTTAGAAAGAAAAGGCTATGGGAGAGGATGTCGTTGGCATCTGGAAATGTTGGCCTTTATTTTTAAGACTTTTACCTTGAAGGCAAAAAAAAAATACACTTGAGTTAAGATAAAGCACTGTAGCCAAAAACCCCTCTGGTAACAGATTAAAGCAATACAGAGAGGGCAGAGGAGCAAAGCCATTTGCTTTAAAACCACTCTGCATTTCCCCAAAGCTCCAGTCCCTCCATCCTGGCCTCCCACCACCTCTCAAACTGCCAAGCACCACGAGCTGAAATTACCCACGTCTGAGGCCTCTCCCCAACACTTGGAGCTGCTGGAGTTATCTCAGCATTTATGGACTTGCACAGGGAGCCTGGGGCAGAGTATAGCAGGTTTTAATTTGTTTAGAGTCCATGTCAAGCCTAAATGTTGTTATATCTGGAGAGTCTGGCTTGGCTCTGTGGAGCAAGGCGGTTAATTAATGGAGGATTTAGCTTTTGGTCCAAGTAATAATTTTTACTGGTCCCCAGTACTTTGTGGACAATTGTCAGTATCAAAATGACTGATTAAAGAGGGTAAAGGAGGTCTGACGTGAGGAGATAATGACTGAACTGCCAGATTAGTAGGGAGGAGGTACAGAAAAGCAATTAAAAAGGGAGATTTGAATATTTTGGGATATGGGGTTGACTAATGAAGAAACAGGAGGAAATAAAAAAAAGAAAGGCAAGTGCTGAGTTAGGAATACAAACCCTTTAAAGAGAAACCAGAGGAATGAATTAAATATCATTTTGAGATTAATAAGAGACCTCTCTTAATAGACTTTATGGGAGCTGACTGTTCTCATGGTCCCTTTCCATCTCAGCAGCACATTTCATTATGTTTCCAGGTTTGTTTCTCAGCCTTAATGTGCTTTTCTAGGCATTTTTTAAGGTTAATATAAATAAATCTCTTGGTTTCAAAGGTGAAATGTAATTGGGGCTTAAGAAAGAGCAAGCAGAAGGGAAGAATGTGGCTGAGTACATAGGAAATTAGAAATAAGAATAAATAGCATCATGGGACTTGGGGAAAGAACAGAGATAACCACACAGTGTGAGATGAATGCATGAAAAAGTGGAAAATTTTAGCCTGGTAGAAAGAGGAAATAGGACGTGCTGCCACAGACATGACAGCAGATGGCAAAATTGAGCTGCAAAGACTGAGCAGAGGAACATCTGGAGAGATGAGGAGAGGCTGTAAAGGTGATGCAGATTTGCTGACACCAAGCAGAATCAATGCAGCCTCCTCCAGTGACCATGGAGCTCCCAGCCAGGAGTTTCATGGGCTGAGCTCATGGCTCCAGGGAATGCTCTCAGCACCCTGGGCTCTGGCTCAAGTGGCCTCTAGCAACACAATTTCCTGCCAGTCTCAGTAACCCCCTGGTTTTCTGGTGCTCCTGGGGCTGGGGTGACCGTGCAATTCTTGGTTTCCTCTTCCTGCTGCCATCTAACCCCAGCTGGGAGCAGTGTGGTTTTGGCTTCCCTTGCTAATTTAAAACACAAACCCCAAGACTCAGCAGCTCCTGCAGTCACACTGTGGAAGCAGTGACCTGAGAAAGGAAATGTCAGCCCTAAATAAACCCAAAACTCATCTCAGCCTCCACTCCCTCCTGCCATCCAGCAGAACGGGGGTCTTGGCAAGGAGCCCTCCAAGGAATCACCTTGGAGAGTGTTTAGGAGCTAAGAGGAACCCTGAGATTGGAGTGGGGCTTCCCACAGAGAACCCTCATTTTCTCACCCTCATTTTCTCACCCTGTAATGCAGTTACAGAATCAATGAGGTTCAAAAAGATCTCCAAGATCATCGAGTCCAACCCATGACTGATCCCCACCTTGTCACCCACACCAGAGCACTGGGGGACAGTTCCTTGAATATCTCCAGGGATGGGAACCCTGGGCAGCCCTTCCAATGCCCAACAGTGCTTTCAGGGAAGAAATTCTTCCCGATGTCCAACCTGCACCTTCCCTGATGCAGCCTGGTACCATTTCTTGTCCTGTTGCTGGTTTCCTGGGAGCAGAGCTGATCCCCACCTGGCCACAGCCTCCTTGCAGGGAGCTGCTGAGAGCAAGAAGGTCCCTCCTGAGTCTCCTTTTCTCCAGCCTAAACACCCCCAGATCCCTCTGCCTCTCCTCACAGGACTTCTTCTCTAACCTCTAAAGCTAAAGAGCTCCATGTAGTTTGAAACTGAGGCAGGAAGGATCATGAGGACACTGGGAAGAGAGAGGCAAATTGAAGTGTGCAAATACCAGTGGAAGAGTTGGGGAGGAAGGTGTTGGGAAATTATTTCTGGTAAAAGTTCATTGCCATTTTTTAGTCTTTCAAGCACTGACCCTTCTCCAAGGGGAAGGGAAATCTACCACTTCCCTTTTTTATTTTAAATTTATAAGAAAAGAGGCAGAATATTCTCTATTTCAAAATACAGCTTCTTTTTTAAGTATCTAGAAAAAAAAAGGAAAATTTAGTGGGGGTGTGTTTTGGGGTTTTTTTGGTGGCTTGGTATTTTATAATACCTAGGAGAAGAGGTGTATGGTGGTAATCCAAACTAGGAAATAATTCCTGTCTATGTTTTCTAAAACAAAGTATACTAAGGCCTGACTCTCTTATCTCATATACTTATTCTGTAGTTCTACTGATGTAAGTGAACACTGAATCCTGGAAGGTAACCCCTTTTCATGCTTAAATGCTCATCTAATGAAGATTCATGGCTTCAAAGGTGCTCTCAAACACCAGAGCTGGTGTCATCCTTAACTAAGCCATCCAGTAGTTAATAAACATCACACAATCATCTGCATATTTAATGCAGGGCAGGGAAATTTATGGAGAAATCTCTAGCTTTTAATCCAGCAATGAATCATTGATGGGATTTTGGGTTATTCACTTTGTGCTGAATTAAGTTGTCTCTTTTCAGCAAGCGAGCCCCCGACGTGGGCAGCGTCACCAGCCAGGGCTGCACAGTGATGGATGGTGCTGGCATAAATTATTTATTGGCCATTTCAGATCACTTGCCCAGCAGTGAACTCAGCCAGTTAATTTTAAATCTGTTCATCTCCATTTCTAAGTGTACAAAAAGGTTTCCATGTACATGAAATTCATCTCCCTTCCTTCCTCCCCCTCCTTCCAGTGCACTGGTGAATTACTCGTGTGGTTTGGGTGGGTTTGGGATGTCCCTTAGGGGGTGTGATGACAGTGTCCTGGCAAGGGGGACTGTTTGTCCAAGCTGGTTCTGGTTCTTCAGCTCTCACTTGTGTCCTGCTTTAAAAGCTGTGGAATGGAAATGGTTATGATTCCTTAGCTTGTCTTGCACGTGGTACAACCCTCTTTAGTCCACGGGGGCTGTGCAGAGAATGTGTCAAAGCACTCAGGGTGAGGAGGGAAGCTCCCAGAGGCTGTAATGATCAAAAACTGATTTTTTTGGTTTTTTAATGATTTTAAATTTTATTTCTACCTGCAAGCCTCAGCCAATGCTGGGGCAGAGCCCTTTCCCAGGGCCTTCCTTTGAGCTCTGCTTCAAGGACAAGGGACGTTCAGTCTCTTAGTGGAGCAGAGAGTCAATGCTGCTTTTGAATTCTGCTTGGTGTTTTATGCCCTTGGTCCATTATCTAATGGGGAATATGATGAGGTAATTATGGAAATACACAAATTGCAACCTCATGAATACCAAAGAAAGTCGTGATGATCCATGCTAAAAGAATGCATAAAAATGCAAATCATTTGTAAATGGGGAGCAGTAAATCTTGTTAGTATTAATAACTTGGAGCATTTACTTGCATCAGGTCTTGATGAATTCTAACCAAAGCTGTCTGAAGAAATGGTTTTAGGGCTCTCACCCTGTGAACTGTGTACCATGAGGTCAAGGGGAGATGAAATTTGGATCCTCTTGGTGGATCCACCTTGGGCTCTCCCTGTGAACACTGCTTGGCTGGTTCCTTTGTGAGATAACAAAGGGATTGGGATTTATCTTCAGGCTGCTCTCTGGTCTTTGTCATATCACACTGTATCTTGTCTTGGTTTGTGGGAGGTGCTCCTGATGCCTTTTGGGGCTACCTAAAAACAGAGGCCAGAAAAAATTAAGGCAATAAAAAGTGGCTATATTTATTGAAGGGCCTTCCAGTACATTTAGGGCAGATGAAACCCCCCAGGGGCTACACCCAAAAATGGACAATGGGTGACAGGTTTTCACACTTTTATAAGTTTGGTCCATTTGCATATTGGGAGTTTATTCTCCAATTACATCTTCAGGTAATGAAGTCATTTACCCCAAGTTTGCTTCCCTCCCAGCTCACTTTTGTTTTAAATTTCTTGGGGACTGAGGCAGTGAGGTGTCCCTGATTCCCAGGCCTGGAGAGGAATTGTTGTGTCTGACCAAAGTGGGACAGCAGCAGCTCACACTCCATATGGAGTCCAGAGATATACATTAAAGAATTATTGCAAATATATGAAAAATATACAGGCTAAAATCCTAAGGCATCACTTCCAGCAGCATCCTGGGGAGGAAAGGGAGAAATTCCATGTTTGTTCAGATTTTCGCAATTTTTTGTGCTGCTGTTGTGATACCTCTGGCCAGGTGTGAGGGGCTTTTGTCAGGAGTCTGCTGGGTGAAGATTCCACCTGGAAACAACTCACTGAAGCTTTCCCAAGTCATTAACAAACTCTTCCTTGAACTTTGCCAGGCTTGCCTGCCTGTGGCTGGGTGTTTGGTGGGGCTCCTATTTATCAGCTCTTCCTTTCTCTTTAGTTCATTCATCCCCCGTCTGCAGCTGAGTTATTCTGCCCTAATCCAAGACACTGGATGGCACCTCCATACATGAACCCTGCAGCTTCATAAAACCTGATGAAGGAGAAAGGAATATTCCAAGAGAAAACGAGAGAAGGTCATGATTTATTGCTAATAAACAGCTCCCTGGATCTTATTATCTTTGCTGTGTAGAAGCCTGGAGATCTAGATTGGGCTTTATAATTCACATTGAAATTCAATGTATCACATGTCTCCTGTAAAGCCACATTTTTGAATGATACTCAAACCCTATTAAACAGGTACTCATTAAACCACAACACCCTATAAATTCTTCCTGAGTTTTGTTGACAGTACACATCAAACACGAACCTTTAAGTGCTTTTCATTTTCCTGGTAGTGGGCTATCATAATGCATCACATGACAAAATAATGTGTTTACATGACAGATTTAATGCTTGATCTGCTGCATGAAATGCTTCAGAGCACTAGAAGACAAAAATGTAACATTATACTTCCAAGTGTCTATTAATTCTTAACTAATAATAAATTACAGTGAGGTGCTGATAGAAATGGATGAGGGAGGCACATGCACACGGGAGGAATTCATGAGGATCGGTGAGGTGGCAGTGAATGCTAAATGCAGATATCATAGCTAGAGGGAGAACACAGCATCTCTGGGTTGGCAAGAGATTGCTCCACGGGTCTGGGTTTCCTCTTTTGGGTCCTGACAGCCCACACAGGCTTGTAGTGAAGGTTCATGTTGGATTTACTTTCACTTTTCCCTCCTAAATGGTGCCAGCAACGAGTCCCAGCTGGTCTTGTCCTGTGCTGGCCAGGCATGTGAGCAGGACTGGAACTGAGCCCAGCTCTGGGGACATGAGGGTGCCCTACCAGCCCTTTGTGTCACCCACTTGTCCCCCCTAACCCCTGGGAGCAGCCTGGCTTTGCCTAGCCCATTGTATTTCTTTGTGAATTGTCAGCCTGTGCCTGGCCTGACAGCTGAGGGGGCACCATGGGATGGCTTTGGGACCTTACAGATCCACACAAGCCTCTGCATGGACATTCTGTAGGGATGAGGGGTTCACTGAGGGCCAAGGGCAATCACCAATCCTCCTGGGGTTGGGAGAGACAGACAGAAATCAGCCCTTGCTTCCAAAATGTCTCCCACCAGCAAGAGAAAGTAACCAAGTTTCAGTTTTTTCCAGCCAAAGGACCCTTCTTTCTTTTGCTCTTCTGCTCCATCCCTGCCCCTCCTGTGCTGAGCTGTGTCACCTGCCCATGGCACCGGGCACCTGGCTCCCACCCTCATCCTGCACACCCCAGCACCTCCAAATCAGACCCCAAGATGTGCTTTTCTCCCACGTGAATCAACTGCTGTGTTTAGAGCAATGTTTGGTTTTGAGCATCATTTCCCACTCACCCTCAAAGCAGAGCACAGACAAGTCTCAAGTCGTTCTGTGCAAAATTGTTGGTTTTTTTTCCTCTTGTAAACCTCTATGTAAACCATTTTAAGTTTTGTTCATTGTTTTCATCAAAAAGGGTTGTTAATTCTGGAGTTTCTTTATGAGGAGCTGTCCCTCAACAGGTCTCATTTCTCCACAGTGCCACCTCCTTCCCTCCACACAACTCTTCTGTAATTCACGACATCATTGACTCCCAGCCCTGGCACAAAACTGCCAGAATTTGGAATTTCAAGAGTGATATCCAGCCACTCCACGAGTTTAGAGTATGAGGGCAGCTGTGTCCATCAATCTTTTAAAAGAACCCAAATCTCTGGTTTTTATTGCAAGTGGGAGCTAGGAAGGAATTGGTATGTGGGAAAACAATGCTGTAATGATGACATACAATCAGAGGGAGGGTAATAAACCTGCTATTCCTCCCTGCTTACTGGGGGAGTTGGCTGGGGAGCAGGAGCTGAGGCTTGTTTTAACTACAGACAGCTCTCTCTTTGCAGTTTTTATGGCTTTCTCAATCACTTTGCTCATCTGCTGCTGGAGGCTTTTATTTGCTGATAAGGGCTGTTAAGCAGTTGGAAAGCCAGACCAATGAAGTTATATAAAATGCAGCAAAGGGTTTGTGCCAGGTTAGAGCCAAGATGATGGAGGAGGGAGGGAGATGGGAGGGCTCCAGCTCTTCCTCTTGGCAAGGGAAATGTCCTGAGAAGGGGACAAAATACAGTAAATCAGTGAGATGCAGTTTGTCACTCTTTCAGGAGGGGGCACATATACATATTTAGGTGTAGGTATACCCCTACTTACATTTGCTCCTGCTCCTTGTGCTGATGGGACAATGGGTTCCTCTTTCTTAGTCTTTTTCTCTTTTTCTGAGAAATTTCTGAAGCCTCCTTTAACAAGAAAATGAATAATAAATGTTGATATGCAATGGGAGCAGTGCTGAAGTTGCCTTGCTCCAACCCAGTGGTCTGAAGCAGCACCTTTTAGAGAGGAAATGACCAGTTAAACCCCTGGAAGTCTTGGAGGCACATTAAAGCTACTTCCCAAATGACTTTGTAGTACATTTCCTTATCTGGAAATAGAAAAATGACCAGATTTTAACACTGGAATTTTTCTTTGAGCAGTCTTCTGGGGAGCAGGGCAGGACTCTGTCTCTGCAAGCCTGAATGCAGGGAATAATGTTGGGCTGCCATCCATGGTGAACATGGCTTTTTTGGTTTGGGTTTAAAAGTGTATATAGGGTTGGTTTTATTATTGTTGTTGTTTTGGGGTGGGGTTTTTTTGTTTGTTTGGTTTTTTTTGTTTTGTTTTTGTTTTGTTTTGTTTTTTTCAGAGGGAACAGTGATTTTAGGACTGCTTTGTTCAGCTTTCTCAGCCATTATTTCTCCATTCCAATTTTCCCCTTTATGAGAGAATTAAAAATTAATCTGGAATGTCAGATCTGCAAGGTCAAGTACTTGCTCTATATATAAATAAATGGATACAATTTTAGAATTAAAAAAACCAAAACAACCAAACCCAAAAGAAAACAAACCTGTTCCCCATATCCAGCTACTATCTTTCAGGTCCCTTCTGCAAATTGCTAACATAGTTCAGTTGGCTTGTGGTCACTTTTAAGTTTATTAAATATTCTGATTTTTAAAAGGCTCCTAATTTGCTCACTTCATGTCCCCAGAGTGGAGGATTCTCTTTAAATCCTGTATTTCTCACCAGCATCAGTTATTGCAGTGTACAGCACCTAGTTTTCAAACAAATTCCTGGAAGAGCAGGCATCCTTTTCAAATGTCACCTCCATTTTGGTCCTGACCTGAAAAACGAGGAGTGTCAGGTTTTACTAAAGCATTTCAATTCTCTTTTCCTCTTTCTTTTTGCTCTGAAGCAAATTGGAAACATTCTGTAGTCCCTTCTTGTCTCACCTCTTGCAGATTGTGTATGATGGGTAGGTAGGTAGGTGCCTTTCTGCCTCCTACTTTCATTCTTGAGGAATTTCCATCTAACCCCAAGGAAATATGAAGCCAAAACTGATGGCTCTGCCTGGAAAAAGCCCACTGAGATGTGACAGCTCCTCTTGCCTGGAGCAGGGCAGCAGCACCAGCACCTTGGGAGAAATGCTGCTGACTGCAACAAACCATCCTCTTCATTTTCCTCTCCCTCCTTGGAAGCAGTTTGTTCAAAGCCTTCTGCAGTCAGGAGCCTGAGAAAATAGTTTAAAAAGCTCTAGGAAAGGATTTACTCTTTGCATGAGTGTGCAATCTTCAGTGCAGAGCAGTTCATTGAAAAGTGGGGAAGGAAAGGCTGTTAAAAGGTGTCATGTGAATCTTGGCTCAAGGCAGCAAAGCCCAGCTTTCCAGTTAGTTCTCATCCCTGTTTTTCTTCTTGAAAGATGTGCAAGTTCAAGGAACAGAGGTCTCAGAGAGTTTGGATGGCCATAAAGCTGCTTGGTGCTGATGGACCATCTGCTGCTGCAGAGCAGAGCCAGTGCAGGGTGCCCACTGTGGGAGCCTGGTGGGGCTTTCCCCAAATGCCTCTTGGAGGAGCTGAATTCCTCTATTTCTACCCCTGTATGTATTCCCACATTGCTGCTGCATCTCTCTTCCCTAGCAGCCTGGATTTTGTGCCCAGCTCACAGGGATGTTGTCTCAGGTTGGTGTCCTCACCCCCTGTTCTGGCCACCTCACCCCGGTGCTTGCTGCACTCACTCTTGCCAGATTTACCCATCTAGTTCATAATTTGGAAAATCACTTTCCAAGCTGTGGTCTGTTAAGTGTGTGTAGTGTTGGCACTGGATAAGGTCTGAATGTCCCTTCAGGAAAGGTGGTTTGAATCCTTGCAGTAAAAGTGTAGCCAGTGAGTCTGCCCACACACTTGCTGGCATGAGCAGTGTGCTCCCTTTCCTACCCTCTGCAGGAAGGATTTGAGATCTCTTTGGCTGATGTTACATTTTCTGATGCAGATGCATTAAAAATGGATTAATTTTCTTTTTTTCTTTTTTTTATCAGGCTCCAGTACTTTCCTGCTGGGGCTATTTATGAAGAACTAGATTTAAACATCTCCCATTTCATCATAAATTGTATTGACCTGGTAAAATCCATGCCATTTTCAGTAGAGTCTGTTCCATTTGGAAACAAGATATAAATCTCCTGACTTCAGAAAGTTTCTCTAAAGAACTCTCATTTGAGGCACAAGTGGGGTCAAGGCAAGGGAAAAATTGAGATCCAAAGTTACTGTGCTTTCTCCTCAGAACCAAAATCTACCACATCAAATCCACCCAGCCCCCAGAAAGTTTTACTTCTTGCCACTTGTAGTTGTGGGTTAATAAAATGCACACTCTTGACAGAGTGTCAGCTGCCATCCTCCTGCTGCTGCAGTGCCTCTGAGCCCCCAGAGCCCCAGAAATGAGGACACAGCTGGTCCTCACCTGCAAGGGGCTCAGCCAGGGCTCCAGGGGGATGCCATGCCCCAGGGCAGAGCTTCCCACTGAATGGAATTGCTGCAGCTCTCTCTTAAGACGTTGCCAGAAGGAGAAGAGGTGCTGAGGGCAAAAGCTCTTTATAATGAGTTACAGTGTGTGCTCATGCCCTGGAAACCAGGAATTCATTTCTCACCTTCTGAGAGAGTCTAAAGCCACTTTTCCCAACAGAGGGGCTGAGCTGGTGGCTGCTCTGCAGTAGGAATGTTTTCCTGGGTTCTACTGGTGCCAGAGAGAGAAATCACTGCCAGGATGGAGGGGGGTCCAGTGAAAGAGAGGCCTGGGCTCTGGACTTGTCCCCCAATCCCCCAATTGCTTTGCTTCATTTTTTTTTTTTTTTTTTTTTACCAAACTCACAAGGTTTTGGACCAGGAACAAAGTCCTTTTCCTTTCCTGTGGCTGTCTCAGCAAGCAGCTTGTACCCCCAGAAATCCCCTGCCCCTTTTGCCCGTCAGGAGTCTTGCAGGGGGATCCTTTCTGTGGATGGTCCAGCTTTGGCTGGATCATGTCCAAGGCAGGTACCTGATCACATCCCTGTGCAGTGCCCTCTTGCAGGCCCTCACTGCAGGGCCTGGATGCACTCCAGCAGCCAAGCACCTCTGCTCAGCCCCAGAAACTGCCATGCCTGGATTGCAGATGCAGAAGGTGCTTTTATCTAGCCCTGAATGTATGCACAGAGGAATAACTGAGCTACTTGATGAACTGATTAAAGATTTATAGTTCTTAGAGCACATAGCTGTCTTTTGGGGAAAATCCTGGATCAGAAATCCATCTCTGTCCTCACTAATCCACGTATTATTCTCTCTCATTACTTTCTATTGATTCATTTTCATTTCATGTTGCAGCACTGGGTCACCAGTGTGTTTCTGATATTACAATACATTATTTAGCTGTCTCCTGACTCTGGTATTTGGTGGCATCTGTTAGCATGGTTGACTCTTCCCTGTCTATTCATTTAGTGTTAGTACCTTAATTTTTTCTATTAATAATACCAACATCCTACTGATCAACTACTCTGGCTGAATTCTAAGTAAACTCTTTTGTGCCTTCTCTTTTCTTTGCATTTTACTACCTGCAAAATGTTATCAGGAATTTTTTTGTCTCCTCTGACTTTCCAAGTGATGCAACCCCCCCCATTTAAGGTGTCATCCCATGGGAGAAACAGAAAGCAGGGAGCTCTCCTGTGCTCTCATCCAGCTCTAGGCTGCCATTCAGTCACTGAGGTGAAGTGCACGGGATATTTAGGGAGCTTTGCAGGATAATATGTACCCAGACTGTCACACAGAGCCAATGTGGTAGGCTCAGACTTCTGCCTGTTCTCTCTCTTCATCTATTTTTGCCCAAACATTTCATTCCAGGAATTCCTCTCCCTTTAGGAAAGGGAGAATGGGACCTATTTTTTTTTTATTAGGCATTGTTGGTGTTATTTTAATACAAGTAGAAATTCTTTTTCTTCCCAAAGCCCACCACATCCCACAAAATTGTCTCTAAGTGTATGGGAGCACCACTTTCCTGTGCTGGGCTGCCTGAGCATCACTCTCCATCAGTTAGAAAATCCCTTGTTTTCCCTAAATTGCAGCCATTCCTCTCCCTTCCTCTGGATTCTCAGTAAGAATATCACCAAAAGGCAGCTGGGCTGTGTTGTGTAACTCCTCCCTTGCTTGGCCAGCACCCCCTGTTTCACAAGGTTTGAGGACATGGCAACACCTTAATTCCAGGGCTTCAGTAAAACAGCTGTGCCAAAACCTGCCCATCCCACTGCAGGATGGAAAAGCTGCTGAGACATCACAGCAGGGTTTTGGGAGGCTTGGCTGCTGGAGCTGCTACTCAGAAACACCTCTGTGGCTTCTCTATGGCTGCTAATGTGAGCACAGAGGTCTTGCAGACAAACCCACCCAAGTCTTTTCAGGAAGAGTAAAAACCCTTCTATTTTTAATTTCTTTTTTATTTTCCACCTTCTCAAGCATATGTAGTTTCTCACTGTGCCTTTCTCCACCCAGCACCAACATTCCTTCCCTTGGAAAACACTCATTCCCAATACTGACTGGCTTTGACTTTTTCTTGCTAAACAAATTTGACCTTTAAGATGTCCCATGGACTCTTTAATCCTGAATTGTTTTGTACTTCTCCTTTTCAGCTGGTTCAGCTTTTCAATCTGCTTTTTAAGAAGCCATTGGCACCAGAGTGGAGCCAGCATCCTGGGTTTCTCTCCCCAGTGGCACAATTGGAAGTAAAACTCACCTTCCTCCTTCTGCTTGGCCCCGTGTGATTGAGCTGGATGTGTCCATGCTCTGTAGCTCAAGCACTTCCAGTGATAGAAAATCTATCAGGCACTAATGGAAGATGTTCCCGTGGTTAATTACTCCCTTTGCTTTGTAGAAAAATAATAATTAGAAAATGACTCCCCCTACTTAGCTTGGATTGATCCAGTTTCAGCTTCCAGCCATTGGGTCTTGTCCTGGCCCCTGTCTGAGAGATTAAAGAGCTTTTCCTTAATAGAAAATCATGTGGATATTTCAGAGACCTTTTCACCTTCCCTTGGTGAAATCAAATAAATGAAGCTCTTTGGTGTCTCCCTGCAAAGGAAGTTTTCCTGACAAGGGTCAGGGCAGGCCAGCAGGGTCCAGGTCAGAGATCACAAACCAGAACATTTCTGTGTTCTTGGCCCACTTTCTGGCACCCCAAAATAGACAAACTGTGAGGAGGGATTGGGCATTTAAATATATTTCCTCTCTCCCCTCCTCATGATTCAAATTAACAGAGGACTAATGGATAAAATTAATCAGGCACTGTTTTGTCTGTCTCCATGAAAAGGCAGGTGAACATTGAACCATATTAAATATGGGTTTCTCTTGGGAAAATCGAGATTCCATAAAAATACAGTTAATTAAAGATTGGGACCAGACAATTACATGAATATATAAAAGAATTATTTGAATATGGATGCTACAAGATTGGAGGAGGGAAGAAGGAAACCTGTCCATGCCCCTGAAACCCCATTTGAACAGCTTAGTGCTGGATTTCATATTTAACTTAATAAAGGCATTTACTGTTAATGAGATGATGAATGTGCTGGAAAATAGGACTAAGTGATTAAAATAGGAAATTCATGAGATGTAGCTCTTGGCAAGGTTGGGAATGGGAAGAAAGTGGGTTAGTGGGAGTTTGTGATGGGAAGGGCTGTCCTGGGACCTGCCAGCCAGGTGGGCACCCAGAGAGGTGTTTCATGGTCCTTTTCTTGGCCTCTTTGGCTTCCTGACCTTCATCCTTTCTTCCTTCCCCCTCTCCTGGTGATGCTGGCTGTGTTTCTAATGAGCCCTGATGGTGCTGCTGCTCTCCAGGTCTGCAAATGAATATAAATGAACAGAAAATCTCTGCCCCATGATTTTACTAACCTGTGTGCATTTGCTTGTCCAAAACAAGAGTGCCAGAGGCTGGGTTAATGAGAAGCTGGTCACAGGAGCAGAATCCTATTGAATAAAAAAAAAAAGCATAATTCAGTCCTTAGATGGTAGGAGATTTGGGAGATTCTTGTGTTGGGCTGGTATAGCTGGGTGGATTTCATGGGTTTAGTGACCTCCAAGCAAGGACACAAAGTACTGCTTTCCATCTAAAGCCATTTTCTGCAAAAATAAGACACAGTCTCTGGACACAGAATGCAGGCATTGTTACAGAAACTGTGTATGGGACATGCATTTTCAAATTTTTTTCATTTGTTATAAAACATTGATCAGATTAACTCAGTGTTTCCATTTGCCTCTGGAACTGACCTTCTCCTGGGAAGAGGCTGCTGGAGTTTTAAAATTTAGGTTGCTGCAAAAACTAACTGCAGCAAAAACTGCCCCAAGGAAATGGGAGCACAGGAGAATTCTGTCACAGCACAGCTTCCATTGCCCTTCCCATCCAGGTTCAGGCTCATCAGGCACCAGAATCCCCCAAATCTCACTTTGTAATTCAAAGTTGGCAATTCTGGGCATGTTCCTGGGACAGCAAAGGGAGGTTTGGCTCTGCCTTTGCTTTTCTTCCATGCTGAAGGGATGAAGCCTTGCCTTTCTGGGCATGAATCACTTTTAGTCCTGGGAGTTGAGGAGGGAAGTGCCTGAGGAATTTTGTGCCATTCTTTGGGGTATCTTTGGGGTAAATGCGAGGGCAAGAAGGCTGTGCTGGCTCCCACAATTCAGACTTCAATGCAGCAGCAACCACTGATACATCAGAGGAGGAGAAGATAGGTTAAATCTTGATTTTTTTAAAATAAATTTGTTTTGATTTCAGATGTACAGGCGCAGTGTGTGACAGCAAAGTAAAAAAAAAAAAAACCAACCTGTGATAGGAAAGACTCTTGGTTTGTATCATGCAGAACAGGGCAGGGTGTAACACAGGAATGCCAGGAATTGTGGCAGTGGAGAAAAGGAGGGACAGAGCAGTCCCCTGAAAATCTTTGGCCATTAGGTGCCACTCTTCTGCTGCATTTCCACCTGACTCAGATTCCTTCAGTTCGGGAGAGCCAAGTGCAGCTGCTTCCTCAGTCTACAGGTTTAATTCAGGCGAGAACTTTACAATAAATTTTTTGATCAAGAACCTTCCACTTCTCCAATTCCTGATTAATTTGATTCCCCACTTTAACGTGATTGAAAATTCAGGAAGAGGCTCCCTTGTGCTCGGAATAAAAACAGCCAATATATTCTGTTTGATTTCAATCTCTTTAGGCAGCAATTGTGAGATAATTCCATCATCAGCCCCAGGGTGTAACTATTGAATTTGTGCAGAGGGTGGCATTTTAGCACTGCAGAAGGTAAAGGAGTCCAAGAAAAATACATGAATAACAAGGAGAAATAGAGGGTCCAGCAGGGAGACATTTTGCTGATATTTCTGACTGTGCCACTCAGTTGTCTTATAACTTTGGTCAAAACAAGGACTCTGAAAACAGCTCAGAGTAATCCCAAAGTCAGAGAGGCTAGTCTGCCATTTCCTGGCAGTGAACTCTATAGAACTGCATCTGTTCCACCCCCTTCTCCACTGTTCTCTGCAACAAAAGATGAATTTGTGCTTGGCCAACCCTCAAAGCAGCAGCACTGACTCCTCAGATGGCATCCACATTGTAATGACTCAGTTGAGAATGATGGGGAAAGCAGTAGCATTATTTTTTTTTTTTTCAGGAGCATTTGAAAGATTTATAGCAAACTTACATCTTAGTTCTAGGGAACTAACTAGATTAGTACTAATTAAAGACTATGCTTTAAATTTAAAAACTCAGTCACTTGTGGCTTGCAGATGTAAAACTCCCTGGGTTTTGCTCCTGACAAAGATTTTGTTTGCTGTTTCTGCAGTCAGCAAATGAAAAGCTCCAGCTTTCTGCAGTGTACCTTGCTGGGAGGAAAATTGTCAACATATGAGGTGAAGGGGACTGGTGGGGAAGGCATTATTTATTCTATTTTAATCTTTTTAATATCCTTGTGTTAGGGACATGGACCCTGCAGTGATCTCTCCATGGGTGACAGAGTGCCTCTGCCCAAGGTCACTTCTTGATGCCTCTATTTGTTTGCTCCCCTTGAATGATTCAGGAGCACTTTCAGGCCCAGGAAGGCT
Source organism: Molothrus aeneus (assembly GCF_037042795.1). Taxonomy (NCBI): domain Eukaryota; kingdom Metazoa; phylum Chordata; class Aves; order Passeriformes; family Icteridae; genus Molothrus; species Molothrus aeneus. The sequence continues at coordinate 4,942,268 of NC_089660.1, forward strand.
CTTTAGTGGGTGCAGGAGGCAGCCAGGGCTCAGCCCTGGAGCTGCAGGAGGCTCCAGACCCCCGAAGGGCAGGGCAGGGGCTCCAGGCTGGAGCCAAACCCAAACCAAAGTGTGTGACAGCAGTCACTTCCCACTCAGGGAGGGCAGGAGCTAAACCCAAACCAAACTGGTGTGATGTCACGGATATATTTCATGAAAAACCCTTTTGACAGGATTTTTTTTCTCCTGAGAAGCTGAGAGGCCTCAGAAACAAAATGTAAACAATGGTTATCCGCTGCTGTGGAATGCAACAGGTGCATCTGGGATTAGTCCATGTGAGTTATTTCTACTTGATGACCAATCAGAGGTCCAGCTGTTTTGGGACTCTGGACAGTCACAAGGTTTTATTATCATTCCTTTCTATTCCTTCTTAGCTAGCCTTCTGATGAAATCCTTTCTCTTATTCTTTTAGTATAGTTTTAATATATAATTTTCTTTTAATATAATATATATCATAAAATAATAAATCAGCCTTCTGAATCAGTTCAACTCAGGGAGGGCAGGAATGGGAATAGGCACCAACAGGACCATGCCAGCCCCATCCCAGTGTTCCTTCTTCTTCAGCATCCCTTCAAGATCATTAACCTTGATGAGAGGTGAGGGACAGAGATTTCGTTTCTGCTGGGAGGGTTCTGCCCCTTTTGGACTTTTTTCCCTGCCTAGGGCCACGTCCTGGCTGTTTTGCAGGATTATCTGAGCCATTGAAAAAGGCTGTTCAGTGGGAAATCAGGGTGATCAAACAGCTTGGAGGAGCCAATGCAGCTCTGTCTTTACAGGATTGGGGGCTGTGTTTGTTTGCCCGTCAGCTGAGACCTTCCCACTCATGGTTCTCCTCATAAACACCCCAAGATAAGCACACAAACAACCCAGCACAGCATTTCCCTCCCATGCCAGGTCTCAGCCTCTCGTGGCTGAGGGGTTTGGGTCTCATCACAGCATCTGTACACTGCAACTCAAGAAATTGCTGGAGAATCCTGATGAATTCTGCCCCTGCAGAGGCCCCAGCCCTCACCTGCTCCTTCCAAGCACCTCCTCCATGGGAGGACCCACAGATCTGCTCCAGCCTTGCTGGCATTCATCAGCTTGCTTACAAGTTTTCATAGAAAAACCAGCTTGGTAGATGGGCTCCACTAATCTGCAATGACTTTGGTGTTGGTTGTTCGTTTCATTGACATACTTGTATTTTTCTTTTGCAGTGGTTTGGTTTTTTGTGGGGTTTTTTTTTTGTTTGTTTGGTTTTTTGGGGTTTTTTTTTTGCTGTCTTCTTTTCTGCATCTGTGTGAAGTAGGCAAGGCAATTTTCTGTTTAAATTTCTTCTGGAGAAGGCACATTTAAAGACATGGAGATGCTTGAAAGGCATATTAAAGACTTAAAGCATCATCTTAGGGACCCAGCTGTACACCCTGAGTCCTCCAGGATTTAAAAAGGGCCATAATCTGGACATGATCTTCTGATCTTCTTTCAGGAAAGGAAAGAAAAAGTTTCATGTGCAGTAATTTTGGATTGGCTATCATGGAAAGCTCATTGCAATGAGCTGAGGGAGGTTTTTGACAGGAGGTTATGCCATCACCCATCAAATACTGGTGTATTAGATCTTGATGTCCTCTTGGATTCCCTGTTTGTGACCTGCTCTCCCAGACTGAGGCAGCAAGCACTGCAGTGTCCACCTCAGTGAGTTTGTAAAAACCTCTGTCTGTTTGGCTTTTCTTCTGTGAACTCACACTGGGCTGGTGCTTAGACAGGATTTGTGTCCTCCCTCGTGAATTCCTGTTTGCTCCCCATGTCAGGAGCATGGGCTAAGACGAGGCTGTCAAGCTTTGGAAATTCCTTGATTTTGGAAAACCTCTTCCTGTTCAAAAAGAGCTTTGAAGAGCGAGGTTGATGCTGCACAAATCTGTATTTTTGGATTAGTTTTTTGTTTGGTTGGTCGGTGGAAACAGTTGATATTTTCCATAATGCAAAGAAAATGCAGGAATGTATTTATGTGCAGAAGCCACACCATGCTGCTGCTGAAGCTGCTCAAGTGCTTCATCTTGACATTTTCAGACTAGAAGACAGATGTTACCAAGATGCTTATGGGATGTCCTGTGTGTTTCTTTAATGAGAAACCATTAGCAAGCAAGTGTCCACAGAATGTCTGAACTTAACTGAAATGGGATTTTTTTATAGATGTTTTATGGAAATTTACAGTTGGTTTTGGTTTTGTTTTTTTTTTTTTTTTTCTTTTTTTTTGTTTTTTTTTTTTGGTGGGGTTTTTTTTGGCAGTTAATTGACCTACTCCTTCTGTGCACATGCTTTTGATCCTGCCTGTGTGATCAGAACAGAGCATCTTCCCTGTGTGCTGCTCTCTGCCACATTCCTGGGATTTTTGCTCTTTGAGGGGCTGTGGGAGAGCTGCCTGTTCTTTCCCAAATCTGCAGCAGAATTTGTGCTGGGCTGTGAATGAATGTGAGCTGTGTCCTCAGCTGGCTGCAGCCTCAGTGCAGGAGGGCTGTGAGCAGAGGCTGGAGCTGGGGGAGCCCCAAGGACTGTTTGGAAATCTTGTGCAATAGCACTTGGGGATTCTGCCTGTGGCCACGTCTTCTTGCAAAGCCTGTGGTCAGAGCTGGGCTGTCTGGCATATTGGGCAACTCAATTCTGCACTGTTTACTTCAGAGAAGAAGAGTAAAAAAAGGCTATATTGGTGTGCATGGAAAGTCTGGTCAGGCTGGTGTCTTTTCTCACTGTGGCTGTGTTCTGCTTCTTCTGTGCAGAGTATAACAGGGATTGTCCATTAATTTCCTGCTGATTGATTGAAAACTTAACTAAGGTGTTACTGTGTAAGTCTGTTTTCACTAAATCAGAAGATTGGCATTAGCAAATTGATATTAAATAAGATTTAAGGCAGCAGCAGCAGCTCCAAGTGCAATCCCTGCTTGTCCTTCTGAGAGCAGAAGTCACAGTCCTAAGCCCAGGATGTGAGGAGCAATGCTGGTCTTAGTCTCAGCCCTTCTTAGGTTGGAGTGTGAGAAGAGCTGATGGAAAAAAGCCACCTGGGACCTCAGGGGACAATGTGAAAAGCAGGTGTGACCAGTGGAGCTCCCCAGTGAGGGGCGCTGGCACTGGAAGTATTAGGGGAAAGTTTTCTCACTGTTACCTCTCGTTTTCACTCCACTGTGTGATTCCTCAGAAGTGATGGTCCCTGCAGTGCCACTGAGGGCCCATCCTTTCCCCACAGCTGTGCAGGAAGGGAGGATGCAGCTGCAGGCACTGAAGGGCAAAGCCAAAGCGCTGCTGGGCTGGGCAGGCACCATCCCAAACCCACCAGCACTTGGCTGGCTGGAGCTCCCTTGGTATTTCCTGCAAGCATCACAGTGGTGCTGCAGAAAATAATGCTTTCAGGGTGATATTTAGGGTCCCTTCCAAGCCAAGCCATCAGCTGCCTTCATTCAGCCAGCCGTTCATGGCCACTAGAGATTCCCACATTTAAATAAAACTGAGTTTTCTGTCTTTGCACAGGATGATTTCCCCGAAAGTCAGAGCTACATGGACCAAGTGAAAATCCCTGTTGGATACTCGCCCTGCAGACCCCGAGGCTGGAGGAGAAGCTACATTTCAGTCCTTCTGCTGCAGGTGGCACTCCTGCTCCTTCTCTTTCCACCGTCCCAAATCTGAAGTGATGAGTTATTTGCTATGGTCCAAAGGGCAGCAGAAAAGCCTGACCAAATTTAACTAAACCAGAAGGGCACAAAAAGGATTTTGAACAAAATGTGAGTGGCTTGCTTGCCCTGCCCATCCCTTCTCAATTACTGAGAGCAAATAACTTTCATGTAATGGCTGTGGGGGAGAGGCGTGGGGAGAAATCAGAAAATTCTTTTCGGCAAAAAACAGGGAGCTTTGGGTGAAAAAAAAGCAAATGAATTGCACAGTGTTTGCACAAACACGGTGTGTGCTTGGCTGCCTTGGGCTCCAGGGCTGGCCCTGCACTGAGTTTACATCGCAGGCTCTGCCCTGGGGCTCTTTCCCGTTGAATGGAGCCCATCCCTTGCTGCCTGCCCTGAGGGACAGCTCTCCACAGCACCAGTCCCCCAGAATATCTGCCTGCAGCTCTGGCCAAACTTCTCTAGGCCAGGACAGAGAATTTTCCCTCCGATTTCCATGGCAGAGCTTCGTGATGGGCCGGAGGTGCAAGGCAGGAGATCCCAGGACCATCACAGGGGTGATGTCCACAGGTGGTCAAGGTCAGTTTTCCCAGCCCAAATCTGGGCAGCCAGGCTTCTTCCATTTCTTAAAATCCAGGTGGAGCTTGGTTTTCCCTTGGGAGCTGTTTTGGGGGAGTGGGAGGAAGGCAGCCAGCAGCAATTAGCAGACCAATGTAATTATCAGGTAAAGGAGGGACATGGTGGGGTCTCTTCCCACCATCCCAAATAAGCCAGAGAGGGAACACAGGGTTTGGGGGGGGTTCCACTTGGCCAAAACTGTCCATCAAATCATAGTGGGTTAAAAAATAACAATAAAACTTGAAAACTGGGCTGAAGAAGCTGAGGTATTTCAAGGTTTTATCCAAGGGAATGTTAAGAGGGGACCCAACCACAGCCTGCAGTAACAACAGCAGGCAGAACAGTTTCTTAATCTGAGGGATATAAGAATATAAGTAAATTTCAAAGGCTCTAAAGAGAAGCAACATCAATCCAAGTGGGAAATGTGGAAAGTGCTCAGTGGCTTCCCTGGGCAGCAACAGGAGGGTGCAAGAGAGATGCATTTCTTGTCCTTGTGCAACACCATGTGCACCAATCTAAAAGGCCCATAAAAGTCTTGCTGCACGTTAGCTGGATTCCATGCAGCACAGGGAGAGTAAACAGAGAGGAAAAGTATATGGATTGAGTTGATGGAAATTTACTTTTGACTGATTGAAACTGAGGTGACATAAAGCAGATGGAATTTTTTCTCACCACTGCTAGCTTAAGGAAATGAAGCCTTTCATGATGATCCAATTTTTTTTTTATTAATTTTCATACAAGGAACACAAAATATTGTGGCTGTGAAAGAGCTGAATATGAAGGAGAAATAAAATATGTACATAAACTAGGATAACTGACAGGCTTAATACATTTTCAATTTATATGTGAATATTGACACAATTCCCCTCCTGCATAAACCAACCCTCCACCCACAGGGTTTGACATGGGAATCATGTCATAAAATCAAAGAAATCAAAGTGATGTGCAGCCCTTGAGCTGCAGACAGGCTGTGGGGTGGTGGAAGGTGCTGTGGGATGGGATCATCCCTGGCACAGCCCTCAGACTTGCTCAGGACCTGACAGCCCCAAACCTTTGGGCTTTTTGTGCAATCTCTGGCACTCTCTTCATCAGCAGCTTGGGTGTTCTGCTAGAATCAGAGAAATCATCGAGGTGAAGGAGTTGATTGTAGTGGCCAGAAGTGGCAGAAAGCAATTTGGAGGCAGAGCTGGTGTGGCCAGGATGGAGCTGTTTCCTTACAGCTCCCAGATGATCCACAGAGGACACCTCAGGATTGTGCTAAATTGTACCAGGCTCAAGGCAGATCCCCTGTGACTTCAGAGGCATCAGTGTGCCATAAAACCACCTTGTACCAGCCCATCCTGCTTGCATTTCATCTCAGATTTTTGGCTTGCTTATATAAAAACAAAGCAAAACAACAACAACAACAACAAAACCCCAAACCCCAACAGCCAAACAAACAAAAAAAAAAAACTCCAAAAAATTCACAGAAAAAACCAACCAAAAAACCCCAAAACAACAACAACAACAACAACAAAAAGAGTGAAGGGAAAATAGAACTAAAAAAAGGAAAAGGAAAAGAATAGACATACAAACACAGAGAAGCAAAATAAGAGAGGGAAAATATTAAAATTTTAGGCACCCACAGCAGTAACCTGGCTGGCTGTGCCCAGCGCTGCCTTTTTAATTATTGGCACAATAATCAGCAGTTAATCAGCCCCCTGGTGCAGGAGCTCATGCTCACACAGAGGCTGCCCTCTGCCAAGGCAGTTTTTTGGGATTTTTTTAGCTGCACAACACAGAGAAACCTCATTAGGAATGAGATGGGCTCTCCACAAAGGATCAGTTCTGATGAGTGGGTCTTTTCTCTTCTGCTCCAGCTACTGCAAAGGGCTTCTTGAATTAATGTCATGTAGGCAGCCACAAAAGCCTCTCAGCTCTGTGCTGTCCTCCCCCAAAGGGATGTGTGTGAGGGTTCCACTGCCTTCCCCCGTGTTTTTCAGCTCAAAATTGGTAAATATTTATCAGATCCTCCTCCAGGGTGACTGTCCTTTTGCTGCTTCCCCCTGGGGTGTTTGGGTGGCTGTAACCCACTGGGAGGACAGGGCTCAGCTGTTCTGAGGACAAATATCTCCCAACAAATGGAGCAGGGATTTCCCTTGGCTTTTGGGAATTGTCCCAGTCTACGCCTTGTCTCTAAACCCTCCCCTGGATTTCCATCAGTGCCTCAATTCAGATCTTTTCCAACAACTTTGCAGGAATCCCTGTGCCCAAAAGCTTTCTAAAGAATCCCTGTGACTTCCCAGTTCCTTCCAAGTATCCTTGCATTAGAAGGTTTAGAGTAATATCCCTGATTTTCCAGAAATTCCTCAATCTGGAGTCTTCCTAGGAATTCACTTACTGCTTTCCAGAAATTCCTTGGGTTGGAATCTCTCTAGAAATGTTCCTGGTGCATTAAGGCAACTTTCTGCTGCTTTTTATGAATTCAATCCAGCTCCTTTTCAGATTTTTTGTGACTTAGCAGGGAATTTTCTCACAGCCTTTGAACATGTGCTTTGCAGGAAAATTCCTGTTGTTTTTTGTGAATTCTCCCCATGCATTCCAGGAATTTTCTCATTCCTTTTTAATAATTGTCATACTATTTTCTAGGAATTAAATTCATAGAATCATAGAAGCTTTCAGGGTGGAAAAGACCTCTAAGGTCATTAAATCCAGCCATCAACCCAGCACCTTGTTCACCATAAACCACGTCCTCAAGTGCCACATCCACGTGGGTTTTGATCACTTCCAGAGATGGTGACTCCACAACTTCCCTGGAAAGTCTGTTCAAACATTTTCTGTGAAATAAAAATCTCCTATTATCTGATCTAAACCTCCCCTGGTGAGACTTGAGGCTTTTTCCTCTGGTCCTGTCAATTGGTGCTCTTCATCTTGGTGGTTTTCCAGAAAATTAAACAAACAAACAAATTTAATTACTAATTAATTGTGGTTTTTTAGGAATTTTATTGATGCTTCCTCGAGATTTTCCCACCACTTTCTAGGAATTTACATGGTGCCTTCCATCATTTGCCCTTAGTTTTCTAGGAATTCTCCTTGAAATCACAAAGAGTTTTCCCCAGCTGCTCTCCAGAAGTTTGAGTGGTGCTTTGGGGGAATTTCCCTGTGCTTTCTAGCAATTTTTTTCTGTGACTTTCAAGGATTTCCTCTATTGTTTTCTAGGCATTTTCCCAGTACATTCTAGGAATTTGCTCTGCTGCCTCAATTAATATTTGAGGTGAAAACTCTGTCAGCTCCTTTCTGCTCTGGTAGCACATCCTGGTGCTAATGGGGTCCAAATTAACAGCACACACCATCTGTGACCATGTAAAACAGACCAGCAAGGCAGGGCAATGGTGTGGAAAGAAAAATATGGCAAGTCTTGCACTTCCACCATGATTATAACTTGATTCTGCTGTTGCAATTTCTGCCTGTGTTATGTCAAAGCTGAGACCTGAGGAGAAACTTCTAGGTTTTTTTAAAAAAATTATTTTTATTTTTTTTTTCCAGTAGAGTAACACTTAAAAGAGTTTTGCAATTAGAATTGCTAATGTTGGAGTGTGGTAACAGCCAGGCACGATGCAGCCTTTCTGTTTGGCACAGCAGTGATGAATTGTTAGAGAAAGGAACTGATTCACTTTGCTAAATTAGAACTGCTGCCACAGGCACTGGGAATGTTAACATCCATGTAATTATGCAAAATATTTGTACTTTTATCTACATTAAGTGTGGTACAAGTGTACAAGTCACAGAGGCTGGCAGAGAAAACACCCCCAGCTTACCCCAAAGGGAAGTTTCTTATCTCCTTGGTTCCCAGCAAAGGTGTGGAGGCAGGTTTCGTACTCTGCAAAGTAAATCTGCTTTCCACAGTGCATAAAACAAAACAGAATTCAGGGTTTGGGGTCTTGTTCACTTGTATTCACATACCTGTGGTGATGACACTGAAATGTTTGCAGCCATTGGCTCCATGCTTTTCTCTATTTGGGGAAAAAGTTAAATCCTGGTAGTTTTAAAAACTAAACCATCCCACAATGTTCAGAGTTGCCAAAGGAACTGTAGAAATAACCAAAATCTATGATTTCCCTTTCAGCTGTGTAAAGTTTTAATCTGAATTTAATTGCAGTTGGGGGAGTGGAGGAGGTGGTGGTGTTACTATAGAATATTAGAGCTTCAGCTCTTGCCAACTTGAAGGTGACTTCTCAAAGGAAAAACTTTCTTAAGAAGGGTTTCAAGGTCAGTCATACTTATTTTAAGCCAAAAAGGCAGCTGTTGAAAAAGATTCAGATCAGCAAAATCCTTGATCCTTCACTACGGTTTCATAAATTCTTTGTAAAAAGACGTTGTCACTTTTTCCTGCTCATTATTTATTGAAGAAGCTTCATGCCTATGAGAGATATTTGACTTCTATATGTTAAAAGTTGTTCAGGTAGCAAATTCTTTAATAGAACAGGCACTTTCCTTCAGCAGGTTGAACCTTGGCTGATGTGTGTGTAAAACCATCACTTCCTGGGCAGCCAAATCCCCCAGTCCTGGGGGGATGCTGTTTGTCCATCAGGTGTGAGAAATAAATGACTTTTCATCAATATTAACATGGTTCTGACAGTCAATACCCAATACCTGTGCTTGTTGTTCAGGTTTGAGACAGAAGTTTATCCCCATGAAATTCCTCCAGTGGTGTAAATACCCAGGCAGTTTGTTCCCCTTTCTACTTTTCTGAGAGCCACTGGAGGGGGGGAGTTTTTAGTGAGACAGAATGTCTTAGTTAATCTCAAAATGTCTTAGTTAATCTCAAAATGTCTTCGTTAATCTCAAAATTTCTTGAGAGCTTTTTCTGCTCTGAGGTTCTGGGCTGGATCTTGCTGTAGATAGGGGTTGCTGTTTCCTTTAGGACACTCTGAGTTTTAAGGGTGTTATCCTCAACAAAGTGAGTACAAGAACAGTGCCACAGGGTTCAGGCCAGATCCTGCACCAGCAGAGAGCTGGGGGAAAGGAATGTCTGCTGCTGCCTGAGACAGAATCAGGATTTAGCCCTCACAGGTTCCAGGTTTGTTGCTGGTTTGTTTTCAAAAAGAGAAAGCCAGAAATCAGTGATTCTGAAGCGCCAGCTTGCTGTAAGCCAGTAAAGCTGTACCCAGCACATCTCCTAATCCACCTCATTCACAAAACCACCAGCTAATCCTTTCTGCTGCTTGTGATGATCTACAAAGCTTCCAAGCAGCTCCTTTTTCAGATGGCACATTAAGCAGAATTGGTTCTTCTGTAGCTGGGCTCAGGGACAAACTGCAGCCAGGGACAGCCAGGAGCTGTTTGCTGTCCCCCCTCCTGAGGGACAGGGCCAGAGCACGTGTCCCCATGACCAGAATTAATTCTTCTTTTCCCAGATGCTCCTCATCACCTTCTGTGTGACATGAGGGTTGGTGGCACGGGGCTTGTGGCAGGTGCTGCCCCAAAGAGGGATGGTCAGGGACAGATTTCAGATCAGCTCTGTCACAGCAGGAACTGGGATTGTACCCTTCCCTAGAACTGTCCAGGCAGCTCACAGTGAGCAGGCTGAGTTCCATCTCGTGGATAAACAGGTTTTATTTACTGTTCTGCTGAGAGTCTGACTGGAAAACTCTGCAAGTGATTGGTCATAGGAGGATCTCAGCCCCAGAGCTGCATTCCAATGTGTGTGTGTGCACATGCACGTGCAAAGTGCTGGTTTGGCATGCAAAGGCATTTTATCCTGTTGTGAGAAGGAAAAACCTTGCCTTAAAAACACTCAAACAACCTAAACCCCCACCTTCCCAACTCCTGTGTCATGGTTTTACCCCAGCTGGCAGCTCAGCCCCACTCACAGCCACTCATCCCTCCTCCAGTGGGATAGGGGAGAGAATCAGAAGGGTTAAAGGCAAAAACCTCACATGTGAGACACAAAAAACCCCATTTAATAGGCGAAACAAGAGCTGAGCAGGCAAGCAAGGTAAAAGAAGGAATCCTTTAATCAGTTCCCATGGGCAGGCAGGAGTTCAGCCACCCCCAGGAAAGCTGAGATCCCCCACAGGTAACAGTGGAAGTTTAAGGAGCTCTGCTGTAACAGGTTTTTATAAGTTATCTAACAACTCTTTTATTTTTTTTTTTTTATGTTCTCCAGATGAGATCCACTCCTCCCTTGGAGCACTGGATGCTGGGTGAGCATGGGAAGGCAGCAGAGTGTGCTCACCATCAGATGGGATGCAAGTCAAGAGGATCTGTTTGCAGCTGGGTGAGACATTGTTCCTCAGATCTATTATCGCCTTCTTGGTTCATTTTCTGGGAAACAAGAGCTGAAGGGGAGGGAAGTGGTTTCCAACTGCTGCTTTCAAGCTTGACAAGCAACTGCAGCTGCTGGTGGGATCAGAGGGTCCACAGTGAAAATCTTGAAGTGTTGATTATCCCAGTTTTAGCAAGATATCTGATTTTTAAGCTAGAAGATACACAAAGATTTAGCTTGGGAGCAGTCTCTGAAATTGTTTATAATTCTTTCTTATGCTGTGTCTGGATGAAATATTTTGTCAGTCATGAAATGTATTCCCAATCCCAGGGAACTGCTGAGAGAGAAGCAGTTTGCACATGATCACAAACCAGCAGCTCCTCAGACTTTGCTGTATATTTACAGCTCTCCTTCTCAGGAACTTTTGCTTTCAAAAGGAGTCAAGATGCACAAGAAAAAGACTTTCTCTGTCTCCTACACAGATTGGGCCAGCAGAGGAGAGGCAGGAGATCCAGCCCAGCAGTGGCTGCTGTACCTGGGAGGTGTTGGATCAGTGTCTGATCAGTGTTTGGGTATCACCAACAGCTCCAGCTCTGGGATGTGGCTCAGGCTGGGGACTGCCAAACTCCTGTGTCAACACTGCAGAGGCAGCAATAGGGAGAGACTACCACAGGGAGCAAGCTCTGGCAACAATCCTCCCCAGTGGGACTTTCTGAGCTGTTAGAGGAAGAAGGAGCAGCTAATTGGAGCATTATTTTTCTAACAGAACCTCACATTTTGCTCTCGGTTACATGTCAGCAGCTACACTAAAATAATTGGAATAACACCTCCAGCAGCAGAGGTTCAGATACCATGGTGATGAGTGCTAATAGAGGGACTGGTTAGATGAAGCAGGATGCAGAGATGACAGATTGGTTCAGTGAAATGTATTTTACAAGCCAGAAGGATTTTCACCTGTGGCTTTCTTTTGAACCAAACACTAAATCAAATATATTTTGCAGTCTTCTTCCTAGACAGGTGCTCGTTTGCAGGAATTTTACATTTGCCAAGTTCTCTTTTGTTTGAAGTCAACAGAAATTCTGCGGCTATAAATTGTGGCCTGGTTATGAAATCTTACTTATTGCTGGAAATTCAGACAATATACACTTCTCTACCACATCTGCTAGATGATTTGAAAGAATTTTTTATGTGATAATTTTAAGGATGTGCAGGTCATGAGTTTTCAGAGTAGCCTAATGAGACCTGGATGCTGTTTCTGAAACATGGCTAGAAAATCTGTAGGTAAACCTAGGCAGCATGTCTATAAATGTTTCATTGCTATGAATATTTGCTGAAGATCTGTTCCCCAGGCACTAATTACAGGGGATAGAAACTGATTCTTAAAATTCTCTTTTATATTTTTACCCAGACAACAATTAGGTAAAATTAACAAAGCTGTTCTTGACTATGATTTTTCTTTTCTCTTTTAAAAACATCTGGAAACAGTGATTAGGGAGTTTAAATGATTAAACCTCTGATCTTTCCACAACAGGCCAAAGTTGATGGGAACTTTATTCTCTGAACTGCATCTCAGGTAAATTAATGGGTCCATGAGGGAACTGGGCTGGTGTGCCTAAAGGAGAAATCCAAGTGCAGTAAAGGCAGGCACTGTATGCCCACCAAAATGTGGGTAATCCCCTCAGTGTGGGCCTTCCCAAAGTCTGTGTGGATCTCTAGGCAGTTTAAAGGGAGCTGGTTTGGGTTAGGGTTTGGGTTAGGGTTAGGGTTAATGTGTCCTTCACTGGTGTCCTCTGAAACTGGTGTCCTTCTTCACTGGTGTCCTCTGAAAAAAGGGAGCACTTTAACTCTGAAAAAAGTCACCTTCCACAGAGCCATCTGGGAGATCTTCTCCACCTGCTCCCTTCATTCCTGCTCCCAGAGCTGGGATCTCCCATCCCTTGCTCACCCAGCACTCACAGTGCCTGACAGAGCTCTGCAGCCTCACTAACAGGTTCCTGAGCCCACAAATGCTTGTAAGATTGCTTGTGAGAACACTTGCTTACAACTGCTCTTAAGTGCTAATGGAGCTGTTCAGCCATTAAAATGCCACCTGCACTGAAATGCAACACTGTGCTGAGTTGTGTGCCTTCAGCTGGCTTTGTCTAGGAAGCTCTGGAGGCAGTAATGAAGTGCTCTGGTTTCACAGAGCTGAGGAGCAGATCAAAAGCTCTGCTCAGTGCAGAGGTGCTGATGCTCATCCAGAAAATGGAAGCGTTGACCTGTACATTAAAGCAACCTGCATGTGTTTTCAGAAACCCAAGTTCAGCTTTATAAGAGGGATTATCCTTCTCCTTTTAGCACTGAACAGAAGTTAAAGTCACTGCTTGATGGGTTTTAGATGACAGCTAAAATTATACGGTCTGACAGGCTTCCTGCTCAAGGTAGAAGGTCAGCTTCCATGGTATCAGGAATCATTCATTTTGTACTGGTTCTGGATAAATAGAGGTTTCTTTTATAAGTTTCAGGCAGACTGCAATATAAAAGCCTGTAGGCAGACATGGGGAAGCAGATTGTCTCTTCCTAGGTGTCTCAAAACTCAATACAAGCTGCAAGACTTCAGCAAAAGATCACTGCTGTAGGTATCTTCTGGTGATGACACGTGGCTTCTGCTTCCTTTCTCCTTTCCCTGAGCTTCTGCTTTTCCCACATTCTGTCTAAGCCTTTTAGAGGAACAACTTCTGCATGTTGTAGGATGCAAATAGAATTCTGTTCTGTGATGACCTCTGCAAGAGGGCTGCAAAAGTGCATTTCTCCTAAAATGACAGATTCTGGACTAGAACTAGAAAAGGGTTCACATTCAGGTTATCTGAAGCTTCCTTGTGCTGATTATTTCAGTACATGTTAGTGAAGAATGCCCCATGAAATGCATTAATCCCAGAAGAGAGATACTAAATGGCTTATATGGAACTGTTCTAAGCACATGTTTTCCTGGACCCTGGCTTCATGCATTTGTTCCAAAGTCAATTTCCTAAAACAGTTTTCTCTGCCTAATTTTAATTTTAATTTTTAATTTTTAAAACTTTAATTTTGCCTAAAATTTGCAAGTTTGGATGGAGTTCCACTTTGCAGTGGGAAGCCAGAAGTGCTGTTTCTTTTCTTTGCTGAATATTAAATATTTCCCCCTCCAAGGGAGCTCCTCCAGGTCTGTGCCTGCCCTGATAGATGAGTGTGAGATATTGGCAGAGACAAGCAGTTTCAGGGCCCTGAATGGAGAGGTTCAGCTCCTTTGTCCTGCCTAACTATATGTCAGATGTTAATTCTGCCTTGGAGGTGACTCAGATCTCTCTTAATTCTTGAGCTAGAGCAAGGTGAACTCACTTGGATGAGCCTCAGGATTAGGATCTGTATAACCAGAGCCATCCCTGTGTGCTGCTCTTCACAGTGGTTTCATGTCTAGCCAGGGGGTGGAAAAATGCTGGTTCCATATTAAATTCATGTTACTTGCTTGCCTTTATCATTTTGGAAAGCAACTGCTTGCATCTCAGAGGTGTCTGACCTGATGGCTGTAGAATCTACTGCAGGGAATGTCAAATCGACCTCTCCAAACTTCTGCCAGTTAGAGGGAAAATAATCAGAGGAATACATCTGTCAGCCTCTTGCCAGCTGAACATCTAGGAAATACAAAGTGGTCCCAGAAAGGTTGGTGCACTGAGGCATTTCAACAACTATTTGCTAAGCAAACATTGGTAATTAACAGGGACCTGGAGAACATGGCCTGTCAGGGGCTCCCTGAGCCTGGCATCTCATCACTCAGTGTGCAGAGCAGGGCTGTGTTTGCTCCTCAGTGTCAGCTCCACCTTGGGAAGGGCTCCAGGGAGAAACCAGCAGCAGTGCAGGAACATTTGATGCAGGAAGGCAGAACAAAGCAGTCCTGGATGGGGCATCTCCTGCACCCATGATTTTGGACTCATCTCCTCAAATTGTCTTTCTTCTGGGGAAAGTCCCAAGTTTCTTAGAGACAGGAGCTGAACTCAAGTTCAGCTCAGTGTTCAATTCTCCCCAAAAACTGTACTAAAAAGAGCTGGTTTGGCCTGCTACTGCTCTACTGCAAATTTATTTTCTTTCCTTTGGAATGAGCTAAGTCTGAATGCTGGAGGCCTCTAGCTTTATCCCTGTTTGAGAAGTCATGGTTATTTCTATATAGAAGTCAGGGATATATCTATATCTATATCTATATCTATATCTATATCTATATCTATATCTATATCTATATCTATATATATATATCTATCTATATCTATATCTATCTATATCTATATCCATATCTATATCTATATCTATATCTATCTATATCTATATCCATATCTATATCTATATCTATATCTATATCTATATCCATATCCATATCCATATATGTGGGTGTGTGTGTTGTTGTAGTTGACTCCTTGCTTCCTCACTTCTCCCCAGCACAAGGGCACAGAGAATCCTCCACCTGGCCAGAAGGGGAAAGGAAACAGGAGCTCAAGATGGATGTTGCTCCAACATTGCACTAATTTTATATATATTTTGTCTGCTGTGTTTAACTTTTGACTCTCAGTATTAACAAGGAAGGAAAGGAACTGTCTTTCCAGGGAGACATTCCATACAATTTTATCTTTCTGTGTATGAAGGATAGGCTAGCCAAGCAAAACACCAATTCTCATCACAGTGGTGATATTTGCCTGTCCTCTAAGCCTGTTAGCCCATGTTGACAGTGCCTTCACATTTGCCATGCAGCAGCAGATGTTAAGGCTTCAGTAATAATTAGCAGTAGTCAGAATGTTTCTTCCAAAGACTCAAAACTTGCTTATCTCTAAAAATGAAGACCTGGAGGTCCAAGCCTCCAAGCATTGCCTCTGGCTTTTTGTGTGGCAGGATTCATCCATCTGCTTGGGATTCACTGAACACATTATAGACAATAACACCACAGGGCAGGAGATGATCTGAGTGTCTTGGTAGCCCAGTCTTGCTCTTACCAAACTCCCAGCCTGCTATTTCTTTGCAGAAGTGGGAAATATTCCTGGTGCCCAGGAGTGTTGCTCCCTTCTGGGGGGACAGAGGAATCCTTGGGGTCCCACCCCTGCAGAACTGGCTGCAAATCCTCAGCTTAGGCTGGGTAAAGTTGGATGTAAATGGAGCAGTTGCTGAAGGGATGCTTCAGGCTGCTTTAGCTCCTCCTTTGCCCCTGGGGAGCCCTCTCACCCTGAGGGAAATCATGGCAGGAGCTGTCAGGGTGTCAGAGGCTCTGGCTGCCAGCAGAGCCAGGACTGCCTTCCCCTCTCAGGCGAGCTGGGACCCAATCCATCCCATTTCCCACAATGACTGTAATCCCAGTACTGCTCATTCAAGCATGGAAATGCTACAATTAGAGCCAAGGGCTTTAAACATCCAAATGCTGCCACTGGCAGAGCTTGTGCTCCAATGAGTGAGCTGCCAGCGCCTCCTGTGTGATCTGTGCAGCCTTTTCCCAACCCAGAACAGAAGAGCCTCAGGAACCTAAGTGGATGAAAGGTCTTTTCCAGCCTCACCTCTGACTTCCATGTGTTCCCCCCACTCCTCCTTGTCTTTGGGCTTGAAACACCTGGCATGGCTGAAGGGACCTTCTTATCTTCTGACATTTTTAAACTCTCACTCTAGGCAGAACAATCTTCTATCTGAATGCTGGGTGCAGTCCTGAATCCTCCTCCTGAATGCCAGAAAAGGAAAAGCTTAAATTCCTCTGGGAGTCCTTCTTTTTAATTCTTTTTGATTCCTCTGCTGTCTTTTCCACTACAAGGAGTGAGACTCCAGGAGACTCCACTTGGCTCCTGGGGTTGAGGGAAGACAGAGAAATTGCCTCTAGAGCCATGCACTGTGTTTAATTTCTCATGGATATGATGAACTCCAACAGCTAGAAATCTTGAGGGGTGTAGAAAAACCCAAGGTGAGAAATCACAGCCTGCTAGGTTTTGCAGTTCAGCGAGGATCATTTAGAATGGGCCATTTATCTGACTGCAGCCAACGGAGCCTTTCACAGGATCATTCCATACAACTCTGTCTCTGCACAGAGCAAACCCAAATGAGCCAGGACAGTTCCAGTGTCACCCCACTGCCAAATCCTCCAGGGAGTGTATTCTTTCCTGGATCTGACCAAAGAGCAATTGCTTCTAGATTTGCTGGAGTGTTTCTGGATTTGCAGCCTAGGCATTGGCACCATGGCATTTAAGGTTTCTGTTCAGGTGCAGGTGCTGACAGTAAAATAACAACACCCTGGAGTCCTAACTGCTCTCAAAAACTGAGTGAGTAATTACAGCCAGGTATCTGCTGGAGCCCATGTGACTTTACAGCAGCTTGGCTGTGACTTCTGGTGCACAACACCAAAGTTGTTGCAGCATCAGCTCAGCTCTGCATCCAGTGGAGGAACTCTTTCTCAGTGGTCCCAAGCATGCTGCATTTTTTTCCTGTTGCATCCAGGTTTCCAATGCAGCCCAAGGGGCTGTAAGATGTGCAGGAGAGCTCTGGGCTGGGCTGGGCAACATGTTCCTCACCAAATTATGTTTTATGTGGTGAGATGAAAATGTAAAAAGACACGTCCTTCTTTAATATGCAGTGAGGGGTTACTTTATAGAGGCTATGCAATGTTAATGAAATTTATCAGCTTAAAAATGTTTTTTAATTGCAAATAACTCAACTGTAATTTATGGGATTGTTTACCCTGAATTGCCTGACATCTCCATTCCTGCACCTTCTAAGGCTTATCATAATCTCCTCCTGGCAGTTCCCATGCAAAGCAGGAATGAGAGTATAATTGTGAGGTCAGTAGCTCTCAGATGGGGATGATGCTTATTGTCATAATTAATGTATTAATTTATTTTTAGCCTTTCCCTTTTGGCCCTGCTGGCTGTTTTACCCTTGTGTTTCTCAGGAAGGGAGTGGCCCACATCAGCTCTCCTGAGCCAAATCTGCCTACGGCTGACTCTGGATCCAAACTGCCACTCACATCATGCCAAACTTTGGCCCTTTCACATTAAGCTGCCTATTCTGTCTCTTAAAAACATGAGTGAAAAATCTATCTGTGGACAGAACACCTACTGATGTCAGTGGGAACTGGCTGAACTTGCTCCAGGGTTGCAGAGCTTTCAATATTTCTGCTGTTGTTTTTTGCTCTCTTCCGTCATCTTCTTGGAGAAAGAAAGAAGTGTGGCAGTGGGCATTAAGTCTTAAAATGCCTTGGCTAATGGAGGCATCCTCACATCAGGAGCAAATGACATCTCCAGACCCCAGACAGACACTTGTTAGGTGCTACAAAGTGAGAGGGAAAGAAGTGACAATCAAGATCCATCAGTCCCTGCAGGAAGCTGGTGCTTGTGTCCTCCCATCTCTCACCCTGGGACCCACAGGCCCCACCAGCTTCCATCTGGCTCATTGTGCTCCTGCCTCTCTGTGAGACAAGTTCTATCTGGAGTGTCCTTGTCCTGCAAAAATGGAAAAAGCCCTGGTTTCCCCTTGGCACACTGTGCTCATCAGGTTTGTCCCACTCAAGTATCTGATTTAATGGATGTGGAAAAGGTTTGAGGTCCAGAAGTCAATGCAGAAAACAGAAAGGAAGAAAAAGGTAGAAACCAGAAATCATGGGAAATCATGGGGAAAAAAATCCCATGATTCTGCTGCTCTTGGCTGCTCTGTCTGGTCTGTTCACTTTGGGAGGGGAACAATGACCATTCTCCCAACAGCCAAAGTGGAACAGGATTTGAACCAGGCTGGTTCTTAAATGTTTCACCTGCTTCAGTTAAAAGTCAATTTCTTTAAACCATGAGTGCCTCTTTCTGCTTTTGCCCTCAGTCTTTCTGATGGAAGACAGAATAAAGTGAGACAGGATCTCACTTGAAATATTCTGGCATCACCTCATAATGCAGAGCTTACCTGGGTGTGAGTCAGAATTACCAAGGAATGGGATGCTGCTCTCCCCACAGGGAAATGCTGCCTCTCTGGATGCAGGGTTTCCATTGAGACACTGCTAAAAAAACCAAAATAACTCATTCCCCACCTGGCCCCAGCACTGTGCACTGCCACACTGGGCTTTGGAATATCACAAAAGTGACCATTATCAAAGCCAGTGTGAGAAGTGAGCTAAAGCAGGCTCAGCAGGGAGAGGAGCAGCAATCTCAGCCCCTCTCCTGGAACTGGGCAGGACTTTGGTGTTGCTCTGGCAATGAATGAAAAAAAAAAAAAGAGCATTTTTAAGCTTTTCCAACTGCAGCAGCCAGGAGCTGTGTGAGAAATGCTGCACCAAGCCCAGAACAGCCCAGCCCAACCTGTTTGCTCTACTTTGTGCTTCTCCCAAGCCTCTCCTGCCTCTGTTCTCCTGAAAGCTGCAACACTTCCCCTGTCCCTGCCCCAGCAGCTACTGAATGCAGTTCAGGAATGCCCCCAGGTTTGTTTGTGCCCTGCTGGTGTTGGGAAGGTCCTCAGAGCCTGGCACACAGAGCTGTGACAGCAGCAAAGGAGGTGTCTCAGCCTAGGGGGAGGGAAAAGGCCCACAAAATATTAATTTAATGTCATGCTAAAGGCCACTGCTGGTGTGGAGCCCTCAGTGCAGAGCCCATTCTACAGCCTGGCTATAAAGAATTAATTTAAAAGCAGGATGTGGCCTTTCTATCTCCTGATTTCTTTGTCCCATCATTACCCTTAAGCAGCAGCTCATTGTACTTGTATTTTAGGTAGCAGAAAATGAGTGTGGCAGGGGTGAATGCTGTCACCTGGCACTGCTGGGCATGTGCTCTGTGCATCTCCCACAGGCTGTGTTGGGATACTGCACAGCCTGGTGTTTGCTAGGAATTGGATTTTTGTTTTAAACTTTATTAGTGTGCAGCTCATCATGCACACTGCTAAATGTCTTCTTGCCACAGGAACAGCACTCCTGTGTCCCCTGCTGTCACCCCAGGCAGGGCTGTGCTGCCTGTTTGTGTTTCCTTTGACTGCTAAACTGCTCATTGGAAATTAATTCATAAATAATTCATTGGATGTTGCACTCTGTGCTTTAAAGTTCATCGTGTAGGTGGTGGGTTGTGGGTTTTCTTAGAAGTGCCAGTGCTTTTCTCCTTTCATTTTTCTGTGTTAATCTTGTGTGTGTGCAGAGCTCCCACTGCAGCCTGTTGGTTCTGCTGTAGATGTTTTAATGTATTTCTGGCAGATGATAGTTATTCTCAAATTTAGTTATTATGGTTCAGGATTATTGTGTTGCAAAAACTCTCTTCTTTTGAGATTGGGGTTTATTGTAATACCCAAATGATTTTTGGGAGTAGTAACAACTGACAGAAAAATAACAAATTATCCAGAAATGCACCTCTCCTGTCCCATCCACAAACACATATGCACTCGCCCTTCCCAATCAGTCATTTATTAGTCCTAAACCTGATGATGCTGGACAGCAATGAGAAGATTTTCATCTCCCTGATTTCCCAAGGCAGGTTTTGGCTTTTTGGGTGGGCCTTACAGCAGACATGGCTCTCTCTGGAACCAGTGTCACCTCTGACACTGCTGATTTCAGCTCTGGGGCCTCCCTAGTTTGTTCCTAGAAAAGCATTAAACCCTGTATAAATAGGTAAAATATGCAAAAAGGGCTTTGTTTGGGTTTTTTATTTTTGTTTGGGTTTTTTATTTTGTCTTGTCTTTTGTTTGTTTTCTTGTCTTCCCAATCTGGCAAAGCAGATGCAAGACCCACATCCAGTGATTAAAATCCCATCTCAGTCATGTGCAGCATCCTTGGAGCTCTCAGCTGCTGAACTCAAGTTGCAGGTAGAGTTCAGGCCAAGCAATGTATTTTTGTTGTTTTAAAACATGCTGAAACACCAAGCAGCACTGCAGCCTTACTGTCCCCTGTGTACTTGTGGGTTATGCTGGCATTTAAAATATTCCTGTTTCACAGTCTGGGCAAGGGGGTGGCATGGGAATAGGGCTCTCAGAGGATCATTTAGGTTGGAAAAGACCTCTAAAAGCACCAAGTCCAACCATGAACCAGCACTGCCAGGTCCAGGCAGGGAGGAGAGGTGGGAATGGGGGCTCCAAGGGGGAGCCTGGGCTGGTGACAACTCTGCTCCAGTGAGGGGAACACAAAACCAAATCAGGGAGGTTATTCCAGAGAGACCAATGGTGTTTTGTGCCTCTCCCCTCCCTACATGCAGCCACTGAGAGGAGCCCAGCAGATGGGATTGCATTCCTCAGTGAGGAGGCAGTGGGCTGCTTTCTGCCTCTGCTGCTCAGGAGACTGAAAGCCAAGTCCAGAAATAGGGGAAAAAAATGGTGTAGGTGTGAAAGGGAAAATACCAGAGCTGGTGATACACAGGCCTGGTTGTGTGATGGCCTGAAGCAGAGCTGTTATGTGCAGAGCTATTCACAAACCCCAATTTTAATAAGTGCAGATCATATCAGTAATGTAGATTACAATAGTGCGAATCAAATATTTAAAGACTACTTACACTCTGCTTTTTATCCTGAAATGACTGCAAAAAAGAGCCAAGTTCTTCCTGCTGGCTTGACTTCATGCTTTTTCTCTATTAAATGAGGCCATATAATTTTCCTCTGGGATACATTTGGCACTGGAGCTATTTAGGTCTGAACCTTCATCACTAAATTGAGGAAGATTTTTCAGTTCAGCTTAAGGAGAGAAGAATCAAGGTCATAGCACTGGAGAAAAACTGTTAAAAACAGATCGTTCTCCTTGCTGATTTTCTGGCCACTGTTCATAAAAATAAAAAATAATCACACAGATTTAACAACTGAACTTCAGCAGCAGCAACTTGTCTGTACTGAACTCAGATGAAAAAATATGAAAACCCAGCTGCACATAAAATTGTTATCATTTTACAGAGTATGAAATGGACTCATTTTATCGAAATGATTCTTTATTTGGTAATTATTTTTGTTTATCTTGGCTGTTTGGGATAAAAAAAAAGGTGTCCTGGCTTGAAAAGGAAGAGAGTTTTTTGGGAGATTGGTGGTCAAACTGCGCCAGTGCCAAACCATGACATGAGGAAACAATTAATCGCCTGTAGGGGTAGAAAAGATAGCAAGAAAAAATTGGGAGGTGTTTCTTTAAGAGTGAAGGGCAGGATACTTGGGAGGAAATTGCATTTTGATGATTTTCCCAGGAGCTGAATTTGGAAGCCAAATCCTGGTTTTGGCTTCCCAGACTTAAAAAATGGTGCAGATGCTGCTGCTGTTGAGTCCCACCCATCATTTCTAGCATGGGGGCACTGCAAAAATGCTGCTGCTCTGCTGAGCTGCTGAACTCCCCAGTGCTCAAACCCCACCCCATGAGAGGCAGGGGCTGAGGGGTTCCCAGGGCTGGGAACCTCCTGCCAATGTGCTTCTTCATGGGGGTTAATTCATGAATTATCTCATTGTCACTTTGCTGGAAATTCCAAATTCAGGCCAACATCTGCAGCTGGAGTTCAGCTGAAAGATGCCTTTTCTCTTTTTTAATATTTTTTAAAGGACAAACTGTCAAAGACCCAGTGAGGGACCAGAAGACTGTGTGTGCCCACCCAGCAGAACTGAGGGAATTTGTGTGGAGCCTGGTAAACAGCAGCCCCTACAAACTGGAAAACAAATTTCCTCCAGCCTGGATTCTGGCTGTGTCCCAGAGGGAACTGGGCTTTGTCTCTCTGAGGGGTTTGGAAGGCACAAACAACTTTCCACCCGGATTGAAATCTTGCAATTTGTTCAGATAATGAGCCTCAATCAATGCTCTCATTTACTGACAAAATCCAGGGCGAACAAATTCATATTTAAAACCCAGCTCCTGCAAAATGCCCTCAGAAGTGATTGCCTGGCATGTGCAGAGTCACCAATGAGCAGCTGATTAGTTGGCCAATTAAAATAAAACTGATGGATCATTAAAGCAGCCAGAGGTTTCCAAGAGGCTTTCTGTGACTTGGTCCAGAGGCTGCTGGGTTTGGGGTTTAGGTTTTTGGTGGGTTTTGTTTGTTTGTTTTGTTTTGTTGGTTTTTGTTTGTTGTTTTGTTTTTTGGTGTTTGTTTTTAAAATTTTATTATTATTTTTTCCCAGGCAGACTGGAGCTCCTGCTCCCTCCACTGTGTGCAGGTGGGGATCTGTTCCTGGATGTGTGCACCCAGCTCTGGTCACTCCTGGAAAACCCTGAGCTCCTGCTGGTTTGGAGCACGAGCAGCACCAAATTCTCCTCTGAGAGGTTTGTGATGCCCAGGCAGGACCTCAGTGCCTGCAGCAGGTCTTGGCTGTGAGTCTCTAATGCCAGGGCAAGGGTGAGAAAATCTACAAATATAAGAAAGACTCAACTCTCCCCAAATAAAAAAATCCTTTGTTTTGTTGATGACAGGTTTTCTTCCAACAGCAATTCACAGAAATTCTCATTCCATCTTCTACAGCATTTTTGGCATAAATACATCCAGGTTCTTGCTCCTGTGAAACAGATCACTGCAGTGATCAACAAAAAAACCCCAACATCTCTTTCCTTCTTAACAATCATTATTTTATTAATATATTTTACAAGATTGCAGTTGAAATCATTTAAATACAAACTTTTTTTTTATACAGAAAGTGTAATAAAGTTAAAATAGTTCCTTGTGTAATTCATAGCATTATTGCAATGCTTACAAAATTTTGCATAGAGTGTGCAAGGATTGATGTTATTTGATACAAAAAAGCTTTATATTTTCCCACACAACCACACACATACATAAATTAAAAAGAAAAAAAAAGCCAAACAAATCTGAATTTCGTCATGAGAACTGTGATAAGACTTTAAATTCATTTTGTCCTGTTTACACGATCAAGGTCATTGGTGGTTTTCAGAGTAGAGGTCAGACAAGGTATTTTCCCATCACAGATGAAAACTGCTGTAGCACAGGGGTCATGCCTTTTATGCTGCTGCTGGAGATGAACAAGGTTTCCTTTGACTCTCACTGAATGTTGTTTTGCTCTTGGCTCTACATATATGGAGCTTTTCTGGGTGAATATTGACAGCTCTATTGGCATTTGCTTGCAGGGAAACGAATTCAAATACGGGGTGGGAAAAAAACAAAGCCACAAGGAAAATCCAGATCCAGCAGGTCAGTCCCTTCCCTGCTCCCAAACCACCACACAGGGCAGGTCCAGACCAAGGTCTGGCCACAGCTCAGGGAAAGCTCTGGCCTAGGGAGGAATCCAGGTGGGGATGGTGTCCACTCAGCCCTTCTCTGACACACACAGTGGACACTGCTTGCTCAGATCTGCCCTTTCTGAGGTTCCTGACACACTTATTCTGCAGGATTTGTTCATCTTCGCTCGCTCTGGTAACCCACAAAAAGGGATGAGAGAGTGGATTCCTCCAGCAGTGCCTGCCCTCAGGAGCTGCTGCTCTCAAGGAGGCCAAAGGCTTGTGAGAGCAGCACCCAACAACGAGCAGCACATTTATCCTGCTCAGGCTGCAGGTACACATCATCTGTACCATCTGCAGAACCACTAAAACTGCCAAAGGGTCTCTTTATCCATCACAGAGTGCACAGGGCCAGAGGAGGACTCAGCTGGAGACAAAACCATCAGGCTGTGGTTTGGTGTGGGAGGTCACTCCCTGCTCTAAGGCAGCCTCCTGGAGAGATGCAGCCCTGGTGTGGGGCTGGTGGGCTTTGCAGCTAAGGGAGTGTGGGAGAAGCTCTAACAGCAACAATTTTTTCAGCTGCAATCCAAGCTTCAGCAAAAATAGCACCACCCACAAATAATTGCTCTCTTGCTCTCCAGTGTGAGCCTGCCTCAAGATGTTTCAAGGACTCCATTATGAGGAAATTTTTAAGAGACCAAAGGACATACATTGCTTTAGGAAGAGAAAATGCATTTAGCAGGAAAGGTTTCAGAGGGCTCTATCTCCTATCAGTGGTAAAGCCTTTGAATGGGGAAAAAAATGTAAAAGTACAATGCAATTTAAAATTCCTGTTACATGCAAAGATGCACATGACTTGTGCTTTGCAATGAGCCTGTTCCTATAACGACAAATATGCTGGAAATGGTAAAACTTTCCATTTGGGTAGGACCTCATGAGAGGCTCCAAAGAGTCCTCTTTAATCTCAGGAGAGAAGTCTGTTTAGCTAAAGCTGCATGTTTTTATCTGAAGTATTTGGTGGCACAATGTAAATGTAACATTTTCACAGAAATTGCTCCTGATATTTTCTCTTCCTGGTGGAAAGTTTCAACCAACTAAATGAGGCAAACATACAATTACATATCATTTCACAGTGGATTTACCCCTCCTGTTCTTTAATCCCTGTTAAAAGCTAACAAAAGCCCAATCCATGGAGATCAGCTGCCTCAAAGGAAACCTGACTTCCTCTGAACAGGCAGCCCATCACTCCTGACTGGTGGCACAAAATCCCAGCCACCACAGGGCTTCCAGCTGCAAGAAGGTGAGACATGTCCTGGGAGAGACACCAGTGCTAACTTTGCTGCAGGAATAACACTTGTAGCAAATTAATTTTTAAGGGACTTGCACCTCTAGTTTAAAGTGATTTGGATGGGAAATCTCAGTGGGGCACTCTGGTTGTATTTTCTTCTTCGTTTCAGATAAAAATCCTGCAGCTTTAAATATCCATCTTTTGCTGCGTTCTTTACACCGTGTGTCGCTTTTCACAAGGGCACAATACAATTCAAGTGGCAGGACAAGAGAGGCTAAAATGATAAAGCCTCAGGGCTGGATGTGCATAACCAGGGGCCTCTCAACCACAGCAGACTTAAAAGCTTTCTAAATACAAGCTATTCACTATAATTTCCATCCAAGCCCCAAGCCACTGTGGTTATTGCGGATGGAAACAACACCCCAGCAATCTTGAACAGCCCGAGCTCTAAGTGGTTTCAGTGACAGTAATTCCATTGAGCTCCATGAAAAGATCAAGCATAATTGCCACCATATTTAGTAAAATGGATGTTATTAATTTAAAGTATAATAGTGCAAAGGGACAGAGACGTTGACTGCATTACTGTGATTAGGGTGATGTCTCTCCCCATTTCTTCCCCTTCCCTCCTACCTGCCTTGTTTAATTCACTCCACTCTTGCTTGAATAACCTCAGCACCATGTCAGTGTTTAACCCTGCTCCACTCACAGCCATAAACTTGGCTACATCAGCTGTGAGTACACAGCAACTGCCAGGCAGAATTCACCTGGAAGTCCCAATTTTATCATCACGCCACTGCTACACGCAGGTTTTGGGTTTTGGGGGCTGCTGGATTTGGGAGCAGGATGCCAGCTACCAAAACATCACACAGCAATTTCAGAGCTGAGGAAAAAAAAGGTTAAAATGGGAAAAAGGGAACAGTTGCCAGGATCACGTTCCTGAGCAACCAGGGCAATAAAAAGGCTGATATTTTCACATTCCAAAAGCACCAAAGCAGTGCTTGGCAAAGCTTGGCAGGAACACGCCCTGTGCTTGCTGGGGTGAATTCTGGATGATGACATTTCAAAATTTAAAATGTCAGCCATAAAAAAGAGCTCAGCCTCTAACTTTTTTCCTTTTTTCTATTTTTTTCCTTTTTTTTTTACTGTAGGTACTTCTAAAATGAAATCATTGCAGCAGTTTCTCTTCTCCACAAAGCAGCCACTGGAGTTCCTGCCCTGCTAATGCTCAGGTGAAGAGCTGGCACCATTTTCTCAGTTTATTTATACTTCCAGCCCAGGATGCTGTCTTTAAGCTTTCTGGGCTATTTCTCCACATTTCAGATTTCAGGTAACCTTGCCCTCTGCACACATTTCAAGATTTTTCACATTATTTCCTCCTCTCCCTGCTAACCAAGTTAGAGCCTCCCTGCCACTTTATTCTCTCAAATGCAGCTTTATGATACACCTGCATTTTTCCTACCCAGTTCAGAAAAAGCACCATTAAAGTTAATGCATTTCAGGCATGAGGGCAACCAGAGAGGGATGAACTTCTTGAAGTCTTTGGTCTTTGTCTCACTCTCTTTTGCAATGTGAAACTTAAAGCCATAAAAACAAACATAAAGAAAATTGGCTTTTGTTGTAAACAAGTGTATATGAGAGTGTGTGTGTATTTGTGTGCAAGTGTGAGCATCTTATGACAACAAAATGCATTTTCACTAGGCTGTGATGTGAGCTAGCCTTCTCAAGTTCCACAGGAATCTCCCTTTAACCTTGGAGCAGGTTCTAGGGAGGGGTTTTTATTTAGCCATCATTTTGCTGTACCATATACTGCAGATTGTATTTTTAGGCTTATGCCTTCAAAGTCTGTTTGTGCAATGTGATATTTATCATAAGAGGAGAAAAAACCCCACAACCCTTCCAAAACACAGCTGTTAGACAGCACATGACTGAGGTAACCAAATACAAATCACTCCTGCACATACTCAGTCTTCTAAAAATGAATACTTAGGAGAGGCTCTATAAATGTTGTAGTAGTTACTGGCTTCCCCTCTTGATGACTTCCTTTACTATTAACATTTCTTTGTACTGTTTAGCTATGGGATAATATGCTTCAAAATGAATAAAAAGCCCAAACAAACCAACAGCCAAAAAAATCCCACAAAGAAACATGGAGAATGGGTAGAGATGTACAGCCAGTATCAGGAACTCTGCTTTTGCTAATGGCAAAGTCATTTTGCTTTAGGAGAACCATCCTGCCCCAGCCATGACAGAAGGCTCACACAGTACATGTGGTAAGGCTCCAGTCACAGGTGAGCACTGACTGTCATGCTCCTGACCCTTTCCTAAAGTGCCACATTTACAGCAAACTGGACGAGGTCCTGCAGCCCTATAAAGAGCCAGCACACAGAAATGCATTTATGACCCTGCATGGCTGCCCCAGGTGCAGGGACACTGTGGCACAGCCCCTTGATGAGCATTTGGGTGGGGTTTTGGTGCTCACAGCTGCAATGCAGGGTCTGGCTCAGCCCCAAGGGCTGGCAGTGCTCCCCCTGCCCTCAGCCCCCAGCTCAGGCCATGAACTCATCACCACCTCTCCCTCTGAGCTCAGAGACACAAACTCAACTCCATTCTGAGACCAACCCCACCTCCCACACAGCAAATGCTCCACTTCAGGCCAAATTCACAAGGAAAGACACAAACCCTTGTTTGTCTCTGGCATTTTATCAGTGGTAGATAGAGCACGTGGATGAAATTCCAGTCAGGGAAGCTCTGGATTAAATGGATTCAGGGAAAAGCAGCCCACACAGGTACAGCTACTGTGAGGGATTTCTGGGCAAGGCAGGAGGAGAAGGGACTCTCCTGCACTTGCCTTGTCCAACAGGAGAGTCCCTTCACAACAAACTGCAGAGTGTGAGATGGCTGGATGTGTTAGCAGGCAGCTTTTTAAACAAAATGCCTGATTTTTCCCATGGGATCTGAGACACAATCCTGTTTGCTCTGCTTTCATAGAATCCTGGAATGGTTTGGGATGAAAGGGACCTTAAATCATCCAGTTCCAGCCCCTTGCCATGGGCAGGGACACCTTCCACTAGACCAGGCTACTACAAGCCCTGTCCAACACTAGCAGGGCATCCACAGCTTCTCTGGGCAGCCTGTGCCAGGGCCTCACCACCCTCACAGCAAAGAGCTTCTTCCTAATCTTCAACCTAACCCCGCTTGCTGTCAGTTTGAAGCCATTCTTCCATGCCCTGTTACTCCCTGCCCTTGTAAGAAGTCCCTCTCCAGCTCACCTGGAGCCCCTTTAGGCACTGCAGGGGCTCTGAGGTCTCCCTGGGGCCTTCTCTGCCCCAGGTGAGCACCCCCAGCGCTCCCAGAGGGGCTCCAGCCCTCAGAGCATCTCTGTGCTCCCCAGTGTGTCCCCATCCTTCTGATGCTGGGACCCCAGAGCTGGACACAGCGCTGCAGGGGGGTCTCACAGGAACTCAGAATCCCCTCCCTTGACTGCTTTTGATGCAGCCCAGGACAGGATTGGCTTTTTGGGCTGTGACTTCAGGTCATGTTGAGCTTCTCCTCAACCAAGCCAAGTCCTTCTCCTCAGGAACATTCCTGACCCATTCTCTGCCCAGCCTGTGTTTATGTTTGCCACTTCCTGACCAGCTCAGGCAGCATCACCCAAACCAGTCTCAAAACTCAAGTGGTGTTCAAATCATCTACAAATCCCTAGAGGGGTTCATTCTTTCTAGAAACAATTGCTCACATTTCACCACAACACATAATTTTATGTTTTTTAAGATGGAAACATAGTTGAAATAATTGAAACAAGAATTTCTTTCAGTAGACATAATTAAGGTGCCTTTTGTTCACCTCAGAGAAGCATCTGCAGTGATGGCACAGATGTTAAGGTCATTTCCTAGCAGCTCCCCAGCAGAAATTCACACCAAGATATGAATGTCCTTAGCAGTTTCATGGCTGCTGTGACATGAGAAGGTGATAACCTCATCCAAGAGCCCAGCTGGGAAAAGCAGCTACTCAAAATTAATTCATTGGGATGGAAATTGGGAGCAGCCAGAGGGTGGCACAGGGATTGAGGACTGAGCCACTGCTGTGTCTGGAGCAGAGCACAGAAATCAGGATGCAGCACCCCTGGTGGGCTCAGCCCTGCCTTCCTCACCCCCCTGAGCACTCCCAGGGCTGGGAAGTGAATCTGATTCAATGACAGGAACTCCTCCTGCAGCACATGTCTTCAAACTGCTCACACAGGATTTGGTTATGGATTGGGCCACGCTTGCTATGAGGTTTGTGATCAGTATTCAATGAAACAGGGAAAAAAAAAATCTACAGTAAATGTAGGACTATGAATGGGACTTCAGCCATGGCCCCAGAGGTAACATACACAGTATTTTGCTATATTTAACATGGTAAGAAAAAAAAAAGTCTGTATCATTCTAGGTGCCCCTACAGTCTTAATGTATTTCACCAATATCTGTTTTAAGTTGCACAACCAGTTCCCAAGACACCCTCCTGTCCCTCCCCCCAAATAAACTAGATTTAATAACAAGATAAATATGATGTGCTTCTCCTTGCTGAGTGCATTGACTTAAGGCATAGGCACAATTCCCCTCTTTGAACAGAGATGGTACAGTCCTGTGTCCCAATACAATTGTTACCCTGGGTGACCCTTTGCATTCAAATGTTGACTCAAGACATAATAATTACAGGAATCATTCATTAACAAATAGTTTGAATTCGTTAATTTGTCAGAAAGCATTATTGAAATAAAAGGAAAGAATTCAATCCTCTTTCAGGAACAAATGTTTTTGGGAGTGCTGCTTTGGTGGGCAGCAACACATCTAATCTAAACTCCATAGAAATCTTCTCTGAGTCCAATCAGTTTTGGATTAAGCCAGAATTGTTAATTAAAAAATAAAAAATTAAAAAAAAAAAATCAAGCCCTGGTACTCTCGAGACCACAAGAAAATACGTGAAAAGCTGTAAGAAAAGGGAATTGGCTAAATTATTTCTGAAGATTTCTGCCAGCTACGTTTTATCTTGAAAATCACTTGAAGAATACCAGCTTTGGTTAGATATCACTAGGGATGGGCACAGATCTGTCTTATTTGCACATGAGGTCATATTTCAAAAGCATCTCAGTGGCTTAGAAACCTTGCTGTCCTCGTGAGATTTGTTGTCACTTAGAAACTTTTGCCTTAATTGGTATATTTGGTTTTTTTAAAGGATTTTTTACATACATGTGGATGAAATTATGGGTCAGATTTCAATGATCTGGGCTCTTATCATTATTTTTCAAACCTTCAAAAGTGGAAGTAATGTTACCAGATCAGATTTTTGTGTTTTATCCTGCCCGTGACTCCTAGACTTTAAAATAAGGAAAAAAATGCAACCATGATAAGATTCAACCACAGAGTTTTGGGGACTCAAATTCTAGAGGAACCAGCATCCAAAGCCCTTCCTTTCAATAATCTGGCTTTGTCACAATCTTTATAAATCCTTAAAAAAGTCTTTCATTGTCAGCATCTCTGATAATTGCAGTTTCCACCAAATCTAAGTGATCTTGGACTGTATATCTTGAAAAGAAAGATGACAAAAATTCTGGTGTAGCATCTACATTATACACCTAATTTTACGATTTTCTCAGTTTCTAGTTAATTTTCTCTGTTTCTACAGGTATTTAGGTAATGTCCAAATCTTAAATCTTCACACCTTCACATCAAATGTGTTCAAAATTGAAGGTGTTAATGGGGAGTTTGTAGGGTGATCCAGGACACCTGTTAGCAAAAGAGGTTCAGAATTTTTCTACTTAGTCCAACTGTCACAATTTTGTTCCTTCCAATAACTAAATACACACACCAGTTTTGCCAGCACAGAGATGATTTTAGGTTAATGTTGGACCTGATGTGTCACACCTGAATAGCACAAGGCATCCTTGGCCATGCACAGGCCAGTGTTGACCCCTTTCAGAAAATCACATTTATTCTTTCAGCAAGAAGGTCTGGACTTTCCTGCTGGCCAAGTGCATCCATCTCTCCCAACAGGGAGCCATGCTTCAGGTGATAATTAAAGAGGAATTTAACCTCAGGTATCTTGGATCACTGCAGGTGATCAGAACAGCACATCTGGCTGTTTTGTTGTTTTTAAAACTATTTCTTTTTCATGCCACCGATTTAATGGCACAAAAATAATCAGAGATGCTTCTCTTCCCTTTGGATGGTGGTGGCTCTGCATTGGTTCCAGGGTCTTGCCCAGCCAGCAATCCCATTGCTCTGAGAACATGATCAAAAACGAGGGGTGATCATTGCACTGTCTTAATACAGAAGGGTCCAGGGGAGCATCAGATCCAATTCAGCAGATTGTACCAGTAAATTTTGGTGTGGGAAAGAGAAATGCTACACAAATGTAACAGGGTCACCCTGGGATTCCTTGTACTGAAACATCATTTTACACAGAGGATATATATATATATATCTTATATATATTTTTTATATATATATTCACACACACGCGCGCGCACACACAAAAAAAGTCTTTGATAGGCTTTCTGTGTTCTAGTAAAAATAGTTGGCAGCTGGATCTGTGAGACCAGAACTGGCTTTTGTGCTGCCTGTGATGCCCCTCTGCAAAGTGTCTCTCAAAGGCAGACGCTCGTGTTTATCTGGCAGGTGGAGCTGCTGCCTGCCTGGGACAGGAACAGCCTCCCATTGGGACACACACAGAGCTCGTAGATTTTTTGCCTGGACCCTGCAGAAGAGGAAGATCCTTGAGGCAAGTTAGGTAGTTTGATTTTTGCAGAATTCAACGTTATCTGGAGTCAAACACGGAGAGGGAAAAAAAGAGAGAGAGAATTAGTGGGGAGCTGTTATTTCTGATTTAAAGAAAGAGCTGTTATTTCTGATTTCTGCGTTTAAAGAAGCTTCCTCCAGACAGCTCAGCTGCTGCAAAAACTGGGTAGGGAGGTGTTTGAGGATGGGAAAGTCTGATACAAATCTGGGTGGGCACATTATCTGCTTTTACCACGACCTCCAGTTTGTTTCTGCTGATGTACCCACCGTGTTTTCTTGGCTTTTGGCTTCCTGGGACACCTCCAAGAATCCAATCCCAGGTCTGGATTGACCCAAGCAGAGGCACCCCACTGTCAGATGGAGAGCATGGATGGTTCACACCCACCCAACCACCCTGCTCCTCCATCAGGATCTCTGTCACTGTGATCCCATTGCCAGTTACACTTGCAGGCTCCCAGCACTGACTTTTATGTATATTTTATGTATATTTTATGTATATTTTATGTATATTTTATGCATGTTTTATGTATATGTGTAACACTTTTGTGTCTATTAAAAATAACTCAAATGCTCTAACAGTCCTAAATTCCTCCTTACAAAACAACATAAGGCAAACAACATGTGGCAGCTCTCAGACATGTGGCAGCTGCAGGGGAGTGCTCTGGCATCAGCAAGAATACAGTAAAATAACCTGAACCCCAGAGTAATATAGGGTGACTGAGAATATCAGCAATGACAGTAAGAATCTCCCAGTTTAGTATCCACCCATCTCATGTCCTGAAAGATAGAAGTCAATTTATGCATTTTAAAAGCAACTTAATACTAAAACCAACTGCTTGAAGTTGTGAAATGTTTTGGATTTCAATCTCAGTGTATTAAGTTGGGGTTTTTTTTTTCTGGTATTTTTCAGAGGCTTTTCCTTAACACCCATGGTCTAGGTTTGGACTGTCTTAAAATGCAAATGTTGAGAAATAATAGAAACTACAATTAAAAAGTCTTTCTATTTTTTACCCCTGACACTAAGACAGGTAAATCTTAACTTATGTGGGAGCCCTCTTGCCTGGAGGTTTGTGTTCCATAGGCAGCTCCTCCTGACAAGGGTCTCAGTGGTTTCTCCACTGGGAGCTCCTCAGCCTCATCCTTTGGTGTCTTCCATCACTGTGGCAGGAGGAGGGGATGAGAAAACATCAAAACCATGTGCCCACATGATTTTGTGACACCAAAATAGGCTTAACTCAACACCTACTTTACTTTTGCTCCATGTTATCAGCTTTAATTGTTCTCTCTTCCCCTTTGGAAGTTTCTCCAGTGCAACAGCCTGTGTCTCCTAATGTTCCCTTTTGTTCCAGAATGAAACATCAGCCACAAAAGCTTTCCAGATCAATACCAGTGAATTAAGCTCTTCTTATAGAATAATATATGATAAAAGATTTAATTATGCCGACCAAGTAAATGTTTTAAACTGACAAGGAAACAAAAGATTTAGGAGCGGTGTGCATTTTACAGCTGCATAAATCTGCTGGAACAACAGATGCTATTATCCATGCACTTTAAAAATAATGAATCAGCCTTTGCCACGGAGTGAGCCTGATTTGCATGGGATGTGTTCAATCAGGGTGAGCAGGAATGAGGTCAGGAGAGCCCACTGTCCCCAGGCGTCCACACACAGCAGCCTGGTGACACACACGTCTGCAGGGGACCCTTGGCTTGGCTGCAGGGCTTTGCACTCACCTCTCCATCTTTGGATTCCAGCCTGAGCTCTGTCCTGCACGTGGCCTTCAGGCTGCCGGCCTCGGCGTTGATCTCGATGCCCTTGGGAGCCTCCATCACCAGCGCGCGCGTGGGCGACTCCAGCCTGCAACACACGGGGGAAAGAGATCCTGATCAGATCCCTGTGCTGCAACACACGGGGGAAAGAGATCCTGATCAGATCCCTGTGCTGCAACACACGGGGGAAAGAGATCCTGATCAGATCCCTGTGCTGAACCAGCCTGCAACACACGGGGGAAAGAGATGCTGATCAGATCCCTGTGCTGCAACACACGGGGGAAAGAGATCCTGATCAGATCCCTGTGCTGCACCAGCCTGCAACACACGGGGGAAAGAGATCCTGATCAGATCCCTGTGCTGCAACACACGGGGGAAAGAGATCCTGATCAGATCCCTGTGCTGCAACACACGGGGGAAAGAGATCCTGATCAGATCCCTGTGCTGCAACACACGGGGGAAAGAGATCCTGATCAGATCCCTGTGCTGAACCAGCCTGCAACACACAGGGAAAAGAGATCCTGATCAGATCCCTGTGCTGCAACACACAGGGAAAAGAGATCCTGATCAGATCCCTGTGCTGCACCAGCCTGCAACACACGGGGGAAAGAGATCCTGATCAGATCCCTGTGCTGCAACACACAGGGAAAAGAGATCCTGATCAGATCCCTGTGCTGAACCAGCCTGCAACACACGGGGGAAAGAGATCCTGATCAGATCCCTGTGCTGCAACACACGGGGGAAAGAGATCCTGATCAGATCCCTGTGCTGCAACACACAGGGAAAACAGATCCTGTGGTGTCCTCAGGTGAGGCAGGTGGGAGGGCTGGAGCAGAAGCTGCTCTGCTTTGCCATTTTGGGGCTGGCAGCACTGACCAAAGCTGGGCAGGGGCAGCCCAGCACCACCCCCAGCTCTCCTGGGCAGCTCTCAGGGTTTGCCTGCATCAGCTCTTTCTCTGCTCTCATATATATAATCATTTGTGCATGTAAGTGTGTTCTTAAATGGACTCCTGCTGGTACTGAGACAACATTATGGGGGACTGAGGGAATTCAGCTGTATTTATTGCAGCCAACAGTTCAATAAAGCACAGGCACAGCTCCCTCTCTGTGGCACTTTTCAAGTTACGACTTTGCCTCTTTTCAGTGTCTTCATATTACTGATTTTTGAACACCTTTCCCTCAAGACCCCAAACTTATCCATAATTTCCTGGCTGACTTAACTAAATCTAAATTTCAGGGAGCAATTGAGGCATATGCAGCCTAAGGAATGAGTGTGGTCTCATGGTTAGCAGCCCTGCACAACCCTTCTGAGCTGCTTTTTGTTTTCTGCAGGGAAGGCACATTTTCTGTAAACTTCTTCTGATTCCTTCCTCTGCTATCACCCTTCAGCTGGTTCCTGTGTGAGGAACCTAAGGTTAAGACTGCTGTAAATAACTTTTTTTTTCCCTGCCTGACTGAATTGCAGCTTGCATGGAGGACAAAAAGCTGTCTGAGCTGTATTTTCCCTGGAGATTTCTGCCCAGGGATTCAGCACACTCTCACCCTTGGTGCACCTCACAGGCTGGTGCTTGCCCTGAGAAACAAAGGACCCTCTGCTTGCCCTAAGCCCCCAGGGTCTGTGCTGCAGGGTCTGGCACACATTCCTTCTGCTCCACAGGCAGGATCCTCAGGAGCAGCAGCAGAGAGCTTGGGCCAGTTCTGTCTTAAATCATGGAGCTAAATTCACCAGAGGATGTGTCCAATTTCAGGGGATGCGTCCAAACCCCAAGACAGCTGAGGTAATCTGAGGATAAAATAATTCCTAAGAACACAGCCTGTGATTCTCCAGCTCTCCAGCATCTCAGTGACTCTCCAATTTCTGTGATGTCCTGGCTGTCTCAATATATTTGTTCATCTGTTAATCTTTTAGCTCTTCTATCCACTGAGAAATAAATCTCCTCAGTACTAAACAGTGTTCAGACACCTCAGTGCAAACACACTCCCATGCAGCAGCCCCCAGTTCCTGCTCTGTGCAGGAGCAGCCTCCCAGTCCCACACCTTTACTGGAGATGGAGGAGAGCTGGGAAATCTGTGGAAGTCTTGGGGGAGGATCAACAGAGGAGCTTCTTGCACATCTTTCCCTGTGCACACAGGTCCCCTGAACAGCCAACTGAGTTAAAATTCAAGCTTTGAGTGAACTACCAATGATCTGGAGTGTCCTAGACAACATTGCCCCAACGTTTTATTCTCTTTCATGTATAACAAAGTGACAGAGTTATTCTCCCTCCTCCACCTGAACAAGTGGAATAACAGCACCTTGCAAACACTGTTGAAAACCGTGTGATTTTTGGATGCATTCTAATCCATGCACAGCTTCTTTCCTCATGGAGGCACTAAGGCCTCTCTGAACAGCCCATGGTGTGATGTGGGACAAGGACACAACAACAGCCAGGGCTCTGCTGCTGCTCCATCACCCTCCTCATTGACCCCCAAATCACAGCCTCAGACAGCTGCAATCCTGATTCACACTGATTCAACCCAAACCCCAACCCTTTAATGCTGAAAATACAACTTTAAAGCCCAGGGATCTCTTTAGAACCTTAAAACTACAGAAATGTTTGAAAATACCACAACAGCAAAGTGCAGCTCTTTCAATAATGAACACCTTGGTCTGCAGCCCACATGGCTTTGTACTTGTGCTGTGGTTTGGAGCCTGACTCTTCTCTCTCCTCCAATTTCCATATTGCTGTAAATCCATCTTTTTGGGACTCTTGTCCCAGTTTATTCTACTGTAAAGGAGGACAGGAAGGTCTTAAAAATTGTTTCCTTGGTATTTAAGGGGCATATGTTTGTAAGGGATTTCATTTGATTATTTTCTGATATCCTGAATGAATCCCTGAGCCACCTGACCATAAACCAGCAGCTGCAAAATCTATGCAAAGCCAGAGAAAGCAGTTGAGGAGTTTATGCTCTGGGGGTTTGAGCAATGTTTACTGAACACTTTCATTTGAAGCATGCCTTTAAGAGACGCTCTGCTTTTAAACCTAATTCTGCCTTCCAGAGCAGAACCAATTTGGAGACTAATAATGAAAGAAAATGATTTAGAGATGAACAGATAATTCATTCAAAATCAACATTTGTTTTCCAGTGTGATACTCCAGAGCTTTTAGTGGGATTCCCATCTCCTGGTGAGGTGTAAGCCTGTACTTAGAGCAGTAGGCTGGAAAGGTGGCTGCATGAATATAGATTGTTTCATTATTTGCTCCTGCTCTTGAATTTTCCATCCCAGCAATTGGCACATAAGCCCTTTTTATTGACCATGGGTGCTGCTTATTTTTGCTCCAGTATTTGCAGGACTGGATTTTGACCTCTCTCCCAGAGCTGGGCAAGAAGGGTAAATGCAATGCTGTGCACAGTTACAGCTTGCTGAATTCAGCACTGAGATAAGCCACTGCCATGAAATTGCTTGTCCCACCTGCAGCCTCCTGGGAGGTGGATGAAGAGACATTCCCCTGTCTGGGTGACTCCCCACAACTTGGGAACTACTCCTCTGGATTCCAAGGTTTCATATAAGTCCAATTTTTTTTTTAAAAAAGACACAAGTAACAGGATTTTCAGAACTATCCAAGTTCCCAAGTTCCACTTATTATGAGTGTTAGCTACTTTTGAAAATCCCATTGAGCACCTAAATGCCATAACAAATCTGACCCTTAATCTCAGTTCTTAGTTCTGCAACAGAGGTAACAGCACTTCCCAACTCCATGGGGAGGATGGGAAGATAAATATATTAGCAGTTGTGAAGCCTTTATATCCTGCAATAACTGAGGCCAGGGAAGTCACCACGGCCAGGGATAAATGGCTGGCACGTGGGATACGTGATCCTCCCCAAGCTGCACTGCTGGGCTTGTGCCTCCATCAAAAACAGTGTTAGTCCTGTTCCTCCCCCTGAGCACACTCAGCTCCAGCTCACCACCCTTAATGGACAGTGCTAAATGTGCCTCTGAAGCCATTCTACTCCATCCTACACCTAAGCACCTCCTGTTTTAAAGAGAGGCGACAGCATGTGGGCACCTCTCAGTGAAATCTATGGGAATTCTGTGCTTCTGAAAACCAACATGGAAGAAAAAAATTTCAGTGTCATCCCTGCTTTGCTTTGGGAACTTTAGCAGTAATTTAAAGGAAATCAGCACATGGGTTTGTATTGTGGTTCCAGAGAAAGTCATTCACTTGGAAAGATCATTACTTACCCAGATTTTTAGTTTTCATTTCCTTCATCATAAACAGTCACATTAATCACCTCAGTACCATAGAATCTATTTCCTTCTTGTCCCTCCCCTCACCCCCTCCAGGACAATGCAGCATTTTCCTTACTTTTATGAACAGCCTTTTGAATTTTTGGAAAAAAGGAAGGTATTAAAGATGTGCACGCAGTATCACCTGAAGTTGGAGGCTGCTGATGTGCTTCCAATACAGCGGGCATAATTGGGCATAATTCTGTTAAAAAGTTAATTTTAATGTAAATAGTTTAGGGGGGAAATTTGCCCAGGTCCAGCACTGATGCAAATCATTGCATGATTTGCAATCTGTGCCTTGCACCAAAGGCTACAGCAGAGGAGAGGGATGATCCTTAACATGTGAAAGGAGTTCCTGTGAGCTGAGGACCTTCTGCTGCCACTTTATAATTGTTCTCATTTTTTTTTCTTTACTTTTTTTTTTTCTTTTTTATTTTTCTTTTTAACTAGGAATGGCCTCAAGCTTCAGAATTCCTTGTCCCCACAAGGGGCTTTTTCTGTGTGGGGCACAAACACTGCTTGAGGTATGGAAATGGGAAGAGAAGCTCATGCACAGGAGGTGAGGAGCATATGATGCAGCAGTGTGGTAACAGGAGCTAATTTAATTTTGCTTAGGAACCTCTGGACTGAGAATAGAGCATGTATTACTGCAGCTGTAGCCCATTACCTCTAATGACTCTAATTATTTTTTATGGTATCCATCTGACCAGCCATAAGATTCACATTGAGCATAAAATTAGCCAATGTTAGCACCGTGCCTGCTTCTATCTCATACAATTGGTAAATTATTTCAGCAAGTAAACATGGAGCTCCATCAATTTGCTGGTAATGAACCAGCTTCTTCAGCTGAAATTTGTTTTCAATTTTAACTCCCTTGTTTCAATGAAATCAATGGGATCACCCATTCCCAGCGACTTACACTTCTGACTTCATTATTTGTGTGTTATCTCATATATGTCAACTACTAGAACAAAACACAATGCTTGTCTCCCTATTAACAGGAAGTTAATTAAGTTTTACTGAATTGCAAAGAAGCCATGCTTAGTTTCTATTTTTAGAATGCCCAGAAATGTTATTTTTTTATTATTTTCAATTGTCTTTTCTTGTATTGGAACAGAAAAATGTTGAGCCTTGACTAACTTGGTGAAAACCTCAACTGAAAATAAATTCAAGCAAAGTTTTGTCTCTGCCCTGAGCTCTCCCCTTCATCACTAGAATTCCTTCCCACTGGTATTGCCATTCCATGGCAAAAACTTAGGCTAAAAAATGGCAAGAACAGCAAGTCTAATATAGATCAGGAAAGATAAAAAAAGGGAGCTGGCCTTGGTACATCAGACCAGAGGTTAAAATCCAAAGGATTTTAAATGCACAATGTCTTTTCCTGAGACACCATGATTTTGACAACATATGACCTAAGTGCACAATACAAAAGCAGCAAGCACTCTGAGAGCTTACAGAAGAGATCATCACTAATAAGAAAATATGTGTCCCTGTTATTTATTGCCTAGCATTGACATAAATCTTGTTTTCAATTACATGCTAATGAAGCACACCAATTACTGTTTGAATAGGGACATCTGATTACAGTCTCAATCAACAGAAATAAATCTTGCTTATGGAACATTTCCAGGGTATTTTCTTTAGAAACATT
Source organism: Molothrus aeneus (assembly GCF_037042795.1). Classification (NCBI taxonomy): domain Eukaryota; kingdom Metazoa; phylum Chordata; class Aves; order Passeriformes; family Icteridae; genus Molothrus; species Molothrus aeneus. The sequence goes on from NC_089660.1 coordinate 4,981,680, forward strand.
AATTAGAGAAGTAAACAAGGATATATTATTATCATGTCATCCAATTGTAAATGCTGCCTATCACTGTAAATACTGGTTAGTCTGACAGTGTACATCACCACAGTTTCCAGTGTTTATGCTGCAAATCTAATGAGTGACAATTCCAGTGCAGCCATAATCTGAAAGAGATTGTTATGGCTTCGGGTCCAAAACCTTATGCAATTTATAATGTAATACACTGAACAGTAAATGAAAATTATTTTAGCTGTCTCCACAAACCACAGGTAATTCCCAAGCAAAACCCACCTAAATCTGTCACAGACCTGACAGGTGCAGAGGTCTAATGATGCTTTATTGGAAATTACAGTTTTCTAATTGAGTTAGAGACAAGTCTGGTTCAAATGGCAGGGGGTGCAACAAATTTTCTCATCTGTGTTTGGGCAACAGAGATGCTGAAGAGATTTTGTACAAAGCTGAGTCAGAGAAAGATAAAAAGGAGTTGAAAATTACCCTTGTGCTAACTTTGTAAGCTTTACTGTTTCCTTGGATAGGGAACCTTGTGTTTACAACTTTTCTTTCTTCTTTTTAAATAGAGCTCTTACAGCTTCAAGGAATGCTTCATCACCAGCACTGTAATAAATCTGCTGCTGGTTTTGGTAACTTCATCTCAGAGCCCAATGGACCAATTTATGTATTTTTCACCCAGTCTGAGTTATGGGTCCTGTGTTTAGTGAACTTTTCCTGAAGAGAGTTGATGCTAAAACAATATTCTTCTGACCATGTAATGGACATATCTTATTATCTCTTCAGAGGCCACAACTCTGTGAAAAGGGCTAACTAAAGCAGTGAAACCATCACAAAGGAGGGCAAAGCCAGCATCAGGAAGATGCTCAGCTAAAATTAAAAGAAGATTTGAGAGGGTCCAGACAAATGAGTAATCAGAGGAGTTTGTAGGGATGGTATTGTCTTGCAGCACCAAGCAGGTGAGAACCAGCTTTCATTCTCCCTCCAAAAAAATGTCATTCCTCAGCAGGAGGAGAGGTTTGAACATATGGTTCCTCCCACCACACTGCAAATCCCCTGCTCCAGTCTTCCAGTACACTTTGCACTAGCTGAGGCTGATTCAGAGCACTAAAAACCAGAAAAACTAGGAAAACATGGAGCAGTCAAAATACAACTGTAAATTCCTTGTGATTGCCTATCATGCTACAGCACAGGAATTGCTGAAGGCAAGGTAATTATGTAAAGTTGTCTTAAATGTCTTTGGGTAGTTTTGTTTTTTGTTTTACAGTAATTTCTGGAATAGTTTACCAGAAGCCAAATATAGTATTTAGAAGACAAAACCTGAGATCAAGCAGATGATATCAAATTGATCTAGGGAGAAAAATGACTGTGTAATACTATTGAGATCTAGTTTCATTATGAACTGGAGAAGTGGTGAAGGGCAGAGATTGTCTAAGAAAAAAGTGCAAGATTAATGTTCAGTGAAGTGGAGGTATGGCTGAGAAAATTAAAATCATCTGGATAATTAAAAAATTCTGTTGCTTATAAATCAAGGAGGGAAATGATCATAGAAATTGGGAGATAGTTGAGCACTATGTGTGGTAAATACAGATGTGGTTTAAAAAGATGATACGTTTAACAGAGAAGAGATTCAGAGATGTAAAAATAATTATTCTTATTTTAAGTGTAGAGATGACTGCAACATCCCTCTCACCTGGGCTGGTCCAGCTTCCAGCCTTAACTGACAAGCTGAGACACCCAGAGCCATCCGTGTGCTGAGTGGTGGGAACAGCCAGAACTGAGACAGAAAATGGCATTATCACAAGAAAGCTGAGCTCTGACCAAGGCACAGTGCTGCTGCTGCCACTGGCTGGCACCTAAGAGCTCATCATTATTTTTATTACAAACACCTGACCACAGCTCCTTCAACATTTACACAGACCAGGTTAAAACTGCTCAAATAACAGTCTGGAAATTTCTTCATGTCTGACCTGTGTGTGGTAACCAGGGGGTTTGGCATTGCAGTGTGGCTGTGCCTCTGATCCCACTGCCCACAGCCTCCCAAACCAGAGTTACACATGCCTCATCTACTACCTAAACCACCCATTTATTTTGCTTATTATGTAACTTCTTGCAATAAATTAAAACAAATGGAAAGAAAATAAATTCCTCCTCCTGTTGGCTGCACTAATGACCAGGCTCATTTCACACATGGAGAGAAATAATTACTTTTCATGTTACCATAATTGCCTAAACCACAAATGCATTTTTTAAGAAACAAAGGTTGGGCTGGTGTAAGTTTCTAATTACAGGTTGAAAGCTTCTAATTAAAAGGCATAAATTGGAAGGAACCCTTTCAAGCAGAATTGCAGAAGAAGCTGCTAACATTGGGTATTAGCTTGATGCACTGACACTGTGCCAGGGGGGAGAAAAAGAAACAGAAATCAAATGTTGTGGCTCTTCCTTGGGGCCACTGACACCGTTTGCTACCCAATGTCTCACCAAGTGCTGCCCCAGGGACACAGAGGAGATGAACACATCCCAGAGGAGGCTGTAGGGCCACGTTTCACAGCAACCCTGAGCCACTGGCACAGGGACAGGGATGCTGAACCAGCGGGAACAATTCAGGCTTCAATCAGCTTTTTCCTGAAGTTTATACAGGCTGCTGGATGGTGGCAGGAGGACAAGAGCCACCTGAGTTGGGCTAAAATGATAAAACACGATGAAAAGATGGATGCTTGAGTCAGGTAAAACGTGCTGCATGAACGATCTGTGTTTGTTCATATACACAGCACATGGGGTGACTGTCATGTGCAGTCAGTAGCTGGATGAAACTGGGCCCAATCTCTGCTACTTTCATGATCTGCTCTTCCTCTTCACTCTGAAAAAAGGCAGCATGATGCAAATGCTTTATCTTATTCTCCTGTTTTTCAGAGTGTTGAAAAATCCTGCAGGGCAGACCAGCACGCCATCCCTGCCAGAGAAATTGCTTTCCTGTGATAACCCACACTCCAATGAGAGGATTACTGGCAGGGGTGCAGCACTATGCAAATATTGCAGTCATGAGCATCAGCCTTTGCATGCAGTCTCCTGCATCAGAACTGCTTGAGGAAGAGATGTCGATCTGGATTTTCATTTTAAAATTACTTTTGAAGTTTGTCTGCCCATGGGGTTTTCACCTGCTGCTCGGTCAGCAATAAAGGAAAAGGGTCAGGTGGATTAAAATCTCACATGGATAGTGCTCAGGTTCAGCCTCCAGCACTCACTGCAGTGATGATTTACTCTTTCTCCTCTCTGCTGATTTATTCTATTCCTTCTAAAAAGACTGGCATTAATAGTAAATCACTTACAATGAGAAATACAGAGATAACAAAGCTAAAAAGGATTTGGAATGGCAGAATAAAAAAAACTGCTGTTAAAAAAAAAGGTGTGTCTTTGTGCATCATCTACTCAGTGGTGATACCCTTTGGAAACATGCACACACTTGCCTAAGTGGATTTGAAAAGCTTATTTAGCATGACAAATTGGCTACAACCTGATGGGTATTTCTGAAAACCCATTCATGGACCTGCAGACACTCACATTTCCGTGGCATATCCATTCATTGTACAGTCAATTTATAATGATTCCACCAAATTAAATCTTTATTAACAAACTTATTGGCTCTGGCTTTGACTTATTGTCCCCCCTTTTAATTAACTGCAGTAATGAGACAAGCAGCATCCAATATAACAAACATTTTGTTTAAAACCTGCCATTTATTTCAAGCAGCTCCACTAAAAATGAAGGCTGACTTGCTATTTGCTAAATGTCAATTTTCACACTCTGTTGAACCTTTTCTGAAGGCTGTCAACCACAAATCTGCAGTCATCTTTTCCCCTCTGATCAGAGCTATATAGAGCATATAACAGGTTTTCAGTTACTTTTCATTTTTATGCAGAAGATATACCATTTTTTTGTTCCCAGTATATTTAAAAAAAATTGTAAATGTGCATAAATTGTAAATGTAAAGGGATACATATGCCAAGGCTGTGGCCTCTTTCACAGTCACAAGTTACACCAGCAATGTGGTTCCACGTCTGCATGTGCAAGGGCACAGAAATGATCCAGACTCCTCAAACCCAGCCCATTATCATGCAACAAGACTGCACCATCCTCTTTTCCAAAGGGCTGGGCTCCTGCTCACAGCTGGGGAGATGTTTCCCCCTCCAGATCACTCATTCACAGCCTTGCTTTGGGAGGAACTCTACAATAAAGCCAAGGAATGGGCAAGACCACCATGGACAGAGAGCCCAGGGCTCCTCCTGGTGACTTTTTTGGCACAGAGAAGTTTGGAAGGGCAATGGGAGGGATGAGATGCATTTGAACAAGTCAGGCTCAAAGCTCTTTGATGGTGTAGAACAGAAAATCTTACAGCTCTTTGAGATTTCCAACTAATTTCTTGCTTTCAAATATGCAAAAGAAAATAGGTTGGGAAACGGTGGAGAGAAGAAAATAAAGGAATTGTGTGGGAGGGTGGAGGGAGGAAAGGAGCAGAGAGATAAAGAGATCAGGAAAAAAAAAGCCCAACTTGCTGAAAATGAGAGTATAGAGATGTCTCCAAAGGGACTACTTTAATTTAGGGAAGAGGATGTTTTGCAAATTCTTAGCATCAATTTCTTTTCAGCTAAAACCAAAACTGTTTTCTATTTATCTTTTGCACATAATCACTCCTTAGTAAAACATGCATTCATGGGTAAGGCCTGGCAATCCTTCAAGACAGACATGCCAGATAATATTTTTCTGAACTGCAAGAGAGACTATTGAGCCTGGTGGTGGCAATTCCCCCTTTGCTGGGAGCTGGCCCTGCTGGCATGAGCCCACCTCTTCTGGGGGAGGGAAATCCCTGTCCTGCTTCACCTGGTGGGACCTGGGAGCTGTGAAGCCCTGCTGCTCACAGGTGTGTGTGTCTCAAGCAGCTCTGCTTCCTTTCTGTGCCTCTCCTTCTGCTGGTTGGTGTGATCCATGGTGCTGCTGCTCTGAGTTGCTGACCTTGTTCATTTTAAGGCATTGAAACCTCTTCACCTGCACCTTGGGCCAACCACAGCAAAATGAGATTATGCTCAACGTTTCTTGTCTCTTGCAAGGTTCCTTCCATCCTTCCTTGGCCAAGTCTACCTTTTGACAGTAACAACCTCCCCTGGATGTCTCTTTAGCAGGTAACAAAGACAATTCCAGTTCCTAATGGAAGAGGTCAAATGGAGGTGAAGTGAAATAGATTAAAAACCAAAAAAGAACTGATGTCAGAAAAGCTGCTGCACCACTCAGTGGCATAACCCCTTTCTAGAACAGGTTTGTGGCTGTGATTTTCAATTTGTTTCGCACTATTTTATTTTGATTTTAAAAAGGCAGCCAGGTAGGAGAACTGGCTTTGTGGCTGAAGCTGGGATTCAATTTCCAGCCCTGAGATTAAGTCCCTTTGTGACCACATCCAGCGGTCCCTGGGTTCCCTGCAGCCTGTTGGGGATGGATCAGCACAGCCCAGGAGGAATAATTCTCTCCAACACTGCAAATTGAAACAGGCAAGTCTTTGCTGCTGATTTTCCCTGGTATCCAAGCCAACTCACAGGAAAACCTCCTCACAGAATGCCCCCTCTGCTGCAAAGCACAGTCCTGAGCCATCACCTCCACAAGGAACTTCAGCAGATGGTCCTGGGAGGTGGGAATGCCCCCAGGGGCACAGATCTCACCCCAAGCACTGCCCTTAAAAGAACTCAATAGAGTTACCTTGGGAATAGAACAAGAGAAAGGAAATTGGACCTTAAAATCAACCTTCATTCTCCCTTTGCACAGCCAAACAATAATAATAATAATAATAATAATAATAATAATAATAATAATAATAATAATAATAATAATAATAATAATAATAATAATAATAATATCAAAGAAAAACTGCAAGAGAAAAAGAAGAATTATGGGTGGTTTTTATAGTCTTAGAACCAAGAAAGATCAAAGCTGTAAGGTATATTTCTTTTTTCCTGGAATGCCTTGCTTTTTCTGAATTGCCTGCACACTCATGGCACCTCTCAGCAGTCACATTAACACTATTGATTGTCTGCTTGGTAGGTAACAGGAGGAAAAATAACACAGGCAAGAACTTAACTCTGTTCACATTCCTCCAGTGCAACTGGAATGTGGATAATTTTTTTTATGGGTGATCATCACTTCTAAAACCTTCCCAGTGAAAATTCCTGCTGTGGTTTTCCCCTGTGTCAGTAACCAAAGCCACCCAGCCAGGCAGGGCAGGAGTTGGAGCCTTCCCAGCTCCTCAAAAGGCTGGGGTGTTCCTGTTCTTTGAGGGAAAGGCTGTGAGAAATGTCTTCATTTCTGCCTTTTAGAGCTGCCAGCCCTCCAGGTTTGCAAGGGCTCCAAGCCAAGGCTGGCCTGTCACCCCCCTGGTGACAGATCCCACCCCCATGGCCCTGCAGCCAGGAGTGGATATTCCAGCTCCAGAACAGGGAATCCTGTCCTCACTTGCTGGCCCCAAGGAAATAAGAACATTTGTTCTTATAAACCCAATAAGAATATTTGTTCTTATAGACCCAATAAAGCCCAGACAATGGTTCATGAGTCCCCACCACACAGGTCCCTCAAAAGAAAGTGACCCTGGATGAAACAAGAACAGAGAGACAAACAGCTGCCTCTTAGAAAACCTGGAAATTCCCAAATAATTATTTCTCTCTCCCTCTGACATTAAGTTCACTGCAGCTCTTCCCTCCATCTTATTCCAATTATTCTTGCAGTCATTTTTCCCCCCTGTATTCTGTCATAGAGCAAGTCCCCAGGAGTAAACATTTGCTGTTACCCTAAAAATGCACATTTATCATTTTTAGTTTACAGGTGATGACAGTAATGGAGTACCCAGGGCAAAACCACTGAAACCACAAAACCCCCCAAAGCAGAGCAAACATCCTCTGCTCTCCAAAAGAGCCCATTGAAACCACTTCATTCCAGCTGCTCCTGTGGTGGAGGAGGCAGGAGCTGCAGAGACTTGAGCTGCTCCAATGGGAACTCAAGGGAAATATAGGTTGGATAGCAGGAAAAAGTTTTTCATGTAAAGAGTGATGAAGTTCTGGAATGGTCTGCCTGGGGAGGGGGTGGAGTCCCCATCCCTGGGTGTGTTTAACAAAGCCTGGATGTGGCACTGGGTGCCAGGGTTTAGTTGAGGTGTTGGGGCTGGGTTAGACTGGATGATCTTGAAGGTCTCTTCCAACCCAGTGATTCTGGGAATTCTGTGAATTTTGGGAACACCTGCCAGGGCTGCTGGGCACAGCTCTGCCCACGGATGGATGTGAAATGAAACCTGGGAAAGGTTTTACCCAGCAATGCTGCCTTCACTCCTAGCACACTTCCACCTCACCCTGAGTGTCTTTATCTCTGTAAAAGATATCTTCTAAAAAGCAGCCACATCCTGCCAGTCATGCTGCTTTAACTTTACTGCTCTAGTTAGAGGTGTAATGTGGGGAGAGCTTAAAGAGATATAACTGGACAGGTCTGTTTTAATTGTTCCCACCAGACCTGTGCTCCGTGACCTTGGACATCTACAGAGCCATAAATATGAGCTTTGATTGCTGTTCCCATAGTGACTGGCAGGAGGAGCACAGTGGAGGCTGGACTAGGATTGCTTCAAGCAGGCAAGCAGCAACTGGAAATCATTAAGTTCAGAGGCTCTGGGGACACTAATGTCACTGCAGGCCAGCCAACCTGGAAGATAAACATTGCTGGGCACTGTGAAAATGATTTTTCTATTTGCTTTCCACTGAGAGAGTGAACTAGGCTACACTTTAAGCACTGGGCTTGGCAAATGAGACCGTGAGCTCTTCTGAGGCAATTTTACCAGTGCCTTCTGCTGCTGGAGATGTCAGAGCTTCCAGTGGGGCCTGTCAGGCTTGTGCTGAGAGCACTGACTGCTGAGGAGCAGAGCAGCAGGCACAGCTGATCCATGGGGAATATTTCTACCTGGAACAAGACACATGAGAAGCTGAACCATCCAAAGCTGCAGGGCAGCAGGATTGTCCCTGCTCGGTGCCAAAGCCAGCAGGATTATTTCTGTACCATTCTGCACTGTGCACTGAGGGCTGTCAGGGAGTTTGGTGTGGAAATGGGGCACCTCTGGCATCCCATGGATTCAGGGAGAGGAATGCAGACTGCCCTGCAACACCCAGCTCTTACTTTCACTGTGCTGTGAATTAACAGCACAAACAGAGCTCAAATAGCTCTAAAATCTCCTATTTCAATAGAGAGTTTCAATGGTAGAGTGTCAGGAAAAACACAGGCACGTGGTGGTGGCCTGAATGTGTATAAAAGCAGCTCAGGGATATTTGTACTGGCTGAGGGCAGAGCAGGAAAAGCTGAGCTGTGCTGAAGGCAGTTCTGAGGGACCTGCTCAGCACACAGGTGCTGGGGGCTCTGCCTGTCCATCCTCACAGCTTCCTCAGCTCCCCAGGGCCCCACACACCACAGCAGAAGGGAAATCACACAGGGGCAAGCCCAGCATTGCCAACAGATCCCTCCCTCAACGTTATAACCCTCACAAATACAACAGCTTCACCCTCTCTGTGAGTATGTTCAGGTTTGGAATGGAAAATACCTCTTCTGTCAACCAAGATAAGTCAGTAATTACTCAGAAGGGAAGCAACACCAACTCTACCCATCCATACACTTTGTACACCCTCCAAACTCTCCAATTTACATATTTAAACTCTTCTGAGTTTGGCATCGTGTCAACTTTAATGCCAACAGAAGACAGATAAGCCCATAAAGCAACAAGTCCAAGGCATCACTTCTCCCTCATACAGCACTTAGACATATTTGCATAGATCTGTTAGAAAAGCAGGGTAATGCTTTGAAGCCAAGAGTACATGGTTTTTTATGAGAAGTTTGGTGGCATGCCACCAGGAGACACTGCACTATTCTCATGGGATAATTGATCATCCCAGTCTCTTCTCCATGCCTCAGCCTTTCACTGAAAGTAGATCCCATCATTTTTCAAGTAGCTGAGTCAGATTTGCAAACTCTGCACATTCTTATACTGACCACAAGCACTTAAAGCATCAGCTATTTTATTTTTTCTGCATTTGGTTCCTCTATTTTTCTTTTTCTAGTTGGTAGAAAATGCTAGAAATGTCCAATTCTTTTTTAAAAATTATCAGCTTGTGACCCCTTGATAATTTATACAGTATGGACAATCCTATTTAGAAAAATCAAGGATTAAAAATATTAATCTCTCAGGTGCTCAAACTTCTTCAGTTACTTCTTGAAATACAGACTAATAATAATTATTGCCTCCTCTGCTTTACTCTTAATCCATCTCTCAGAAAGTGCACTTCTTGAACTGCAGAAAATGACACTTTTAAGAAGAATTTTGCATTTTTCTGACTGCAACAAACCATATGGAGAGTGGCTGACGGGTCCTGATGGATAACAAACACACCAGCAGCTTCCCAGAATACTTATCTCTGAAAAGAAGGGAGCTCTGCAGAAGTGGCCTGGATAGCTCCATAAATCAATGCCACACCATTAATTCCTGACAGACACTAAAAAATTAAGGGATGGTCAATTTTAAGTATTGGCCCTGCATAAGTCTTGCAGTTGTTCTTTCAGGAGAGCCATAATCTCCATGTGAGAAGCAAAACAAGAGAGCCATTATGGGAATTTCAGTCTGGGTTTTGAAGGCTGATTTGGCTTTTCATTGCTTTAAAAGTGCAGCCAGATGTTGCTTTTGTTTATATTGAGCTTTGTTTTTTTCCCCCTGGAAATTCAAACCAAAGGCAGCAATTATTTTGCTGTAGAATTGTTTATTGTGGGCCAGTCCCTCTGGCAGATTGGCCAGTGCTGGAGCCTCCCACCCACAGCCTGGCCAGACACTGAGGGAATTGTGCTGTGCTTCACTGGGAAACTGGGAGCTGGCATCCAGCTGGAGGAGAGCTTCTTCAAAGAATGGTTATGAAACCAACACTCTCTTTGGTACTGCATGGACATTTTGACAGACTGTGTGAGTCACAGAAACACTTTTCATGTGGCTCTGAGCACCTCTGCCTGCAGAGCTCCCATTTCCCTGGCAGTGATTCCCCTTTCAAGTCACATCAGCTCACAAGGTCTGATGCAACATCATTGAAAATGAGCATGTGTTTATCAGAGGTTACAGCATAAAATATGCAGGCACCTTCAAATATATTTCAGTCTGTGACAGCAAGCAGAGTGACTGAATACATGTCAGAGGTTTATGATGAACTCTGAAGTGTCTTCATTTAAAAGGCAGCATCCTTTTTTTATAGGCATCCTTTATTGCTTGATTTATTCTTTCTATCTGTAACTAACCTCTAGACTCATAGATTTAGACTCCTGGTGTGATGTTGTTTGAATGCTGTGCACCTCAGAGCTCTGCAAAACCTTCTGACAAATTCATTGCTTGGTCCTCTCTCAGTGTTCGGCACAATGTCAAGGGATGGAGAGATTAAATGGTGCCCTACTGCTCAACTGAGAACCCATAAAATCAACATATTTAGTGGGTGTTATAGAAAATTTGTCACATTCTAAGCAGGGAAGAAAAGAAAAGGAACTAGGAGAGATTTAGTGTTCCATTTTCCATCCCTTTAGCAGTATTGCCCTTGATGTTTTCTGTAAGACTTTGTTGGGTTTTTTTGTAAAGGATTAAGCAGTGGTGGAGATGAGGAACTGAGCCTAAGCAAACAACCAAATATTCTCTTCTTGATAGAATCAATTTGATCCCACACAGATAAAACTGAGCATTTTTGGAAGTGTGCAGGGCACAGATGGGCCAAGGCCCAGGCTAAAGCAGCTTCCAGGTCCCAGGGCTGAATTCAGAACGTGGGTTTTTTCCAGATGTGCAGTTCCTGGTTCCAGATGTGCAGTTCCTGCAGGAACACATGCAGTGTGGTTGCACACAGTGTGACTGCAAGCACACATTTCCAATAATGCCTTTTGAGTCGTTAGAGAGAGAATTTAATTTCAGAAACCTTAGGAAGCAATAATAATAATCTTTAACCTCTGGCATTGCAGGAGATGGTACTGCATATTTCCTATCAAAATGAACAGCTTTAATAACCTTCCATTAATATCTATTTATACTGAAGGAAATTATGCAGAAATGACCAAGGGACACAACGTGCTGTGTAGGGCCAACATTACCTTGTGACTTGATGGGAACTGTTCTTTGAATAAAGGCAAGGCTCTGCCTGCAGAATTCAGCCTATTAATTAGAAACACCACCACCACAATGGTTACCCCACACTGCCAAAGTTTCTGTAGTTCAGAAAGCTTCAGTGAATTAATCCAGAGCCTGCAGTAGGATTTGCACCCACGGGTTTGGATCTGGAGAGGAGCAGAGATGAACTGCCCAAATCTCCTGGCACTGTAAGCTGGGAGTGGCTTTTTCCACCGTGCTTCAAGCACAGACCCTTCTGCTCCAGGGGAACAAGAATTGATTTTCTGGTATTTAGAGGTCTGGAGGCTTTAGAAAGAAGCAAACAGCAGTTATGAAGGACTTCATTTTTGTACCCTAAGAGGCTCTGTCAGAAATGTCATTTGTAATTAATTAGAAGTGTATAAACCAGAAAAGACCCTGTTAAAGGCAGTTTTTAACCCAGGGCACTCTGGGTTTCAACCTTTGGCTGAAAGCTCAGAACCTGTTCACAAGTTCCTGTGTGCTTTCTGGGTCATCCTTCTGGCAGCATTTGAATTTCCCAAATGGTTTATAAAAATCTTCCCTCTTTAGACAGAGCTCCTCAGTTGATTCTGGTAAGATATCCTGTTTTTCTAAAGAGATTTTTATTGCAATGTGGATTTATTACAAACCATTTCACACGCACACATTTTCAATCATACCTTTTGGGTCATATAAGAGAGAATTTAATTTCAGAAGCCTTAGGAAGCAATAATAATCTTTAACCTCTGGCATTGCAGGAGAAGATACTGCATATTTTCTATCAAAAATAGACAGCTTTAATAACCTTCCATTAATATCCATTTATATTTATTACTTCTTCATTAAAGTTAAGACAGCAAATCCTTAATAAAAACCCCTAAATTGACATTTTACTTTACTTCTTGCTCTGTCTTTTAAAATGCTAATACTTAAGGAAGTGGACAGGACATGACATTTTTATCACTGCCACACACTTCAGCACTAGCAGTGTAAACTCTGTGTCTTGCTTTTTTTGCCCTTATTATATCAAATATAAGCAGATTTTCTCGGAGTTCACTGGCAGGGAACATCTCCTTAGAGCAGCACATCCCCTCATTATCCAGCCCTATCAGCTGTTCTCCAGCTCACCAGGAGACCATTTCCTCTCTGCTTTACAACCTCTTTTATGATCCTTGATGGCCTAAGTTTGGGGTTTTTCAGTTTACTTTCCTGCTTGATTCCCTTGTGCCACTGTATAACATGTCCTCAGCCAGCCTTCCTTAATGACATGAAACCAGGCAAGAAGGCAGAGAATGTGTTTTTCTTTTTGTTTTGCAAAAAGAAAAAGAATTATGCTCTGTTTCACAGAGATAACTCATGAACTGAGGTCACCTCAACAGAGAACAGAGAGTTGCAGCTGAGTTTCAGCTGGAGGAAGAATTTCCAGGAGGGACCCAAGATGCCAGCACCCATCCCTGTTTGCCTAAGCCAGGGCAAAGCTCCTCTCCTTCTGCACCTACTGCCCCCACACTGGGGTTTTTGCCTCTTTCTGGAGAACTGCACAGCATTTCTGTGGTTTTCAGGCTTTCCTGAGGTCACTCATCAGCTTTTGGACTATTACTGGGGTGCAATCCCATTTCTGCTTCCTCATCTCCTGCATGGCCCTGAAGCCACACAGCATCATGTGAAAGAAAAGCTTTTAAGGTTTTTTTTAGGGCTTCTTCTATCCAAGGATGTTCTTGTGCAGCTGAAGTCAAACAGAGCACTATTTTCCTTGCCAGCAAGTCTGTGTGTGTGTATTGGGGTGTGTATTTATAGCTCTGGGACAGATGAAATGGTGGCTGCCACTTTGCCTTTCAAACCAGTGCTCCACCTTTAACACGGTGCTTTCACAAGTATGGCCCCAAAAATGCTCCTTTTTTACACTGAGTCACTCCAACACCACCTCAGGCTAGGAAGGCAGAGCAGGGACTGCCAGCTTCAGAGTTGTCAGGAGAACCTGGAAATGAGGCTGTGAAATCTGGAGATGAGAAAAAGGACCCACCTGGCTGCACAAAGGAGATTCTGCATTTCCTTTCCTCCCTTCACAGGACACAAGGTGCCAGATGGGTCAGCCACCTCCTCCAGGCAACACTGCTGAGCCCAGGAAGGGCAGGGCAGCCCACAGCTGATGCTCACACTCTGATAATGTATTCTGATCACTCTAATAAAGTAGAGACCAGAGGAGCAACTATGGACTGTGCAAAGAATGGCCAGGTTTGGCTGCTGGTCACTTTTAGGAAGGGATTCTCATGAGCCACACGCTGATTCCAAACACCACTCCAGAGCTGGCAGTGACATTCCTTCAGTGTGAACTCAGCAATACTATTTGGCCAGAAATTATCACAATTCAAGACAGCCAGAGGTGCCCCAATAACCCAGGGGATAAATCCATACACAAGAGAAGCAGAGCAGTGGCAGTCACTACACATGAAAAAGATAAAATCAATTCATGATGAAAGATGTAGCTACTCCTGTTTGGCCTAAAGAGAGCAACTCTATTCCACATGAAACAAATTCAGAATAAAGATTCTTTAGGCATGGTGAACATCTGTCATTTCTCTTAATAAGTAGATACAAAATACTGCTTTCAAAAGGAAGGACCCCACTGTAGTTGTGGACACATATTTCCCCTCTCTTTAATAAGGTTATGCAGCAGCTATTGATTCCTGACTACGGCCTGAAGTACAATTAGTGTATTTGTAAAAATGTCCTTTTTATTCACAGGGGACTTCTGTAGCTCCAAGTCCCTCACTCAAACTAATAAACATTATTGCTGTGGCCCAGCCAAACCTTCTGGCACCAGCAAAGGGCAGCAGGAAACAAAACCCTGAGGAACTCCTCACTTGGGCAGTGAAGTGTCTGAACTGTCCTCCCCTATTTTGTACCAGGTTAATGAGAAGTTTGTGTTAAATGCCTCATTTTCAGGAAGCTGGTTGTGCACTGCTGCAGTTCAGCAGGTGAAATCCCAGATGTGGTTCCTGTGCTGGGCTCAGCACAGTGAGAACAGGGAGCTCTGCCTGCAGACAGCTCCCAGGCTCAGCCTTAGCAGGGAGATATTCCTTCTTAAAAGCAGGTACTGACTGCTGAATAACACAGAGATTTTTATTTTGCCTGCTTTGCTCTTCACTTGGGGTTTTAGGAATATGTGATGCACAGCTGGAGAGACGTATGAAGGGATAGAGAGAAATATTAAAGAAAACCAGGTATTTTTCTACCCAAAAGCAAACATGGTACTCAGTGGATTACATTCCTCTCATTTCTTTAAGATAAGAACAGTGTTCAAAGGAAAATCTCCTTCTCTTCTGAGCTATTCAGTCATTTTGAATATGATTACATCCTAAATATCACAGTATTTGCAAAGGATTGGGATCACAGTGATAGGTGGGTAAGGTGCTTTCCTTGCCAACTTTCTATTTACTTCTGTATTTCATGCTCAATACCCTCAGTACAAATAGCTCTATCTCAAGTACAAATGTTATGATAAAAGAATGGTTTCTGGGCCTTTCACAGAGCGTGACAAATGCAGGATTCCTGAGCAGCAGCACCAACTGATTCCTGCTGCAGCATCTCCTTGACTGCCCTAAGGAACACCAGCTCCAGCCAAGCTCTGCTGCAAGGAAAACATAGAAAAAAAAAAACCCAACAGTTTCCTTGCCCATCTCTCTGGGTAGCTGTCTAATGATTGCTTTTAGAGCACTAATGGCTGCAGATAGTCAATAACCTGCAGACTTTTTTATAGTTGGCACCCCCAAAATGGTACTCAGAGCCTGAAGCTGAGGTGCCAGGGCACAGTGTCACTCCAGAGCATGGCACTCCTCCTAAAACATTATCAAAATGTAAATGAAAGGCAACATTTCCCATAAACATCTGCATTCCAGAGGCCAAATGGTATTTTCATAATTTTCTGTAAGACCTTCCAAAAATACCACCTCAGACTAACCCACTCGACAGATACATCATGTTAGATGTGTCACCACATCCCTTTAATCAGTGTGGAGTCAATATTCTGTATTATATGAATAACTAATTAGTTTCACAACTTATTTCCACAGATGTCATAGCAAAATCTATCTGAGGAATGTCATCTGCACTTGAGAGAAGGACAAGCATTGTAATTAAGTATTAAGCCATTTCACCGGTGTGAGTCTGCCATGGAGTGTGAAATGGCTATAATTCACATTTTTAAGACCTTGCATTTATTAGCATCTATTTTCTACTCAAGGTTAGCAGTGTACTGCACAGAGAGTTAAAAAAAGCCAAACAAGCTCACTTTTTTGTAATTCAAATGGATACATCTGCATGTCTGACTGTACAGATTGGTCACAGGGATGGGCTTTCTCTCAAGTCCCAGAGGATTTCTGGCTCACACACCTCTGTGAGCAGCACTCAAAGGTCAGATGGATGCTCTGATTATGGAGCAAGTGACATTCTGCTGTTGAAAGCTAATGACAAACCTGGGCACAAGGCAGCAAGGCAGGATACAGATCTTGTACACAGCAAAGGAATTCAATCTGAGATAATAGCCAGGACTGACGATTAATATCTCCCAGGAAAAAACTTTATTTGTATTAGGAAACCCCCACAGAATAAATGCAGGGAGAGAATTATGAACCCAGCTGTTGGGGTTTGCTCAGGGCCCAGAAGAGTTAAACTGGTCTCTGTCTGGAGCCATTGCTCCAGTTGCAATTGTGCTGCTTAATATGGGCAGAAAAAGATGAATCTTGAGTATCTTCCCACATATTTTGGTGCCTTAACCAGCAAACAAGAAGGATATTCCCACTGCTCTCTATCCTATAGGCAATGCTATTTGGTAGCAACTTCCTGTAGAAATCTGTCCCTTCCTTCCACATTCTCACTCCTGCTCTCACTTGAAGGGTCACAAAGCTCTGATGGAATGTGCCAGCAGCACAGGGGACAGGGGGGACTCTGGGAAGACCCCAGCACACTCTGCAGGCTGCTTCACCACCAATTCCAGCTGCTTTGCCTTTTTTCCTGAATTTGTTTTTTACTTCAGCAATACACTGAGTCCAAAGCACCTTCCTGCCAAACCTGCCTTCACCATCCATTAGTCCTCTGTGAAGAGGATCTGCCTGTGGACAGATGCCATCAGTAGCACTGGGAACAGGGCATAGCCATGGTTTATCCAGCTGGGATAAGGGAACAAGGCAGAGCCATGGTTTATCCAGCTGGGATAAGGGAACAGGGCAGAGCCATGGTTTATCCAGCTGGGATAAGGGAACAAGGCAGAGCCATGGTTTATTCAGCTGGGATAAGGGAACAGGGCAGAGCCATGGTTTATTCAGCTGGGATAAGGGAACAAGGCAGAGCCATGGTTTATTCACCTGGGATAAGGGAACAGGGCAGAGCCATGGTTTATCCAGCTGGGATAAACCAGCACAACCCCACTAACACCTCTGCATTTCCCTCCTGAGCAGCTCATCCAGATTGAGGCTTCACCCACTGAAAACAGGGAAGGGAAGGACACCAAGAGCTAAACCCACCCTTCCTGGTGCTGGGTGTGAAAAGAGAGGAAGGCCATTAAGGGAAGGTTTGCTGGGGTAAGGAAAAGGAACAGCAACTCCCCTCTCTCCTTCTCTTTGCAAGAGAAATACTTGAACAGATGGAAAGCCCCAGCAATCAACTGCTTCCTTAACTCCAGTCCTTATATCCAACAGTATAAATACACCTTAATGCACCCGGGAAGCTGTGGAAAGGCTGCCTTTGGCTTGGGAGGGCTGTGGCTTGTCTTTTGTAAGAGACAAACAGGCAGCAGATTTGAAGGGATGTCAACAGGACAAAATACTGAAGCAAAGTGGCTGCAAAATCAGTGTGAATTCTGCTCTGAGAACGTCTCTCCAACAGCAAGAGTTTCAGGAAGCCTCAGCTGCCATGGGAAAATTGTTAAATCAGATGTGGTGGTCTCAAACAGAAAATGAGGCGATGAGGATTCAAAAGCAACTCACCACAGGGCACTGAAATGAGCCTGAAGTTTATAAACCAGGAACCTAGTGTCTCCTTTTAGCTGTGTATGAATAAGTTTGTGGTGGCTTTAGTGGAGATGGCTGTATACATTTAACCTGCCTGAAAGGAACTGAAAGTAGTTATGTTTGTTACAGTGTGAAGGTAAACTCATCCCAAGGAAAATCTGTTGTCTTTTAAGCTGGTAGGACTACCAAAATTATTGGGATTGCATTGGTATAACAGAGAAATAAATTGCATCCCTGCTGGTAAAACAATCAGAAAATAACACTGCACTGTACAAGGGTTCAGTGGTCATCTCCCCCTTGCTGACACCTCACAGGAATCCACAAGTGTTCACTGTGAAATAAACAGTGTTTCAGTATCATATATTACTCTCTATAAATGACTTTCATTTCTCACCAATTACTTCCTCTTTTATACCATTTATTTTTCGCATTTCCTCTCATTTTTCCCCCTCTTAATCATTATTAATGTAATTGGTTTTAGACAGAAATATTATTTTTGTACCTACTTATCTATGGTGCCTTATGAAACACAGCTGACAGAAACTTTAACTTGGTAAGAATTCCTGTTTTTCAAAATGAGTCTTGTTATGTTAGCTCAGCACTGCATTTAAATTGTTTTTGTTACAATAGGTCTCACTTGGACTATTTGGATAGTTCAGTACTCTATGTGGTGAGGTGGAATTGCACTAATAAAATCAAGCAGCAAGCACATTTCATCTGCCATTTCGTGCTTTCAGTGCTTCATAATTAACTTTAGCCAAAAATTACCCCTTTAAGCCCAAGGGATTAATTCTCCCTTAACTGTATTTGTGCATTATAGAAAAAACAGTCATCCCCTGGCTTCCCGGCCTTGGATGAGCAATTTACTGCATTTTCAACCTACAATATCTGTGGATGAATTCCAGGTGTGTGCTTGCCCCTCATGGAGTGAATTTCATGCTGTCTGGTTTCCTTTTATTTAACTCTGGGAACAGAAATACCCTAGAGCAGGTTTCCAAGCTGCAGCAAGAGCTGGACATTTGTACTTCAGGCAGCTCTGCTCCAAACCCCCCAGCCTCCAGCACCTGGCACTTTAACAGCATCCTCCTCAGACTTTTCTCTTATATTTCATCACCCACCTTTTAATCCTTTCCCCTCAAACTATTTCCTTCTTCCTCATTCACTGGCTAGCCCAGCCTTCATCCCTCACCTCTGCAGAGTGCTGATCTGGTGTTTGATGGACAATTTCTGTTTGCATCTCTGGCATGTATTTGTTTTTTGGAGGAATGTAAATAGAAAAAGGCAGGTGATTCCTGCCAATGTCAAGGAGAGGTTCTCAAGGCAGCCTCTTGACAAGTTACTTGGGTGCTACTCAAACAATCCAGTGAGAAAAGGTCATATTGAATTCAACTTTTATACATAAGCAATCACATTACCATATGTCAAAGGAACCAACCTGCTTTAAAAGGCATCAATGCAGATGAGTACAAATATTTCAATGTCCAAACAAATCTCCCAAGCCCTCCCCCTAAACTATTTTGGGACGATACCAGACGGCAATGCTAAACATCCCAAGTATTTAAAATTAATTTGGATTTGTTTGCTTTCCTTTTTACAGCTTTTGACCAGTTTAGAACCCAACAAACAACAACAAATACATTCAGGAGTCTACAATTACCCTAAGTATGTAAAAACATGAAGAAGTTCACAAAAGTAAATAAAAAATTTGTCAACCTTCTCTAGTTTTTAGGTCACTTTTAAAGAATATTGTAGAGTCTAGGTAAGAAACATGAGCTGTTAATTATATTCTGAATTAAACAAGACAATAATGAGCTCTGGCATTCCTAGCACAGTGGACACTGAGCAGGAATATCTTAGGGTTCCTGAGTCTGTCTGCAGCAAAGTCCAGTGCTGGCTCAAACCAGCACAAAAGCAAATCTTGGAGCCTTGAGAGGGGCTGAGCATGTCAGGAAAAGGCTGTGCACATATTCCCACTGGGATTCTCTCCTAAACCACTGCAAAAATGTTTTAAAAAGGACACTGAGCCAAGAGGATCACCAGGATGACGAGCACCTGGAAGAGCAGCTGATTTACCAATAAAGCTGAATGATGAAAACCATTCACAGCCAAAGGGACAGAAAGCCTGCTGAGAACAAGTGTCCTGTCACCTGGAGAGTGTCAGCTGTGGTGGCACACAGGTGTGACTGCAGGCCTTGGGGACATGAGTCCTGTCTGTCCTGCCAGGGACTCAGTCTGTCTGTCCTGCCAGTCTGTCTGTCCAGGAGAGGAGGAAGGCAAGGAGGACACCCAGCTGTCCTGAGTCCCAGCTGTGACAGGAGGAGCTGGTCCCCTCTCTCTGTGACAGCTGCCACCTCATTTTGGAATCTAACAAAAGGAGTGGACACTGACAAGAGCAAAGGGAGAAATCCCCAATGGATCACAATCCTTGCTTTAGGATAAAGATGGAGGCTGGTGGTGCCTGGGGGCACCTGCAGCAGCTGAATGTGCACTTTCCACCTGAGAAGTTCAGCCTAAGCAGGAAAGAAAGCACTATTTATTACAGAAAAAGGTCTTTTAGAGGCAAGCCAGCTGCTGAAGGTGTGATTTCACTGCTGCTTCCCCAACAATGTGTGACAGCTCAGGGCCCATCTCATCCAGCCCCATTTCACTGCAGCATCTTTGTAAATAGGCAAAAAGGACACCTTATGCACACACTCTGCTATGAAAATTGGAAGGAAGCAAAAAATCTCCCCTCAGAGTGAGATTATTTTCACTATTAACTCTGTACTGCCCCCAAAAGGCACCGTTTTACCTAAGAAGCAGCCAATGATCCAACATGGAGAGAGAAATGGATGGATTTGGTCTGGGGAGCAGCAGAGCATTTGTTCTTGGAAAACCTTGCTTTCCCTACACACTGCCACCACTGGCTCTTTTCTCCTCAGGATGCTGTAAAAACATTTATTTTTTGCCAAGATAAGCTTGTCAGAAGCACACAAAGTGTTTTAGCACTTTCTGGGACTTTTTTTTCCCCCAGCTAAATGCTATTCAGTAATTTTCCTTTAAAAAAAATACAAAAACCACAACAGATTTTAAAGGATTTTTTTCACTCAGTCCAGTAATTCGAAAGGAAATCAGTTACCTAACAGCTCTCCACATAAAACAAGTGAAATAACACCATGAATTTAAAGCAGATCAAATATACTGAATCAATCCCTTGCATGGATACTGCCATTAATTAATTTCAATTTCATTTAGCTTAATTTGCTTTGGAACAGAAGCATAGTCAATCAGGTTAAGGCTCTTTCAATTCACATTTTTCCCCTCCAATACCACATCCTACACTTATTTGGATTTCCCCCCCCTTCCCATTTTAGAAAAGTCTTAAATTATCACAAACTTGGACGTAAATCCTGCATCTCTTTTGCACTACTCAAGACCTGGTTTTGTAAATTTTGGTTCTTGTAAATTTTGGAGATGGTATTGGGTATTTTAACCATGATCTTGCAGTTGTTTTTTTTTTAAAAACGAAAATGTCAGTAAACATGGGCTGTGCCAGAAAGCCTTTGTCACCTGGAGGTCACCTAGAAATCCATTTGCTGGTGCCTTTGCTTGGCTTTTCCAGGGAATTGGAGAACCTTGCCCCACCACTCTCTGCCCTCAGTCTCCTTTGCCCACAGCAGCCCCTGCCCTGCCAGCTGCCTGTCACAGAGAGTAAAGACCACATTTCCTCTTTTTTTAAAGGAAGCAGACCCAAACTGGGAAAACCACGAGGCAGGGTTAAAGTCTCTGCCTGGAGGAAGAGAACAAACTTCCACAACAAACCCAACCATGCCTCCACTGCTCCTGCTCCTGACAGATGATCCCCAGAGTGGGGAATGGGAACAATTAAGGGTTTCCTGGGGGAAACTGAAAGGTAGAGACAGACCCAAGGGAAGGCAGATGGGATATTTGTCATCTTCCCTGGTGACCTAGCTGGGCCATAACTATCCCTGGTATCAGAGCAGGGAATCCATGAGAGCTGCTCTCTCTCAGCCCCCTGCATCTGCAGTAAAGCAGCAGCACTCGTGCTCAACTTCAGCTGTCTCAGGATTGCTCCATCCCCAGCCCTTTCCAGCAAAGGAGAGATGGCAACTCAAGATTTAAGGACAAAATGTCCTTCTGTTTTTTTTAAAAATTGTTTTTATTTTTGTATTTCTCTCTCTGACACTATCATATTTTCTGGAAAAATCTCTTTGCCAGGATTTCTTCTCCTGGGAAGATGAGAAGCCTCAGAAAAAAAAGGAAAACAATATTATCTCAGTTGCTTCTCCTGTGTTTTGCTGCTTTGGAATGTGGTTTGGACATTGTTTATCCAATATGTGAATTGTTTTGACTTAATGACCAATCACGGTCAGGCTGTGTTGGGACCCTGGAAGGAGTCAGGAGTTTTTCATTATTATCCTTTAGCCTCCTATCTGTATCCTTTCTCTATTCTTTAGTATAGTTTTAGTATAGCATTCTTTAATATGATACAATATCATAAAATAATAAATTAGCCTTCTGAGAACAGAGAGATTCTCAATTCCTACTCCGTCTGGGGAACCCTGCAAATACCACACTCTCTTATTCTAAGGAGGGATAATTTGAGTATTGAGGCAAACCTCTACTTCACTCTTGGTCAGAAGATACCAGGAGATTCAGTCAATAATTTTTTAGGCCATATGATTAGTATCTTTCCAGAGGCTAGTGATTCAAGTTAACCTGTAGTGCCACACTTTTTAAAAATTATTTAAAAAATAAAGTAAATATAACACCCGGCCTTGGCTTGAGGGCTGAGCTGTTTATTCCCCCTTGGCACAATGCTGTCAACAATTGGCATCTCTGCAAGTGTCAGCAGTTACACATGTGCACAGCTGTGCCCTGTGTAGGTCAGGGAGGGTTTGCAATTCTGCAAGTCAGATAACATTGGAGGGCATTATCCTTTTGCCTGCTGCTACTCCCTGTGATCCAGCACAGCCTGCAGCACCTCCCTGCACAACCAGGAGAAGATTACTCAATTTTTTTTCCCAAATGCTGAGCCCAAGGTATGCAGAGCACATTGCAGAGCAGAAATGCTGCTCTCATGACCTGTGATTGCCTTTAATTTGGTGACATCACATGTAAATATGGCAGGTCCCTTCTCTTCCATGGCATCCTCTCTTGTGATGCCTTCCAAAGAGAATCCCCAAGCTCTTATGCAAAAGCAGAAATGATGCCCAGCAGTAAGCACAACTCCAACAAGGCTCCACTGAGTTACCATTAAACCATATTCCAAAGTTTACCTTAGTTCCTTGAAGGGGTCTGCCCTGACATTGGGAGTTTCTATAGATTTAGGGAACACTGTGCCTTCTGCTCCTGAAATCACAAAACAAAACAGAAGACAAATTGTAAACATTATAAGCTGTTATCAGGGGAGTGATTGTCAAATCATACCTAGGTGCAATTTAACCCATTGCCTGACCCCATGCCTTTCTTGCACATCCCTTCTGTCCCCAGAAAAGCCAGACCTTGTTCATCTGCAATGGGTTGCCTTGATTGCACGTGGGGTTTGCCTGTATTCCGCACTTCTGGCTGGAAAAGCAGGTGCTTGCAGCCCAACCTGGGGAGAGGCTGCTGATGCAGGGAGCTTGGAAAAAACACCCTTTGCTAACCAGGCATCTAATCCAGCTGCATTCCTCATGGAAGAACATGGATGCATGTTACAACATCATTTCTTTCACTGGGCTCCCAGAGATGCTCAAGGGAGAAAAGCAGATTTTGACTGGATCCCTGCAAGCACCTCTCCAGTCAGGCTGTGCTCTTGCCTGGGCAAAAGGAGGGAGGTGCAGCCTCGTGCAGGGCAGCACAAGCAGACCCTGCCCCAGTCCCAGCCTGGCCACCAGTTCAATGTGTGACCCAGAAATTATTTAACTTCTGCTCAATCCCCCCTCTCTCAGAGACAATGGGGAAGCTGCACTGCCCCATTTGCTGACTGGCTTTAGACCTGTGACCTGCTGGGTACTACAAACAGCTTGTCTATGTTCCAGACCCCTGCAATCCTCTTCATGGCCACCTGCACAGCCCAGCTGGGCCATTTCACCCAGCCATCCCTGAACTGGGTCCATATACTGTGACCAACCCTGTTCTCTCTCCTCTAGAAAGATGTGCACTCCTCACATCACTGCTGTGAGCCAAAGCCCTGCCACCCTCTGGCAACCCTTTCCACTGACTGTTCTCATTTAAATTGTGCATCTAGTCTGAAATGGTCCCGTTTCATCCTTCCCCCACTGAATGTTCTCCAGTCCTTGTGTGCCACCCAGCCTTGCATGAGGAGACTTTAGTCAGACACCGATGGTGACCCAACGCCCCCAGCCTGCTCTGATTCTCTGAGAAGTTCTGAGCTTTCTGAATCAATCACCGTGAAGCAAATCCTCTGGACTTCTCACTGCTTTATTTTTCCTGAACCTGTTCTACTTTTAAAATACTCTGTTGGAGCACAGGAGTCCCCAGGTGCTGTCACTGACTCTCTGCTGCAGAACATCACATTCCTGCTCCCACTGAAACTTCCAATTAAAACACAGCTGAGAGTGGCACTAACTGCCTCACACACCGAGTGTGTGCACTAGAAATTAATGTTCCTGTTCTCCAATATATAGCTGCCAAGCCAATGAGCAAGTATGACCTATATTCTTAAATTCAAACCTGTGGTCTTGCCTTCAGACACACTGTGAACAATTAGTCACTCTTTACCAGCAGTCATCACAGCAATTTCAGTGTTAGCATGCAGACAGCACTCCTGGCATTTTTTTATTTCTTTAGATTTTAGTCTGATAAAGTTATTGGTGCAAACTACAGATCCTGATGAAAACTTTTACATGTAGAGTTTGAGAGCACTCCTAACACATGCTGTTGCAACTGTTCCCTGTGTGCAGTTTGAAAGTCATCATTACAGAATAGCAGATGTTCTGAGATGGTCCAAAACGTGTCGAGACAACTTTCTGCTGTAACTGCTGCCATAAGTGAGAAACACCTACAACTGCAGTATGACTACACTTTCTTTGCACTGTAATAAATTAACTAAGCTGTCCCAATGTGTTAAAGAAAAAAAAATCAGAATGAAAACAAGCACTCTAACATTTATAAAAAGCTACCCAACTCTTCTTAACCCAGAAAAAACCAAAGCAAACTGAAAGATGATAAAATCAGCCTAAAGTTTGAAGGTTTATACTTGGGGATTGAAGCTGATCCTATGGCACAATACAGATACTGAGCTTTTAACTTTACTATAAGCTTTCATTGTTACAAGTTGTCATAAGCAGCTGTAACTTGCCAGCCATGAAGGTTGCTACTATCAGATCTGTCCTCTCTCAACAGTTTCCAAATGATTTAAATCTCTGCTTTATCCAACACAATTGCCTTGCTCTTGGCTTTGCAATGCAATGTAGCAAAACATCCTGCCTGCACTTATCTGCATAATAGAACAGTGATTTTTGAGGGAAGGAGGATGAGAAGGTGCAGCTGGAGAGATGCACCCAGATATCCTTGTACCCTTTCCACCCAACATGGCTTAAATGGTGACTTTATGCTGGGCATTTTAATTTATTTTTAGACATCTTAAGTTAGATACTCAAGTCATGCAAACTCAAAATAACTACCTGCCTGTAACCAAAGTGCCTGCAGAATAAGGAGAAACTTTAACTTATTCCTAAACTTGGGGTTTTCCAGGCTTTCATTTTTTAGATTAAAGTCAGGAAGCAACTTTGGAACCAAGGTCAATGAAAACCCCAATGCAGTCATTTCAAGGAAGTTGAAAATTAAAGAGCTGGGTATTTGTTCTTCCGTTTTCTTGTCTTCCCTTCCTACACAGTTCTCAAACCCTCTTTTCCTGCCTCCCTTCTTGCCAAATCCATTAAAAAGTCCCTCATGCACTGGGAACAGGAATGAGATTTCCAAACCCTTCTGTTTCTCTCCTTTGATCTGAATTTGAAGTGAATGCTACCCGCCTTGCTAAGGCTTTCTGCCTTGACTGTATAATTCATATTCTTCTTTAATAACACAGAATTTCCCAAAGGGCCACCTGTCTCTGTCACTGAGCAGGACACCAGCCACGAGGGGATGCTGAGGGACCAGGACTGAGACATCCCTCCCTTGGCTCTGGCTGTCAGCAGCTGAGGGACCCTTGAGTTGGCAGAGAAGGTTTATCAGAAACACTGATAAACTTCCTTCACCTCGCCTAATCCTCGTCCTAAGTGTCCCCTTTCTGCAGCAGGGGGCTGATGGATGAATTCAATACTCTGGGGAAGTTCTCCCTGTGCTTTCACCCCACTGCCTGAGGATTTCAGTAAAGAACCATCCTCTTTTTTCTGTGCTATTGGGAATTTTCTGGGCCTCAAAGATGCCCCCTCCCTCCAGCCCCCTCTATCTTACACTGGAGAGTCTCAATCTCTGCCTGGGGGATCAGCAGCTCACGAGGGGAAAAACTGCCTTGGACTAATTCAGCTCCACTGGATATTTGTGTCAAAGTTTGGCTTTTGGCCACTGTGGAAGTCCCCAGCCAGGCTCTGACAGCATCAGTGTTGGATGGTGTTGAAAGTGAAAGCTGGAGGAAGTGACCTCATTTTGTGGTTTTAGAATCACAGAATCACTGAATCAAAGACTCTGAAGATCAAGGAATCCAACTGTGACTCAAGGCTTTGGCAAAAAAAGGAAGGAAAGTTTGAGGGAAATGTGCTGTTGTCACTGAATTGGGCTATTCCAGCTCTGCTGAAGGAAATTGGGATGTTATGGAGTAACAAATGATTGAAAATATGAAGTCCAAGGTGATGTGTTTAGAAAGCAGGACAAATTTCTTCTACATGTTGGAGGTTACCAAGATATAATATCCCTGGATAAAAGCTGAATGTTGCTCGTGATTTATGGCAGTGTGACAGAGTCAAAGGGAAGGTAAACATGACTTTAAACTGAAAGGCAAGAAGAAAGTCTGACAGGAACACACACACACACAAAAAAAGAAACCACATTATTTTAAGAATCATCAGTGAATCCTCAAACTATTGTGTGCC
Organism: Molothrus aeneus; assembly: GCF_037042795.1. Taxonomy (NCBI): domain Eukaryota; kingdom Metazoa; phylum Chordata; class Aves; order Passeriformes; family Icteridae; genus Molothrus; species Molothrus aeneus. The sequence continues at coordinate 5,007,917 of NC_089660.1, forward strand.
CCCTCTGCTGATCCCCAGAGAGGAAAAACTGTCGTGACTGCACAAACAGAAATCTGTCTGTCCTATAAAAGAAGCCTGGAAGGAGCTGGCTGTGCAGCTGAGCAGCATGGTGTGCTGAGGAAGGATCCTCATGCTGTGCACAAATCCATCAGGAGGGTAAATAACACCAAGGGAAAGGAACTCCTGGTCCTAAGCCAATGTTTATATGAGAGCCAGTGCTTATTTGAGTAGCAGTAAACTGGTCCTGAGCCTATTTGGGAAGGAAAGTGAGGGTTTTCTAGCCAAAAGAGGAGCTACAATGGGAGCAGCTTTTCAGTTAGATGGGACAGACAATATGACAGATCTGAGAAATGCCTGACTAAAAGAACTGGTGTTCCAGAACCACGGGGCAGTATTTTCAGGACCAGCAATTTCCTTCTAGTCTTGCATTCCTCTAGTTTTATTTTCACAGTCCTCTACCTGAGAAATGATGGGTTTTGGCAAATGGTATTAAAAAACAGCTCCAACAGTTCAAGAATCAGCTGCTACAATCTCCCTTTTCAATCAAAGCTGCTCTATCCCCCTACATCTTTTACTGAGTAAAAAGCCAATGTAACCTACATTTATTATTGTACAACACAGTTTCTGCTTCCTGAATTATCTGTTATTAAAACATTTTCTATCTGCCACGAAAAACACAAAAATCATGAAATAGAAAATTTCTATTTCATTGCAAAGTACTAATTTTTCTTTTTTTCATCATATGAGACTCTCTGCTGCTGCTAAGGGTAACTTATGTGCAATCAGCCAAAGACAGAAGAAAACAATAATATCATTAGGATTTAAACACACTGTACTGTACATCCCTAGGCAATAAATTATTCTTTCTCACAGTATTATATCAGAGAGGCTTCTATTATACTGATTCCTTCTTCTGACACAGTGTAATTTACCACCGATAAATGTTCATAAACAGTTTGACCGAAAAATCCATAAAGCCATTTCAGCTTTATTTTAAGTCCCATTTAATGTCCCTCAAAGATGATTTCATCAATGTGTTTCCATTAGCTGGTTCTCTGCCCAATAACTTAATTCCATACAATCAGTCAGGAACTTATACAGCATATGACAGGATCAACCTGAAGTATTTTGAATCACCATAAAGATTCACTCAGAGGGTATTTTGGGGTTTGGGGCTTTTTTCCCCCCCTTGCAGTGCATAAGGTGTGGGGTGTCAAAGACCCCTGTATGTGCTCACTTCATTCAAGAACAAAAACCAAGAGTCTCATGGCAAGAGAACATTTCCAGTCCAGTTTTAGGGTTTGAACATGGAGGAGCACAAATGCCCCAGGAAAGAAGCAAATCTCAGCTGGAAGGTGCATCTCAACCAGCACCAGCTCCCACCACAGGAACACAGGAATCTGTGTTCAGCTTTTCCAGCTGCCTCCTGCTTTCCCAAGTGCCTGAGCTGCATGACACTGTCCTGGCACCTTCCCTGGTGCCAAGGGCAGCCCCTGCTCCCTGTGCCAGCTGGGACTCAGCCACTGTGCCAAGACACTGATCACACCCCCCTCCCTCTGCACAGAACCTGCTCTGGGCTCCCCCTGCTCTCTGCTGGGACAGGGAGAAGAGGAGCTCAAATACAATGCAATGAGAGGTTATTTTAGACTAATAATTGATGCTGCTGCTGTCAGGGGTAGGTGGCAATCAGCTGAGCAGCTCTAGGGGCTGAGCAGAATGCAGGGAGACATCAGGTTTCCACTCAGGAGCAGATACACATGGTCAGCTATTCCCCACATCCCTTTTTCTGTTCATTTCTCTCCCACTCTGTATTTTTTTTGGTGATAATTACAGACCTGCAGCACACCTTTAGTGTTGTATATCACTGCTTCCAAATGAAAGTGGGGTCTCAGAGGCCTGTGATGAACCTGGTGATTAAGTTTGCCTTAGTGCATCTTCTCTTTAGTGTCTGCAGGACTGTGCAAATGAGGGGGGAAGGAGAAGGATCTGCTGTGATTTTTTCTAGCTGAAGTCAAGAGGCAATGTATAGTGTGCTGTTGGTCTCCATAAACTACTTTTATTCCCACTATTATTGATCAGGACACATTCTGCAATTTGTTCATGAAAACACCCATCTGAGGAGGTTCTCTCCTCTGCAGGTCTCATCAGGATAATATGTGACAGTCTCAGAAAGTGTGTGCAAACAGATGCCCAGGAAGTAAATCCATAACAAGGCAGGTAAAAATTATTTGTGACTGCTTCTTCTAATTCCAAGCTTTAAAAGCCTTATTCATCCTTAATTTATGTTTTTAAATGGGTGAGCATAGTAATTGCTGTTGCTCCCCTTGAATCCCATTAAATCTGAAATCAATAAGAGCTCTATTTCAGGGTCCAATAATAGCCTGGTTAGGTTAAGCCAGTGCATTGAACAAAAGCCATGAAGCTTCATTCACGTTTCTTTCCAGGATCCTGTAAAAACACCTCATTGCAAAGGTCTCTCTGTCTTCCTTTTTTGTCCAAGTGTTGGGCAGCTGTTCTTTTAAGGGCAATCAAAAATTCCTGAATGATGAGGGCAATAATGAGATCATGTGCAGCATCAACGAAGTGTTTATAATAAAAAAATGTCATATAATTTTTTAAAAAAACTGATTCTATTTCTTATTACAGATTATTTTTAGCCCCTGATCTTGGCACTGTATGCACACGGGGAGTGAGCCAAGCCTTAGGCACTGAGTTAGGCCAGACAGGAGCTCCTTGTGACTCCAGCCCTGCTGGGTGGAGGAGAAAAAATTCTCTGTCTCAGAGTCCCAAGGAATCAATGGAGCCTGGGTTTTAAGCTGGAAAACTTGCAAACAATGAGATGAGCTGCAAGCCCAGAGAGGAGCAAGTGGGTCATTAGTGATGTATGTGCCTGCAGTCACACCATCTCCAACAGCCTCCCTGCCACAGCTCATTTATCTGAGAACATAAAGGGAAGAACAAAACAGAGCAGACAGGCTCACACCCAAACTGAGAACAGACACAGGAAAAAAGGTTGCTGCAACTTATGCTGACCTCTAGATATTTCCTTCTTGACTAGTTTTGGGGTCCTTCAACACTTTTCCTGCAGCTCAACAATAGCAATGTCATCACTGAATTCCTTTGAAGCTCTTCTCAACATTCTTGTGCAAAGTTGCAAAGGAACTCAGGGGAGCACCTGAAGTGGGAATACACAGTGGAAATTTATCATGGAGAATATTGTGTGAGCTTCAAACAGATCAGCTGGGGAGGACACTTAGGAAATAAAATATAAATCTGCCACACTTTTAAACTTGATTTCAGTGTTTGGTAAGTGTACAGTATGTTTCTTTCATAATCCTTGTGACATTTAATCAATATTAATCTGATGGTGGATGATTCCTCTCTTTCCTTAAACAGGATTAAGGGAACACAATCTGAACACACATTTCAGCCTGGACTCGAAGCCTATACACTTTACATAAATGCTATCCTTTCAGCCTGGAATGTACTTTTAGTAAAAGCAAACACAAAGAAAACTCCTCAGTATCTCTCTCTCCCAACACAGCTTGTTCTTGCCAATAAAAAGACAAATTTGCAATCTGGGTGAGTGGATTTTGAAAAAGGAGAGCAATCTAAGTTGGATTTGCCCTTAAAAAGAAAAGAAAACAGCATCACACCTATTGACCTTAAAGCATGGGAGCTATCAGAAGTATTCATTCAAGAATTGGTAATTTACATTTCTCCCCTTGCAGAATGGGAGAAATACTTTATTTGAAAGAAAGCATCCAACAGTTGCATCTCAACCTCTGGGGAAAAAACCAAAAACACCCTAAACCCACCCAATTCAACTAAATCAGGTTTCTTTTCTAAACAGTTTTTAAATTCTCTGCCACTGCTGATTACAGGTTAAATCACTTTGTGACCCCTGCTTCTTCATGGATACAGCAACAGTACGATTCCTAGCTGAGAGGAAAAAAAAGAAGAAAAAAAAAAGAAAAAAAAAAGAATTTTCGTGTGGCTTTAACCACTGAGAGTAAACATGTGTTTTTGCCCTCCACTACTGCTTAATTTTGCTAAACATAATTTTTTCCCATCATCACAGCTCTGCAACGAGCTCAAGGAAATCTGACAGAGCTGCTCTGCCCCAAGTGAGAGCTACAGGAGTTAAAGACAGTGGAGGAGGCAGTTTCCAGCCTGGCTAGTGCCAGTGTAAACCCTGCTACCTTCATTTGTCAGCACATTTCCCTGCTCCCCTTGTTTTATTCCCCATCCCTCTCATGCAGCACCAACCACTACACGACAGCTTGGCAACTGCTCCAGGACTGCATTAGTGCTGCTGCCCAATCACCTGTGGGCAGGGAGCTCTGAGCATTGCAGCTGCTGCCCAGAGAAGTTCATGCATCTCCAGCAAAAGGTCAAATGCCTGTCCCAGCTGGCTGGGGCTCATTCCATCCCTGGCTGAGAGCACAGGAGGAGCTCAGGAGCAGCCCGAGCAAGCTGGAGCTCATTTACAACTGGGTGAACTGGGAAAGGGCTGTGGCCCAGCTGATGGTGCAGTTTGGTCCAGAGGCACAGCAAGGCATCCCAGTGAGGTACCCCAGAGAATTCCCAGTCCTTTGGGTTGAAGGCACCTTCCCCTCCACTGCCTTTGTAAAGGAAAAGGATTAGAGTAGGAAAATGTCTCAGTTTCATAAAACCATGACTCCTTTCAGAAGGCCACTCACAGACCTGCAGCAAGGACATGTTTTTCAGGGTAATGCCCAAAATCCACACTACAAAGACTGAAGCTTGGCATTTACCCTCAGGCATAAAGCTGCAGCAGACTCAGTGGTGAGACCAGAAAGTTCCATTTCTTCTCTGGGTCAGGCCTGATTTCAACACTTGGCTACCACAGTTGTTCCCTCTGCCACAAACACATCAGCAAAATGCCATTTGGAAATCATAATGGCTGCTGTAAAGGGCAACCATGCATGTTCTGATCCATAAATGATCACTGCTGAAGAAGGGTACATGCTGTAAAAATGGGTGGTAATTCCTTGAAACTGTTAAATTTCTAGATTACCCCACCCTCTGAAATGACTTATACCAGTCAAATACCTCTGTGGATTATTTAATGAAATATAAGTTCTCTTACAGTCATTAAAGTTATCCTGCTGTAACTACTGCAGCAAGTAAGAGCTGAAAAGGACATGCCAAGAAGTCCCTAAAAGTTTAATATGGAGGAAATGTGAGCACAGTTCTCTAACCAGGCTGGCACTGCAGCCACAGCTCTGCAGGGCTCCAGATCAAGCTAATAATGGAGCCCTGAAAATGTTTGTGGATGTGAAGCTTAGGGCAGCTGGGGCAGCTTACACAGATGTGTTAGCTCAGCAACATCCCCATTAAATCCTGCTCTCCTCTTGACCAAAGTGAAGGATATTATTACAAAGGCTTTTTTAACCCTTCCATGAGGAACAAGCCACAGCACCTTGTGTTCCACAGATGCAGAGCAGGTCCCCAACAGTGTCATTTAAAAGAGGTCTCTCCAGTCACAGAGTCACAGAATGACAGAATAATTTGCCCTGGAATGGACATTAAAGGTCGTTTTGTTTCAACTCCCTTGCCACAGGCAGGGACCTCTTCCACTAGACCAGGCTGGCACCCACAGCTTCTCTGGGCAACCCATTCCTGTGCCTCACCACCCTCACAGTACCCCATTTTTCAATGATATCTAATCTAAATCTAACTTCTGTCAGTTTAAAGCCATTCCTCTTCCTCCATCACTGCATGCTCTTGTAAATAGCCACACACTCCTGGACCACACTGCTTTAATTGCTGGTGTTCTTCCACTAAATCCTCTAAATTCCTTAATAAACAGCTCATAAATAAAATGCTGGAAATGTGCCTTGGATTTAATTACCCCAAACTTATTAATAAACTTGCAATAACCTTTCAACAGCTGATTCCTCTTTCCAGGTGCATTCCCAGGCAGCTGGAGAGAAACTTGAACAAAAAAATTGTTCCCAAACTAACAGTCCTAAAAGTCTAATCTGTGGTCAGCACTGACATGTTCCACATGGTCCAGTGCCCAAAGGGTGCTGGCTACAGTGGAAAAAAAGCCACAAGGTAGAAATGGAGCTACTGGCTAATTATTTGACAGGAGAGCAAGGAAAGATTGGTGAGATCAAAGGTGCTTTTAAATCAGCCATGGTGCTGGGCTGGCTCACACTGCTCCTGCAGTCTTTATTCTGGGAGATGAAAGGCATCCTACCCCACTCTAAATACAGCTATTTTAGTCAGGGTTTGCCACAGGAGAAGGCTTTAGCCAAATCTTTATCATTAGGCTCCATTAGTAGAAAAGCTTCTGCCATGCTAATCCAAATGTCTGAGAGACATTTTCTGGGGCGTGGGAGCAATCCCTGCATTGTTCTGTTGTAGAGAAGGGACCCTGTGGGGTTGTGATTAATCCTATCCTTGCTGGAAAGCAATACAGTAATTTTAACAGTGGTTACAAAGCTTGGTAGATTTGTAAGGGGACAACATCCAGCCCATGCAGTCCCACCTCCCACACAAACCCAGGGACTGCCAGACTCCCGTAAGCTGCAGAAGTGTGGCTTTTGTGGTATTATCTCAGCTCACTGCAATGCATGTGGATTCCCATCAACATTTAGTCTTAAAAAAAAAAAAAAAGGTTAAATCCATCATAAATATTAAACATCAGAGTATAGTGGCAAGTTTCCCTGAAAACAAACTTCAAAAAATAATCTCAAATAAGAAAGATGTCAAGGCCCCTGGGAGAACTGACACTGGCATGTCATCAGATGTTGTCTTATAAGGCTAAATTAAGCATCTGACCAGAGTTTAATTTCTGTAAAAACTCATGCTAATTTAAATTGCTTTAGATTTAATTAAAAATGCCTTTCTATAGAGATAATAATGTAACTCTGTTAATTAGTATCAAGTGGCATCTAGAGGGCATATTTAAAAACTAATCTGGAGAATAAATAGAGCTAATTAACAGTCAGAATAATGCTTTATGATTGTCTTTTATTTATAAATGCTATAACGTTCAATAAGCTATTAAATGAAATTGTAATTAATATATATCAAAGTTATTTTTAATACTCTTTTAACCGAATAGTGTTTCTTACTCCCTGTTTTTCAGATGGTCTGGACACGTTTCATTTCTGGAGGGAGGGAGGGAGTCAGGACGAGGCAGCAAATACAATTTCAATTAGGAGCAGCTCATTTATCTCCCCTGCAAGGGTCTGAGTTAGGAGCCCTGGGGGGCTCCAGCCAGGTGTGAGCTCTGTGTCCCTGGGGTTTGCCCAAATCTCTGCTGACCACGGCAGGGGCTGCCAGGGAAGGACTGCACATCACCCCACACACCCTACAGGGGCAGAGAAGGGGCAGATTTTGCCTCCAGAAATCCAAACCTTGAAAGGCAGAGCTGAGGTTCTGGGGAAGGAGAGCAGCTCTGAGGTTTGCTATGGGACCTTTCAAAATACCATGGGGTGCCCCAGTTCTATTTGGGTAGGAAAGGGATGCTAAGAGTGAGAATGTGCTCCCATCTCATCCCATCCCATCCCATCCCATCCCATCCCATCCCATCCCATCCCATCCCATCCCATCCCATCCCATCCCACCAGCACACGAGCACTGGCTGAAGAGCTCAGAAGTAAGAAGGGCAGAGTGGAGTTGTTGTAGGGCTCAGTTCTTTTTTAGGGTTCTTGCAGGCAAACAAAAGCTCCCTCAGGGTTATCTGGACCCAGGCAGAGCTGATGTCCCAAGCTGAGCAAGGCAGAGGGGATTTTTGGTGTCTGCACAAGGTTGTGTCAGTGTTACCAGGGCTCAGATCTGCCCTTCCCCTGCCATCCTCCAGCCCCTCCTATGATGACAGCTTTGACTGGATTCACTGTATCAAATAAATTCATTGAAATTACGTCATACATGAAAAGAAGAGGTGGCCAGCTCTGTCTCTCTGTGCCCTTTAATGCTCATAAATCAGAAATAACTCCTCAAAATACAAATCAAATAAAAAGCACTTTCATATGGAAATCTGCACTGCCCGTGCTGCGTGGTTTTTTGAAGCACCATCAAATGCATCATATGTCCTACTTGCATTTGTTTTTAATCTATAATTCTGTGTATTCTTCCCCTTTTTTATCCCTTGCTAATGTTGAAAAACCCTCTAGATACCCAGAGCAGGGTTCATTTCAAAACAGGAGAGCACCTCTTTTCTCAGGACAAGGATTCAGCATCGGTTTGTAGCACAAACTTCCAGAAAAAAACTTTGGAGTCTTTACAAAGAAAAGAGTTATTGTCTCTGGCAATATTCAAAGCTGGCCACAAGAACTGCTGCTCTGACCTCTGTGGGATGACTTTCATGCCAGGTTGTTGACACACACTTGCCTCTACAAGAAGTATTTGTTCAGTAATAACAAGAACAAGTTGAAATTATTTACATGGCCTAGATGGGTGTCAGCAGACACATTCCAGCAGCACCTGAGAGCCCAAACACCAGAGGAATGATCAAAGGAATTTGTCTGTGTGCTGCAACTCGGACTGGCCTTCAGAGCAGACAAAAACACTGCAAGAAACACGAACATATGGTGTAACACTTCCCAGCATGGCAAACAGCCACGGCAAACACTTTTGGAGATAAAATTAGATTGGGGAAGCAAAGCTGGAGAAAAACAAAGCCAAGAATGAACTCAGAAAGCATTTCAGCTCAAGGTCATTGGAATACTTGCTATGTACTAACATCACCAGTAGTATGATTTTATTTTTTCTTTTCTGATAGATCTGCAGAAGTCAAACCAACCTCGAGAAACACTCAGTTACAGGCAAAAACCAAAGTGCACTACAGTGATCAGCAGATTTTTGATGCTGTTTAGTCTGGAGACTAAAACAAAGCAGTAACTCAAAATAGCTATCAAAATTAATTCCTGGTTTCTTGAAAGCACAGAGGAACTTTAAAGCAATTTTTTTAAAGTTTGTAATCTGAACAGGAGTACTTGCAGCTTGTAAGGAGAAGGTTCTGTAATTTTTTTAAATCAACAATGTAAATCTCTCTTGTTTTAAGGCCTCCAAAAAAACACTTAAAAATTGTTGCTTCCTGACTTCACCTACCCTGCAAGAACAAGCTCTGAAAGGTGCAGTGCAAAGGGAGCTTTGTTGGAGGACATGGACTGCTACAAATGTCCCCAGCTCTGGAACACCCATACAAGAATTTTGAATGGGCCTCTTCAAAGTTCTAAGCTAACAAAGATACTCTGAACTTTGTGAGGTTCAACATTTATCCTGTGAAGCCCACCTAACTTTTTATAGCTGGTGACTGAACTAGGCCAGTGTGTAACAACAGTGATGTGCAGAGAGCTCCACCCACCCTGCCCACAAACAGGAACCATCCAGAACAGGACATCAGGCAGCAAAAAATGTTAAGGGCTGGATACCAAGTCCCATTTATACTATACATAATATACTATTAAATAGCTAGAAATTATAGTAACAATAATAATAAAAAAATACTATCTACATCTATATATAATTCCAAGCTCCTTATTGATCTGTTTTTACAAGAGAAGTAAGGAACGGTTTGGAATGAAAAGATGCATCCAAAACAAGTCACTGTAAAACAGATATTGGTGCCTCCACAGAGACCAGCAGCACTGTGGTGTGACTGTGAACAACACTGAGCTACCCACTCTGGTCCTGTGTGAAGACATTCCTGACCAAATCCCAGACTAGCCAAAGAGTGTAGGTTGAACTGGGGAGCACAACAATTCAAGTTCCAGACAGTTAATTTTATATATCTATCAAATAAGTTTCAAAATTTCCAATTGCCACAGCTGTTTTGTTTCTCCAATTAATGACCAAAAAAAAAAAAAATCCAAAGAAACAAGAAAGAACCCCCACATCCCAAACCCAGAGTTTATCCCCAGTTTTCATTAGGAAATGCAGTTTATTCCTACTTTATTAGGAATAAAGCCTGGCAGGCAGCACAGCTGGGGAGGCAGATCCTCCTGGTGTTTGTTTCAGAATGAAGGAAGAGCTGGTGACAGTGCTGGCGCCAAAACCATGAACCCTGAGGTTCCCTTTGCACAGTGACTGCAGACATGGGCACATCCCTGGGGCAGCTCCTCACTGTCCTCCACCCCAGATCCAAGAAATAAAAGTTGTTCAGGTACCAAAACTAGTTTTAAAGCTATTTCACTCAGCCAGACAAACCACTTCCAGGGGAGTTTTTAATGGAGGGGAAAGAACAAATTGTGCAGGTTAAGAAAAGCCCTCACACAGAAACTCCTGGCCTTTATCAGCTTGGAGAAGATTCAAAGCCATAAAGACAGCAGAAGGTTTTATCTCCAAAAGAAGCTTTCGGCAAGTAGGAAGGAAAGTCAGGCAAAACTATACTCAGATTTGAAGAGGTGCATATTAAAACTGTGGCCTAATGAACAATCTCTTACCTAGAACTCTCAATCTCTCTGCTCCAACCACCACTTCGTTGTCATCTGCAGAAAACAGCAATTTTCCAGAGAGGGTTTTCACCTCAAATTTTTGGCTGTGTGCTTCCACTGCTTGGGGACCTAGGGGGAAGAAGCTTTACTTTAGGGAAAAGTGTAAGAAAATCACACAGTAGCTTCATACATTCAATAAACCCATTTGCTGAGTAATAATAGTTCAACAAATTGCATCAGAGACACCAAACAGAGAGGCTTTTTAGATCTTATTAGGAAAGGGCAGTTTTCTACACAAGTAACAACTGTTCAACTATTTCTATTTATGCTTTTGCAATGCTCATGGTGTGCCATAAAATCACCACTGAACTTGGGATAGCTGGGATATTTTTATAAAAAGACAGACCCATCTGTGAAACAGCAATGAACAAATCCAGCCATGCCTTGAGAGTATTGGTGCAGGTGTAAGAGGCATCAAGAGCTCCTGGGCCCATTTTGCTTGGACTGATGCTGCTGTGTAAAAGATTCCTGGTTTTCTAGCTTTTAAACATATCTGGATTAAAATTCTATCAGTGTCATGCACAGCCCAATTAAAAAAAAAAAAAAGACAAACATCAGGACAGGAGCAAATGTTTTGTTTTAGACTCCTTCAATCATGTGCAGGCCAAGAAACAATGGCATTCTCTCAAACTGCAGAAAGTTTTTAGGCAAGCAAAACTTTCCTTTGAAGATCTTATTTCAATTCTGCTGCTTTTCCTGCAGGCTGCTGTGCCCTACAGTGCTGGAAAGCCTCTGGCAATTCGTTTTCTTGTGGGGGCTGATAAACATCAGCCTGAAGAGCCATTCTGTGCAGGTCTGTGGCTCAAAGGCTGCCAAGGGTTACAAAGAGGCTGCCCTGGGTTACTGACTGAGCCAGACTTTGGACAATTCACCACTCATTAGCCCTCCCAACTCCATCCAAGGCACAGCTCTCATGGAATATCAACCTGCACAAGGCAGGTGATTGGACTTTGCATTAATTCCAGCCATCTTCAAGACCAGTCTCATTTCTCAAAAAACAAGAGAAATAGCCCTTGAAAGCCAGTATTTTCTTAAAAACTCCATCCCTACCTACCCACAGGTCACCTGTGCTGGCACCTGGACACACAGAATCATGCAGGTGGTTTGCACTCCAGACAAGTGAGGCCATGCTGAGATCCCTGGAAATACTTAAAAACTCATGCAGCCACACAGAGAAAATCCAGTAAAAATCTGATTTGTGTCTTGCTTATTAACCACCTTCCCACTCATCCTTGCAGTAGGCACAACATGGGACCACATCTTTGCTCCACTGTGAAACCAAAGCTGATGCTGAATGCATAAAAGCTCAATAACCAGAGCATCACACTGGGAGGTTATCACTGAGTCCCAAACTCTCGTGACACAGAGGTGCTTAAGTGAACCAAACACCCTCTTGAAAATACATGGAGAACCAACAAACTGAAGATCTTCATTCTGAATGTGAGAATCAGGAAGCCTGGGGTCGAATTTATTTCCTTCCTCCAGGCAAGTTTCACACATGCTGCCTAAATAATTGCTCACTGAAGCTGCATATTTAATTATTTAATACTGTGACTAAAGGCCAAGATGTTATATAAGCAAACCAAGCAACCCAGTCTCAACTTAGAAACATGTTTATGGATTACTGCCCTTGCCACACACCAATACTTCTCACAGTCCGTGCATAAATCTCAGTAAATCTATCTCTGTCCCATGTCAGATATTTTATACCATATATAAAGTGCCATATTCCTTATATAATGCATTAGACTCTTTCAACCCAAATTATTCATTCATTCATTGAAAGGCTGCTGTACACTGGGGATTTACAAAACACCCATTTTCCCACCCAACACATTCTTGTTTGGGTGCAAAGGGAGTTCTTCATCAGCAGGAGGGCTTTAAATTGCAAACTGTTGCCACAGTTGGGCTCCAGAGTTCCCAAGATTTCAGGCAAGTTATAAATGTCTTCAGAAAAACCTGTTCTTGTTACAACAGAAAGGTCAGCCTGGCGTATGCTCTTCTTGACCTGATGTCATACAACAAACATTTCTAACTCTGGACTGGCTTTCAGATGAAAATGATGGTTTGTTTTGTTATCAGACAGCCCCAGCCAGGTGCCTCCCCAGCACAGCTTTCCTGTCTCTGCCTTTGTTTCTACAGAGTGCAGTGAAGTTTCATTTCTACCCCACAAGACACCCAGGCTCCCCTCTGTGTGCTGAAGCCAGCCCAGCATCCCAAAACACCCACTTTCACCCCTCCAAGCAGCCTTTGCCCCTCCTTACCTGTTACAAGGCGAGTGAGGACTTTTGTCTTCTCGTTGAGGATGTTCACGGTCACGTTCCTGGCGGACTGGAAGTACAGGGGGTTGCCCTGGAACAAGACCACGAGAGCAAGGGTGTGAGATGGGGATGGCTGCCTGGGCGAGGCAGCTGGAGCTGTGCCCCCGAGCCTGGGGTGCACCCACCCTGCTGTGACTCCTCCAGGATAAGCCCAGAGTGGTCACCACAGCTCTGTCTGGCCCAGGCAGTGCCTTGCTTTAGGGATGACTGACTCTACCAACCAACCTGTAATTTTAAAAGGTGATATGGGACCTGACCTAAGCTTCCCAAAGGTGTTTCAGGAGGGTGGTTGACTGCAGCAGTGCATTTCAGAGGCAAATCTGCAAAATTGCAGCACCTGATGACTCCAGTGGGTGACAGTGTGTGCCCACCACATGAGTGAGCCATGCCCAAGGGCTGGGGAGGAGAAAATGTGATTTACACGTGGAGAGTGCCTTAGATCTCAAAGCACTTGTGAACCACCTGGCACATCTCCCCACCACACTGTGGGCTGGGATTCCAGCCTGTGACCAGACCCATCCTACCAGGCCTGCAGAACACAAGACACAAACTCCTCCCCACTTCCACTCGGCCACAGAGAGTTCTACCAATTTCTCATTGTAATGCTTTAAACACACCTCAGAGAGAGGAGCCAGAGCAGCTGGCAGCACACAGGAGCCACACGGCGACCTGGCAACATCCATCTCAGGTACTTCAGCTCAGAGTGAAGCCAAAGCAAGCCCACAGCTCCAACCATCTGGCTGCTCCTGTGTGCAAACACAGCCCAGGCGCCGGGGAACTCGTGTTCTCCACAGGCTGCCCCAGCCTGCACAGCTGGGCACAGCTGGCTCCTCAGGGGCTGCCAGCCACCCACAGCACCAGCACGGGCTGACCCCAAATCAAATCAGCCAAAAATCCAATGTGAGAGATGGAAATTCACCACCAGCATCTCTTTGTAACGCCTAAAGCATGCAGCTGATCAGATTCATCAATTAACTGAGACACAGGATGGGCAGAGGAGATAAAATCGCAAGAAGTTGAAAAATTTTCAACTTAAAATCAGCAAGAAGTTGAAAATTTTTATGTCCAATGTCTTTTTTTCCAGCTTTTCAAAATTTTTCCATTAGGAATGAATAATCAGGGTGGGGACAGAGAATTGTGTGGGTCAGGCATGTTCTCCTTGCCTCCTGAATTTGTAATGAACTCAATATTTTCATAGATGCCATTTTTTCTGGATCATGGCAGAAGGATTAAGTTGTCTGCATATCAAATATAATAGGAACACTATTATAGGAATATAATAGGGTGTTCTGTGGTGGACTGGGCCTTCAGGGAACACTCTAGTGGTGAACAAACAATTCCCAGCAGTGTTTGCAGAAAATAAACCTCAAAAAACTAAAATAAAACCAGCCTCAAATGACCAAATATTCACAGTAATTACATTTGTTGCCTTCACTGTTTTTGCAGCCTGTTCCCACGGGCAACCCTTCAACAATAAAGAGTAAAATGGGGTTTATTTGATCAATTACAAGTAGAACATTTTGGCTACATCCAGATTATTTACAACTAAATAAAAATAATAACAAAAAAATGAATTTCACTTAATCATTTCCAGATCTTGGACAAGTTTCAGAAGCTCTTGGTGCCTCTGTCCCCTCCTACACTAAATGAGGACAAATCAACCTTCTATACTTCTGCAATGTGTCGGACACCTTAAGTATTATTGTATACAAAACTGAATTATGATTAATAATTTAAAAGTAAGGATCAGTTCTAATGACTTGTAATGATTCTCCTTTTCTCTAATTTTTATTTGTTATCTTCTAGAACTTCTAGAAATGAATGCTGATTATTTATTACTATTTTATGGTTAACAGCTGAGAAAGAAAAGATGGCTTCAATTGGATCCCCCCTGCTCAGGGACCTGATTTGAACACACCCAGGAACAGCAGGTTACTGCTGCATATCCATTTCCCACTTACACATAAAGAGTATTTTTAAAGGTAGACAGCTACAATCTGCATAATGTATAGCTATGGGTGAGACTATAACTACTATAAACACGCCATAGGAAGCACAGAAAAGTCTTTTTTTTTTCTTTTTTTTTAAACTTTTACTGTTTGAATTTTGCTTATGGAGTTTTGAAGCAGCGGGAGTGTTTTGAAAAAGCCACGAACTCTAGTTCACAGTCAGGCAAGAAAAATAGTTCAATTCCCATGACTTTGAAAACTCTGTTGCTGCTCTTTGTAATATGAGATTGCACGACAGAGGAACTACAAGATAAGCCAATGTAAAAAGTCACAGAAAGAGTTCTCTGAAGAAGACCTACAAGACAAGGAAAGAGCTGGTACCCATCTAGAAAAGGCCTAAAATACATAATCAGACATGGAAATGTTTACTCCAGCATAGTCATCTCATTCACTCATTCAGAACTCAAATTCACACAGCCTTCAAAAAACTAAATTTCCCTAATGGAGGAGTTATGTTTTTATTGGTCTGCAGGGAAAGAACATTGGAAGCACTTAATGCAATGCCTGCTCTCATTTCCATAATTCTTTTTCCATTAAGGAATGAAAAAGAACTGAAGAAATTACTCCCTTTTGCTGAAAATTCGGCAGATTTTCTATCCATCATCTTCTGTTTACAAAGGAAATAACATTGACATCTTTTAAACTCTGAACATTAAAAAAAAGATGTTTCCTCTGTTGCAAGCTTGATGATGATGCCAGCTTCTTTCAATCACACAGAACAAAATAATGAAAGCTTTAAAATCCAGTTAGGATTTACAACTGAAAAGACAAAGCCTTCCCCTTCTCTTACACTTTCATGTTACCATGACACAAAGTGAAGTATTCTGATGCATATGAGCAGGTGGAAATCTAGATCAGTATGGCATCAGCACCACAATAAAACAGTTATGGAGAGAAGCAATATTTTCATAAACTGTCATAGCCCTTGATGGAGCTGGAGTTGGAATAGCAGCATGCAATAAACAAGCACATCTTTTAAAGACTCTTTGGGCTGGTCATGTCCTTTCAGCTCACCATGAACCTACAATTGATCTCTGCAGGAAATCCTGGAGAGTAAATACATCATTCTGCCTCTTACTCCAGCTCATTAGCAGAGCCAGTGCCTTAAAATAATTCAAATGTTTGCAGACACACAACAGCATTTGCCACAGCTACTCAATATATTAAAACATTGGACACATGCTGCAGAAAAAAAGAATATGAAAAGTGCAAAAATATGTCAAAACTGCATAGCTTGGTTCCTCACCAAGCAGAGGTATCCAGTAAAATATAGAAAACTTCACAAAAGGTATCAACTGAGTGTTTGCTAGGTTAAACACATGGCAAAACAAGCCAGAACAGCTCACTAGCTGTCTTTCTTTGGCTCACTTTGGAAGAGATGCTAAAAACTCCCAGATCAGAAACTGAAACAGAAAAAGCCCTTTGACTGACAACCTTAATTTGCAACTGAAGCAATCCCAACTACTGCTGTCTTCTGGGAAATTCAGTACTTAAACAGATGTCCTTAGACACAATAATTCCCTGTTTTAGGGAATTATTAAAAATATTTGGAAATCCATTTAAATTTTTACAGGCAATTTAAAAATAATGCCTCACAGTTGGCGTGTTTGTAGTTCAGATGGTCAAAAGGAACAGCTTTGATCTGATCCTATGGATTCACAGACTTCACACAGTAAGTGCCAAGTGAAGCTTGTGGAAATAATGGAAATGGTGAATTTCCGGCAGGCTTGACAAAATAATGGTAAAAATAAAATCTTAAAGCATAATGTCATTTAGCAAGGAGCTAAATTATTATTATGGAGAAGTCACTCAGAGCACCATTTTCCTGCTCAACCCCACCTCTCAGTGACATTACAGGAAGCAAACACTGCTCTGTGCTCAGCTGGACTGTCAGAGGGCAAAAGCTTGTTTTCTGTAAGGCAAGCAGCCAGAAAAAGCTCTCCTGCTTCTGGCCCACAGCCACAAGCAGCACTCACCTGCCTGCACCCCTGGGTGCTGCTCCAAGGGGAAGTTCTGGGTGGGTAATAAATAAATAAATTCCTTTCTTCAAATCCAACCAGCAGCTAAATGTGGTAACAGCAATAACAGCAGTGACACTTTCCTGCACTGCATTTTCCACTGGTAGGGACAGCTCAGAGCTGCACCTCAGTTTTTTCTGGGTTGGAGCAGCAAGAATTCATTGCCCAGTTACTGAGAGACAAAGCAATAATTTTAGGGCACCTGAAAAGTTCTTCATTAAGAATGGCAAACCTCTAATGAAAAGCCACAAAGGCATCCCACCTCTGTAGTTTCTGTAATTTGTGTGGCCCAGAGCACTGCTGAGGACACCACACAGGGTGCAGCTCATTGGTGCAGGTGTCAGGCATGTCCCCTCAGCCACCAGGAGAGCTGCTGGTGACCTTTACTCTGTCACTTTTGGTCAGCTGACACAGACATGTTTACATGAGCCTTCCTGACCCAGTTCTGGATGCTCCCAAACCACCTGCTCCTCTGTCAAAGGGAAGCACCTCACTGTGTGACTCTCAACAGAGGGTTTCCAAACCACAGAGGTCTCCAGAACACACTGTGAGCAGTCAAAAAGCCCAGGACCTGTCCCCAAGTGTGCATTTCCTCCTGCCTTGGGAACAGAAACTCCTTTGGAGAGCGTCTGATGCTGGAAAAGTTCAGAGTTGCCCCCCTAAAACAGAGAGTTAGAAGGAGATTGAGTAAAAGCCCTTCAGAACTGAGAGATGCTGCAGGGATCAGGCAACTGGCACTACCATGAGCCTCAGCAAAGCTCACAGAACATTGTGCAGACACCATGCACCTCCTGAAGAGCAAACTGGAAGCAGTGGACAGCATCTACCTTTGCCTGTGAAGAAAAATACAGCTGGGGAGCATCTACTGAACCCCATCCCTAAGATCCTGCTTGGAACACCAGCCTGGCCTTCATCTACAACCAGCAGAAAATCTAGACTTCATGCTAAACTTGCAAGCCAACCATTATTGTTTCTGTGTCAAAAGTTCTTCCTCCTTTTTCTGGTCTAGATCCTTACTGCAAGAATAGGATTTTCCCCAGAAGCTTCCTGGCACAAAAATTTAAGGCATGTAGCTAAATCCTTAGGTGATAGATTGAAAGTAGCCCTTAATATGATTTAAACATACTTATTGTTGTTTAATCACTGAGTCTCTTTTCATCTTGATTTTGTCCTTCAAACAGCTGAATATAATGTTCATGTTACTAAATCCCTTTCTTAGTAAAACTTCTGCTTTGACAGTGTAAGCTTTTCACAGCAGAATGAAAGCAAACTGTGAACAGAATTGGTAACAAACAGATTAAAACAAATGCTTTAAAATGCCCCAGTATGTGCTAGATGTGTGTCTGAAGATGGTGATTTTTTGGAAGCAGGCAGAAGGTTCAGTGGAGATGTAACAAAATGTAGTTTGCATCCTCTTCTTCCAGGGAACAAACTTTATCACAAGTGGAATGTGCCCAGGTCATGTAAGCTGACACCGCCCTGACCTGCACTGAGCACTCAAAAACATAAATGAAGCATCATGAGCTTAGTGTGCTGTGATACAACTTCTGACTTTTTATCAAGAGCTCAAATGCTTGAATAAAAAAATAAAAAAAAATTCAAGTTCTGTTTTCTATACAAAGTTCAGTCACCTTCACAGAATATGTTTTACAGTACCATGAAGCTCAGAAAATGCTGTGGTCCCACCTAGGGGACATATTCTAATGGCACAGATAGTGCAGGTCTGAGCTTTATGTCCAATGCCACAAACCCCTCTCTTTCATGGCACTTCTTGAAGTTCATTTTAATAACAATAGAAACAAAAGATAAATTTCCTTCTGCTCCATTAAAGCAATTATCTTCGACTCTTCTTTGTGAAGTGCAAAGAAAGCAGGTCTGTGATGTGAGATCTAAATGACTGGGTTCTGCTTCTGGAAGGCTACCCAAAGGGGTTTGTATCCTTCAAGGTGATTTATTTCTGGCAATCTAGGGGTTTCTCTCTTTAGAAGAATACCTGTAATAATCTCATGAACAGAGTGTTTTGAGAGATTGGCTGCTTCTTCAAGATGTCTAATCAGCTACTTTGCAGCTGAGACTCTTCTGAAAATTAAATTACACCATGTCTGCTGATATTAAAAAAACAACACTGAAAAATTTCCAAGGTATTACATCTGCCTTGACTTCATTGCTGCTCTTCTTTCTTTTTAACTTCACTGGCTTATAATGTAAGGAAAACCACAGGTGACTTGATGAAACCAACAGACATACACATGAAAATAAAATGCAACTGTTATGTTGGAGTTCTATTCAGTATCCACAGGGGTGGGAAATCTGGGTTTGTAGCATCTGATCTGCTTTACAAACATCAGGTGCTTGTAACATCTGAAGGCTGCTGCACATCCACAAAACTTCCTTTGCAGGTAGGACTGAAGGGATCATTACTGGCTTTGGAAAAAAGCCTGATGCATTGAAGCAAGCTCAGCTCCAGGAGCCCTCTGGTAAGGCAGAGGAATGAAATGAAGAGAGCAGCACAACTTGTGAAACAATCAGCTAACTCTGAAAATGCTTCAAGCTCTTCCCTGCACTGAGGCTTCACCCAAAGGAGACACAGCAGAGTCAATCAAACATGTGCTGATGATTAACTTGGCATCCCTGGGGAACAGCTCTCCCTTGCACAAACAAAGCCAGGCTCAAACCTATGCTCTAAAACAGGTCAACAGCAGACCTGGGTTCTCAGCACACTGCTCAGCCCCTCCAGCATAAAATCAACCAAGTATTCTCTAAACATTTCAATTTCCTTGAATTCCTCTGCAGAAGAGCCAGGCTGCTGCTGCTGCTGCTCCAATCTGATCCTGGTTTGCAAGGAGGTGGTGGAGCAGCAGGACTGTGGATTTGTGCTAAGTTGCATCCTATTTTCTGCCTTGGGCTGTCCTACTTATGGTCAGAGTCCAGTGGTGACACATCTCCTGCTGAAGTAAACACACTGTAGGTAGGCACAGGGGAGAGGGAGAGAAAAGAAGAGAGCTCTGCTGAGGCTTAAAAATATTCGAAATCATCCGAATCTACAGCTACTCCACTGCTTGTAACTTTTACTCCAGTCAAGCGTGCAGACCTCTGTTCGTGTGTTTTCATTTTTATGGCCTTTCTGGTGTCCCTACTGCCTGCCTTAAACATCTTTTAAAACTGCCAGTACATCATACTTCAATACCTATAAAAGCTATTAGAAGACACTATCAAAATTATACAGAACGACTAATTTCTGAGTTACTTTTCCTTACCACCAGCACTGCTTGGACCATACTACAACCAGAAACAATTAAGATCTCACTCAGTGAGGTGAACACATGTTTAAGAGCACATACTGTTATTACTAAGAAAAGCACAGCAGTATTTCTCAGAAATCAGATTCAGCAGAGCCACTGGGGCTCTGCAATGCTCACACATCCTTTTAGGCATTCTGCTACTGCACTGCGTAATGCCAAGTTATATATCCAGATATTTTTCTCCAGGAAGGCTAATAAGGTGGATACCTCTGAACACTGCTTTGAAATTACAGCTTTCCTTTGCTGCATGTCATGGATGGCTTGCTTCTTGTATTAGATTATAAATGGCCATGCCAACTTACGGGTGCGTGTGCAGCACGAAACACAGGCAAGCTCCTAGCAGAGGCCCCTGGTGTGACTGAAATTCAGCTGTTGCTAATAAGAAGAAGGGAAAACATTTCCATCTGTCTGGATTGGGAAAAAAAGGATTTGTGATTCATCTGCATCCATATGCTGGTATGTAGACAATACTTATGGACACACAGACATATGCGAGGTAACCAGCAACAGGAACCAAATCAATCACAGATCACAGCATGTGATTTGCCTAATTATGAGTAACACCTCACATTTTTTATCAGTGCAAAAAGCACTCTGTGAGCGAGCAGATGGTGCTGCTAGGGGATGGCACCAGCCTTGACAGTTGCAGATGCAGAGCATTTACACAGCGCGCCGAAAAAATGACACAACACAAGCTGCTTCCTGGGAAAAAGACTCAAATTGAACAAGTGTCACCAAACAAAATATATGTATTTATTGATGTTCTGTACTTATCTGATCCAGCCCCTCTCTTCCAATCAAATATATACGTGCAGGCCAGGGAGTGATGCTATCTAGACAGCTTTGAAGTCTCTCAGAAGTGCCACGTGAGCTGCCTAGCACAGAGCAGTGGAGGTGCAGAACAACCTGAGTCTAGTTACAACCTGCAAACCATTTAAATCCACACAAGCAGAATCAATAGGAAGAAACCCTGCAGAGAAAGCAATTACAGTGCAAAAGCAACTACATTACAGCATGGTGAGGGGCTGGGAGGCAAGATGCAGGCAGACATCCTCACTTCTGTGATTACCCACTGGAGTTCTCTCCCATGCATCTGGCCTGTGAAATGACAAGGTGCAGCCCAGACATGTTCCTGCAATAAAAGTGTTTCAGTTTCTGGGCTCCTGTCACAATTAAAAAGCTCTTATTTATGAGCCCCATTGTTCAGGTTTGCTGTGCTCCATAGGTAAATGCAGGATTGTGCTTCAGAAAATATGTTTGAAGGGCACAGTGAACTGTCCTTTTCAACTGCTTCATGGGAGTAATAATCTCATTTCCTGGATGTGCAATTATTTATTCACTGGAGACTGTCCACTTGCCACTGCACAAGACACGAAGAAAGATTATCTGACCATTCCTAGTAGAAAATTCAGCTTTTCTATTTCAATTCTTTTATTTGTGGTTTTTCTGCTTTTTTTTTTCCTGAGCTGCTGTAAACGCCTACTCTGGTGTGACAGGTTGGAAGCAGCTATAAAATGATTGATGAAAACCATATTTAGGCCTTGTTGTGGGAATATTTATTGTAGAAATATGCTCAGTTAACCCTGTAGGGGAAGGGCAGGAAAGGAAGGCTGAGCCTATGATTGTACCTCCGATACCAAAGTGATTTATCTGCTTTAATTATGATACAGGGTTATGGGGTCACAGAAACATCAGCACAAACTGGTTTTGAATTGCTGAAGTCCAGCCACTTTGTTTCCTCAGCTGAAATGATCAACAGCTGCCTTTAAGAAGGATCCTCTGTGGGTCTGCACAACCAGAGTCTTCCTCCCCAGGATAAATGAAGGGGCCAAGCTCTGAGCTGCAGAGCTGGAACAGTTCGAGTGTGAGTTAATGTCAGACAGAAACTGTCTCAGAGGGGCAGGACTGCAAACCTCCACTGCCTTGGAGAGGCTGAAAGTCCAAGAGCTGAGGTGAGAGGGCACTTGGACAGGTAAAATGACAGATGCAGATAAGTGTGGGATGTGAAATTGGGCTCATCTGGAGGGAAGATCCTAAATCAGGCTGGACATTGCCACACTGCACACATGTACCCACAGAGAGAGCACAGCAGCAAAGGTGTGATCAGCAGCACAAGTGCAGGAGCAGGATGTTTGTGTTGGGATTTGGATGCAGCTTGTGGCTGCCAGCCAACAGACACTCCTGAGAATCTGCTCAGGGGTGAGGAGAGGAGAGAGCACAGGGTACTGCTGTGGTACAGGAAAATACATCCCTAACCAGCTCCACTGGGGAGCTGGGGAGTGGGATTTCAAGAGATGTCAGGCTGGCAGCAGATGCTTTTTCCATGCCTGGAAGAAGACGGGAAAGTTGTCTGGGGAAATGGTGAGTAATGGCAAAAGCAGCCAAAGAGAATGGGATGTGTGAAGGGAAAACAGAGCCCAGGGAGGAATATCAGAGCCAAGGACCCCAATTACTCTTTGGGCAATCAGCAGGGTGGCTCAGCCTGATAACTCCTGCTTTGAAAAGGTATTTTTCTGCTGGTGTTTTTATTCCTGAAGTCCTTCCCAAACTCTGGAGGAAAAGAACTGATCAGTGAAGGCACCCAGCCAGTGGCTCCTACAGCACAGGGCACAGGAAGGGTCCTGCCTGTGTGCTCCTGTTTCTTCTGCTTCACCTAAGCTACCCCTCCCAGCATGCTGCACTACAGATAATGCTGCAGAGAGAAACAAAAAGCCTCCTGCTCCCCCAACTTTGTACCAACATCAAGGCTCATCATTTATAAATAACAGTTGGGATCTTCAGAAAATAAAGAGCAAAAGTCAGTTTGCAGGAGAAGCTGGGGTTTTCATTAGGTAGCAGAACACAGATAAAATATTATAGCTTGAAGCAGCAGCAGATATGCAATCAAAGGTGCTTCTCAAGCCAGCTGTGACAACATGCATGCCACTGCCCTGTGTGGCCTTTATTTCATTTAAAGAGTGAGGGATGTTCTGCAAAAACCAGGAGGATACAGGCTCTGAACACCCAACCATGGAAAGCAAGAGATGAGCCCTGTTGTGACTCATCTCATCAACTCATTGCCTTCTAGCCATGGACACCAAGACCCTGAATCAGCTTCAGCTGAGCAGGTACTCCTGACCTCTCACAGCAATTACTGTGTGCTTGGATTATGGATTATTTGGCCATTCACTGGGGGGCTTCACCTGCATGTAGGACACAACAGTGATTCTGCCTAAAGGGAAATACCAGCTGCTCTAAGGTCATGAAAAGATGTGGCCACTCCTAACCTGCAAAACACACCTAGAAAAAACCAGGATTTTAAGAAAAATAATGAATTGTTCACTTTTACCAATCAATCTAATCAAAAGAAAGACAAAGGCTTTTGGCTGGAAAACTGAAATCCTTTCTGGAGAGTAAGGCCTGATCTGTCAGACAGTGACCTCTCTTTTCCCCTCAATCAACCCACTGCCTTTAGTTTATTTGCTTTTCTGATTTTAAATATTGATGTCTTACAAAGCTTCTCTTTGGAAAAAACCACATCTGACTCTTCAGCTGTGCAGCCCTGGGCTGCAGTCCTGTCAGATCACATCCAAGAAGGCTCAGTTTGCACTGGCACATCAAAAAGAATAATTCCCAGGCTCTGGGAAGAGGAACAAGGATGATTCAGAGAACAGCAAAGCTTCTCCCCAAATCAGTAACCACCCATTCCTGGAGCCACAGCTTTTGCAGCTGCTGCTGGTTTTTAGCACAGAATCAGGACTCAGATGTTCACCGTTTTTCTTCACTGGATTCCCCACCACAAATCAGCCCCTTGTCTAAATTTTATTATTTTGCTCAAGGAGAAGAAGGAACCAGAAGGAGAATATCAAGCTGCAGCTGGAAAGAAAGAGAAAAAAAAAGCCTGGATCATAAAAGCCATTTTAAGTGCCTAGGTTTAGATTACAAATCAAGAATCCAACTAAGTAACCTGCACCAACTAAGATACAGTGAAAATCTTGGATTTACAAATCACTGCTGAATTTGAAATAAACGTAAAAAAAATCCTTCCCTTGTAGACCATAAAGAAGAGTTCTCCAAAGGAAGATGTGCCCCTGTCCTTAGAAGGGATATTCCAGGGGAAAGTGGGATGACAACAGCACTGGATACTCCCTGGGGAACCTCAGAGCTGCAAAGGCAAAAACCAAGGAGGCTTAAGCTCCACTCATGCTCAGACAAAAAAATTAAGGCTTGAAAGTGAGGAATCTCCTGCAGTTTTATGTAAGGATGGTTGTGCTTGATAGATAAACAAGGAAGAAATACTGGGAGCTGAAGTACTTTGAGTTTTCTTTTTGTTCCATGGGTTATTCTGTTTCAGAGGGGAAACAAGAACAGACTCCTGCTAGTACTTCATACAACCTGCCTCAGAACATTTTAAGGCCAGGCTGGAAGGAGGCCTAAAATCCCATGGGACTCAGAATCACAGCACATCAGGAGGAAATCAATGGACATGTAACATTTTATACTGAAAACCTGGGGTAAATCAAGAAAAAAAGAAACAACAAAAAAACCAAAAAAAACCCCAGGCACCATGGAAACTGCTTTCTTACACCACTCCCCAACAAGAACAACTTTTTACTGCATGTGCTTTTATAGTAAGCATGTTCCAATCAGGAAGATCTTAAGAGCCAAAGAAATGGTACTTTATCTTTCAAGAGCAGCAAGTTAGTTTTCACAAGACCATCAGCAAATTTGTCCTAAAAGAAAAGGAACAAATTTAAAGTAATTCTTGTTCTCACCTGTGTTCTTCCTTTTCCAAATACATCTGCTATTTAGAAATAAAACAAAGAGCTATAGTAACTGGTAATTGAAACCTGGAAAATCTGACTTTGCTTTCCTGTCATAGATCAAAGAACCCACGAACTGAGCTGTCTGTAAAACCAGTTCTGTGTGCCTGCACTTCCTAATGACAGCACAGCTTGTCTGTCAACTTCTGCCTTACAAAATACAGAACTTTCCTGCCCAAATAGTTTTGATCAGCAGAAGGGCTGCAGAAGTGTTTGCTGTCCTGTGGTAAGAAGATACAAAGCTCTGCTCTTCAGGCTTCTTGGAAAATGAGGAAAACATCATTTTTCTTTATAACTGGATCTTCCTATTTGTCTTTCAGTGTTTCTGCTTTCTATTTTCCTCTATCTTCCCTCTACCATACAGCATCAAGTTTTATTTCTTTTTTATTTCTAGTATTAACAAGTTGTTTTTGTACTTCAGCCTCTACAAAGCAGCCAGGATTCTAATTGTCAGCAGCAATGTCTAGACATGGTAAGTCCTTAAACTCAAAGCTTTTGCACTTTAGAGAGAGAAATGCAGCCCCCAGAGTCACTCATGTTCCCTGTGCCCCACTGTCCTCCTTTTCACAGCTGAAATAGAAACAATTTCTGGGATTGTGGCAAAAAATTCAATGCAAAAGCTGAGAGCCCACAGAGCTCACTTTGAGCTGGGATGCCCATCACTGGTTTTTGCTGTCACAGGGTCCAGCTGCAAATGTTTAGAATGAAGAGGAGGTGGGAATGGGATCAGAGCAGCAAAACAAACTCATGATCTGAACAGTTTCTCTCCCCTCACACAAGCAGCTCAAGTGAGAAATTTTACTTGTCAAAGGGAAAAAGCAAAATACATTGAGAGATCCTTTGGAAAATTCTGTCTCCTTCATGTTTAGCTCCACAGCTGTTAACTTGTCCACATCAACTCTAAACTCCCTCACAAGAAGGCGAGAAAAGCACTGAGTTTAAAATGCTTATGCACCTTATGGGGTCAGATACTTCTGCCATGATCATTTCACATTTCCTGGACACAAACCCTCCACTGATGTCAGGGTAAGGAACCACAAGCACCTGGTTCCCAGGGTGAGTTCAGAGGTGTACCCAAAATGCAAATACAGACAAAAGCTGAGGTAGGTAAGCCCAGTGGGCACAGCTGATTGGCTTTAGTAGGTGTTGATTACACTGCTCATATTGCATGAAATTAAAAAGCTTACAAATGTTATGAGCCATTACCCTTCCATTTAGGAGATCTTATGACAAGTTAGCAAGATCTAATGAAATCCCCTTTAAAATGCCATAGGCAGTCTCCACGAGATTTTGCTTTGAAATGCAACTTGTGGAGTTATTTCTGAAAGTTTGTTTACATCAGAGCTTCCTTTCCTGCACATCTTTGGGATGCTCTGATTTGGAAGCTGGTGGGATACTTCAGTTCCCTGTTGTGCTCTCAATGTGGGGCACACAACAGCAGCTCCTTACAGAAACAACCAGGAACAGGCACAGCAGGATTTAATCCTGATGCTATTTGTCATAATCCTTCAGCCAGCCTACAAAATTCCCTGCAAAATTCAAAGCTGAAGACTTCTCACCAATTTTACTATGAAGGTAAAGGGAAATATTTTCATAGTTGCTGTAAAATTTACTTAACTTTCACCTCTTCAGCACACTGGAAATATCACAGAGCCACTAACTGCCCCCAGAGCGCTGGGGCAGCCAAGGTTCAGACTCAAGTAGGCTCTCTGGACTTCACTGCTTCAGAATAAAATTTATTATTGGAGAGAATATCAGTTTTATAAATCCCACTGGGCACTCACAGCCTACTGCTGTCCACAGACTCAAATCTGCTTTGGATGGTGATGGCAAAAATATCTGCACGTCAGGTGAGGGCATTTATGCCAAAATGATGCAACTTGTTCTTTCACTGCATCCCCTGCTGACTGCCAGCTCTCCTCTCTTCTGACCTCTGTGGGGCAAGCAAGACTCCAAGTGACCCAGCTGAGAGACATCTGCAGCCAGAGAACATGGGAATGTAACACAGGGGTGCCACCAAGAATGATTAACAAACCCTGCAGGGAGCACAGGCCAGGCCAGGCACGGCTGCAAGAAGCTTGGCCGTGCCATCCACAGCAACCTTGCTCTTTTTGTTCAGCTTTTGTTTATTTCTTTTTGGTTCATCTTCTGAATCAAAACTCACCCAAAGGGCACCAGGCTATGAAGGTGCAGTCAGAGGAGGTGCTGCAGAAGCTGATCTTGGCTGGTGGGAGACTTTTCTTCCTGCAGCTACAGTGGGAGCTGAGCTGCCCCAGAGGCAATGCCAGGAGATCAACACCTCCAGAGCTGGCAGGAGCTCCCCCAGGCTGGGATGTACCACGTTCTGCAAGGAGGATCCCTCTCTTTGAAGGACCAGTCCCTAGGGAGCAGAGAACCGCTGGAGGAGCAGCGGGGCAGGGCTGGTGGCAGCAGGCAGGGACAGCTGAGTGACGGCAGCACCGTGGCACAAACTGCCCTTCCTCATTCCCACCCTGTGGAGGTTCCAGGGAACATGCTGAAACCCTTCAGCACTTTGCTGGAGCAAATCACCAGGAACTAAATCAACGTCCTTTTATTTCTCTGTGAACTTTGACAAAGGAAGAAAAGGAATTATTTTGTCTTCTCCCTCAAAAAATTGCAACCTTCTTTCATGCTATCTATCTAAAAGCTACATTTCTACTACACAGCTTGAGCCTCATACAAAGTTGCAATTATCTTGCCATCTGCATTCTCTTTTTATCCAAATTAGTATGTTATATTGCTTATAAATATGTATTTATGGCTACAAGGCAGGTATGCCCCACTGTGGGGACATGTCACTGTTTAATCCAAATACATGGTTTATTGTTTTGCAGTCAGTATTTTTAGCTTGAAGGCAGGTAAACCTGTAGAGCAAATAATACCAAAGAATACAGCCATTACAGAAGTGCTTTTAAATTATAGCACTCTTATTCCAGAACTGAACATAGTGAGATGAGTACATTGGCAAAATAATTATTTATCACCCTTAAAAGCTTCCTTTACAATTTTTATCATTCAAATACTGGCTGGGGAGAATGCAAAGGACAGAGAAACGTATTTTAGGCACTTGCAGGTCTAGCTTTTATTCTGATAAGAACTTACTAAACACCAGTAAAGGGAATAGCAGTTATCAGCCCTAATTCACAACTGGGAATTTTTCAGGCCAAACAGATGCCCCTGCAGAATCCCAGCCAAGTGTTAGTGACAGCCCCAGCCCTCCTTCCACTGGAGTCACCACTTGTTTTGCATGGCTTCAAATGAGGGCAGGTTTGGTCCAACAACCTGAGCAAGCAGGATGCTCTCACAGACACTCCCTGCCACACTGAGTGGCACAGGGACCTCTAGCATCCCCCAAAAAAGGAAAATAATAAAAAGACACAGTCCTTTGCCTCTTTTTTCTTTGATGTATTGGGTTTTTCATCTATTTTTTTTAGCTGATTAAAAATAACCAGAAGCAGACCTTCAACATGAAGCCAGCTACATACACTAGGAGATCTCTTTATAAAGACACCTGAAAATCTCCTCAAAATCTGTTTAGAGAATTTTGCCACCCCTTATGCCTGTGGAACAGCAGAGCTTGGGGCTCTCCCAGGTAGAAAGTTTGGTGCCCACATTGAATTCTCTGTTCCCAGACCCATCAATAGGAGAGTCTGAAAGAGAGCTTAAGGGAGGTCAAGTGCTTTTTACTGAAGCAGTCAAAGTTCTCAGGCAAATCCATATTCTTCTCTTTAAAAGTGTTCAGTGTAAGAAAAATAAAGCCCAGGTGTAAACATTTGCAAACTGAGTTTATTTTTCTTTCCTATCTATGCACTTGGAACAAACACTGAAAGGGCAAACCCATCCTAATCCTATCATGGCAATGTTTTTCTCTGCTTCCTGAAACTGAGATTATCATCTCATTGGTTGTCAGACAGCTCCTGAGAGAAGTAATTCACTGGATTTTCCTGTGTAATCACAGCACAGGATTTTATTTCTGTTGTTATCTGGATGGAAAATGCACACAGCTTCTTCTTTGTCTTGCTCCTTACAGACCTGGATGTGCCAGGCTTCAGAACACCCCAACTGCACTAAGCAAGCTAAATCTGGGCTAACTCTAAATTCCAAGCAACTTGCTTCTTAGCAGCTCATCTCAACACAGGCAGGAAAATTTCCAGTTTTAAATTTCTATTCCAATTAAGGCAATGAAGACTGAAGTCCCCTAAACTGTTGCCACTACTTTCCAGGACATAAAATTAACGATTTCTACTGCTGGGTACAACTTTCAGTCAAAGTTGGTCTGATTTATAAGCAAGCAGATGGTTCACACGATAGTCCACAATAAATTACAACAGTTAGAAAGACAGCTACATTTTGAGAGTGACAGTGCAGCTGAGCTACAGATGGGTTTATAGATGACCCTTCCAATTTTTAATAATCTTCATAATTTATCTGCAAGTAAAGAAATGTGAGAATTCCTAATGTAGCTCCTTGACTAAGTACAAATCACTTTTATTTACACAGGCAATACTTCATGGTCCAGCTATCTTCTTAATTAAAGGCAGCAAGATGCTCATGTTCCATGCAAGGCAAAAACACTGCTCAGTGTGCAATATGTTCAGCTGGGAGTTCAGGATGCTCTGAACACTCTGGGAAAAGGGAACACATCCATCTCCTTTCTTTAAAAGAAGGCTACAAAGGTGCAAACACTGCTCCCACCCACTCATTAACCTCCAGATAAACTTTTGGCTTGTAAAATGGCAAGGTTAGATTTTTTTACAAGCTCTGATGCCTGAAAACAGGTTCCTAATCCATACTACAAATCCAGTACTACTGAGCCAGGACTAGGATGGAAAACAGCAGGAACAGAGATCCTCTTCTCTGTATAAAACCAGAAGGGATTTGGGGGCCACTCTTGAGGGGGTGAGGGAAAAAGAAAGCAAATCTTGGGGGTGTCAGATGCAGAGAGAAACTGGCTGGCAGCAGGTTTAAGAAGTCAGTTCACATCAGTGATTTCTCTGCCTGGGACCAAACCACATCCATCCAATCCTCCTGCTAAAATCTGGAATTTCAGCTGGAATGAGAAGCACATCTCAGTGCAGCTCCTCTGCCTGTTAAGGTGATGAAGGGAGCAGGACCCAGCAGGGCTCTTTAAGGCACAAACTACAGAAGCTCAGAGCTGCCCACCCAGCAGTCTCTGGGGGTGACATTGGACGGCTTTTCCCCCTCTCTAACCCTTGATCTTCCCTTCCAGCCAAGTCAATTTATGAAAAAGAAATCTACTTTCAAGTGGAAATCCAAAACTATCATTAAAACAGAAGGCAGAGCTCCTAGGAAAGTAAGTCTGTGTGTAATTTTAATTATAAACTTCCTGGGATTCAAGAGATGCAGCAGAGAAGAGGCACCAGTGACAAATTCAGGATTTCAAGAATAATCACAATTCCCATTTTGGAGATGTTTTGGGCAGGGGTTTCCCAGCTCTGTGTGCAGCTCTGCAGCACATGGGGGAGCAGCACCACGGAGACACAAGAGTGGGAAAACCCAGGGCATAGAGCTCATGGTGCTGCAGCCACTTACAGGAAAAGTGATTTTTCCCTGCCCTTTCCAGGCAGCAGCAATGCTCCTTCACCCACTACACAGAACAGTACTGAAGTTAAATTTGTTGAGTTTTTTTTTTAAATTTGTTTGAGTTTTTATTAAAAAAAAATAAATTAATTCTTCTATAAATAACCAGCATCTAAAAGTCTTTGGAGTTTATATGAAACCATCATTTATTACTGTACACAACTCTTAGGTTGTTTAATTAAGCATATGAAAAATTGTAGATGTCAGATTATTTCTGGGATGCTCTTTACTATGTTATTTGTCATATTTCTGTTACTCTTCACATATTTAAAGCTGCATTATGCACTTCTGAAAACCCAGAGAAGTTCACTCTAGCATTAGTATGGATGTTCATCTGTTACTGAGCTCTGAGTTTGGCACTTCATTTTAACAATATTCATCAGGTTCAGGAACTGCTACCACACTTCCCTCCAAGACAACACTGGATCATACTACTGTTCTTTAAAAAGACTGAGTGTTGATTATTTAACAATATTTTCAAATATTCTGTAACTATAAACTTTGGTTGACTGCAATCCTTTCATTTGCTTTCAAGACGCAGGAAAGCAGAAGTTGTCTGAATGCACTAAGATCTCTGCTGTTGCCCCCAGCCCAAAAATAATTCCAGGTTTACCACAAGCAACCTAAAATCCAGCACAGGCTATTCCAGTTTATTGCAAAAGTCAGAGGAACAATGTGCATGTGGTTAACTTAGTGGTTAACACAGTTTGCAGGACTCATCTACTGAGGGCAGCAGGGATGCTCCAGCTCCCCAGCCTGCAGATCAGAGCTTCTACACCCTCCTCCAGCCAACAGCAAAAATAATCCTGGGTGGGGGATAAAGCAAGGAACACACACAGGCCCTGCCTTACACCTCTTGTTCCTGGCACTCAGTAATCTGTCAATGGTGTGTGGAAATTACTCCCACAGCCCCAGGAAAGGGACACCTTTTGTACCCCTTGATGTATTAAAATGTAGATCAATATGATAATATGAAAACAGTCAACTCCCCAGTAGCAATAAGTAGTTCTCACTTCTCTTAGCAATCAAATGTTATTTTCATCAATGTAACTAGAGAAAAAGAAATGTAGGTAGTGATTTGTCAGCCTATTTATCAAACCAACTGCTGCACCTGGTTCCCACATATTTTATATTAAAAGGTGAATGACATGGAAGGTTTTACAGGTTCTGTTTTAATTCAGGGCTGAAAGCATTTATAGATATGAAGGTTTTCTTATTAAGTTTTCTTCCTGAATGATTATGCTTGTTCAAATGAATTCCTAGCCATCTTACAGAGGTTATAACCTTCAATAATTAAATGGGGTATGGTATTGGCTGTTTTGTTCATTATGCTCCAAGTTCCAATTTCTACAAGAGCAGTGAAATGCTAAGATAAAAGGATGTTAAGTTTATTCAATTAGCTATCTGCCATTGTTATCAAAAGGGAAGGTTGGTATCTGACTCAAATTAACACTTTAGATCAGGAAACAAGACAGATGATATCTTCTGACAGATCCTGGAAACTCTGTAATTGTTTCAGTTATTTTAAAGCTCCTCAGGACATACAGGATTGCATTAGAAAGACCAAAAGTCACCAACAGCCAACAAAGTGCTGCTATGAAAATGTTATTTCAATCACACTTGGGTTCTTTCTCATTTCCAGTAGTTAACATTCTTGCCACTTTTGTCAAGCAGTCACTCTTAGCAGCACTGAATTTTAACTACACATATTTTGAAACCAACATGAAATAGGATTGAGGACATAATATTCATTGTGCTAGTGAACGAGAGATCAGGCCCTTGTGCCAAGGCACCACCTCTCTGCTATCCAGAAAAGCTGTAACTGTTAAAAGTGAGCTGGATTTCAGAGCTGCCAGCCATCCCTCTGCCTCAAAAAGAACAGCTCCTCCAGTTGAGGGTGGTTTAGGATTTACCTCAAAAGAAAGCAAAGACAGTGTGAAACTTCAGAGGTCCTGGAAGAGTTTTAACTGTGGCTTACACAAACCAGAGCCATGGGTGTCAACTTTGGAACTGCCCAGAGGATGCAGGGTCTGGGTGAAGCCCTCAATGCCTCCCTCCCCAAACTGCACCTGTATAGAGAGGCCAATGGCCAAAGCAATTTATCCAGTAGCCACATCACCCTGCCCCTCCGTGGTTTCTTTCTGTAAGGGCTACAGAAACAAACTTATTCCTTTCCCAAAAACTTACTGGCCTTGATCGGATTTCTTTGGCGTAGAGAGGTTTCAAGAATTCTGAATCTCCTTCAAGCTTCAGACCCTTTTCTGTGATCCTCAGGTTCCCCATTCCATCCTGAAAGACAGGCAAAAAGAAACAACCCTATTAGTTACAATTACTAAATTCACCAGGCTGCAGGAGCTGATTTTTCCCATTGAAGATAACATGTATAGCACTGGGAGGCACTAGAGAATGCAATTACTTGTGTTATCCTTGTAGCTCAGTTTCTGTGAAAAAAAAAAAAATTCTATTCAGAACTATCTGCAATGCCCCCCAGTAAACCATTTACACAGATGAAAGACATTCCTTTAAGCCAAGTCATTCTCTACTCACAGAGAGGCAGTGATGCTCTGTGTTAACAGGAAACTATTCACTGTAATATTCATTGCCTGCCTTTATAATATAATAATATACCTGCTCATTCATAGCAAATCCCTGTAAAGAATGTGTGATTAAAATCTGTACAGACACACTCACACAGAGGAGAACTGTACCAAAATATATTTCACCTCTGACACATGAAATTTCTAACTTTTATTAAGATGAGGGATTTAACTTCACTTAGGCTGTAAGTGCTTAGAAAGGGTCTGTAAGAAACAGTGTGAGTAGGAAATTGCACAGGTACATTTATAATCAAAACCACATCAAATTTAAGGTATTATTTCCAAGATGCAGGGTGATTGTCAAAGTTTGCAAGGACTGAGGTAAACTGTTTTGTTCTGAGAAAAAGAAGGTTTGAAGAATACCTTTTAGCAAAGAACTGACTGAAATCACCAGGATTGGAGAGTAAAACTAGCACCTTCATGCCTAACTCACAGCTGTTTTGGGAATTTAATAGGAAAGGGGAATACACTTGGGTAGAAAGCATAAGAAGATCAAGAGGGGACCAGGAAAATCCAGGAAAACCACGTGTATTTGGATATACATTTAGCATGCTTTCCAATCCACAAAAATGAAACCCCCACCTGTCTACTTCCTCTTCCTCCCACTGCAGGAGCACCTCCAGCCCCAGATGAGGAATCAGTGTCTCTCCAAGAGAGAGGAGATCTAACCCAGACACATTTCCATGAACTGCTGCCAAAGGCCTGAACGCGGAGGGATGAAAATCAGCGACGTCTCACGGCTCAGCAGAGCACTGGTCACCTGCCAGAGGTTCTCCTGTTCCAAGAAGAGCCATTCCCAGGTAGTTCCCTGCCAAGTTAAGGCTGCTCTTGCCAGATCCTGGTGTCTCATGAACAAAGGTGATGTTGGTTGATAAAGTGACCGCTGTCATCTCATTTTGAAGTCAAGGCTGTGAGCAAATTTGAGAGACAGATGCTGGAAATGCTACTGAGATGGGTCATAAAATGCCACTCCCCACATTTGTTGGCCCTAGGTGTAAAATATTGGCCTATGAATTCTGGGTTGGTGGTGGCACAGAAGGGGTTCATTTATCTCAAGCAGCAGTATGGAGGAAAATGAGTGAAATATGATTATTCACCAAAAAGCCCAGATTAAATTTTGATAGCAGTGTGCTTTGCGATTTGAGCGAGCAGGAATTATTACAGCTATCTACAGACCCTCACACGGTTTGGGCTGCTAAAAAATCTCTACAATTTTTTTTTTTTTCCCCCAAAATAGATTATCTCAGTAAGGTTACAAGCCCTGAGGGCTTTCACACAGCAGTGTGTTCTCTGGTTTTAATAAGAAAAGTTGCAGGTCAGGCAAGCTGCTCTGTGCCCCAGCCAGCTGCAAGAAGGACCAGCTGTGTGGACATGCAGTGTTGACCCCTCCAGGGCTGGCTCCTCAGCTGAATGGGGAAATACTTTTCCAGAACATGGACCTAGGGATAAAAAGGGACTTTTCAAGCCACTGCTGAAGCTGTGGCAAACCAGCAATTTCCATGACTCACAACCCTGTTCTGTTGTAATGACACAGACCAGAATCCCACTCCGCTCTTCTCTTGTGCGTTTCTCTTTCTCTCCTTCACCCTCGGTCTCCCAAGTGTGGTCCAAAAGATTTTTACATATAAAAAATGTACGTAAGGGGAGTTTAGCTGACAGCCAGCAGGTTCTACACACCCCAAAAGAGGTATCAGGCCTATGGGACAATGTGCTACAACCAAAACATCAAGGACACATTTGATTAATCAAAGTTGGTGAATCCTCTTACAAACCCACTGGATTGGAGAGAAAGAGGCATTTCCCCATGCTTTTTTCTCAATCTTAGATCCTTCTCAACCTCCACTCCACATTCACCTTTCCCTCCAACTGCATCTGCCAGAAGCAATAAAAGCTGTGCCCACCACAAATCCTCTCTTGCCTTGCGGGTGTTAGGGAGTGGATTAGTGCTAGGCACTGACTTACCACCATTAACTCCCCACTGCTCATGTGTCTCATGATTAAAGCTGACAGGTTTTTGTGGTGACAGTCTGGCTCAGCAGGTGAAAAAACAAGCAAAGGTTGTGCCCTGAGTTTAACAAATATCTTGGCCTCTTATCATACAATCTCTATAAAATTATATTCCTCTATTATTTCCCATTTAAAAAAAAATAAGAAGCTCACAGGATTACACAGAGGTCCCAAAATACAGATACATTGGAGAGAAATCATTGTTGGAAACATTACTTCACATGTTGTTTTGGATAAAGTGTCTTCATCCTCCCTAAATTATATGGTTTAATAACAAATAAATGTCATATTCTGCTACAGAGAATAGATATGAAAGTTCCTATGAAATTTCATGGACTGTGACCTATAAAATGTGGCAGAAAACTGCCTAGAGTGACAAAGACCAAGATGTTTTATTAAACATTGTATCTGTGACTCGTATATATCCTTATCTGCCACTCTTCTGCTTGTGAATAAGGAGAAGTATTGATTATTTCATACTTTGCCATCTGAAAATCATTGTTTCTCTCCTTTTTACTAATAGACTCTTCAGCAGAGTGAATGACTTTGTAGTGCAGGCACAAGCCTGGTTTGTGGGAGCTCCCAGGAGGCAAGCTCCAAACAGGAGGCACAGAGTTCCTCCTTCACCACCTGCAGTGAATATTTCTGCTTTTTGGGAGGGCATGGCAAAAACTCTCACATCAATTACATCATTTATGCCCTCTCTCTTTTTATGCAGTGCCTTGTACTGGACAGGCATAAAAATTTATGTGCTATTGCTGACTGCTCTGGGTTGAAAGGGGATAGCAATCCTGAATAACATAAATGTCATTTTGGTGATGCTGAATGAGAAAGGAATTTTGGATTTTAGTAGCTTGAGAAGCATCTCATTTTTACAGCCAATTATGAATGATGGTATTACTGTTAGGGGAAGAGCTCAGCATTGATGGTGTCTGATCACCAAAGCTCCTCTCTGCCTTTGCTTGGCAATGTGGCCACACAAATGGCTAAAGTCCAGTTTATATTTGTTTTACTTTTTACCAGTTTGGGTTACTTTAATTTTACTTTTTTTAATTGCAAGGCTGGTGGTAGCAGGAAGATCCAGCTAACAGAATAAGAAAAAAACAACCACCCTAACCAGAGACATGTAACTGCTGTGTGAAAGGCTTAAAACTGAGAGCAGGTTTAGATGAGATATTAGAAAGAAATTCTTCCCTGAGAGAGAGAATGCTGAGGCCCTGTCACAGGGTGCCCAGAGGAGCTGGGGCTGCCCCATTCCTGCAAGTGCCCAAGGCCAGGTTGGACAAGGCTCGGAGCCACCTGGGGTAGTGGGAGGTGTCCCTGCCCATGGCAGGCGGAGGAACACAATGGTTTTCAAGGTCCCTCCCAACCCAAACTTTTCTCTAACCACAATAACTACCTGGAACTGGTTCTGGCTGCACTGATCTGGATTGCTTCCACAGGGGCAGGGGGAATTTTCAGTGCTCTCTCATTCATGGGCAGCTTTATGAGACCAGGCTGGGCTCATGCTGCAGCTTAACCTACTCAAGAGCCAAGGTGACAGTGACACACATTCATTGTGTCCCTTGGGCCAGGATCCCTTGTCCTTTACAAACACAAAATGCAGCCTCAAACTCTTCTGTGCTCCCCTCTGTTCTCCCGGCATTGCTGAACAAATTTCCTGTTTATTGAGGTCTTTCTAAGGATTTTAAGGACACTGGTGATGGGTGACAGGTTGCTCCAGCTCTGCTGGCC
Source organism: Molothrus aeneus (assembly GCF_037042795.1). Taxonomy (NCBI): domain Eukaryota; kingdom Metazoa; phylum Chordata; class Aves; order Passeriformes; family Icteridae; genus Molothrus; species Molothrus aeneus. The sequence continues at coordinate 5,044,804 of NC_089660.1, forward strand.
ACCACCAGCTCCAGTGGTTGTTTCCCACTGGTTTTCCCTGCACCTCCATCCCTTTCCAGTTTTCAGGAGGAGAATGGTTGGCAAGGTTTGTCTCTGCACAGCAGGTAAGCATTTATTTTTTTTTGCTAGGAATAAACTGAAGTTATGTTCAGCAATGTCCTGTGGGAGAGAATTATCTTTGGAGACTGCTTGTGTCAGATGGCTGAAACACCTGATTATTGTTGCTTGTATTATTGATTGCTGTGCTCTGCATTGCTTCCAGATATGTGCAAGTTATTACACAGCTCAATACATCCAAAGTTAGGAAAAAACCCTCAGCAAAGGCAAGTGACCTCTTTTTTTTTTTTCTCCTTCTGGGAAGATATCTGTACTGTCCTTTTCTCTCTGACTTGATATTAAATGTTTCCAGATTCCAGGTACAAAACACATCATTGCCAGTTCTTCACAGCCTCAAACCTGTTCTAATTGCATCTGCCCTCCCTCCTTCTCCTCATTTTTTCAGCTAATTCATCATGTTAATAAGGATCCCAGTATCCAGCTGTGGATCACCAGCAATATTTTCCTATGGAAGCTACCCAGCAGCAGCACCAGTTCTATAAAATTAAATCTGGTTATACAGCTTGGTCCAGCAATCAGCTAACTCAGTGCTCCCTGCAGAAGGCTCCATCCAGAACCTCCTGGCAGCCTGTGAGGTGACAGCTCTAAATGATCCCTGGTGCTGCAGGCATCAGTCACGGGAGACAGGGATTGGAATGAACACAGACCAGCTGTGGGAGTCACCCACTGGAAAAAGACCTCTGCAAGCTGATGTTGAAGGAGTGTGAGCTGTGTAGGCACTTTCAGCTCCTTCTGTGGGTATGAAGTTATTTGTGACAGCTACAAAAAATCCAAATGGATTTTGAGCTTGTGAAGGAATTTTGAGCAAGCAGAGGGAACTGCCTGCACACCATGATGGTCAATGTAAAACTCAGCCCAAACAAAGCCCTTGCAAAGCTCAGAGCCCTTCCTTTCCAATGGTAACTCCTGGTTTTGTGAGCTCCTCTGCATGACTGCAGAAACAGAGGCAGAAAACAACAAGAAGAGCACAAGAACTGAGGGGACATCCCAGGCACAGCAATGAGATTTGATGCAGAACACCTTGGTTTCATTCCCATCAGGCTCACATGATTAGGGAGGGCATTAGGGATGATTCCCATGTGCACATCCCCACAGCACCCTTCTCCTGTGTCTGCTCCTTCCACACTGTCCAGGTGCTCCCCAGAGCCAACACCACTCATGACAAAAGATACTCAGAGAGCCCCATGAAGCTCATGTGCAAGGGAAAATAAATAAATAAATTTGATAAATTTGCTTTAGTGGAAGTTCAGGAGAAAAGTCTTAATGAACAGGAAGAACAGGCTCAAATGTGGTTTTCCAATTACTGTTTCAAGTAAGTTACAACCAAGCAAAGCAACTAAATCTCACCCCTTGAAACAATTCCAAACTAGTGTTGGAACAATTTCTAAACAAATCCTTCAGCCAGAGCTGAAGAAAGCTCAGCTCTGGATTTACTGCATAGTGCTGGAATTACTCTAGGCAGGAGGTATTTCTTTCCAAAGCAAAGTGAATTTATTCAAAGTATGGTCAGGTGTGGCACCACAAAAGCAGGATTTCAATGAATTAAGCCACCCCATCTGAGAGTACATTTTGCAGTGAAAAAGATTAGCAGACCTTCTGGAGAAATGATTATGAATCCCAGCACTGTTCCTACAACTCAACCATCATATGCACAATTTCCCTCTAGGGTTATAATTTCCTTTTGCACTGGTACAGCAGGGAAAAGATGGAAACTTGGCTTTCACCCCTCCAACTCCTTGTTACAGAGCACTTTGGCACTGCAGCAGTACAAAACGAGCCACGCTCTCTTGAGCTCTTTTCTGCTTTTATTCTCCAAGACAAACAGTAAGGTTTCACATCTTACCATCAATATACATTCCAAATGTGTCCCTGGAATTCTCCATCTTTTTTAGTCCAGCTCATTACCATAATTATGCTAACTAAAAGGGAAAAGTCCCATCCTGCACAAATTTGTGCTCACTCAGAAGTGGGAGAAAAAGATTTTTATACTCGTAGGAACAAGGAGTCTTCTAATGCAGTGATTTAATAATAAAATCAGCACAGAAACCCACTGATGCAGAGGGTGCAGAAAGAGTTCTTACAAATTATGGCCTAATGCTCCTTAACTATGCTAATCTGTCAATCACCAAATGAAGAATAGAACAAACACTTCTTTTTTTTCAGACTATAAAGATCTTGGACACAAAGTCCTCTGTGGCATTGCTGCTCCAAGTTACACCAAGGCTGATTGGATTCATCATCTTTATAGTGCTGGAAGAAGTTTCCAGAGAGAAGAAGGAATTTTTTTTTTCCCTTTCTCTTAGTGGATCCCTATTGTGTTCTGTCCTTACACTCTGAAGTAAGGTTTTTCTGACTAATACAGCATTTAGCAGTTCCCCCTACCAAGCTGACAGTGTGAGAGGGAAAGCAGCAGCAGCTCTACTGTGGTGTGTCTGAAGGAGAGCTCTCAGAAATGGGGACAATTATTGGGTCATTTTTGTCTGAGGTGAACATGCCAAAACAACTCAGGGGCATTAATCAGAGCATAGCACCAGGTCTGGGCAAAGAAATGAGGCCCATGCAAAAATGCTGTGGTTTAATCCCATCCAAAACTCACAGCAGCACCCAAGAGAGCTCAAAGCACAGGTGAGGAGACCCAGCAGGGCTGTGACCACTCTCCCAGGTCCCATCCCCAGGGCACATGTGATGGCCCCATCCCAGCAGATGGATTTACAGGCTCTGGGGACACTGACTGGAGCTGCACTGACCTTCCCAACCCCACCCCTGTGTGAGAAACTCCCTGCCATGGCAGCCCCAGCCTCCAAATGGTGCAGTCATGATGTGAATGTGTGTTTTCAGTTGTTTCATTTACTCCACTATTACCTCCTCTGTTTCCAGAAGCCAGGAGAAAGCAGGGTGGGCAGGGAGGAATATTTTCAGTGCACCTTAATTAATAAATTCTGACCCAGCCAGTCAGCCAGTATCAGGAATTTAACTGATGAGCCTGCACTGCACATAATCAACCTGTGCTACCTCTGCAGTCAGGGCAGAGGAAAGGGCAAAAGGGTCCATCTAGAACCCAAATCACTCCCTGGAAGTGCTTCTTACCCAGTGCTGTGGGTGAAGTCACCCTCTAAGGTGACTTAGGAGTCTTTTCTGGATTTCTTCAGATTTGTGCAATAAACCTGGAGCTCAGTGCAAAGTGCATTCAAAGTGCAACAGGATTTAAAAAGAAAACTAACAGGTTGCCAGTCAATAAGCAGATATCATGAAATAAAGTGTATTTTAAAAATGTGATTCCAACTATATCCACATAGAGTGACTCCAGGGATTATCTTAATGATTTTTTTTTAATCAAGTCTCCTACTTTCAATAAGAGATAGGAGATAGAGCACATTCAATTTATTTACACAGGTAGGTAAAGGAAATTTCCTTTAAAATCAAATTCTCTTTTTTAAGAGGAGTCCATAGTCCCATGGTTAAGAAACTGCCCTCATGGCCAAAGAACCACCAATGAATTTTTATAGCTATTATTTGTCACAGAAAATATATTATTTTGCTCTTTCACTATCAGAATATACAGAAAAATAATTTAAACTGTCTTCCAGAGTTATCTACAGGGTGTCTATGACATTTTTTTTAGCAAGAGAGGCTCTGGGGATGGCAAAGAAATGAGGGAACTGAAAGTGCTGCTCCCAGAGAGGCTGAAATAAGGATATTGCTTTTTGTACAATTGCCAGTAAATAATTATTCATAGAGGAAAATATATGAGTATGTTTAGGGCCCCTCACCACCAGGAATGGAGGGCAAAGAATGAGATCTGATCCATGGAGTGCAGGTATTGATTTCAAATTGCTCCATCAATTTACAGCCTCCTGCTACCTGGCCATGGAGCAGCAGGAGGAAATCACTGATGAAATAAATAATGGTTTGGGTTGGAAGGGATCCTAAAGATCCTCTCATTTCAACCCCCCTAGACCAGGTTCCCCTCAAAGGGGAAACTGAGGCACGAAGTCAGGTATCCACCAATGAGAAAACTGCCAAGGGAAGCACAGCCATGGTTTGTCTCTCACACCCTGTTGTGTGACAGTGCTGCAGCAGAGAAACCATAAATACCCTGCTCATGAGAAACAACAGGTTAATTCTGGCAACTTTCAAATGCCAGTAACTCAGACTCCAGCTCCTGTCTCATCTCCCTGCAGTTTGCATCCCTCTGCCTCCTTGCCAGAAGGTGCATTATGCTTAAAGCCCCTTGTCTTCTTCACAGCTTTCTAATGCACATGCAGAAGTGTTTGCTAGACTAAAATCAATGTTGATTAAACAGCAAAGGAACTAGGAACTTGCTGGCCATCAACCCAAATCCAGAATCCTCCAGCAAGACAGCACTTCCTGATGCTATACCCAAAATTATCATCATGGTAAATTATACATTTGCAAAGCAACAGTGAGATAATTTCCTCATTGTTTACTTTCTGAGGAAAATAAAGGCAATAAAGTTTTTTTTTTCTTTTTTAATCCAGAACTCATGGGTGGGATGCTTTTCATTTCAAATTATTTATTGAGTGGGTGCTTACTGAGTCATGGGGGATTTTTACCAGATGCCAGGAGATTCTGTTGGAATTCAGGAGTACAATATTATGTGTATGAAAGTCAGGTGGTTACCTGAAATAGCCAAAAATCACATGCAAAAATATACAGCTGGCATCAGCAAGTGGCAACAGAGCAAGAGACAGCAGCTTTTTAAAATACTTTTTTTAAACAGAGGGTTTTAAAGCCACAGGGAAGTGATTGCTCTCACTGTGCTTTGGCCTTTAGAGAGCACAGTTCTGTGTGCCCCTTTCTTGCAAAATATGTCTTCTTTGGGGATATTAGCATTTCCTCCTTATTCTGCTCCTTTTTGAAACATCACACCAGCAGAAACAAATGCAGTGACTCACAACCTGCATAATTATTAATTTACCCACTGCATGAAACCTCACCTCAGCTTTAAAAACCCTTTCCAGCAGAACCGAGATTATTTAAATCACAAAATCTTTCGAAATAAATGTTAAGTGTCTCAGATCTGGATTTCCTTTATCACAAAGAGCCTTTGAACATTCCTGCAGCCCAAATGCTGCTCCTGGGCACAGTCTGGCAGCAACACCCTCATGAGTCAGAAGTGATGCTCCCTCCCCTCCAGCCTGGCAGAATGAGCAAGGGTGAGCAGAGCACGTGATGCCAGCAATTTCAACATGCTGTATTCCCCACTGGGTGTCTGCAAGCTTTGGCAGAAGCCCCTGGTTATGCTCCCTGGGACCTCTGCAAAGAAAATAAACAAAGCAGCACGGGAGGAGGATGCAGCCCTTACAGCCCAGTCCCACGGGGCAGCCCCAGTGCTTGGCAGGCTTGCAGGCAGGGAGATGGGAGACAGCATCAGGCTAAGGTAAAAAAATGTTAAATTAACATTAAAATAATGGACTTGGTGAAATGTTTTTGGTCAGCCAGTGCTGCTGGCTGGGAGGTCACTGCCATGCTCCCCCCCACAGCTCTCTGCAGGCAGACGGGGGCTGGCTCAGAGGCAGCAAGAGGCAACTCAGCTCTCCATCATGTTCCAGTCAGGGCTCTGAGGGTAACCTGGACTTTTCTTACAGCTTTTTGGCTCTTTTGGCAGCCTGTGCTTGTTACTGAATAAGATATTCCTTTCCAAGAAGAAGGACCTCTGGGGAATAAGGACACATTCATCAACAACCACTGCACTTGGTGAGGGACCAAAACTGCTGGAGAAGGAACTTTTATCTGTTAAAAGAACAAAAAGCACAGAGGCTGACACTTGTGTTTCCCTTTAGCTGTCCTTTGGTGAGCACTTCAGTCCCTCTCTGCACATCTGCAGCTCTGCCCAGGACACGGCTGTGACAGCGGAGTTGGAGCTCTGCACCTCTGTCCCCTCCTCCCCTGCCCTGAATCCCCCTAAATTCTCAACAACATTTTTCTCTCTTGTTTCGGCTTTCCTCGCTGACCTAACTTGACAATGTTAGTGAATTTAATCTCAAAACACTCAGGGAAAGAGGGCAAAAAATATTTTTCCCAGGCTGCCAATAAAGAACAGAGTTTCCAGGAGCTTAAATGGCTCAATGGGACATTTTGGTGACCAGAGGAAATTTAGAACCCCATGATAAATTTGGGATATTAATGTAAGAATAAAGTTGAACTGCTGGAAGCAATATCTTATTGACAAAAGTGCTAGAAAGCTGCAAAGGTAATAAACAAGGAATTGAGATGGATTACAGGGGATATGCTTTTGAATGTATTACTCAATGCCAGCTGTCGGATACCTTGTGAAGTCCTTACTTGCTTGGGTAAAAAAATGCACCTATAAATATCTTTTGTGAATGGGACTATTAATTAGAGTAACTGTGCTAAATGTGGTCAGTGACTTGTTACCAAGGCAGAAGTACTAGTGCAAATGTTAATTATTCTAATTGGTTCTTTCCAGACTGTCTTTGTCGACACTGTTAAAAATGTACAGGTCATGGCTATGGCTATGGCTACATATCACTGCTCTTTTCTCACTCAAGGTTTATTTAAAAAAATCTGATTTTTTCCTTTTAGTTATTGGTGAGGTCTTAAAGGCATAAGCAATCTAGGCAACCAGTGCAAAACACTGCATATCTCTAGGAAATCCTCAAAACATATAAAAAATGGGGAATAAATATCTAACATGGGGAATGGGACCAGCTCACCAGAATGCATTCCTATGGGATGCTTTCTGCTTTACCAAACAATTTCTAAATTATGAAATGATTGACAAAAATTTCTCACTTTAATTAGTGCTCTAAGTTGCTGTAGGCTGTAGGAGACGTTCCTGAGAAAACCATGTTTATTCATCTAATGCTTAGAGATTATGTCATAATGTTTATTCCCAACATTTGGTATCAAATGCAAGCAGCAAATGCTGTGGGTCAAAATGTCTTTGTCAGAAGTCCTAGGATTTCTTAAAAATGAAAGACATTGCTTAAATACAGGGTATTTCTATTCAATGAAAAGATTATTTAAGTATTTCGTCATGGTCAACAGCATCCTTTTCAAAATAAAGTATTAAAAAACCCCAAAAAAGCCCACTGTTCTTATAAATGGCAGTGGAAGCCTTTGTAACGTGAAAGACTTTTTTTAAGAATAAGCTTGAAAAGACCTGTTTTGGAGCTGAGAATCCTTTGCATATAACTTAAGGACAGTTTGAGTTATTTTGGGCAGAATTTTAATTTTTGTGAAATGATGAAAGAACCAAAGGAGTATCTCAAAAGGCAGACTCCACCGAAGGAAAACAAACATGAAAACACTAATTATATAGACACAGGGAGTATTTCTACTACTCAAAAAAAATAAACAGAAAGAAAATTGGGATTCAGCTGCAACTCATTAACAACCTGTACTTTCAAAGCTTATTGATGTGTCTAGGGCAAATATTTCATAGAAATATTGAAATTTACAGTGAGGCTATGCAAAGCCAAAAATATAATCTCTGACTCAAAGCCTCCCTCATTCAGCATTTCTCTGATCTCAATATTTTTTGTCTCAGCTTGTTCAACTCTTCCATATCCACTATGAAATTCTGCAGTGAATTTGTTAAAGTCCTGCTAAAGGGTTTTTTTTTTTTTTTTTTACTTTCATCCTCTATCACAACCACGAGGGAAGAAAGTCTTATGTAATTTAAGATAATAATAGCTTCACTTGTTAAATATCAGACTGAGTATTTCTGGAAAAGCGTTGGAAAGTAACATCAGTAAATAGAGAAAATAGCAGGGTATAGAATTCTTATTAGTAATTAATTTGTCTCTTTCAAGACAGCTCCCTGAATGATGTGCAGGTAGCTGAAATGAAACACATTAATTGTGTTAATTTATAGCAGGACTTAAATCGGAGCCTATGCCTTTTCAATTTTTGAACAGGTTCAAGTCCCAAAGAGAACCCAAGGCCCCCTTAAACAGAACTTTGCCACCTCTGAATGATTTTGTTTACTGTGACATGAAAGAGGACACTGCTAAGAGATTTTTTTTTCCCAACCATAATTCATGGATCAAGAGGACTTCTGGACTTCTGGATGGACCCTTCCAGCTGGAATGGACAGGGAAGCTCTGCAGAGGTGTGGAATGGAGAGATGGCTCTCGCAGGGACCACAGGCACACGCTCCCCATGGCCACACGGGGCTCTCAGGCTCTCCAGGATGAACCTGGACACATCCCAAGGGCTTGGGCAGCTGGCACTGGATGCTGCAGCCCAGTGCCCCTGCCAGCCCAATGGGACACACACCTGGCCCTGCCCAGAGCCCCCCAGACACCCCAGGGTGCAGCAGCTGCTGAGGCACCAGGAACTCCATCAGTGCCGCCCTCCACTGAGGTCTGGAAAAGCGACCTCGTGGCACCCACACAGAACTGCACTGCACAACACCACAAACTTACCCACATGCATTTGCCCTGTTGCATTTCCTGCAGGGCCCCTGCCACCCTCTCATTACCTGCCGGCCATTTCCAGTGAAATCACATTTTAATTAACACAGGTCATGAAGAGCAAATGCAGCCATCACTGAAGAAACAAGCCCAGCCTGTGGGTGCACCAGCCTTTCAGAGGAATCTTGCAGCAGTTTCTCATTTACACTGGATGAACTGACCTCCTCTTTGCTGTATCATCAAAAAGAATTTCTTTGCCTGCATAGTATCTAATTTTCAATGTATCTTTTTTCTGCTGGATCTTATGCTGGATTTCTAAAGAATTTCCTGTTTGTTGGAGTAAGGCAGTGATTCCTAAATCACTGAAAAATACAGTCTTGTTTACTTAACTTTTGGATAATGCAAACAACTTACATATACATTCACTTTTTAAATTTTCCTCTGGTTATTGAATTTGTACATTATTAGTGTCGTGTTAAGCTCTCTATAAATCTTTCAGAAAGAGTCACTTAAATCTGTGAGCTCTCCATATTTTGGCTCCTAGCAGCATTTGGGACTGCATTCAAATATTCATGTTCCTCAAGTTCCAAGAAAAATCTTATCTGTCCCTATAATCACCCAAAGAATTTTGCATAAAACAGCCTTTTATTTTCAGAACAAAGAGACAGCATTTGGCAATCAGTTTCTCTTTCAACTGATAGATGCAGACCCTGGTTCAGTGGTTAGCTGCTGCCTGTATCCAAACCTGGAAGAAGATGACATGGAAAAGGGGAGCACAGGCTGAAATGTCCTTTCTCCTCCCCATTGCATGAAATTTTGGTGAAAGCCACTCTCTAATTTAGTTCAGTTAGTTCTCTAATGCAAAATGAATTCCACCTCATAGACTTCAAATTCCTGTTTATTGCCCACATTGTTTTTAAGACCCACAATTAACAAAAGCTTGTGCCACAGTTAACAGGGGCAATATCCTTAATTGGTATAGCCAGGAAACATCAAGAGCTGTCCTTGCATCACCTACAGAGTGTCTTTCACTTGGAATGGGAGAAGAGACCAATGCCTATTAATTCAAATTAATTAATGGCCTTATGTATCCTGGTGTGGACATTCAGTAGATGCTTGTTCAGCAAAACAAATGGGTGTGTGTTTAATTCTGGTTCATTCTGGGCTGATCCATTAACTGTTGTGTGTCTTCCCAAGAATGCACGTTCATTAACTCTACTTAATTGCTATTCAATTACCTTGAGTTATAAAATGTCCCTAAACACCAGTGCAGAAGGCCCCCTGGAGATTTCATGTACTTCAGCCATTAATTAAGCCATACTGTGTATTGTTGGTAACTGATTACATCTAGTTTTGAAATAATAACTTCACAGCAATGCTTCAACTGTTTCTTATTAGGATTTTTTCACATCTCCTATATGGGGTAATTGGAGTGATAACATTTCTTCCTTGCAATAAAGCACACTTGGTTGTTATTATTATTATTACTGCACTTGGCCAAAGATGTTCCATGTCATCATTTCTTTTATACAACCCATTTATTAAGATGGAAAGAACAACTTATATTTGAGCTGATTATCTCAGGATGATACTCTGATGATGACAAACATTTTGTAAATTTTAGGGGGTTTTTATTTCCTTTTCAAATGTTTTTAAGATTTTTTTTCAACAGCCTCTTAGTAGAAATTTTAAACCAGTACCTTACCATTTCATGTTTTGATATTTATAGCTTCTGCTAACTGAAAGGCTAAAGCGGCCAAAAAGCAGCCAAAAAGCAATATGAGCTCACAGTGAATCTAACACAATGCTCCCATTACGACCAGTTCTTGCCAATCTCAAATATCAGAATAAAAGAGGGAAATTTCCAGCTGTACAAAGCCCATGAGCACCCTCTGTGCTCCCTGAGAGCCCCTGGGGAAGCTGGGCTAAGGGACACCATCTCCTGGAAATATTTTCAGTGTCTCTGGTTCCCTAAAACACAAATGAAACCCCAATTCCCTCTGCCAGAGTCCCAGAGCTGTGCAGGACATCCTCCCTCCCAATGCAGGAGACCTCCCAGTGCAGCTTCCCCAGGAACAAATTTCCATCCAGGTCCCCCCAGGGGGACAGTGGGAATTGTCCCAGTGCCACAGACCTGGCTCCCACGTGCACTGTGCATGGAGATGAACCTGCAAAGCATCAGGAGCTACAGCCAGATCTACACATTTTTCCAGGTGCCTTTAGCTAAAACTCAAGCCATTAGTTAATATTCTCTTTCTCAAGATGATTTCTATGGATCTGAGCAGAACCACATGCCATGATCAGTTCAAAGCTTCAATATATTTCACTATATGGACCAAGAACCCAGTTTGGATTCCTCCAGACACCTCTCCAGGACTGTTCTGCCCACGTGTCCCAATTACAAGGGCTCTGTTAACATCTCACAGTACAGCTGCATCATTTATTCATAAACATAAAAAAATATAAAATTGCATTTTCAAAGTCACGCATGCTGTTGATTCATTTATCCCAAATTAAAAGCTTCATCTTCATCTCTCTTTCCTAAATTTAACTTTCAGCATTTTAATTGTTTCTTCCTTCATTGTTAGATCAGTATCAATCATCATCTTCAGTTACCAGAACTTGCATGTTCCTGAAAATTATGTTAAATTTAGATGCTAATGAAAACTGTTTATGCTGGTTAACCACAGAAATGAAACCTCTATTGCAATCCATAAAAACTGTTAGTTATAACAAGAATCCTTAATTTCTACCTCAATCTCCTTTCTACCATCTGCTCTCCTTGAAGACCAATTCCAGAAACCATGGACTAAACAAACAAACAAACAATCAAAAAGGTAATTGTTAACTTGTCTTCACAGCACAACAGACATTAAAAGAATTAAAACAGTCCCATTAACCATTAGACTGAAAATTATGATATAAAAGCAAAGTAATCCATGAATGCCAGCATGTTCTGATATTCCTCCTCTCCAGACATTTTCCAAACCAACCACCCACCCAACCAACCAATCAACCACACATTCTACTTAGAAATAAATAATTGATCCATAACCCTCACTGAACACTCTCCATCCTCCTGGAAGGAATAAGATAAAAGACTTCCAGCCATTAAAATAAATACAACGGATAAAACGTACCACAGCCGTAGGTGATAATTATTCTTTCATCTAAAGCACTACACAGTTAATTATATATAATTACTTAAGATATTTATGTTTCAGATAATATTTGAGCTGTCCAATCCCTCAGAACTGACTGTGGGACACACTGACACTGCTCCCACATCTCTCGTTGCCAGATGTTTTTCTCGTGGGTCACCATGTGTCACTGTGCAGTTACAGACACCATCATGTTCTGGGGAATGCTGCATCCATCAGCATCAGCTCCCCTGGGTGGAGGCATGGACAGGGGTAAAGGCAGCCAGTTTTGGGATCAAGGACCTTATTTAAAATGCACCCAAATGGTCTCATTCTCCAACTATAAACTGTCATTTGCACCGCTTATCTAAATCCGAAATCTGAACAGAATGTGAGGTTGGAGAAGGTTAAAATTGTAACGAGCCTCTAGTACAATGTTTTAATTATTTCCTGTGCTACCACAGCCGTGTGATCTTAGAGAATCATCTTTCCTTCTTATTGGGTTTAGCTGAGATACAATCTGATAAGGTAATGCACTGTATTTTACATCTTAACAGCTGAAAATCTGTATTTCTTGGGTTTTTTTCCTAATGTGCCCCACAAGGACACACTCAGTGCATCTACAGTATGAACAAAATTGTTCAATTTGTGCCTTGCATATCAGTCAGGGCCCAAAGAAGACCAAGGAAAATGAGACAAACCCAGTCGTGCTACATCACTGCTACAGCAAGTCCCATGAAGGAAGGCAATGAGCTCATTTGAGCAATAATGTGAGAGTGTGGCTTGTGCCATCTGGGATGCAGAGGGGACATCTCATTCCCTCCCTGCTTTCCCCTTCTGAGTCCTGGACTCCCTGTTCCCCCCACCACAACACACAGGAATACAGGGATACAGTTTTTCTCCCTGGTGTAAATCCCCTGACACACAGAGACAAAACCATGGATTTGCATATTTTAGAAGAAGTTTAAAAATATTTTTAACATTTAAATAGCAATACATCATTCTCTTTATAATCTGGACAATTTCAGGAGCTACTGCCTGCCTCTTGACTGAGCTAATTCTCCACTTCAGTTATCTTATGCACCTTCTTTAATGAATACACGTTCCTTTGATTAAATTAACATTTTTGTCTCCCTAATTAGCCTGAAAAACCTGTGCTGAACCAATCTAAAAGCGACTTCATTACTGCTCATTGGTGCATGTTTGCTACCCATCACTGTCACTTCAACAGGTGAAGGATTAGGAGAACATTAACTCTGGCTTATTTGGTTTTCCACAGCCAATCCAAGCCTTCAATCGACCCTCTAGGACAGTGACAGATGTTTTAATTATGTGGCTTCATTCATTAATGCTCATTTGCCTGGCCAGCCAGGTTCATGGTTCTGAGGGACAGTTGAAACAGAAAATAATTAAAGTAACCAGCTTAATTACCTTTTTACATTTTATCCTTCAGCTTGTACTGCTCGTGAGTAATGACAAATTGAAAATAAAAATAAAATCCAGTTTATCCAGGCCAATGGGCTGGTGAGGATGCTCACCAGAAGATGCATCACTGCTTGTCTGGGAACATAAGCACAAGTTGCTTAACAGGCACTTACTGTACGTTGGTTAATGAAATCATACCAGAGCTAATGAATATATATAATTGGGTAGGCAGCTGCCACTAAAAATAGAAAAATGTTAGTGAAACCATCTTGCTAATTTGCTAATTCAGTTTGCAGAGACAATTAGAGAAGGCCCTTGAAGAATTCGACAGACCCTGCTAATACTGTGACTATATTGATTATTTGCATGATGATATCATGTTGTTTTTTTCCTGGCTGGTTTCTCATACAGACAACCCCCATCTGCCTCTAAAATGCTAAATACATAAACAAATAAATACAATAATTTTCAAGATAAATTAAATAAATTTTAAATACACTGTATTAAAGCCCATCTAAAACAATGACTGACATAATTCAATCTGCTGGGATTGCACTCACCAGTCATCACTTCCAGTTTTATCTAATGTAGAGGTAAAAATGTGTATGAAATAATTTTTTTACTGAATAAATCAAACCTTTGGTGATAATTATTGCAATCTGCACTGCAAATCTGGTATAAGGCCTTGGAAAACCTGTGCCACTGAATCCATTATAGAACAATATTTATCACAAATTCTCCAGCTGTTTTACCTTTTTGCTTTGCTCTTTCACTATCAGAACTTGCATCACTAAATGTCACGCTTCAATGAAAATATCTCTCCCTTCATCCTCTTCTAGAAAGCTTCAAAACATTAAAAAACTTCCATGTTGTTTTACGTGTGGCATGATATAAAATGCAACATCTGCATGGGGTGAGAAAGTGCCTCTGAGAATTTTTTTGAAAGATTCATTTGGTTTTCTCTGCATCACCTCAGACTATTTTTTCTCCCCAGTTCCCAGCAGTGAATAAATATGAAAAAAAAAGAGGCAGAAAGTTCAGAGCATCTTTTTTTCAAGACCACCAGATATCACCCACCTGCAGCAGCCAACTCACAAAAATTCTGGAGATGGAAAAGCATGATACCATGGTCTTTCCTCATATCCTTTATCCTCCTCCCTAATAAAGAACCTAAACTAAAATTCAAGACTTCTGCAGTGAATTTTAGCAGTCTACAACTTTTTTCTAGTAACAATTTTTTAGAAAGCTCTGGATAAATAATAAATATTGATACATGCATTTTATCCCAGTCATGACTTTTTCTTATCTTTTCAAAGACATTTTTTTTCCACAAAATATCCTGTGGAGACCATTTGGAGTTTGTTTTCATTTTCAGCCTCTGCTGAGCTAAGCATTTGATTCAGAGAAAATAACAGGTTTGAAAGGAAGGCTTTGGGAAACTTAAAACGTAACAGATGCTTATTTGCAGACATCTGATTTAAGTGAACTGAAAACCCCAGTCTAAATCCTGAAAACCATAAATGTCAGCCAGCTAGAACAGAATAATAACCACTTATTGATATGGATGCACCTAGCAGATAACAGAGTTCTGGGATCATAATATTCATATAACTGTGCTCAGTTTGCTGGTTCTGAGCTCTGGAATGACAATTGGCAATTCCAACCTTCATTTCTCAGTGCTGTGCAGATGGTTCATGGTGAAGGGACCTGTTCACCACCAGCTGGCAGATTTCATCCAATTTCAGGTGTGAACTACTTAGCCTGGGATTAATTTCCAAGGAAGCTCATCAGGGCTGTATAAATGGCCAGCTGTAGGCACCTTGGGGATTTTCAGAACCCACTGAATGCAAGATGATAACTCTAAATCTCTTAAGCTTTGAAATCACAGAATCTCTGAGATCAAAATAAAGTCACCGGCAAAACCACTGTGAAATGTCAAAGCAGCCTGGATTGGGGTTTAGCTTTTCAGTGGGTCTGTCATGAGGTGAGACCAAACACTAAAATAGCACCGAAGTTTGCAAAGATCTCCTGAAAATCTGAAAAATTTAAGACCATTTGAAACAAAAGCCTTGGCACCATAAATCAATCTAAACACACAGAGACAAAACTGGGATTTGAATGACAACTGTGAAATTTCAGCATCAGGTCAGGCTTTTTACCTGGATAAGGAATAAGACACTCACAGACCAAATCTCTTGGATGGCATTTTACTCTTAAGTTTGGGAGGAACATTTTGTTCCCTGTGCTCCTGTCCTTTCAAACTCACATTACACCTTCACAAAACATGAGTCACCAAAGCATGAGGTGCACCATCCCAGTGAAGTGCTCAGATTAACTCCAGAGCCAGGGAAAATAAAAGCAGTACCAAAGAGCAATTCATCCTGCCCAAGTCAGATGCCTACAATGGGATGTGCTCACTGAACTCTATCTTTGGATACCTGAAACTTGGCAAAGAAAATTTCACATCAGATGTGTAATATTCTTGATTCCTTAAGCCAATGGCCTATCCCAGTGGTGGTAACTCCACTTCATTTTCTTTTTGTGCTTCTAATTACTTTTCATTATATCTTCCAACTTATCTGAGACATATTTTGAGAAATGTTGGCAGTTTGACTCCCCTGTGATTTCTTAAAATCATGGCTAAAAGCCCAATCTGACATTAATATATTTTAATTTAATTCATTACTCCATTAATTCAAAGTGATCTGAGAGAGTCTAGAACATTTCTGCAGATCTCAGTGGAAATGTGGCTGAACATCTTTGAGATGTGTGAGCTGACAGACACGGAGTTTGCCAGGTGAGGTTGACAGGACACACAGCTTTTGTTATGGGCTGCACTTTTTGGTGGCAATACCCCAGAACACCTGCACAATACACCACATCTATTTTGCTGGGCAGCAAAATGTTCTCCAAAGCTTGATGAAAGTGTATGGCAGCCTCACTGAAATTTTATGCACATCTCTCAAGGAAATATGAATGCTTCATGTCTTAAAGTAATCACCAAGTACAAACTTGGTTTATTGAACACTCCCTGACCACTGAGGTGGTGTGGGCTGGACAAGAGCACCAGTGAGTGACCACTGCCCCAGGGGGTTGAGCCCTCTGAGGAACCTGAACCTTCACAAGGTCATGTAAATGTTAAACCTGGGAAAAGCTAAGACTCTAGCATCAGTCACCAGAAAGAGAAAAATCAATTCTGTATTAAAAAAAAGTAGCTTATGCAAGTTAGCTGTGAAACAGAAGAATTTAATTACATCACTAGAAATTTAGAAAGAGTTGTTCCATCCTGTTGATTTTGGCAAGTCAGGTCACTGGGAGTTATTGAATGAGACAACATCAGGGAAAAAAAGGAAGGATGGAAACATGAAAAGAAAGAGAAAAGGAGACAAGGAGCTGATAATGACACATTCTGTGAGTGGTCAGGAAAGCAAGAGAAGACAAATCACTCTATGGTCAGGGAAGTCAAGAGAAGAGATCAATAATATATGTTCCATGGGGCATAAGTCAAGAAGAAAAGCAATTTATAATGAAGGGAAGCATCATTAAAAACTTGGGTCAGGACTTACTGGGTGCTGTAAACCCTTGGACCTGCTCTGGGACTCCAGCACACCCATTTCTGGTGGTGCCACCCCACCCAACACAAAACTTGATGCTATGAGCCCAGAGCTGATAAGCAGCCACATTTAAAGGCAGCAGGGCACTGCCCCACCTGCACAGCTCAGGTGCTGGCTCCTTGTATCTAGGCATGCCATCAGCAATGTAGTGCTAAAAAAGCTCTTCAGGATCATTTTGGCTGTTCTGTGACATTAATATTCATTTTTTTCCCTCAGATTATAGCTTCACTTCTGAAGTTAGAGTAGTAAAAGTAATATCCCGTTGCCACAGGGCAAAAACTTTCATTCCACACTTATGTAGTGTATGTTTCCACAGCAAAAAAAGTTAGTGAAAAATGGGCTTGTTAAAGGGACTCCACTTAAAGTTAATGTTCCAAACTTTTTTTTTAATATGATGTGTAAAAGTGAAGTTTCACATCCAGAATTTATTAAGTAAGAGGAGTTGGGCCTCAAACGTGCTACCAAAACCCTGAGGACACTGCAGGAATATAAAAGTCGAGGTTTTTACATTACATACTAATTTTTTTTTTCTTTCTCATTCATGGACTGCTTGAGGTAAATTGCTACATGGAAAGTAAAAAGGAGAGGCTGACAGATATCACTGAAAAACACATCCAAATATTTCACTACCCATATTGACACAGGGAAGAGCTCAATCTCCCATCATCTGGAAAGTCCATTTAATCTGCCAAAACCTCATTAGTAATTACTTTCATTATTACCCCGTCCCCAAAAGGCTATTATCTTTGTTAAATAATTGATAGTTCTGCCTGTCCCTTTTCAAAGGTTGCAGTCTAAACTTTCTGAGAGAAAAATCAGGCTGGAAGATTGAGTCTTGGGTGTTTGCAGCCAGAAAAACCCACATTTATGTCTGTGCAGTCAAGACCTGGGCACACAGGTAACTACACAGCCAAATGCATTGGTGAGGGTCTACTGAGACATTTCATCCTGCCTGCTCATATTTTTAGTGTCTGGTAAGAGTTGGGTAACTCTGATACAGTTAAACAAGGTTAAGTTAACATGAATTCTCTTGTATTTGTGGGGGACAGGATCTACTCAGCTGCACAGAATATTCCTTGGGCTTTGCTCACCCATGGAAATTCCTGAAGATTTGACTGAGGGCTTTGTAGGGAAACATCCAGAATGCCTCATGTGGGCTTTACCAGCAGAGGGGAACCCAAAGAAAGCCTCACCTTCACCAGCTCAGCACAAAAAATTCCCTGAGGCTGGGAACAGACTCATTCACCCACATCCTGCCTCTGACAAGAAGGATGTTGTGTGCTCTTTGTAAATGCACACATTTCTCCATTTTCACAACTAACCCAAACCATTTTCCTCTAGAAATCGTGTGGTTTTAGGCTGTTCAATACAGAATCATTCCCATATTTATAGCTGATCTGGATGAGCAACAGTAACAGTCAGGTTTTCATGTTTTGCTTCAGTACTTGCACCTCCAGCAGCAGTGATAAAGCACATGGCATCACACAAAACCCACCAAAAAGGCAGCAACACCAAAACATTAAAGCTATTTAGACTGAGAAATTACTTTTGCTTCTGGTTGAAATTTCAGAAGGAAGTCTAATTTGTGAATAAGTATTCCTGTATCTGCCTGGGCACTGTGAGTGCCACCTCTGCAGCAAAGGAGAGGGATGTGTGACCTGCAAGCAGAGCCTGGGGTAGGCAGGCTGGGGCAGGGGGCACATGAATACCATTGCCCTGCTGAAGGCCTCAAACTGCCCACAGCCTTATCTGCAAACTCACCAAATGTGCAAGCACAAGAAAATGCTTTGGGCTTTTCACGCACTGTGAAATTTGCACACACTACAAAAATGAATCCTTGTTTCTCCTTCTGTGCTCACTGAAATCCACAGTTCAAAACTTTGAGTCCTTAATCAGTTCAGCCAAAACATGTTTATTCAGAATAGGGTTTTTCTCAGATTTTGACTCAAGTCATACAAAAGAAGATCTCCTAAAGCCACACAGAGATAATGCTGCCCTCCAGACTCCCGTTCCTGCTTTTGCACAGTTTTATAAAGAAGTCTGTTCTCCTCTCTTTTTGAAAGAAAAACCTTTCATAGTTTTCATAAAGGAGTTGAGAGTATTTAACAATTACTTATCTCCAAAGGCATGTTTAACTCCCCTCATTTATAGAGCTGCTGGATAATATTTACATGCTCTCAGCTCCCACTGGTGACCTCTCTTTCCCCACTAACAGTACTCCTCAGTTCCCATACTTTCAAAAGTAAATATTTTTACTTTCTTTCTTTCTTTATAAGCACATTGGAGTCATTAATCCCTTTAGAATCCAGTGCATTCATTTCCCTGGGTATAAAAGATTTCTTTTTCACCTGCACAGAATATTTTCAATTTACCCTGAATTGCAGGAAAGGCTCCAAGTTTGCAGAAGACATTGAGCACCTGAGTGCATCCAACCCTCATCTCTTCCTCCTGTGCTGCAATTCAAGCTTCTCCCTTTTGTCCTTCCAACAATAATCCCAGAGATCAGACAATCCGTGGGACTAACTAACAATCCCTCAACACGGTGATGGGTTGAATAACAGTGACACATGTTTCTGGAAGCTGATAATGAACCCTTTTGTAATTCACACAGAGAGGGACAGCACTTAAACACAGCGACCACACGTACAAAAGGAGAAGGAGCCACATCCAAACCCATTCCGTGCATTTTAACAAACAATTAGAAAGAAAAGATGTCTGAGATTGAAAGAAAAAATGAAAAAAGGAAAGCGGGCACAAGATGGAAAAGGGGTGAGTTATTCTCATGTTTCACTTCAGGTATTTTTAGGTATTTAAGACTGAGCCATAAGATGAAGATTTTATTCTTGCCTGTTTTTTAACTTTGCTAAGCTCATCACACCTGGCAGAACATTTCCTGAAGGCTGCCAAATTCTGAAATCAATTTGTGGAAGAAACAATAATCAGCCATTAATTGATTTTTGATTCCCTATTCATCCCAATCAAATTCATCCATGTGCCCTCATAAATCCATGATTATTACAATCACTCTATCGTGTTTGTCCTTCCTTGCAGGATGGAGCACAAAAGGAAAAGCCACAGTAATTCTGTGGGATGCCACCAACCAGGTGCTACAAACTGACCCCAATACCGATGGTGCCTCCCTGCATCTCTCTGCAGGCTGGTTTCTTCCTCCTGCTCCCTTGAGCCAAAGCACAACAGCTCAGCCAATATTTGGGAGGCAACAGAAGCTGCACAATGACAACTTGGCTGGTGATCGTCTCCTCAAATCGCTCAGACCTCGAGCTTATCGAAATCTGACTTCTCCAGAACAACCTCCAAAACGTGACTAATAGGCTGATTCTCCTCCAACAATATCTATCTTGGTTCCTGCTGTAAAATAATCAATTACACTAAATGGAATTATTTATACAGAATACCAAAGTAGTTCGGCTTTGGTGGAAGTAATATGCTTATCAGATGGATTAAGATCTAATAGGCTTTTCTCTCTCAAAGTATAGCTGTTCCTGATAGTCTATCAACCCTCTTATGTAAATTACTTTGCTCTTGACAACATAAATTAGATGAAAGAACTATATTTTGTTTACAGATTTCAAGTAACAGGATTTTAAATGTATTTTAAAACCGTGCCAGTACAATCAAAAACTGTGTTTATGAACTGAAATTGCCCTAGCTTGTTACAACTAATGAAACAAAAGTGAGCTCTGAATACTTTTTGTTAATATGGTGACTCCATGAAAATCAAATATTTATGTCTTTGGTCTAGACGAATTAATACACAATTCCTCTACCACAGGGGAAAAAAAAGCCAATATCTTCCTTAATGGGTTGTTTAATGGAGTATCTTATTTCTCCAGGCTCAGCTCAGAAGAGCTGAGGTCTGCACAAGGGTTCAGGGCAAAAGGGAGAGGAAAGCAGGGGCTGATGCCTGGAGCCAGCCTGGGACCACCACCAGCACATGAGGGTGCCAAATGCTGGCTCTTCATGGACAATGCACGGTCAATTGCTGCTCCAGGAAAACTTGATCAGCACCACATTCAAGAACATTTACTCAGATTTCTAGGAGTTGTGTTTGACTTCTCTCAACTCTTTCCTTCAGCAAGATGGTAGAGGAGCCCTTGTACTGCACTTGAAATGGGAGGAAATGTGCCTTTGGAGTTCCGTTAGAAGTCCTAAAAGCGTTCTTTGGAATATCTTTATCGTACACAGCTCTAAAAAAACATTTCTTAAAATGCATGCAATAAGTAGAAGCAGTAGATTACTTAATATATTTAGTATATTTAGCTATATGGAAATGATATCAAACAAAGCAAAACTTTGGACTTGGATTGATGTGAAAATACAGGAAAAGACAGAGATTTGGGCATTTGTAGATTCATTTTTTAAACCTGGGTAACACAGCACAAAAGCAGTTTGGCTCAATATGCCCATTTCACAGCTCTGGACTAATTAATATCAAGTAAATTACAGTTGGCCCAGAGCTTGGATAAGCAAAACATAACAACACACACTAAAACAAGTCTTAAATAATTTCATCAAAGCCCAGATGATTTTCGCTATGAGATGCAAATAAGCATTTTTGCCAAAAGAGAACAAATAATTTATGATGCTATTTAAAAGCTGGTAACTGCTTCTCTTATCTGAAAAAAATAATAAAAAAAGGGAAAAAACCGAGTCCCTGGCTTGATTATGATTCACTGTGTGTGTCAGTCCTCTGCATCAAGGGAGTGAGAGCATCCTTTTATCTGTGTTATTCGTCAGGACAGATTGAATAATGACAAGTGGAGTGCCGAGCAGAGTTTACTCACAGATTGGTTAACATCATTTTGTTCCCAGAACAAGTCTCACCGGCCCTTATCAGGAGTCTCCCAGAATTGTTTGAAAGTTACAGGCAGCACACCAAGAAAATTAATTTCCCTGTCTCCCTCCCAGTGTTGTCCAAATCCTGTTACCCTTATTCACACACAGCAATTCAGCGATCTGAGCACGCAGGGCTGCTGCATTTCTGCTTAGTCTCACTAAATCCAGTAACATACAATTTCCACAGACCCATGCAGAGTTCCTTTTCCATTAGGCTTGCAGATGAAATTTTCTTTTACACACACATATTTTATTGCTGTTTGCTCTAAATTCACTGGCTGCAATTATGAGCTTTGCTCACCAACAAACAACAACACTGGGAGGATTTTAACAGAAACATGGTTCAAGCAGCAGCTGTTTGGCCCCAAGAGTGTGGAGCTCCTCCACTGCTGAAGGAACCATGCCAGCAGAGAGATGCCACTTCTGATTTACAGCAAGAGACACACCAGGGATGTTTTTATGCCTTGGGAAATCCAAAGCTCCAATATTCGAAGAATATAGATTTTCTCAGCTCACTACCAGAATTAGGAAAAATATATGTGACTGTATTTTTCTGTATATTACTCTTTCAAGTTTTCCTTGAGATTTGAGCTTTATGAATGGATCCAAGAGAAATGATACAATGGGAAGTTGCTTGTACAGTGCTGACTGGGAAGATGAATTCAGGGAGAAAATTAAAAATATAAAGATAAAAAAAGCTCCACCAAGATGTTCTAACTCAAATATGGATGGGTGCAACTTTCAGTGCCAGTTTCCTACAAGAAACATAGGCTGTCTGATTGCACCCTGCATGTCTGCATGAGCATCTGTGGGTCTGTGCCATGAATTTTTAAACACATATTACCTTTTTTAATCAAATTCAGGGAAGATGATGCTGATGATTTCATTTACATTCTGCTTTAGTGGAGACCTCAGCATGCAGTAATGTACTGAAGAAAACAAATCTATGGTTAGAGCTTTATGCTTGTTCTCAAACAAATTTCTGGTGTTTTACCTCTCATCAACATCTGTGAAAGCTGCCCAAAACTGCTCACAGCAGCATGGGCACAAATGAGAGGTTTTTCCACCCTTCTGAGTAGTCTGCCCCAGTTCTGGCAAACCAGTCAGGATTTCTGCTCCTCAAACTGCTCAAGCCAGTTGGGATCCCTTCAGCAGAACCAAGAGAAGGAACCATGGTTTGTGCATTTCTCCCAGGGGATGTAAGAAAAGAAATCTTCAAAGGGTGAATTTCTCCCAGACCTGCCAGCTTGTCACTTCCGACCACTGGGTCCCCTTCCCTAGGAGCTGTCACTTTGTTGATCCATGCTCCAAACAGACCCACAGCTTGTTATGAACTAATTCAACACTCAGTTTTAATTCTACCACATTTCAAAACCTGTGGTTTGGTTTGTTTGGTTTTTTTGTGTTTTTTTTTTAATTTATAGGCTAGAGGCAGTCACATTAAATAAAATTTACAGTACTTTCCTGAGGACAAGTGAAAAACACTGAGGTTACAGACCTCTCCAGAATGGATGCTGAACAGATGTTTTCAATGTCTGCATTCTGAACTGAAATTAAAGGACACAAATGTCTGTGGCTTTAAGATCTCTGCCAACAGCTCGTTAATACCAACAAATGGCATCTAATGATGCCTCAAAATGGGTGATTTTTCTAATTCTCCTTTTTGGGAAATATGATTTAACCAACTAAACAAAATAAAAGAGAGAGAAGTGAAAAAATATCAAATAATAAAATCAAGAACTTAAAACAGGATCTTAAAAGTCCCAGCTACAAAGCCTGACAGCCACGCAGAAGTCTGACAGCAGAGATAGGGTTTAATATTCTCTTATGTGAGAGAGCTCTGAATCTCATTTAATTTTATCAGATTTAGAATCATTTGCTAAGGTCCAGACAGCCAACTAGTGTAAATCAGTTGAGCTCCATTAACTTCTACGGAATTACAGTTTCCAATTTACATCAGCTGAGAACCTTGCTGTTATGCTGCTATTATTAGCTGCTATTTATAATGTGATAATACCTAAAGCAATCATCTTAAACATGTGGCTCAACAGGCTCTCTGGCATTGTCCTGCAGGCTCTGGAAGACTCTGCTCCTCCAGGCCATGTCGCCCAGAAGAGCAAAGTGTTCTGGGTTGCACTTGCTCCACAGTCAAACAAATGGAGTGCTGAGGATGTAGTCCACTGGTTAATTCTGAAATCTGAGCATAGGCTTGCTGTGATATACAAATATAATAATTACAGACCTAATAGTAACAATATTGTATTTTATTATATAAAAGCTGTCCCTTCCAAAAAAAAATCTCATAGTGGTAATAAGCAAGGGATTGGGAAGGAGAAAACAGGGCCAGAGAATGACGTGACATGACAAAAGGACAGCTCTGGAGCTGCAGGGAGAAGGGGAAGTCCTGCACTCTCCAGGGTGATGGCTGGGTCACTTGTTCTCAGGGAGTCAAAAACAGTACAGCATGTAGACTACAAAGATCCAAATCCCTCATTTCCTAGTTTTAAACAGAAGTTCTGAAGTTATGCATTGCTCTTTCACAGCACAGAGTGAAGGCAGCCCCCAGTCCCAAAGCTGAACCCCCTTCAGAGACAAAGCAGATTTTTCTCCGAGGTTTAGCACTGCCCTGTGCCCACACCAAGGCAGTGTGGGAGGATGGACACTGAGATGCTCTGCTCTGACCAGGAGGGGGTACACAAAGAGACACCAAAGAAAAGGTAATTCCCATTAACAAATGCAGCATGAGGCCCACATCTCATGGGATAATCAGAACTTTGCAGCTCTCCTAATCAAAGCAGCCTCTGCTCACTCCCTGGCTGCCTCCCTTTTTTGAAGCTGAACTTCTGTTAAGTTCAAGGGCTCCAAAAGAGAAATCCTGTGCAGATCTTTCTCTTTTTACTTATGAACTCCTACTCAGTAGACTTCAATCTCACAAAGTGCTCCAGCTTATGCAAAGTTTCTCTGAAGCAAACGGGAGCGTTCGCACACCTCAAGTGCAGAGCTTGGCTGGATCAGGGTGGCAGCTTCCTTCTCACCAGGCTCTGAGGCACACAGGACACTGTTAAATATAGCAAGCTCTCTGTTCAATGGAATTTTTTTCCTCCTAGACTATCACTGGCTGCCAGGTTTCACAGCAGTGCTGTCCACAGGCTGCCACTGCTTGTCCCCAGTGAGGGACACGGTGGGTGCTGGCAGAGGAGTAAGACAGATCATCTCTGAACACATAAACATCATGAAAAAGTTTCCCATTAGCACCCAATAACTGTTACTTGCTTCCAGCAAATACCACATTAGAACATATTATTCTGCCCCTGTCAATAATCTGGCTGAGTACAAATCCTGAGCTGTTTGCTGGGTTTGTGCTGCTCTCTAGGAGGATGATTGAGAGCTCTGTATAGACTGATCAAGCAACCCATTAATATTTCACAGCTGGGCTCGGGCTGACTGGCAGCAATTATTCCACAGATTACTTTTTCATTTGAAGTGCAGCTGGTCATCCATTACTTTCTCCACGGCTTTGAAGCTCCAATAATTCCAATTATTTTTATCAACAGGAGACAGGTAAACTGGCTCTATGGAAATATTCCCTGACATGGGCACTGAGCAGGTGACTCAGCCCACCTCCATTACAAATCCACTCGTGAGAGCTGAGATGTTTGTGTTCAGTGGCAAACTCCCTGATTTTCCAATCTAGAACACAGTGTGTATCACTGCTGTAAAAGCCTTTAGCTTTAGCTTAAGCTGAAAGTTGGCAGTCACCAAGCTTTCCTTGTGTCCTCTATTGCCTTAGACAGGGCTGGACCATCAGCTGGTTTCCATTAATGAAGATATTGGTCAAATCTCTAAGTGGCATCCTTCAAAAATAAAGCCTTGCAGTGCCACAGGGCCACCATGGGCAATCTCATCCCTGAAGGTTGTTCAGCCCCACTCCACAGCCCTGGCAGAACCTCTGGGATTGAGCTCCTGGAGAGCTGGAAGTGGCTGAAGGGACCCAAGGGCAGCTCTCCCACCTGGAGGGCACCTGTGGAATGCAGATCCTGAGGTGCAGGATGGTTCTCTCCAAGCATCCCAGAGGGGATTTTCTGCATTGCTCAGAGCAAAGGAAGCCTCTCAAGCTCTCCCACGTTTCCTGCCAGCTCTCTCCTTGTATACAGCACCACAGATCAAAACCTGCAGCAGCCTGAACACTGAAATTGTACAGACAGGAAGGGTTCAGAGTAAAACTGGCAATCAGATCTAGTCTGCAAGTTTGCACTTAATCCTGGAAACATTAGCTGGATTGAAGCTGACTGCTGAAGAGTTATTCTCCCCTGCTTGACTGGAAGGTCACAGACATCCCTGATATTAACAGCCTGGCAGAAGTCAAGGCTCTGTGTGGATGGACTGCTCTCTCCCCATTCCTCATCTGCCCAGAACTTTCTGCTCCACTTGCTCAGCAAGTGGGCACTTTGAATAATGTGGGAAAACACCACTTATGTATTCATAGGGTTCCTCTGTCTCCCTGCTGCAGTACTGCCAACTTTGCTTCAGGACAGATTTTTATTCTGTACCCATTTTTCTTAATCTGAAGGTCTGTTTAAAAGGTCTGCTCCACAAAATGATAGTTCTGCTGCTCACTGCTCTGCTCTAATAGCAGCTACATTTACTTCATTTCAGTGGGAGTGAGATTGCTTCTCTTTGACTCAGTGGGAGGGAAACTTGGGCGATTTTTTTTCAAGTCCTCCCTTGAGCATGTGCACTGTAGCACATGCTTACATTAGGACCAGGCTAATAGGATTTACAAAGTGAGGCTGTAGGGCTCTTCCTTCCCCCATTATCCCCACCAAGCTCTTTCTTCTCTCCAGTGCCACCCAGCAGGGATGAAGTGAAGGGATGTGTGTGTGAAGTGCATGCTGCTGTCTGCATTTCTCAGCCTTCTTTTCTGTTCTGCTCCCAACCCAACTCCACACACGGAGGCTCTGAGACTTCAGAGCAAAAGGAAGCCCAAAGGCAGATGCAGAGAGGTACATTTGGGATA
Source organism: Molothrus aeneus (assembly GCF_037042795.1). Lineage (NCBI taxonomy): Eukaryota > Metazoa > Chordata > Aves > Passeriformes > Icteridae > Molothrus > Molothrus aeneus. The sequence goes on from NC_089660.1 coordinate 5,071,376, forward strand.
TTCTCCTCCACAGACAGCACTGCAGCTCTGCCTCAAGCCTACGCTGCTGACAATCCTCAGGACTGCTGCTGCTTTCCCCCAGTGTGAGCCTGCACACTCCCACTCAGCATTGTGTGCAGCAATTCCTCCCCAGAGCAGGGAGGCAGCAGCAAATCCCAGATTTCTGAGTGTGTACTGCATGCTTGTGAATGCTGCACTGGATTTCCCCTCTCCTGCAAGGCTGGAGACCCAAATCTGCCCAGGAACAGCCCCACCTGGAAGTCAGGCTTCCTTCTGCAGGGCACAGGGATTGTCCCTACATGGTGCATTCATCTCAAACACTTGGAAAACACGATTGGAAGTGTCCTTATTTCAGCTCACTGAGTATGAAATAAATGCATAATGTCCAAGAAAGTTACCAGAAGATAATTTTACTGCTATAATAGCCCACCTTACTAAGTCCCTGAAGGCACACTCCACAATCCACCAAGCACGGGAGTATCCCAGTGGGTATTTCTGCATTGCTGCTTTTAAAAAAGTGAAAAAGAAGAGTTCAGGGAGCTGCAGGACAGGTGGCCACACTCACCTCCTGGCCAAGCAGGGGCCTCCCTGGTGATGCCCATTCTCTCATGCAGCAAGCCTTGCTGAGCACAGCTGCTGCCATCCCAAAGTGCCTCCAGCATCCCAATCCCAAACCACCTGGCCTGCTCAGAGCCCTGTGGTCCCCCCGGGCTCCAGGTGAGGCTTCCCAGGCATGGCCTCGGGCTGAGCAGCCAAAATCACTGTCTGAAGGGCAACAGGCTTTGCTTGGGGAGCTGAAAATCCCCCTGTGTGCCCTGCTCTGCCTGGAGACCTGGGGCAATCAAATATTTAATGTATTGAGCACAGAACTCCCTGCTAAGAGGGAGAGCAATTAAGGACCTGCTGACTCATCAGATATCAAAGGGGAAGAGACACAGCAGGGAATAGAAACATTCCGGAGGAGCCAGACGTCTGTAATGCACTGGGCCAGGAATTCCCATTAACAGCATCCCAAACAAGCTGGGAACAATGTTTGCTTAAACTCCCCAATGGGGAGCTGCATCACCAAGAGAGGAAAAACCAAAGGAAAATGGGTATTTTGAAATTTATAGAGTTGGTCCTTTATTCTGCAATAAAAATGTCAGAAGATGGCAGTGTTATGGTCCTGAATGCCTGCAAGCTGACTGTGCAGCCCGAGGAGCAATGTGGATATTTTGGAAAATATCCTTTCAGCTTTTTCTGCAAACCAACTGTGCATGGGCATATGTTTTATTAGGGGGCCACTCCTGGTATTTCTGCCTGGCATTTTTTCCTGCATGTGCTGCTTGCTGGCCCTGAACCAAAGCCCTGGATAAAGGAAGGTGAGTGTGAGTCTGAGCCAGGGACTGGATCTTCAGGTCACCTCTGATTTTGCCTGAGCAGAAGGCAGCGTGTGCAGCTGCTGAATCTGTGTGCTGATAACACTCAGGGAAAAGGATTAGAAGGCAAAACTCAATTCCAATAAACTCATCCATGAATTAAAAAAACCCTGAACATTAATATCCATGTGAGCAAGACTGCTGTGAGTACCCAGGTCCCATAAGTGCCTGTGTGAAGTGACTTGGAATTTTCTGTGCTTCACTGTCAGGAGACATTAAAAATCTATGAAACTGAGAAGTTCCTAAAGCTGACAATGCTGAAGGATTTCTACAACATCACTGCACATCCTTTCAGATAAACCCATGGCATTGCTCACTGGTCAGCAGCACAGGACTGGACAGGAGTCCAAACCTTTGTGATTACCAGACAGGTTTGGCACCTCCAGTGCTGCAAAACCACACTTAAACCCAAGGAACTGCAGAGAGCACAGGACTGGTGCCTTACAGCTGACCAGATGTTCCTTGGGAAAGCACCTTTGACATCACAGAATGTTTACTCTTCTGAATGCCATAACCAAAGACAAATAAACTTTCTCTCCAAAAGCGTAATTTAAAAACCACAAGGGCTGGCCAAAGCTGCTGCTCCTCTCTGCTCCAGAATGTTCCTCTGCTTCCTCTTCCACAAACCTGCCTGGTGTCCTGCAAATATTCCCATAAAATTACCCACCTGTAGAGACAACATCCTGATTTCTCTGCCTGAAGGTCACTCAAGTGAATCTGTGTCCCTCACTTGAGGTGCTCAGTTTGGCTAACCTTAAAGCAAAGTGCCCTTTAAGTGTATATCACTTTAGCCCTAAAACACCTAATCATTAACAATTTAAAGCCAAAAGGAATTTAAGTGAGTTAGACATCCTGTAATAGACCTTTTGACTAGGGCCATTAGGAACATTTTGGTTCAGTTCAGCCATAATTTATCATCCTGAATGGAATTTACCTGAAAGGCAAGCAGTGCCTTCAGCTCTTGGAGTTATTCTCTTAAAAAAAAAAAAAAAAAAGAAAAAAAAAAAAAGGAAAAATTCCATTCAGCTTTTATGATTTCCTAAATACCTTAAGGTTATGAATACCAGATAGCTTCCAGCTAGGCATTTACTGTGTCTGTAATAGCCAAAACCTATCCAAAATCTCCTGAGGCTAAATACTGCAGAGAGAGAGAAAAAAAGTAATCATTTTATATTCCAGTGCCTGGTAGGAGAAACCTGCTGAAAGAAGGTTAAAGCAGTGTAGAGTGGTTTACCTCACCAGGTAATTATCACAGCTTGGGCAGCTCCTCAGCCAACAGCAGCTCTGCTGATCAGGGCACCCACAAAAGCAGCAGAGCTACCCTGGAACCTCTGCAGAGCATCCCCCAACACCAATGCACTCCTGGATAGAGATGGTAAATTAAGAAATGGGCACAGCTTAGCTATTAAACAGCAACAGGGCCATAAAATATGACATTTCAGCAACTATATGTGATTTTTAGGCTGGTGTCAACTTACAGTGATGCTCCAGTTATTCTGTGGAATAGAAAGTCTGACAGCCTCTATAAACATGGCTCATTTTTATATGTGAAAGGTATAAAAATGCTGATGCATTATACTGTTGTATATAAACATGAAAAATAGCAAAGGTAAGCCAGAAAAGGTTTAAGTCCTTCAGAATTTAATAGAAAAAATATCCAACCATCTTTCTGAGTGATTACAGAAAAATTATATCCCTATCAAAGAACTGTGAAAGATAACAGAAAGCTGCTGGGATGGACATGTTCTCTGCTTAATTTAGTAGATTTTGAATGTCATTTCTACCCAACTGTTGTCACTCCATTATTCTTCAGTTTTAAATATTTTTTTCCTATATAGACAAGTATGGAAAGGCTATGAAATACCTGAAATATTTCTCTAAATACCAGAATATAAAAATTCCATATTCTCACCTTACACTGCTAATACTGACATGTATTACTTCTCCCTCCCACCCACGACAGAAAAACATGCATGGCACCAGATTTCTTTAACACAAGGCATGGACCACCCTCGCACTTCAGCTGCAGAAATTTGGGTACAGCTGGGCTGGCAAGCCTCAGCACAGGAAAGAGATTGTATTGAACAGAGAGGTCCATTGCTTTGATTATAACAAGATGATGTTGAATGCCTGACTTGGCATGGCTGTGAATGACTTTTAGTGGAACTAAGGTCAAGAAAGATGGGAACTTATTAAAAATAAATACATCAGAGGAAGGGAATATGTATGCTCTGAGACTGCCACTGACTGCAGGTTTGAGAAATATTCAATTCACTCATTAAAACTCAACAGAGACACCTCTGATTGGACTCCTCATCCACAGAATAAAAATGGAAGGGCAGAAAAACAGTGTTTGAGTGTGAGCCCTCAGTAATGAGACAGCATCACATCCAGCAAGGTCATCTGTCCCCCATCCCCATGGCACAGACACAACTGGCTACTGCCACGTGCCTGCAGAAAGTGCAGGCAACTGCTCTGCTTCCTCTTCCCATCTTTTTGGAAGGATTTTCACAGGGAGCTGGCAGCTTTGGTAAGCAATTAGTGTATATTACTAAGACACTTTGCAGGGTTTCTAGAAGCCAGAAGGAGCCATGCTGGGAGATCTGCTTTCTGCCCTAAATATAGCAGCGTAAGAAATGGAACGCGAGTGCCAGATTTCAGTGGGATTTCCCAGGGTGAAATGCAGTGCACACATGGCTCATTAGAGACCTTTAAAACAGAAACAAGCTACAGATTGCACCAGAGTATTCCCTTCCCAGTGCTGCTGCTGAAAACATTTTGGATGGATGGTGGTCATTTCCCCACCATGGATCTCATCATCTCTCTCAGTGAGCATTTCAGCCAGCACCTCCAACATGAGCATCAGGGAGAACTGTGACTGAGCAGAGAGTTCAGCCATTTAACTTCACATTTCTTACTGGATGGATTCACTTCAAGAACAGGAAAACATGCAATGAGAAAAAGGGAAGAGAAATGAGCACAAGAGATTAGTTTACTCTCAATTACAGAGGTGTAATTGTCCACCATTTCCAGGTTCCTATGCCATGTTTCCAAAACTGGAAGCCTGTTTCTGCAAGACTTCAGAGCATGGATTTGAATTATTTTTTCCAGCTATTTCTGTCTGCAGAGCTCTCTTGGGTCCTTGTATATGTTCTGTACTGCATAAATCCCCACAGTATCCATGTATTTGTTTTCAACTGACAAACTTTGTAGGTGAGTGAAACCCATTTAACGTGTCACCCTGCAGATTATTACCAACCCATAGCCATAGTCTCTTCTATTGCCTATGAGGGGGGAAAAGTAACTCCAAAAACCTCCAAACTAGGACAGACTCTTCTTTGCAATTGCCCAGACACTGTCAATAATTCAAAGTTTAAAATCCCTGTCTCTTGCAGTTGCCTTCTGGAGCTCTGTGCTGCCAGGCTGTTCTTCCCTCACTTGTAACTGTGCAACCCCAACTTGATGCTCATTTACATCCCTGCAAGGGGAGAACTGAGTCATGAAACAACTGACTGGCCACTCCATGCCTGTTTAGCATAATTTACAAACAAAACTGGAATTACCTGCCTTCCCACCCTGGCTTCTGACCCCACCTACAGCACAGATTTCTGCCCTCAAGTTGAAAGCTGTCCCCTTGTGCAGATTGCTCCTGTAGGGAAATCTCTCAATGCCATTTTGGTGAGTGCAAATTTGTTATGAGCTGCCCCAGCTGGCAGCTGGGAGGATGGAAGGTGACCACAGTGGTGGTGGGAAGAGAGCTGAGGATGCCCCAGCTTCTGACATGGCAAGAACAACAGGTCTTTACTGGCCTCAGCCTTCCTGTACTGAGAATTGTTATTTCAGCCCTGAATATGTAAAAGCTCCTCATTCTCAGCTCAATATAAAAAGGACTGACAAGGCAAACTGTTCTGCACAAAAGCTTCCTATTAGAAGAAAGGTGTAATGGCAGTAAATGTAGCTCCACTGGGAAGAAGAAAGGAATTACCCACATCAGCTTTCTAACATCCAGCCTGCTTCTTGGGCAAAGCACAAGGCTGAATCCTTTATCATACCAACAAAGACAAATATCTTTGGTCAATAGGAAACTTCAAATAAAGATGAAATTTGCCTTTCAATCTATACCTGCTGGTGAAGTGAATTGTTCTCCCTTCTAGACAAAGCAGTTTTCTGTAAATCCACCTGGTATTTCCACAACTCAGCCATCAACTGCTCAGGCTGAATTGCCTCCCCTTCACAAGGCTCAAGGCATTCCTGCAAGCCTTCCATCAGCCTCTGTTGATGACATCTCCCTGTAAATAAGTGCTTGATTCAGAAGTGGTTTGTGAAACTAGCACAAATATGTAACTAGCAGGAATTCCCTTTCTACTGTACTGGAGAAAATAAAGACTATAAAAGGCATTTGATTTCCTCGTTTCCTAGAACATAATTCTCTAATGTCTTGTTTTGAAAGATTAATATTTGTTGTCAGAAACAATACCACCCTATTAAATAACCTGAATCAAAATCAGCACCTACACATGTCTATATGACTTGCACCTAAAGTCATAGAAGTAAAATAGAAATAGAAGTACTTCAGGACTCTGCATAAAGAATTAAAACATTTTTTTCTTATTCTTCAAATGAACAGGTGCACTTTTCCAAGCATGTTTGCTTGCTAAGAAGTTAACAGAGGCAGCTCACAAATGTTTTCATGTATTTACCCGCAGCTGCAACTTTAGGAAAAATAGACAAATAACGATGCTTCCATTTCTGACAATTCACCCATGGCCATCTCAGGTCACTCTAAAAGGTTTCAGACCATCTAGAGTTTTTCTGTGTTTCAGTGTAAATAAAGAGAACCTTGGGGAAGATAAAGAGTAGAAATCAGATGCACATTCCTGCTGAGCTGTGAGATACCAGGCATTAATGAACAAGGTGACAACACAGGAGAGCAGAACACTCTCATGCTTCTCAACTTTGGCATCTTCAGTGGAAAAAATAAACAGCAGAAAATGGCCATGACTGCTGCTACAACATACAAACTTTGATTTATGTCAGGCCTGTTTTTTCAGACCCACCACATAAGGAGGGATTTAACAGCACCAAAGGGTGCAAGCAGAGACATCACTGCCAGGAGCTGCATGGAAATGCCACCCCTGCTCTAGGGACACACTCCATGTGCCAGGATGGCCAAGGAATGGAGCTGGCATGAGAAGGATACACTTTTTGCAGCATCAAAAACTCAGGCACACACAGGTGGAGATGCAGGGAAATGTCCACGGTGTTCCCAACCCCAAAAGCTCTCCTGCTGATTAGCTCTGCACACCTCCAGCTGAGAAAAACCCTCTCCTGTGTTCTACAGGACAAACTGGGCCAGAAAGGTTTAGCCAATAATAAGCAAAATACTTTTGGAAGTCAAAAAGCCTGTACAAAAGCAGAAACCACCAGGAGCACTTAGGCAAAAGATGTGCACCTGCACCCCTGCATCTGTGTCTGTAGCACAGCAGCTCAGGAATATGGGCTCTGCCTTGGATTTCTCATCAGCACACCACAAACCAGCCTTTGCAGTAATGAAACTTTGATTTTAGCTGGTTAGCCCACACTGGAGAATCATTTGTGAGGACCCTCAGTCACCTTAATTGCACAAGGATAAAATAATTCTCAGGGACCCCATGTGTGGGAGTGAACTTTTCAGGTTTGAGGTGGTTTTTTGCTTTTCCTTTTCTTGTGGTGGGATGGAAACTCAAAGCACTTCAATTAGAAGCAATTACTGGAGATGTAGAGGCTTCTCTGAGGTTAAGCTGCCCTTCATTTTCCCAAGAGAAGCCTTTAATTAAATGCAAATAATCACAAATTTCATATAGAAAATTGCCATAATTTCTCTTTTAGTTACTGGATCTCATTTGGAAAGGAAAGGGGTGGCCAGTAGCACTGGGTGGACACAAAGTAATGAGAACTCAAGAGGTTAAGGCTGAATTACCTGTGTGAATCTATTCCTCTTCTCTAAGTCTGGCTGCAACCACATCATTTCAGTGCTAACAGGCTGTCCTTCATGCAAGTGCACTGGAGTGCAGTCCCTCAGAAAGAGGCTAAAATACAAATAATTACCTCAGTCCATCTTGCTGCTGGCCATGGCAGCGGAGGCAGGACGGGTTCAGGGGAAGATGCAATTGAAGTGGAAATGGCCAGAACTAAAACTCAAGCTATGATGAATTTGAGTGATATATTCAATCTCATCTCCACTGCAGAGCTCTGGAAGAACAGGCACAGGAAATGGCAGCACGTATTTTAAATGCTTCTATCAAATGAGGCATGGGAGTGGAGAAGAGCTAATACAGGGATAATATTTCCCCCCTTCAGGAGGGCAGAGACAGACTCTGCACAGCACAGGGCTGCAGTTCTGGCCTCAAACCCCTCAGTCATCACAGCAAGAGGGTAAATAAAGTAAATGCACAACTGTGGGAAGAATAGGGCACTTCTCTTTTACTTTTTGTTCAGCCAAACACGAGCCCACCCCACTGAGCAGGCAGGACCCAGCTCCACGCAAAGCACAGGAAGATTTCTGCTCCTCAGTGTTTCAGACTTTCCTCAGCCATTTACAGTTCTAAGAGAAAGCCACCTCCCTTCCCTTTCCATGGTTATGCTCCAACAGCAGGGGCTCAGAATGCCAAGAAAGCTTTTCTGAAAATCTTTTGGCTTTGCAGTTCCAGGACAAGAGGAAGGAAGGATGGAGGCTACTGCAAGCAGCACCTCAGCCTGAAGGCAGCCACGCAGAACAGCTGCTTCAGAGGAATTGGATTTTTGTTCCAGCACTGGCTGCTAGGTTTTGAAAGCCTGGAAGGCCACTGCTCTCTGCTGTGCAGAGAGTTCAGGAGGGATGTTGGGAAGCTTAGAAAGAAAAAGAAGAGCTCAAGGAACAAGAGCAGCAGCAGCAGCAAACTGACTCGATGGCTCAGCGTGGCACGTCATTTCTGTGTGGATTCCCAAATTAAATCATTCCTGCTCCTGCACTGTGAGAATATGGGGAAGGATCAGGTTGTAAGCTGTTCAGAGGACTCACTGATTATCGATATTTTAGCAGGGAGCTTGTTTTTGTTCTTTTGCACATTTATAATAATACCTTTTACATGTTCTCGAAGAGACAAATCTCTCTCTGCTTCAGAACTGCTAGTGTGAAGATCTTTTGTTGGCACTGAGGTGAATGCTAATATGAAATATCTTATTTCTTCAGATGAAAGAAGCTGAGAACAATCTCCTCTGGAGGGAGGTGGCAGGAGGGAGGATCTGGGATCAAGAGTTTATGACTCACCCCCTGCACAGCCCACCCATGCCCTCCTTGCTGTTCCACCTCACACTGAGCAGCTCCTCCTGGGCTCTTAACCCTTCCCATTGTGCTCCCCCCATCACAGCAGGAACCTGGGGCACCAGCACACAGAGCCCTCTCTGCTCACAGGCAGAAATGCCTGGAAATGAAGGGTTATTCCAAAAAATAAATTATCAACCTCCCATTGCAAACCACCCAAATCCCTGCCACTCTCCTCCCTTCCCCATCTATGTGTCTCCCTCTGTTCTTGGAGACATCTAACAAAGCCATCATGTATTTTTAATGCAATCAGGTATTTTCCTGCTGGGGATATACACAAGAGCAGTTATTGAGTCTCAGCAGGGCCCGTACAGCAAGTCTGGAGACGATGGTTTGCCTGCACACGTGCACTGAGCTGCAGGTGTGAGGAGATGGGCATTGCTGAGTTTCCTCCAAATCAGAAGTTATTAACCAAGGGATGTGTCCTGGAGTATCTGCATGTCAGGGCTAAATTCTCTGGTGTCCAGGAGGAAAACAGCACAATAAAACATTTCTCTGCTGTGGGGACATTTATAACACCTTTCACTCCTGGCGAGTAGTAAGTACAGAATTTATGCAGCAGCTTCTTTCACAGTAGAGACACCAATAAATAAAACTTCTCTGTTCTGCCTCTGAAAAATGCAGTAACTAAGTATGTTTGAGATATTTGTTTCTCCTGGATGCATAGTTCTGTTCAAATTACTTCAGCATGAACAGTGGCTCAGAAACATCTGAGAACTGAGAGCTGGAATCCTGTCCATCAAGATGGAAGCACAGTCACCTCAGCTCCTTGTGAAACCCAACACAAAATATTTGAGGGGAAAGGGCCACCTGCCATCCTAATACTCTGCACACCACAGACTGCCTTGAGCAGCTGTCAAAGAAGAAACCCAAAGAGTTACCTAAGTGATTGCAGTGCAGCACTTGGGTTGGTGGCACGAGTAGAACATTTAATATTTCACTATTCCTTTGGCTCCCACAGCATAATCTGTCAGCATATCCAATGCCATGGCAGGTCTCTAAAAACTCAATGGTTCAGCAGGGAGTAGAGACAGAGAGGTAAAAATATGGGGACCTTTCATCATTTTTCAGTAACAAGGATGAAGAAAGCCTTATGTGCTTGTACTGGCTGAGAAAATGTGGTTATTAGGATAATAAAAATGAAATATTATGAGAGACCAATGTTTCAAAGGTGTAACACTAGAAGAAACTGATGCACTTAACTCAGCAAGTCACCACTACCAAATTCTTGATGCCCTGGAGGATGCAGCAATGCAGGGGTCAAACTTTCAATAGCTTCACACAATATCCTATTTAAACTGACTATATTATTCTAAACTCCAAATGAGTGAAGGCAAAAAGTACTGTATGTATCTTAAAAAAAGATAAGTAATCCCAGCTGCTTTTCATGCAGAAACAGAAACCCTCCAGGAATGAAATTCGGATGTCTAAAAAAGAGTAAAAGAAAAGCACACTTTATCCCCAACCTGGAGGAAAGAAATTAGAAGTTGCTGTAAAGAAAACTGCAAATAAAAAGCATTACAGTGAAGAGATTGATCCACTGATGTCTGTGCCAGGATTCCTGCTAAATTCCAGCCAGGAAGGTTTTCACCCATAGGAACTTCTTCAGTTAATAGTACAATCACTCACAGCACTGCTGGTGTTGTCAGGCCACTGCAAGATTAACATCTTTATATCAGAAGATGCAGTCCATGGGAATGAGGAAAGGAGGGAAATACACAAAGCTCTTGCGTCGTGCACGCAGCCTCGGAACAATTACTTGTTCTACAGAAAGAGCAACATGAATTAGGATGGGAAAGTGCACAATTCTGTAATGTGTGTGTGTGTGTGCAAGGGGGAGAGGGAGAGAAAAAGAACTTCACTCTTTCCTTAATAAGGATGTAGTAATATTAATTCTAACTCCAGCCAATTTTAGCTGACTGATTACAGCTGCACCAGCAGAAGCTGAAAAGCTGATCAGAGTTCCTTCCCATGTTGGCCTTACCATTGCACCTAAGAGACCCCAGAGAAATCATGAAAAGGGAACATAAACAGAACAGTCATTTTCTTCTGAGCCAATCTCTGATTTAAAAAAAAAATAAATTAGAACAAAGTCTATTCCTTTAAATCATTATTAATAGAAGAATCCTGCCAGCTAGGGCAATGAGCTTTCCTAACTCTAATCCATCTTTACTGCTGTGTTATTACCCCACTGTTTTCCTGTAATTGAAATGTGGCAGGTAGTTTACACACAAGAGGGAGTAATTGTATTGGAAATAACTGTTCATAACCAAATTTTAAAAGCTCATTTTTCCTAGCAACTTTTAATAAAGAAAGCAAGATAATAATGATATTTAGCATTTGTGCCATCCACAGCAGCATTTTGTCTCTCTAAATTGCCAACATTTCATTCAACGTTGCTAAACCAGACCCCTTCAGCTATGAATGCAGCCTGAGGCAAAAAATGGGGGGAAAAACTGAACAATTGAATTAATTTGTTCCTGTTCAATTAAAATAATAAAATATGGCTGAACTTCATGCTGAAAGGTGCAAACCTTGTGTGGTTATGGAAGGAGAACCCAGAGGTGGCGGGGCCATGGTCAGGGAGCCCAGGCTGAGCCTGACTGGGCCAGGAGGGGAAGATCCCCCTGTCTGTGCCCCATGGAAGGTGGAAGGAGGGGGTCACTGCCTGCCCATTCCTCTCTGCATCCCCCTGGAGCTGCACACACAGATGGCACAAGCAGCCTGCACAGCCTGGAAGCAGCACACGCAGTCACAGAATTATTTAGGTCAGAAAAGACCTCTAAGATCATGAAATCCAACCACTAACCCAGTACTGCCAAGTCCACCCTAAAGCCTGTCCCAAACTAGCACAGCTGCACATCTGTAAACATCTCCAGGGATGGTGCTCTCCCAGTCTGGAGGAACATGTAAAGTTTGGCTCCTGAATACCAAGTTGCAGAATATTTTATTTACAAAACTGATCTGAAGCCTTTACTTTGGATGATTCTTAGAAGACAGCTCTCCAGGAATTTCAAGGCTTGCAGGCTGACTAGGGGAAAATATTATTATTTTCTATTTATTGCAGTTCAAAGTCCAGTAGAGCCTGCCAGTATATGACTACATATACAAACAGCTCCTACCCCCAAAAATTACAATCCATAACAAGCAATAGGAGGACTGGGAAGATGAAAGGAAAAGCAAAAGGTCCACTATGGTTTGATGGGCAGACAAGCAGGTGGGTGTGTGACATTTAAATGCAGCCACAACAGGACACAGTCCTCATCTCTCCTGTTTAAAGCTCTGCCTTGTGCCTAACAGGCTATAAAGCAGTACTAATGCATAGTGCTTCAGACTCCTAACACCATTTAAAACACCAGGCATTGTGTGCTAGCCTTGTTGAAAGAGGTCAGTGCACTGTCATTGCCCATTATCAGAGCTTTCTAGCTTTGGACTGCTTAAAATAAGGATATTGGTTTACTGTGGTTATGCAAGCACATCTTTTCTTGTAATATCCAGAAACTAAGACAACAGGAAGCTTTTTAAAAAATGCTTTAAGCTCACTAGTAATAGGTGAAATAGAGCTCCTCAGCACAGCACTGGTGTGCAGCATAAAATATCTGTGCTGATATGCACAGTCACGGGCAATGCTGCTGCTGAGGAGCTGCATCACGGGCTGCTAATGCAGGTGGACCAGAAAGGGAAGGTTGCTAAGAGCTCTCATTCCAGCTTTATAATTAAGTTGGGACCTACAAACCCATGCAGGGGCTGTGCCCACCTCAGCCAAGCTCTGGGCAGTTCAAGGTTGAGCCTGCCACAGCTGGAGGTTTAGAGCAGCACAGCTGGAGGTTTAGACTGCCACAGCTGGAGGTTTAGAGCAGCACAGCTGGAGGTTTAGACTGCCACAGCTGGACATTATGGTCACCACAGCTGAGGCTGAGCCCAGCACAGCTGCAGGTGAGCCCTCTGCCACATTGGTGTGACTGCAGGATGCAGCTGTGGCTGTGTGGGACCTGCAGACAGTTCAGTCACACACAACAACCCACAGGCAGTAACAGCACTTCCCCAAGGCCAGTGTGTGCAAACCACAGACTTAATACCAGCCTTGTCCAAGGCCTGAATGAAGCAGAGCACTCTGTATCTAAGTATCATTGGCTGGTTGAGTGCTGGATGGTGGTTTCTACCTCCATTAGGTTAGGCCACCTTCAGGGTACATTTGGGTTTCAACTAAATTGGTGGCTTTGGTCCAGATTCATTCTGTGGTTTGCCTTAAAAATCCAAGCCAGGTTTAGAGGCAGCAGCCTGGCCAGAGCCCCCTGCAGCCCCAGAGCAGCTCAGCCCTGGTGTAAATGAGCACAGCAAAAGGAGCTGGCCATGGGAACCAGCTGTGGGACAGGTAAGTGACATTTGAGGTCCCCTCTAGGCCTGTTTTTTATACAGCCTGTGCTGGATAAAGGCATTTAAAACAAACTGAGTATCAAACAGCACATGAGAAATGAATGATTGTGCCAGAGGACAGAGCAGACAGGGACCAGCTGTCCCCACACAGGTGTGACACTGCTTTGACAGCCCTGTGTAAGAGGCAACAGCCCACATATACATTTGTTTAACCCTTGAGCATTAAAATAAAAGCAAAACCTAGAATAAATTAGTGATGCTTGCTTGTTAACAGCCACTGATTGGAAGTTTATGGCTTGATTTCACAGGAGTTGTCTCCAGGAGCACAAGCCAGGAGGGCAGGCAGAGGGCAGAAGAAGGGAGGCCAGGAGTGGATGGATACTGCTACAGCAAGCATGAGGAGGTGTTTTTTTATCCTGAGATTGTCTTGCTTCACCTCTTTCCCCCTTCTCCACTCTCCACTCCCCACTATCAGCATTTAAAACACCCCTGAGTTTTCCTGAGCAGGTTTGCTGTGCTCATTAAAATACTGTGAGCACTTATTGGCTATAATGAGCATCATTAAATTCTGGTAAGCACCAGGACTGTTCTGTGGAGTTGAACAGACTCAGGTTCTGGAAGGAGAGCTCAGAGGCAGGAAGATGCTAGAAATATTCCATTTTCCAGAAGAACAGAAACACAAACCTTCCTCTCCTTTCTGCTCTGCAAGCACTGGGGTAACTCAGACCTGTCAAGCAGCTACTGCTCACTGACTACTCAGATCACTCTTCTGCCCCAGAAGGACTCTCAGCTTCTCTTATCAGAACAGGAACAAATGAAAGATTTTTCCATATTTGCATCTGCTCATTTGATAATTTTCCTATGTTTGTTATTTAGAGATAAAAGTCTGCCTCTAAAAACTCACTTAGCCAAGTGGTTTTCTCAGCCTCAGGGAATGGTGCAGGAGGGATTGCAGAGCAGGATCCAAAGCAGCTGGCGAGGCTGCAGGAGCAGCAGGAGATCAGGAGATGAATGGGTGCATACTGGGGCAAGACTCACATTTTACATGCCCAGTTCTTGTATTTATTTCCAACTGGCTGTGCCAGAAACACTTACCCTGAGTAGTGTGGCCATGCCTACAACCATAAAGCTGCTCCCACTGCAGGACTCAGTAGCACCACCTGTGTTTTTATCACCAAATGCTGTTCATCATCCACTAGCATTAGTAGATATGAATTAACTAAGCCATACACAAATATGCTTTACCCTGGAATAATCCCCAGTAATCCGAGGGCAAGTAAGGAAACAGAATGAGACAAGAAATTGAAGATCAGTGCATGGCTCTAAAAACCAGTCTGTATCCTATGGGGGGGACAGAGCTGCTGGAAATGGGAGGTTTCTGCACACATCCCTAGGATGTGGCACTTCAGCACCTGGCCAGCAAAATGCAGTGCATCATGAGAGGGCAGTGGTGGAGGAAGAGCACAGATGTTCACCTGACTTCCCAAGCAACCTGTAGAGAGCTGACTGACCACCACCAATTAGCAAAAATATTATGTTATTAGAAAGAAATAGAGCTGTATTCCTGAAAAGTGATAACTTGAAATCCTTTTGTTTTGTTCTTGGGTTGGTACCCACAGCACTGCCTGCATGTTGAATGATCAACTCCTCCACCACTTCAGAAATACCCATTGCTCACCTCCATTAATCTAAAGACCATGCTTCAGCATGAAATGGGTATCAAAACAGCATCCATTTCACAAGATTAAACAACTGCTCTGGTTAAGCATTAATTGCTCCACTTTGGCCACTCTTTGCCCGCTCACAGGAGCTTTTTGTGGATTACTGCTTTATAATTGCCTGCTCCCTATGCACACAGGCACTGCAATCTTCTGCACACCTTGACAGCAACCTGGTTAGAGAAAATGAACACTGCACATTCTCCTGACACAGCATTTTATCTGCTGGGTACAGGAAGCCAGAGGTTGTTTATTCAACTTCTCATGGCCCATTAATGACATAATTCTGGCCACAGCTGTTTGGGACTGCACAAGACCAAAGCAGAGGAAGAAATGCCAAAAAGACTTCAAACATTCTGCTCATATCAGAGCCTGGCTGGGAAGATCCTTGGAAGTTGTCTAGGGAAGTGTAGCTTTACAGCTCCCTTGGGAAGCAGAACCAAGAGTAAATCCTCAGACTTGGTTTCTCCTGAAGACTCAAACAATCTTAAAATGAATAATCTCATCTGAACAAGGTGGCAATGACTACTTTGAGGAAGAGGTGACTGATAACTTCATTTTCACTCTGCTGGTCAAATTATCTAGTGAAAAACAAGGATCTGCCATACATACAAGCTCACAAGCCCTGGAAGGGGAAAGCTAACCCTGGCCAGGGAGTCTGAGCAGCAAGGGGGAGCTGCTCCAGGACTGATGTGCACCAAGCACAGCAATACAAGGATAAGGACATGCTCCACCTAAATACCACAGCCAGGGAGATACCCTGTAAATTTTATTTCATTTCATTACGCTTCCAGAACTACATCAACATGAATTTTCCCAAAGAAACAAAGCAAAGCAAGATTCTTGTCTTCCTGGTCGCAGAGAAAAGCAGAAAAAGTCTAAGAGAAAAGCGCAAACCCATTCCACATCCAAGTTCAAAATAACTGACTTCATTAATTTTAAAACACTTTATAATTGAAAATTGGAGCTGGGTGGTGTATATTGTTTACATAAATACATGTATATATATATATACATATACAGCAGATAAGAGGAACATGATTTGCAGGGCTGAGCTGATTCCTCAGCTTGGCAATATCCAGCAGAAAGAGAGGATCATAGTGTAAATTTGTTCCTCTCCATAAAAGGACTGTCCATGGCAATGAAACAGCCCATTATTGAAGCTGTATCTGAAGTCATGCTCAGCAGAAAGACCAGCACCCTCCCTCATCTTCCCCAGACCTTCCAGGGTAACCCCTACTTACAATTGTGAAGTTCATAACCTTCAGAATCCAGATGGTCATAGCAAGGTTCACCAGGATTAAAATCATTAGGAGCAGCACAAAGAAATAGAGGCACCTCTTCCTCCAGCCATAAATCCCCACTTTGTATACCTGGGGTCCTTCCGAGGTCTGCATGGTGCTCCGGTGTGGGTACTGTTCCTGAGGCATCTGAAACGAGCACAAAGAGACAACCACGTGTATTCAGGGCCAGGAAAGCCAGAGATAAAAGCTGCTTCTGTCTGTGCCTCTTGAAAGGTTTGGGGTTTTCTCAGAGTTTACCAGCTGGCTAGCAGCTCTTTGGATACCTTGGTTATTTTTCCTTCTGCCCGGTGTGTGCAGTAACAGACCAGGAGAGAATCTGATGGGTTAGATGTGTGTGAATGTACTTATAAATACACGTAAGCACTCTGGCTGAAGGTATCTTATGGAAATCACTCTGGAGTGACTCTGCTCACAGCCCCAGGTTTTGCAAGGCAGGCACTCCAGGGCCTCGAAGGATCCTGAGGGGAAAATTCTGCATGCGTTTGGTAAAAGCAGTTGAGTTCAGCAGTTTGTTTGGAAGATGCAATATGACTTCTCAGAGGTTTAGTTTAAAAAAAATAAAATATCGTCTCAAGTAAAATCATTCCTTCCAACCAAAGACAAAAAAGGCAAAGGGGAAATGTTTGCCTTTCTACACACCAATCTTGCCTAAAAAAGTGAAGCTGGAGCAAGGTTCTCCAGCTGCCACATCGCTAACAATTATCACAAGTATCTGTGCTGGGAGGAAGGAAGGAAGGAAGGAATTCATGTTCTCACCCTCCATTTTCAGGTTGAGGAAAGCCACTTTCTCAGGCTTCCCCAGGGATCATTTCTAACATTTTCAGCTTATTTTGATGCACAGACTGCGGAGATCATCTCTAGTACCACAGAGTTTGCTGAATGCTTTGCATTTTAGACTCCACAGACAGATAGGAAGCCACCAAACAGGTTCTTGCACTGTGGATTCGACACCACGAGTGTCTTCCTCAGGGTTGCTGGCACTGATGTTTGTATGCAGAGCATTACAAAATTCACATCCCAGGAGGGAACAGTGCGAGTTCCCCTGTGGGAGTGTGATGTGCATGTCTGGAGTGAGGCAGTTTTAGGAATGAGATGCTGCTCAG
This sequence comes from Molothrus aeneus, assembly GCF_037042795.1. Taxonomy (NCBI): domain Eukaryota; kingdom Metazoa; phylum Chordata; class Aves; order Passeriformes; family Icteridae; genus Molothrus; species Molothrus aeneus. The sequence continues at coordinate 5,088,638 of NC_089660.1, forward strand.
GGAGGGGAGCTGGGACACCAACAAACACACAGGCTGGAGCAGAGCAGATCTTTTTACACTGCCACAACCACGCCAAGCCGAACAAACTTGAACAATAATAAATCACAGAGTTTCCTCTACCTGGGGGAAATTATAACTGCAACTACTGTACAGTCAAGGATTTTATTGCCTAATATTTTAACAGGGTATCCTGGAGAGCACATATTAAATGCAGCCTCTCCCTTGGAGAAAAATGAATAAATTGCATTGCTAACCCTCTCAAACCATGGAAGAGGTTTGACCAAGGAGAAACAATATGAAATACCCAGCTAAAAATATCCCTTCATTGCAAAACTTGTTTATTCACTGTATCTCTGCTTTTTTTTTTTTCCTTTACTTGCAGTTTCTAGGATGGAGAAAATAGCATATCCAGCTGGGGCAAAACTTTACAAGCATCAAAAGAATTTATAGCAACAGAACACAACCACAAAGAGCAACTTGCATCCATACAGTAGCTTGGTTTTGAGAATTTCTCTAGTTTTGATAAAATATTTAACTCACAGCTGCCCTGACAGAGATAGAGCAACTGAAGTAGTACAACATGTGTGATGAGCAAGACTTAGCAATACAGTATAAATTCATTACAAGAAAATGGCATGGCAATTGTAGATATCATGTTCTTTCTATACAAACTCTCACACGGCCACACTTAAGAAATATTTGGTTTCTAGCTTGTGTTCCCCCCCAAACTGTAAATACTACCAAAGCATTGCTCATGTCTGTAGTTGTTCAGGGAGAGAAGAAAGGATGATGGACAGAGAGTGCTGAGGTGTGTTAAACAAATGAGCAGAATAAGAAAGTCTGCAAGGCTACTACCTATGGAACCAGCTATATCCACTATCAATAATCTGTACTGTATGCTAGTCATAATTTAAATTTTGGCAACTTTTCCTGACTCAAACATTGAAAAGAATTAAGGCACCAGACAAACAAGTACTGCTTGGAAAGAATATCCAGTGGCTGCACTTGCTGCTGACACCTCCCTCCTTTCAATTACTGACTAAGAGGAAAGGCTGCTGCTGCTTAATAGGATTTTTCATTTCTTCTTCAGGAAAATATAAGGAACCACCACTTAATTCTGTAACAGTGGAGAAAAGATAATACTGAAACAAATACAGAAATTGGAAAAGAAGCATGCCTTCCAAAGGTCAAACTTTAAAGTGAAAGGGCTTAAAGACACACGTGCACAGCACTGGATCACCACCACTGCCTGAACTATCTCACCTACAACAGAAAAAATGCAGCAGCCCAATCTTTTTAATTTAGTTACAAACAACATGACTATGACTACAAAAATATAGCCTGGAATGAGCAAATTTCACCAAGGGGCTCTTGGTTCTGCACAAAAAAATGTAGTAAGTTTTTGCACTGAGTCCTTATATACACCAACACTGCAAACAGGGCCTGAGACAAAATCCAGTCCACTTAGAAAAGCTATTCATCCTTTTGCTTTAGCATACCTTAGAGATATGGCCCATGACAAGAAAGATGTATTAGTTTTTTTAAGACCAGTGGAAGAGCCCTGTCACCCCACCCACTGATCTGCACAGGCTGCTCACAGAGTGCTTCTGCAAGGCTTCAGCACCTTCCTTCAGCACAGCTAAACCAGGCTCAGCTGAAAGGCAAAACTGGCTCTGAGCTTCCAAAATTCACACCAGACCTCACCAGTCAGGGCCAATCTCTGCTCCATGTTTCCCTCCCTCCTTCCACCTTCTTGGCAGCAAGTTCCTCACTCAGGGTGTGCAACCCACATTACCAATTCCTCAGGCAGAAAAGTGTTTTACGTGCACAGGGATGAATTAACACCTTTCCCACATAAACACTGGCACTGTAACATTCCTGGCCACGCTGCCTTTGTAGGCTCGGGAGGGCCATGAGTAGGGTGAGGTTTTACATAAGGAATCAATAATGTTTCTCTGCCACGGGGGTTTCTTTGATCAGCACTTGAAGGATGTGTGTTTAATAACAGAACAATTTCAAGCTTCAAGAGGATGCAAACTGGGAAAGCAGCTTCTGTCTTATGGGCCCTCTTGAAATTTGCTGCTGGAAGTGTCCTGGAGCTCATGGAATCAGGAGGAATGGAATCAATGGAATCATTGCTGCAGGAATGGCCCTGAGCCTTGCACAGCCAACACAGCATCTCCCCTGCCAGCCTGCCTGCCTGTAAGTGAGGTGTAACAGCCTCATCAGAAAAACCAGCAGCATCTGACCCCAGGCTGACCTGAAGCACGGTGATGGGAACACACTTCCAGAGATGAGAGAGGGGGCTCAAATTCCCTCAGGTCTTGGACCTACATCTCCCACATCTGCCCTCTCTTTGTGTCCATATCACCAACATTCTCTTCTCTTTCTCTGTGTTTTCTGAAACAAAAACCTTTTCTTTTGGGCTGAAATGAGGGGGAAAAAAAGCCCTAAAAACCTTCAGAGGTGCTCTCTGCCATATCACTGGAAGGCATTGTACTTGTATTCACTAGCTGCAAATGCTCTGCAGATTCATCCTCTTTAATTTCTCTGTCTTTTAAGTGCACAGTATCCACCAGGTTCAAAAGAACAGACATTTCTGGAGTGTGACTGAGAACAAAATCTGGCGTGAAGAAGAGTGTTTTGAGCCATCTATCAACAAGACATTCTCCGTCTCCGCTCCCCATAAAAGTCTCTCAAGTTTGACACCCCCAGATCCATTAACCCACCAGCAGCATGACCCAAAATTGATTTATGGCCATTCACATGGGTCAGACCACAACCTGGGTCTCCATAAAAAGGATCAGGCTCTGGAAAATGACTTCTCACTTGCAGCATGGCCAGCAAGGGCTGAGTACCGGGGAACAGCCCATGGGATGAAAAACTTGCTGGGATAGTTAAATCTCACAGCACTTTTCTCCAAGACCATCTAAGCCATGAACTTGGCCTCTGTGGCTGTTACTGGTGTCCCCAAAGCTTAAATCTTTGCTGTCTGCTTGTCCCTCTATTTCTGTCAACAGTGCCTGTCCCTCCCTGTGAGGAGCAGCTCTTCCCTGAGCTGGGAACTCCATCACCACTCAATGCCCATTTCTCAGGTATCACTGCTGTGTGATACATGGCCAGAAAGACAAAAAGTAAAAGAAAATATCCTAAGGAATGTTCTTTTCTTTTATGAGCAGTCTCTTTCAGTGGTGTACACCACATGTAGTGTGAGTCAAACATTTGGCCTGATTCTGGCAAACATAAGCACAACAATGAGATTTTTTTTGATCTGTACTCCATCAGGGCACACTCTGCCCAGTCCTCTGGAACACACCTTTCTTTCCTCTTGCATCGTGTGGAAAATGGACTCAGCACAGGCAGCTGGGGAGACCTTGGGGATTCATATCCTGGTAAAGCTTCTCATTCAGACCCCTCAGGCTACTCCCCACCTCTAACATCTTGAAAGCTCTTGTAATTTCCCCAGCTGTTTGGGCTGGCAGCATTTCCACAACAAATGTGCTTGAGGATAAGTGCACTGCAAGAACCTCAGTTTATAAACCAATAGCTTGGAGCAGATGGACTCAACCAAAAGCTGAACAATGGGACTGTCCTGTCCCTTCTCTGCATTCAAAGAGCACTCATAGTAAAATTCTAAACCTATTAGAATTTGCCAGAACAAACCAAAGTAACAGGCAGCTCCATCTCTGAATTGGATTTCCTAAGCCAAAAGCGATATTTTATTATGCTGCAAGAATCTGTGAGCAATGTGATGTCACTATTGCTTCTCTTCTCTGAGAAGGACAGAAACATGTCTGCTTTTTTATTTATGACAGCCTCTTTTAAATTTTACACTTTTTCCTTGATAGTCAGCTTGTCTCAATGCTTTCTTTCAGAATTAAGAAGAAAATGGAAAGCTAGCAAGGAAGAAAGAGTCTCTGCAGTGAGTCCTTTTATGTATCAAGCTAGTCAACAGAGAAAGTCTTTCACAAAATGCCCCACAATTTGTGGTAAAAAATTCACGCTGCATGCAAACACCACACCAGCTCTGCTGCATTCACACTCTGCTTCCTTTGCACCACTCAGATGATGTGAAGCACTCACAGCCCCTGTCCATCGGTGCCAAGTTTAGAAAAGCTCTTTCCCACCAGAGTGTCTCAAAGCAGGACGCACAAACATGAGAACTGCACCAAAATAGCCAGCAGCAGGTGTGACTGCAGGAGGCTGTGGGAACAGCAAGAGGGATATCATCAACTGAGCTCCAATCAGAATGCAAGCCACAGGAGGTGACACTTTGCAGACTCCTGCCCCAACACACTCTCACCCCACAGCACCAAGAAAAGAGATATGGCTTGTAGGAATGTGCAAAGCAGGATAATAATATGGATTTATACGGCTGGAACCCAACCAGCACGGCACAAATTGAGAACTGTGGGCTTGAGCATGTGCCAGGATCCAGAGTGCAGTCTCTGCAGTGTTCCTGCTCACACAAGTTAAAACTTGTTCTGCTGCATCTTCCATCTTCCCTCCACATGATGTGCCTTCTGTGCTAATCCATTTGTTCTTTTGCACTGACTCACTCTCTTTCTGGTTTGCTGCTGGGAAGGACCAGGAGAAGGGATGCACATATTGGGGTGTGCTAATGGCTCTCCTATCTATCTGCTTCCAAAATCAAGAGGCTCCACTCTGCCCACACATGCACACATTCTTCAGTCCTCCTGCATTCAAAGCTTGAATGCTTGACCCAGGTGGAGCTGCACAAAGGGCACTGAGGAGGCTCAGGAGGAGCTGTCAAAGGTAGGGAGGAAACAGCAGCTCCCATGGCCCTGGCTGCTGCTGGCTAAGATGGACAAATTCCAGCCTCTTCACATCTCTGGCTCTTCAAGGCTGGCAATCAGATTTGGGAGGTGGGATGCTGCATGATCAGAGGCAGGAACTTGAATTTTATTTACTTTTTTTAACAATAAGCTTATAGCTAGCAGTGGAGAAGATAATAGGCTGACTGCTTGCCTAAACTAACAGCTGCTGAGAAAAGCAATAGAGATCCAAGTCTACAGGGTAAGATGGCAGCCTGTGAAGGCTCAAGAAGTTCCAGATCATGTAAGACCTTCATTTAACACTGCATTTTCACTGCAGGTGTATTTTATGCAAAGCAAATTTCAACCTTATCAAGCCTCTTTATTTCCCTCATATTCCTCCCCCTTTCACAGCTCATCTCTGTCCTTCCTCTCAATCCCTTTGGCCCCCCCCACCCCCCATCAGCCTCCAGAAGACAGAGTTAATCCATGTCGCCCTTCCTGCACTCCAAACCCACAGCGTCTTCACTTGGCTCCTACAAACTCAACACTCTTCAGCAGAATTACTGGGAGAAAGCTCTGGTCCTGCCACATTCTGGATCTGTTGCCTCTTATCCCTGAATTTTTGGTTTGCCAAAATGAGTGACTGCTTGAGCCCTGCTGGATGCAGGCAAGGCAAACCATTGTCTGCTCCCATGAACCAGGCAGAGATTCTTCGCACCATCCCACCGTATCATTTGATACCCTTAATTCATTCCTTGTTGAAAGGAAATAAAAAACAACACCACCACCATAAAACACAGCTAAAAAAGCATTTTCAACACATCAAATAACGCTGCTCTGAAAACCCAAGGCAGAGGCAGTGGCAGAGGCAAGGAAGTTTGTGAGGTGAGGCGAGGCAGACTCCTCCTGACACCTCCATCCCTTGACGAACGCGCGCTCCCGAATCCCGAGCCCAAGCCTGCCATATAAGGTGCTGATATCTCTGCAAAGGCAAGACAAGCTTTAATGCTGCAACTAAAAGGATGAGAGAACATTGCCTAAATCTGGCAGGTCCCTAAAGAGGGAGTGAGCTTTTCATCATAAATGTTTCTTCAGTTATTTGGGGAAAGAAACGCAAATCGGAAGAGAAGTTGCAGAGAGAACAGCCCCTAAATTAATGTTTTCCCTCCTAATCTTCTCTATGTGGCTTCTGACCGTGCTGTCTGTTGCAGTTTGCTCATGCTTTATAAGATATAGGGAAAAAAATATGCAGACAAATCACAAGGCAGTGATTATTACTGAGTTGCTGCCTCTCTTCATAAGCTCGCTGTACCAGGAATTGGCAAACAACCCCCAGACAAACATGCTTTCAACTCATTAAACTACTACAATACAATGCACTTATAAATGTATTTACTGTAACTGAATCACATTTTTCATCCAAATATCTGACTGGCACATGGTCCAGAGCCAACCTTTCAGCAGCTTCAGGTTATACACACACTTACTCCCCAAAATGAAAAAAGTTGGGGATTATTTGGGTGCAACATTCCCTCAGCCAGAGACGCGGCGCGGGCGTTGCTTTGCCTGCAGCTTTACTATCCACACAAATTTAGCCAGAAATCACCACCCAGCCTCAGACTGCTCCCAACCCTTCACAAATATGCCACAACTCCCCATTCTTGCCTCTTTATTTTTTTGCTCTAAGCAGCAGTGTGAAAGCAAGAAGCCCCTTTGCAGAGGCACAAAAGGAGGCAAATCCGCACGGCGCTGGGACGGAGCAGGGCAGCTCTTACCTCTCCCTTGGGATGGATGAACGCCCGGAGGGTGCAGGAGCCTGGGGAAGATGCAGCTCAGCCTTCAGAGCAGCACGAGGCCTGGCCTGTGCTCATGAGCTGCCCCTGTCAGATTTTCCAACAGCAGAACTGCAGCCAAGTCCCTGCCCATGCCTGAAGAATTTCCTGAACAGCATTCCCGTTCTTTTTCTAACTGCTTTGAAACCACACTGTCTGTACTTCAATAAGGCTTTGTCAGGCCAAGTTACAGCTACTGGGCTGGCTCCAGCAAGGAATTGAAAACACATGTGTTTTGCATTAAAAGCCCCCTTCTCCCTGCACACATTCAGACACAGACACCCCCGTCTGCACCCAGCCCCGGAGCCTGCCTGCCCTGCCTTCGCTGCCATTTCGGTTAAAAGGAATAAAGGGATTATGTTGGTGGAGATTTTCTTTGGGAGAAGGAAAAATGGGGTGGGAGGGATCCCATTCCCACTGATAACACCTCACCCTGCCTCCTGTGCTTTGCTGGTGTCATGGGCACCCAGGTGAACAGCCAGCTTTGCCAAATCCCAGCAAGCAAGGAAGCACAGGAGATAAAATTTCAGTTCACCACTACTCTCCCCTTACCTTTGCCTCTGTCTCTTCTAAAACTATGAGAAAAGAAAGCATATTTTTAGCATCTCTAGACTCAGTTCAGCACATCAGAACTGTATCCTAATCTTGACACATACTCCTGTATCTGCTTATACTAAAAATAATACAACTATTTTTGAGTACTTTCATCCCTCTCTGCTTTCCAGCTGTCCTAACCTTTATAACCCAAAATATTTTAAGCACCTTGCATCTCTTTTTAAAGAGCATTAACACCGCTCTGGCATTGCCTTAAGGAAAAGAAATAGAAGATATAATGTTATACCTTTAATCAGAATGGGTCCCAGTTCTTAATATCTGTAATCATTTCCAGGCAGCACCATGGGTCAGGGCAGCAAGCGTGGGCTCTGCAGCTGGGGATGCCCTGTGCCTGGCATGTGCCTGGCAAGCAGAGCTGGAGTAGATGTGGAAGCACACATGGATGTCCCCCTTATTCCACCACGGCTAAGTCCCACCAAAGATGAAACACAGCAGCAGAGTTGTCAAGGTAACAATATAGAAAAGAGACAGTTTAAAGAGAGAGAGAGAGATTTTCCCCTCCTAATGCTCCTTTTCAAACCGTGCACTCCACTTCTTTGGGGTTATTCTGTTCTGTGGTTTGCAGAGGTGTGGTGGGCAGGTGAAGTGTTTACAAGGGATAAAAGCAGTGGAGATTAGAAGTAAAGAGAGCTCTGATCCAACACTCTCTGAAGGCAGAGGAAACCTGCTGCCTTCCACGGGCTGTGCCTTCAGTCCATGGCAAGGACTCCTTCACCCACAGGAATGTGAGATCTGCCTTTCACCCATCAGCAGTGAGATCTTACAAAACCCACGTGGGATGCCCCTGTGGACAGCCTGCAGTTCATCCACCCAAGCTGCTGGGAGAGCTGCTGTGGCCACACCATGCTTGGCTCTTGCCTGCACCCTGCCCTGCTACCAAAATGCTGTTTCCTTCTTCCTGCACAGAGCCACGCAGGGGCCAGCAGGGCAGATGTGGGCAGCCTGGACCAGCCCCCAAGCTGCAATCAGTGGGGATGGATCCAGACTGGGATGCTGTTCTGCAGAAGATAGGATGAAACCACACAGTCATCCTGCCTCAGTTTGCAAGACTTTCAAACAAAAGGCGAGCACACACGCAACCACTGGTGGTGGCATTTCACATCTATTTGCACAGCTTGTGAGAAGTCAGCTTGTGCCAGAGCAGAAATCTGGATCACAGATCACAAGAACTGTCTGTGCAGCTCAGAGTCTCCCCAGCAAACTACCACAGCCATGGTAATACTCTTTGGGTTGGCAACCAGCAACAGCTGAAACCAAAGGCGCCTGTACCAAAGTCTCTGGGTATAAATAAGCTGAAACGGAAAAATATGAACTGCAGAGTCACATAATTAGATTTTCAGTTGTACAAGACAATCAGGCATCTGCAGAGCTGTTTGCAAGATGATAGCAGTCCGTGCCTTCTGTCTTAAATTTCCCTGTGGTCTTTATTCAGCAAACCAGCTATGGATGGGGCAGGCAGTAACTTCAGTGGCTCGCCGTGTGTTTTGAGTTAAGCACATGCTTTAGTGCTTTGTGGTCCAGGACTTTTTATGGCAGCCTGGCTCTGGCAGGATCATTAGTCCAATCATTTAAAACATGGCAGTACAGCACTTTAAGATTACCCAGTTCTTTACATAAATACAGTAAATCAGTGGGTTTCAAATTTTTCTCGCTGTGCAGACCCCTAAATATTTGACAGAGGTGAAGCATACCCCTGTAATAATTTCATAGAGAGATTCCTACATACCTTACAAAACCCCCTCTTAACTTGTCATTTTTCCCTGGGGATAGTCCCCAGGCCTCCCATATGTCTGTGGCCCACAGGCTGGAAACTGCTGCTGGAGATAACTTAATCCCTTATTAAAAATCTAAATGATCTCTTCTGTTTATGTGATGTACTTTCTATCTTCAGAATATTTATGTGAGCTAGCAGCAGGCTGGCAGGTAGAGACATGGGGAGGTGACAGCATTAATACTGCATTTTTTCCACTGGCATAATTAGTAGGCCAAGTCTATAAATATTTACATTAAATCTGTCAGGCATCACACCAACCTCACTGATAACTTCAGGGGTGTCTTACTGTAAACTGCATTAATGCCTCACTATTTTGTCATCAAGTAACACATAAAATGCTCCTTCAAGCTAAGCCACTTTGAGTAGGTTGTTTTTATCTCTTTCTCATTTGGGTGCAGGGTTTAAAGACACTTCAAGCATCAGAAGTGTGGCTCTGGGATTGTTCTATTTTTCTGTTATTGAGCTATCATTTGTATTAGTGCCAGCACAACCAAAAATATATGAACCTTGCAAGCATAAACCTTAAGTTGATGTCGACATAACTATCTGTGTAACTGCTATTATTCCTCAGAACTGGCAGGGTTATGAGGATTAAAAAAACCTACTAGAGCTCTTTGGGAAGATGAAAACAAATTAACCCCCCTCAAAGCTTCAGTATCTTTGCAGCTGGAGACTGCAACACATAGGGACTTCCATTTTGTGCAGGAGATCCAATCCACCTGGATCCATTAATTTCTACACTATGAAGAGACCTACAAAAGACAGGAAGGAAAGTTCCTTCTCTACCATTTATACCTGCCCTCACTTTTGACAGCATTTTCTAGAAGCAGCTGGAATTTATTTAATATTTACTGCTGAATTATCAATATTCATAATTAATTTCATTTAACAAATAATATCTATTTGCACACAAAATGAAAGTTGAGATTTTCATGCTGTGCAGATTTCCAGGAACTCTCTCAAGCATTCCCCAAACCTTCCTAAAAAATTCAGGGCAAACCAAATATGCAAGAAGAATCAGCATGTAAACGCAGGTGTGGGTGCACCTGGAGTGGAGGAAGAAGTCAAAATGAAAATTTTATTATCTGAAATAATTAAGGAATCCCTTGGTTTGAGCTTTCCCTCCAAATTATTTCTTTAAAAATCCATTAAATCTCTTGAAGTATCACAATAGAATAAATATAAATGTTTAAATATTTTTAATGTCTCAACTGAAAGAAATCATCTGCCAAATTATTATTATTTTAAATAACCCTCAGCTTTGGAGCCTTTTAAGAGATCTCTGGAGTACCTGTGTGCAAAGGGAGAAGCCAAGACTCATTTCAGCTCCATCTCCTTAAATGCAGCATTAAGGGAGCTGATGGATTAGGAAGTGAATTATTTTGGGTCAGGAGCACCAAGTTGAGGGAAGGCAGCTCTTGGCATTCCTGATGGATTTACCCAGCCCTGAGCATGCAGAGAGGATGGAGGGCAATGCCATGAGACAAGGAGGGGGTTCCCCAAACACGTGTAGGGAGTGAATGCTGCAGTGAAGGGAGAAAACCCTTCCCTCTGTGTGTGTGTGCGTGTGCAGGGAGTGATTCTGACTTGATGGCAGGGAGCAAAACCCTATTTAAGTGCTGGGAGTGCTGAAGGCACACAGGTCATCAAGCAATCACACAGGGCTGAGATGGACTTGTTGGACAAGTGCAAAGGAAATGGCAGAAAATGAAATGTGTGTGTGTGTGTGTTTGGACATGGCTGTGTGCTGGAACAGCCAGACCTGCAGTGCCTGCATCCCCCTACATCCTCACCCACTGCTCCAGTTTCTTCACAGAAGATAAATATGGCTACTTTTTAGGAAGAAGGGTAAATATAGGACTGGTCATGAGATGCAAGATCTGCTAATTCTTGGAGACTAAAGAGGAAGAGGGACAGAGCTGCTCTTGTAGACAGGCATTCCAAGGATGCTCTAAATTTCATACAGATGAGAAACTCCAGTATCAGCACAGGTGACCCTAGAGACCTTGATTCCCATGACACTGAGTCATTTAGATCTGAGTACTAAATTTTCCCCTTCTATTCATCTCAGACTTAGCAAGCAGTGCAATAACATAAGCAAATCAAAGGAGACACAGCAAGAAGTCCTGGTTTCATAGTAATGTTACAGGTGAGCTGGGCAACAGCAGGTCAGGGCAGGATTCAGTGCTGCTTGCACTAGGCCAGAAACACAACCTGGGTTCAGGAGAAGGACTGAGCTTTTATGAGAGGCCAGACTCAGAGAGCTGCTGCTCAGGGTCTGGAGTTCAGAAACATTCACATCTCTGCTGCTGCTATGAGACAAGGATCAAAGTGGCAGAAAGTCATCACCAAAGGCACCTTCCACTGCACAGGCTCAGGAGAGCTGTCAGCAAGGGAGGGTGGGAGGATGGCAGTACCCAGCACTCCAGAACTACAGCAGGCTCATGCTCCCCTGTGCACACATTGATGTGCAACACCCACACTGAGAGCAGCCTGCTCCTTTCTCCTCAGGGCTCTTTTCTCCTTGGGGTCCAAACCTGCAGACTCCCTGAGCCCGTTTGCAGCCTGCAGTGTTCCCAACCCTAAAGCTCTGTGCCGTGCTCCTTCCCCCACAAAAGCTGCACAGTTTTCACCTGTCAGCCAAAAAAGCCACAGCCAGGACCTCACCCAGCCCACCCCTCTACCCCAGCTGCTGCTTCGTAATTATTTTGATGATTTCAGCCATTTTCAGGCTCTTCTCAGAAATAATTTAAGGCCAGCAGAGCTTGTTAATAGGTAGAATGGAAAGTGTTCCTTTTCATTTCTCTGGCAACATTAATGTAATTATCCTGAATAATTCTCAAACTACGTGGGCTGTAATTTCAAGGCAATATTACCATTACAGAGCCCTGTTCTTCCAGCCAGCATGTGTCATACTTCCCATCCAGAGGTTATTTATCAAAAATCAGAAAGGTCTTAATTTACAAACAATAGGGTCTCTCCATTTGCAGCATGACAAGGGAGCAGGATGGGTGTCACCAGGCAAAAAGATGTGCCATGTCCCTGGCTTCTACTCCTCTGGTATAAGAAATGCAAGGGGAAAAAAAACCCACTGCAAAGATTAATTCCATAGAGATATAAGAGCAAATATTCAGTTGGCAAGGCCAATAATTGTTCTACTATTAAAGTCTTAACAGTATCCAAATTCATTACTCTTATCTGAGCAGCCTCAGGCCCCGTTCTTTCAGAAATTAGGTTCAAGGTACAGAGCTGCTCTCTGAGCTTTGCTTGGATATGTGCTCTGACCACGACACACAGTCACCTCAGCCTGCAATAATCATCTCCTGGGGGAACATTTCAGTTTCTCTGCTAGGTCTGTTGTAGTGGAGAGTTTCTGAGTATGGACGTGCCACTCTTAGATTTGATGCAGAGCAGTTTCTGGTCAGGCAGAGCTGCTCAGCAGCCTGTGCTCATCACAGCCTTTCCCTTTCCAACCCAGACTATTTTTATTCTGTCAAGAAAGAAGCTCTGCTTGTACTTACACTTAGGTATCCTATTATATCACAAAGTTTAGCACCACCCGATGCTCCCAAATTTGGCTCCACAGAACAATTTCCGTGGGCAGCAGATCTGTATTTTCTCCAAGCAATTAGCAGGACTCTTGCAGAACACTAACGAGGCGGCCTGTCAGCCCAGGACATTTGCTTTAACGAGCTCTGGGGTGTCATTCTGGACAGCAACACTTCTGCATGATCCTGTGAGACTCCTGAGATGGGCAGCAGCGACCTTCATCCATAATACCTGGCCTAAGGAGAACTCTTGCCCTCCTCCTCCTCCTCCTGTGGCAGCATTAGGCTCTCACCATCAGTAAAACTATCCAGATCACACTAGATATGGCTGAAGATATTTTTTACCACCATGAGGGTGGTGAGGCACCAGAACAGGCTGCCCAGAGAGGCCCCTCCACCCATGCTGAACAAGGTTTTGACCAGTCTGTTGAAGATGTCCCTGCTCATTGCAGAGGGCTTGGCCCAGATGACCTCTAAAGGTCCCTCCCAACCCAAAGCATTCTGTGATTCTAAAACCTGATGTTCAACATCCACTCTGGAACAAGCAGCAAGGAGACAACAGATCTGGTAACCAAAATAGTGAGCAGTCTTTGGCCAAATTTTGCAAATTCTTTCCCTCTGCTTATATCCTGCAAGAGGTGCTAAGGCACGTGCTGTTCATAAAGCAGCTCCTGACAGAATGCAGACACTTGGAGCTGTTAAAGAATGATTGTGCTGATATATTAAACAAACACACACATATTCACATATTGAAGTTCCAACTGAGAATACTGGGGAAGGTTTAAAAAGCTAATTCCTTAGAAAATTAAGCTACACTGAGATTGTGTCACAAGGAAGGGAAAAAGATGCAATGGCTTGAGAAACAAATGCATGCTTTCATGTCAGTAATTACAGCTGACCTTTGCCAGAGAACTCAGTATGGCAGAGGCATATTGGTGAGGATGTGTGCTCCAAGGATCATAAAAAGGCCATTATGCAAAAATTCCAGACCTGGATTTCTCTACAGAGATACATGCAAGGGCCTCTCAATCTCAGTATCTCTGCTTCAGTTATTGGCAGGACATCACAAAGGGTAAAAAGGCATTTAATTGGGAAATCCCTTTATTTCTGTAGCTATTACCTCTCAGTTTCTGAGAGGATTCCTTGTGCTCTCCTATACCTACGCAGGTTTTGGAGCCTGGGCTAGGAGGAATTTCCTGCATGTTCAACAGCATCAATAAAGGTTGCAACATCCAAGAGAGTTGCTGAGACCATTTGCACTTGGTCTGCTCTCCTCTTCCAAACATTTATCTAATTCAGCAGCTGGTGAGGTTTAACCCTCATTGCAATGTCAGAGGGCTGCTGCTGCTCCCAAATCTCTCTGTGACACCAAGAGTCATGCTAAAGGTGGCTATAACAATGTTTGTTCCCTTCAGAGTACAGGAGAGAGAATCAAATGTCCTGTCCCTTCCTCCACAGAGCCAGAATACAATTTGGTTCTGGCTTTGTCTCTTTATCCTACAACCTCACAGCTCTGGTGTTGGGTTCCTTGTGAGCACAGAGACCCCAGCAGCCCCCAGCAGCACCACGCTGCAGGAATCTTCACTGCAGAGGCAGAGGAATGGAATGAAAGCTCCTCCTGCAATACTCATCTCCATATGGCAGAAAAATGAGAGGCTCATTTTGTGACTCCTCTGCATGAGCAAAACATCCTGTGGTTTGGCAGCAACAGGATCTTCTTTTCATGAGTAGGACACAGGGAAAACCTTGCCACATTCGTGTATTTTGAAGTGGAATTTCATCACGGCTGTGATTAATGTCAACATCATTTCTGCCCTAAATTCTCCATTCCCTCAGGCTAAAAATACCTTCCTGGATTTCTTGGTATTATCCAATAAGAATCACAAAGGAAGAGAGGGCAAGGAGAGGAAAGGAGAGAGTGGTGCTTTTTGTCTTTCATCCAGACTTTGTTTTTGGGCAAAGTAGCTGTCAGGGAGGTAAGAGAGATGTTCCAAAAAAGTGAGGGATTTTACCTGCCCACATTTATGACAAAATTAGAGGAGGTTATGACAAAAGTAGAGGAGTTTTCATGTTATGCCTCACTCAGAGCTGTATTTACAATTACAGTTTATGAAGTCACTAACTGTTAATTTAAAAAGTTTATTTGCTTCTGCTTTTTTTTTTTTTTTAAGGGCCCTTGTGATTTATTATCATTTTCCAATCTGTCCTGCCTTCTCCATAATGCAAAGATGAGGGTCTAGAGGGGATGCCCTATGAGAAGCAGCTGATTTCACCAGGTTTGGTCAGCTTGGAGAAGAGAAGACTGAGGTCAGACCTCACCAGGGACTGCAGCTCTTCCTGAGGGACAGCTCGGATCCCTGCTCTGTGTGACAGTGGCAGCAGCCAGGGAAGGACTGGAGCTGTGCCAGGGAGGTTTAGATTGGGTGTCAAGGAAAAGGTTCTTCCCTAGAGGGTGCTGGCACTGCCCAGGCTGCCCAGGGAATGGGCACAGCCCCGAGGCTGCCCGAGCTCCAGGAGGGTTTGGACAGCGCTCTCCAGAACAGGGTGGGATTTTTTGGGATTGTCCTGTGCAGGGCCAGGAGCTGGACCTCGATCAGCCTTGTGGATATTCTGTGATTCTACAGTTCTAATCAATAGCTGGGTGTTTTTGTAACCCCTCACCTTACCGCAGACCAGCACAAGAGAAATCAATGCAGAGCATTTACCCTCAACTGTCTGTGAAAATAAACACATGCATTTAAGAAGTGTGATCTTGAAGTCACAAAAAATGCATTGTAGCAGTGGGGTTAGATGTGAATTCTGCACCAACTGTTTCTCAGTTCCAGAGCATCTGGCAGGAGCAGCACTGGGCTCTGTTCACATCAGTGCTGCTGAGCAAAGCCTCCCCTCTTCACCCTGCAGCTATTTATCATCATCATCATCATCATCATCATCATCCTCACACAAATCTGGGAGCAGCTTAGCAGGGTGGTACAGAAGTCTCCATCCTGGCTGCCACATGGAGGTTGAAGGGATCTGCCTGCAGCACAGGAGCACAGCCTGAGCCTCTCCTGTAACCTCAATCACTCAGGTGGTTCCTAGGCTGGAATGGGAGTAGGTGGGGGAACACGTGTTGGGAGCATGGTCTGGAACAGCCACTGAGTTTTATGGGTTCATCATCCCAACACATAAATCTTCTCCCAGCAGGGCTCCTTCTCACTTCCCTGTTTTTATTATTGTACAGCAAGATCTGAACAGCAAATCCTCAAAGGTTAACAGGCCTATCCGGAAAGTGCAAGAAACAGACAGGCTACAGTCCATGAATTTTAATGCTCTACATGACAACAACATGCTATTTCTGTACTGGAGAGCAGCCCACAGTCAGCACTATTTCAGTAATTGGGAGAGATGACAGAGGCCAAGGAAAGGTGCAATAACAGCTGTAAGACAACCTGCCTGCAAATAATAGCAGAAGACCACCACAAAGACAGGATGGCAGAGAGGGGAAACAACACAGCAGAGAAACCCCAGCAAGGACACCTCCACCTGCAGAAGCCTGTGGCTGTGCTACAGCAGGACAGCACGTTTCAGGTGGTGATGCCCATGGGAAATTGGTCCATCTTCCTTCCAGAGGAAGCCCTGGTGGTGTCCATTTAAGAGAAATGCCACCTCAGTGCTGGGAGTCACAGGTTGCTGCAAGCAAAAGGACAGAAATGCACCCACACACCTCCCTCATCCACTGGAGGCAGAAGCTGGCCCTGTGTTTTGAAGCATGGAATGCCTGCAGGTCCTGAAACACCTCTAAACCAACATGCTTTAGGAGGTATTAAAAAGAGAAGAAAAGAAAGCTGGCTACCTGTGTTCAGCTCTTTACTCACTGCAGTGAGTCTGCACCACAAAAATGCCTCTTATGCCAGCACCCAGAGAGTGCTTAGCCCTGTCTGTCCCTAATTATTTGCATTTCTATAAAAAGACAACCCCAAGGATTCCTTAAAGATAAAATTTGTCACAATTAGGTGTTGGCATTTCTTCATAATTGCCTAAAATACTTCAATCTCAAGGAAATGTGGTTGAAAATGCAGGAAAATTATGCTGATTAGTTGCTCATAATTAGATAGATTGAATAAAACCTGGTGCTTAGCATGTTTTGCCTTTATATAGTCTTTATAGAAAATTAACCTCAAAGATATCTCTATCATTTTTTAGTTCTTTGCTATCAAGCACATCTGATCTGCAAAGGATCATCTTCCTAAAAAGACACCTCTTGAGGATTGCTTAAAATCATTACTGTGCCCACAAAACTGATCCCCCAGCACTCCACTTCTCCCTTCTGCTATTTATGAATAACCCTTCTGGTTATTTATGAAGGAAATAAGTCTTATTTCTATGGTGGGGAGAATGTGGGGAAAAAAACCCAAAAACCATTGTCCCACTGCCCCAAATGTCTTTCAACCAGCATCTGTCCAAAACTTTTGCTCAAAATGTTACCTGCTTCTTGAATCTAAAAGCAAGGACAAATATGCACATCTCAGCACAAAAATGTCTTCCCCAGGGAGCACTGAGGAAGATAAAACCACTGGCAGACCCATAAACCAAAGGTTGCCAAAGGTTATGGATGGATGTGAATGAAACGTCACAATGAAACTTGTGGATGAAACTTCTCCTGCTCCAGATTAAGAAAATCCCTAGGACTGACTGTTTTCCTATGCAAAATGGTCCCTTGTCATGGAATTCCTATTAATTTTCTTGGAGCACACAAAATTAGCTAAAAATGCTGATGTGGACTAAAAAAGACAAAAGATATTTATGGAGCTTCTTTCTCTGCAAAGCAGTCAAATACATCCTCAACCCTATATGTAAGGACCTCTATTTGCTACTCTGAGTATCTGCATTTTTTCTCTCTGTGTGAGACATTTTTCTTCTCCCTTCAGAGCACCATCCCCCTTTCTAAGCCAGGAGAATACAAAATAAATATGGTTCTGCATATAAACAGTGCACAATATAACAGAGCTTCTAAATTCAGAGTCAGCCGAAAATATCAAGTTTTTCTTTCTCAGTGATTGATGCCCTCTAGAAGAAATAATAATTATATGGCACAAGGAGGAGGAAAAAAAGCATGTTGAATAATATAAGCATTTAGTCAAATCATAACTGAAACACTGAGGGGAAAAAATGCTTTAAAACTGCTTAGCCAGAAAAAGACAGCATTATCTGTAAAATGGATGAAAAATCAACCCCCTCCAATAAGAAAAGAAGTTCAGAAATTTGTTATACGCTAATGCCATCTACCAGACATCAGTGGAAGTAACAGAGAGAAGTGTCAAAGAAACAACAAATACAACAGGGATTAAGTGAGCACTTGTGCACAGCCCCAGGACTTTATTTTCTTAGCAAGTACTGAATTCCAAACCTTGTTCTACCTTTTCTTTCTTTCTTAGAGAAAGGACTCCAGGGCATCCATGAATGCAAATATTTATCATTTCTTTTAATTGGCAAGGCTGCAGAATAATCTTTGAAATTCCCCTTCCAACACAACTTTGAGGCACAATATTTAGCTACACAACTTTGAACTGTTGTTATTTTTCTCTTGCAAGCTGATATTCTCTTATGCAATAAAAAACCCCTTATTTTGTGTGAAATTCCACATTGTCTCAGGGCCTCTTCAGCCTGCTCTGTCTTGATCAGTGAGTCCAAACTCAAAGAACTTTACAGGTGGTTACACTGACAATTTAATCTCGATCTTTACCTGTATGTGGAGTTTCTGAGGGCTGCCTGATCACAGTAAAGGGGTTTTTACTTCTCCTCTAGTCCCAAATGGCCCCTGATTTACAGCCAGCTCCAAACAACTCCCCAAGGAGTTGTGCCAAACTTTAACAACTCAGTTGCTTTCCTAGGAGAAAGTTTTCCACCTCCACTGAGGATGTACTTTTCCAACCCAAACCTTGGGTTTTACCAGTATCCATCAATGTTCCTTTTGGACATCCACCAGAAATAAACAGCTTGTTCAGTCTCAAAACTGAAAAAGAGATGAGGTGCAAAATCTGCCACTGCCATGGCATGGACACCGTGTCCATCTGCTGATGCAGAAAGTGGGAGATAGATAAAGCCACATCTAAAACCAATGTGGACCTGAAGCATTTTGAGAGGCTCAAAACCACTTTCATTTCAAAAGGAACATCATCTATACATGTGTTTGTTCTTTCAGAAAAAACCTCATTTCTTCCTAAACTTACCTACCCCAAACTTCTACCTAATCTTACCCCAAACTCATCAGATTTGGTAAACTTTCAGTCCTTAACATCTCTTCAGGAAAATATTCTAGAAATTCTGACAAATGGAAAGAATCTAATTTTCTGTTTAACTGTATTTAGATCAACAACATCTCTTTGCATTAAATTTATCCATTTTTTTTACCCCCTCAAAAGAACTCCACAGTTTTCAGAAGAATTTACAGACACCAACTAACAGAGGCACTACCCAGAAATTCTGCCAGTATTTGTCTCTTTCTGTTCTTCCATAAGGGCAGAAACAAAAGCTTTTTAGTTGCTACACTCGGTCTGTGCCTACAATGGAAAGGTTCACTCATGAAGTCATGCTGAATAGCCACTGATTAAGAAATTGCAGCAGTTCTAGGAGCTGCTGCTGATTCAAGGTGAGAGGAATTGCACCGAGCTGGAGTTGGCTGGCAGTGCACAAAGAGGAATTTCCATGTTGTCAGAAATCTTCCACCGTGTCTGATTCTGGCATTATTTCCTACTGGCTTGCAAAGGAAAAAACGAGCCCTCATCACACTCCTCTGGTGCTTTCTTTGCTCCTTGGATGAATATTCTGTGAGTGCAAATAAAATGTTCGACAGCAGCAATTTATTTTCTGTCTCTCACAGGAAGGGCTGGAGGCAGCCCTCAGGAGCTGGAAGAGGTTTTCACAGCCAAGCCTCCCTGCCAGCTCCCAGTTCCTCTCCTCCTCCTGCCCTTTTCCTGTGAGATCCCAGCCACAAGGCACCACAAGGCCACACCAACGTGTGTCCTGTCCCACTGCTCCAAGTGTCTTTCAAGCAGCATTTGTCCAAAACTTTTGCTCAAAATGTTACCTGCTTCCCCAGAGAGCACTGCTGAAGATAAAACCACTGGCAGACCCATAAACCCTGTTGCCAAAGGTTACTTGTGGATGAAACTTCCTTCTCCTGGTCCAGATTAAGAAAATCCCTAGGACTGACTGTTTTCCTATGCAAAATGGCCCCTTGTCAGCAGTTCTAGGAGCTGCTGTTGATTCAAGGTGAGAGGAATTGCACCAAGCTGGAGTTGGCTGGCAGTGCACAAAGAGGAAATTCAGGAAATTCAGCCATGAAGATCCAGACCCAACGTTCCTGAACCACAGAGAAAGGATGTACAGGCAGCCCCAGCCTGGGCAGAGAATCAATATCAGGGAGGAATATCTCAGTATTATTGCAATACAAGTCCAGGATTTAAACAGCCCATGTCAGAAGAGCTGAGACATGCCATCACAAAATTTTTATTAGCTATCCATTGGGCTTTTAAGCTTCCAGCTTCCCAGAGTAACAATTACACTTGAAACCATAAACTTTTTTTTCCCTTTGCCTCCAGAACTGCAAACACACAGTGCAACAATGCTTAAGCTTGTTGACTCTCTTCTCTTCCAGAGCAGTCAATGCCTCTGCTTTGCTTTCCTTTTCTTTCCCAGGGCTCTGGCAGCATGTGGGTTAAGGGGACAGTTATTTGAATGAAAGGCATTTCCAATAAATCAGCAGATAGCAAAAGGGAAGAAGCACTAGAGTAATTTCTTCTGCTCACAATTTCATTATGTTCTTGGCTTTGAGCCATTATAAGGTAAATCAGTCAAGTCATGTTGCACAGACATTTCTGAAAGAACAGTTTTTTAAATCACTTGGTAAGCCACACTCCTTGTTTTGAATGGAGAATCCTGCTTATTTTGTATGGCACTTTATGCCCATTTAAAAGTGGCGAAAAGGAGAGCTGCAGTCAGAGCTGTGAGCTGTGATCTGGCAGCAAAGAGCACCTCATGGAACTGTCCCCAGGGCTGTCCCCATGGCCCACATTCTCCTTTCCTTGCTGCTGTCACCAGACCTGATGACAGCATCCCGACAAATGGAGACACACTCCCTCTCCAGTTCCCTTTTGGCAACAAACCTTGGGCCAATGCTGACCAAAGAAGGGATCACTGCTTGTAGGACTTTGGCCTGGGCAGGTCTGCTCAGCTGGGGACATTCCCTAGGGCTGTGCCCAGCTTTTCATTTCCATCTGCTGTTCTCTCACCAGTCACTGGCTCACAGCTGCTGGCAAACAGGGAAAATGCCAAAATGCCCTCCCCTTCCACCCCTGGGGGAGGCTGTCCTGGGATGAAACTCCCAGAATAAGGAAATGGAGGCTGCTGGCAAAAATATTACAGTTCTGACAGGATCTTCGTTCTCCTTCTCCTCCGCAACACTGGTGTGATCCAGGGGAGGCAGGACAGTGATGCAGCAGCAGAACATCACAGACAGAGACGTGGGGGATGAGGACCAGGCCAACCCCACATATCTGCACGTGGCCCTGAAAGCACCAGCTCAGCCCTGCACAAACTGTCTCCCAGGCATTTTAATAGCTTCAAACTTCACACACCATCATTAATGTTCAGTATTTTTCTTTTATCGCTCACAGCTTTCAACTGGATTTATTCAATTTCCCCCCGTTCCCACATTTTACCCCCCTCAAAGTCCCCAAAAGTGCCTTTACCTTCATGACTTGGAGTCTCACACAATTTACTGAAATACTGAGAATCAGTTCTAGAAGCCACACATAAAAGCCAAACACACTCTAAGAATCTCAATTTAACCCAGCAAAAGCATCCTCCCAGGCACTCCAGCGGAGAGAAATCCCAATTAATGCCTTACACAGAAACACAAGCTCTTCATACTCAACCCTCAGATTCTGAGTGGGAGCCCAGTGTTTGCTGGAAGTAGCTGTGGCACACTTTGAACACCTAATTTCTGATTGTCAGAACAGAGTGCTGGCTGCTTGCTTTTGCCCCCCAGCCATCCACCAGCCTCTCCCCTGGCCCAGGTGAGCACAGCAAGCAGCTTCTGCAGGAGGCACAGCTTCCTCACCAGTTTCTAAAGTAGCTGACAGACACTTCCAGCTGCTTTTCAATGCATATTCCACTGTCAATCAAAATTACAGGGTATAATTAAGCAGGCAACAGCCAAGTAATGTCTGTCTTCTACCCAAGAACCCAATGAACAGATTAATTTACCAGTGAAATAGAGTAAGATGAATTCCTCTAAAAATAAACCCCTGAGAGACAAGGTACCATCAATTTCTTTCCTATCTAGCAGCAGGTTAAATATTGTATTTTTTCTGCAAAGCAGAGTTTCAGAAGTTGTCAAGAACTCAAACCTTTCTGTATCATCCCATATTAATAATGGTGATCTCTGCTCAACTTGCAAATTCAGCTCCTGGAGGCATCAAGGGCTCCCTTCAGCCTCATGACTGGGATAACACAAATGGCACCAGATGTCAGAAGGATGATGAGGTGCCACACAAACCATTGCAGAGTTGACAGAACCTGCCCCAAGCTGGTTTTAGTTTCCTGAGACCTTCTAAGTACCTTGCTCTACCTGACATTTCTTTGTGCAGGAGGCATTATATTCACTTTGCATCGCTGAGCTTTAATTACTTTGACAACTTGCAGGGGACTTTTTAAATAATAATTTATTTAATCAACAGGTTTTTTTCATTGTAATGTTTGGTAGCAGCAAGAGATCATGCTAAGATAATGAAAAGCACTGGAGCAGCTGAAAACTTAATTAAAACACGTAAAAATTAATTATACCGCTCATCATTGTTTTTGTGTGGAAAAGCTGATATTGCAAATAGGAAATCAAAGGCAAGGAGGTCATGTGGAGAATCACTGATGCAAAAGTGATATATTCCAGAAAAAATACATCCTCAATGAGAGAAGCCATTCACTCCAGGTAGACAATCCCATGCTGAGCTGAATTCCATCCCTAAATTGCCAATCAAGCATCAATAAGGAGGCTGATTAAGGTGAAACCAGAAGAACAGAGTACATAGAATATGACTGTTATGTAGATATGTGAGATCAGAATCACCTGATCAATAAAGTCAGATTTTACAGGATCTTTTCCTGCCTCTGTACCAAAAAAAATAAAACAACCCAAAAACAAACCAAAAAAGTTTAGTAGTGTAACTATGAAATGTGACTCCTCAAGCTCTCCACAAATGCCTGAGATGTGTGCTTGGATTAGGGCTACACCCCTTGGTGCTGCAAAAAGGATTTATAGCATCCCTTAATGTCCATAACTAACCAGGACCTGCTCATGCCTGCTCTCAGTCCAGTGCTAGGGAGGCAAGGGGAGCAGCCGGGTGTTCTTACCCCTTCTGCTTTATTCTGCAAAAAAATAATGTGCTCTCCCCTGTTTAAATAATAATTCTCTTTCCCTCCTGTCAGTTCCTGAACTTGTTTATAAAGCATATTATATCCTATTTTCACTTGAATCAGTAGAGCCACTTAAGGTACCCTTTGAACAAAATACCACAGTACAGAAAGGCCAACCTGGTCTCAGCATAAATTTTATCCACAGCTCTACCTTTGGGCAAGTCACTTAACTACTCTGAGCCTAAAGCATGGAATGAAGGAAATACTGCTTTATCAAACTCAGCAGAAAGATTATCTAATACTATCTAATATTTATAAAGCACTTTCTGATCCTCCAGTAAAGACCATGGAAATGTAAAGAAGTACTGACCCAGATAAGGGTTAAGAGCAGAAGCTTTTTTCCAGTGAGAGCTCTCAAATGACCTTGCAATGTTAGGATTTATTTTCAAGGCAAAGGAAGATCTGTCAGGTCTAGGAGCCCTGTTTTGCTCTAACTGCAGATGACTTGCTATCAACAAGGAAACAAGTTTAGTCACTGATCCAAATGTCAGGAGCTGCCAAATCAGTGCTCTGATGAAATGTCAGGAACACTAACGTGGTTTCAGGGCTCCACTGATTTAACAGCCAAAATGGAATCTGCTCACATTCTTTTACTCCTCCAGGAAAATTACAAATAGCCAGCAATATATGCATTATATACCCCTCTTCAATTTCTTTGAAGTTGAACAAACTTAAAAAAACCCCATCTAAACCTGTAAATATTTCCACTTCTGCGTTTTAAAGGAGTCTGATCTACACACGCTGGAAGTTCAAGAGTACAAAGATCTCATTCAATGAGAGAAGTTAAAAATTCAAGGGTTTTCACACACCTGTAACTGCACCTTGTGCAGAAAGATACTCTGCAAAGGGAATCCTTCAGTCATAAGGTGAATCAAAACACAGTATTGACAGGAAGGAGGAACAAGACAGGAAGAACACTCAGAAAAGATAATTGTATATTTTAAGACTATTTTCTTAGCCAACAAGTAAACTAAAACAAAGCCACAACAACTAATAGCTTTTATTTAAATTCATAAACCTAATCCCAAAGAAATCTCTCTCTGGTTAGAGCAGCCAGATGTTTCTAAATAAAATATTTAAAATATTTGTATGCTGTGGTCAGAAATACTCTGTGGGGAAAGAGTGACTATCAAATCCTTGTCATAGCAAGAAAACTGCCGAAGAATTTCAGTGCTGGGAGAAACTGCAGATGCCTCACATGTTGGCAAGCTGTAAGAAATTCTGCCCCAGCTATTAAACACAGAATAAAAATCCTGTGTAAGAACAATTCCACAGTGCTCATTTCACTGACTACACAGGTATAACTGACCAGACCCAAAAACCTGTCGTTGTTAAGAAAAGGAGTGTGCTGCACATGCCCTTCCTGCACACGAGGACTGGCAGGGACACACCTGGACAGCAGCAGCAGGTGCAGGCAGGGCTCTGCAGGAGCAGGAGGGGTTGGTTTGATGCTGAGCAGCAGGGATGGTAATTCCCATGGGAAGTGTGTTGATAAAAGCTGCCTGGGTTATTCCCAAACCACAATTGTCACAGCTGCCAGCACCACCCACAATCCCTGGGTGCCACCCTGCAATGCACTTACCCTGTGCTGACACAGACTCGAGTGTTGCTCACACAAAGGAGCTTTTATGTGCAACATTTAATTGGTCTCAAGTTTTGGCTCATACTTTAAGCTAATTATCTGTCCTGCACTACACACTGAGGAAGTCCTACTGTGGAACTTGAAAACCCAAGTAACATCCCATTGCCAGCATGGCATTGGTTCATTTTATAATTCAACCTGGACAGCACTTCCACAGGAGAGAATATAAAAGTATCTCCTGCCAGGAGAGCACTGCCAGCTCTTTTATAAATACTACAGAAGTTTCCCAAGCAGGTGGCCCATCAAACTCAAATAATTGATCCACATCAGTTAGACCTGGAAATTCAATAGTACAGCACATCATTACAGCAGTCAACATAAGAGGCAAGTCCTTGTGGTTCCCCCTCCAGCCAGCACTTGAAAGGGAACTGAAAAGCTCTGCTCTCTTTTCAGCTTGGCATATGCCTCCTTTGAGGTTTTCAGGGGAACAGCAAATACTAACAAGTCCTGGGAGAGGCCCCTCCTCTAAGATTTAGCTGCTTTTCAGAAACATAACTTCAGTACAATAATCACTTTTTCATTATTGGAAACAGTTCAGTGTGGACAGAAGTAAATAAATATACCTGGCAAGTTCAAGCAGTGCTGTTAAATGTCCCACTTCCTTATGGAATGCAGAGTTTTAATGGACAAATTCCCTCCATTCAACTTCTCTGCACACTTCTCCTGGCTGCATTACTGTGACAGTGGAACTGATTCATCTCCACAGGGGGACTGAGCAGCTGGAAATCCCTGCTGCCTCAACCCCACCTGCCAGAGGGACAAACACCCCAGCAGGGACACCTCAGTGGATGGGGGCTCTGCTCACAGCCTGGTTCCAGCCACAGTGGTTCCCTGGCCACACACAGATGTGATTCTGGATCTCCTCCATCACTGCACCTCCCTGCCCCAATCACAGCCTGATTATGTTGGTTATCATTTTTGCTTAAGCATCCAAGCCCTAAATTCCCAGCAGTTTGGTTCCCTGTGAATTAGTGAAGTCCCTCCCCAATGATACATTAGGACTTAGAAAAGATAAAAGTGATGTCTGAACCACTGCAAGCACAGGAGAAAGTTCTATCAGCCTTAGTCACTTCATGAATTATTTATTGAATTTGCACAGGAAAGTCTTAGGAAATACAGCTATTAAGGACCTGTACTTTGCCTGTAAGAGCTTTCAGTGCTACCAGTAGCCAAGGGAAATCAAGAAATTTCCACCAAAACAGTAAAGAAAAGCAAAGCTGATCCTAAATATGGAGTTTGTTCCTTCAGTATCACATGCCCATGCCCCAGGAAAGGCTGCAGACCACTCCATCAAGAAGATATCACTATAAACTATTACCTACCAAACTTATTTCTTGTCTTATGATAAGCATTTCTGTTCTCAGGGATTTTTATACTCATTTGGAAACCACATCAGCTGCTATACATAACACTTCCACAGATGCCTGCACAAGTTGTTTCACAACACTGCAAACAGTGAAACAAGCTGGGTAGGGCTGCCAGGCGGGAGAGGAGGGCTGGGGATGCTTCTCCCTGCCAAACTCGGGGGTACCAAAACCCACCAGAGCACAGCCTGAGGTTCCTGGCTGTAAAACAGCCTCTCCACATGTGCTGCAGCGAGCCCAGGGACTGTGCATGAGTGAGACCTGTGGCACCCCCAGGGCCCCCTTGCTGCTCACAGGCAGGGAAATGCTGCCCCTCCAGGGAACAAAGAGGGAGAGAATTCTCTCCTCCCATCCCATTCTCAGTGCACTGAAGGGCTCAGGAGCCCCACGGGGCTGCAGTGGGTGAGGAGCCCTGTCACAGCATGTGATGGCTTCACTGCTGACCAGGCAGATCACCTGCAATGCCAGGGCACCCTGCATGTGCTGGGACCTTTTCCAGCACAGGAGGATGCTGAGGACAGCTTGGAACACTGCTAGAAACAACTTTGGGAGCTTTGCTGATTGGACTTTGGGGTTTTTTCTCTCCCCTCCCTGCCAATTTCAGGCAGTGTTTTTACAGAGGGATCAGACCTAACATCCCACAGGTGCCAGGAGTGATCCCAGGGCAGCTCTCCACAGAGCTCACATGGGTTAAATCACCTTCTCTGCTCCCTTGAGAGGAATTTTGGGTGCCTGTGCTCCCACCTAAATCCTCCAGTCAATCTCATCAATGTCAAGGAAAGTCAGGGAAGGTCAAAGAACATTAGATGAAATGACATCAAGCCTTTATTTTCCAGCTTCCACCTCCATAAAATAGGTATAATCATACTTACTTACTTTCAAAGAGAATTGTAAGGCTTAATTAGATAATTAACATGAAAGTGCCTTTAAAAAGCCTATGTATACACAAAGCTCTACTGTATTATTAGTGTAGGCGGGCATGGGGAGCTCTTAGAGATTTTCTAACAGGTTATTTGTTATTCTGGGAGAAGTCTTTAGCTGCATACAGCAGTAGTATAATTATTATCATCAGATTCACTTCCTAAAGATATTTATGAAACACTGTGGAAAAAAAAAAAGCATCCACTTAAGCAGCACTGAGCTGAGGTTCTGTTTTGTTGCACATGCTGATTAGGAACGTTGTTAAAGTGTTGTTTTGCCATAGTGGAAATGCTGGTGCCAGGAAATGTACTTATATGCTTGTTACTTGAATCATCATTATTTGGATATAATTGCTAGGTATTAGTGATTTCAACTCCTTTTTGTTTTTATCTGTTTCTTTGCAATGGGATTTTTTTTTTTTCTGGAGGCTGCTGGATCATTACAAGAATGTGCAAAAACAGGAACCAGGCTCGCACTGTTGTACAGCTGATTTTGACTGTACCACACACTCAGGAATTTCTCTCTCCTGTGCATTGCATAAATATGGTATATATATTTAAAATCACTGAATTATGACCACGAAAGTGGGGACTTCCACCAGGCAGCAACTATGCTATTCTATATAAATATACAAATTACAAGTACTCCACCTCAATTGTAGTATTAAGGATTGGAGTAAGCAGACCAAATTCACTCTTTTATGTCATATAAATACTTCTGTAGTCCATAAAATTTCCCTTAAGAGCCATGTGAGGAGGATTTCAACCTACAACCTTATTTCTTTGGTTCTTTTTCAGCCACATGTCATGGTAAGCTATACCAGGTTCACATGAGGATCATACACCTACCCTCAGCAAATTTCTCTTGACTGATTCCCATACAAAATAAAATCAGATACAGTCTTACTGCAGATATGTCAGCAAGCTCAGGGCTGGGCCCTAAAATATTGCATCAGATCTGTTTCTTCAGAAGTTTCAGGACAGCCCAACCACTGGACCCAGCAGAGCTGCTCTTCAGTACCTAAAAATCAGGCAAAGCCAAGATTTCTTTTCCATTAAAAATTAAAAA
Organism: Molothrus aeneus; assembly: GCF_037042795.1. NCBI lineage: Eukaryota > Metazoa > Chordata > Aves > Passeriformes > Icteridae > Molothrus > Molothrus aeneus. The sequence continues at coordinate 5,116,635 of NC_089660.1, forward strand.
AAAAAAAAAAATCTCTTTAGAGAGAAATTTGCACTGTCCATTCTGTTCTGGCTTAAGGAATGAAGATGTCAATTCAACCATCAAGTTACAGAGGCTTTCATCTTTGCTTTGTATCAGCAAGAACAAGAATCAGCTGAACAAACTCTTTTCAGAGTGATGGAATAATAAAATTGTCAGGAATTGGATTCACCACCTTACAGCTTCTAATAGTCCAAATCATTATTTGTTATTTTGAAGAAATCAATATAGCAACATATTCCCCAAAGAGAAAATATCTATAAATCTCATTTGCAATAACAAATTTAATTTTTAAATCTGTTCATTTTGATCATTCTCCATGATTCTGGTACAAAACTGGGCAGAAAATGTGTTTCCACCCAGCTCTAATTGAGTAGAAAACCCTCCATAAAAGAACAGGAAAGGAATCTAAACAACATCAAATATTTATATCATGGGAAAACATCAAGAGATCTTTTTTGCAGCTTGTACTGTATATATTCTACATGTAAATTAAGCTGAGTGGTTCCTCTTCATAGCTTCAAGCTGCTGCTAATGCTTCATAGATTTTTCAGGCAAACAAATATTGGTGAAAAGAGTTTTATAACCTTCATACTGAAGATTTATGATTAGATGTGAACTGGAAGCCTAATGCACTGACATGTGGCCTTGGCTCAGTCTCATTATAAAGTAATCTGTATCCCTGGTATAATTGCTGTTGTTTGATTGTAAATCATCCCTCCTTCCATGCAGCTCTGCCACTTTTGATGCTGGTGAAACACACGGGATCTGCTGGCGTTCCCATGGCTTACACCAGAATTAGTGTCAGCTTGCATTAGAAGTGTTGCAGCTTTGGAAAGTGTTCAAAACCCTCTGGTTTTTGCTCTCCTTCCCAATGCAAACTGGCACTGCTTCTTCCTGCCCTGGCTCCACTTGTGAAAATTATCTGTCTGCTATTTTAAACTGCTTTCAGTTGCTTCAGTTGAGCCCTTGCACTGCTCCTGCTGGAGCAGCACAGCCACACCACCACAAGTGCAGCACCTCCAGCAGCTGGCAAGCCCCACGTCAGCAATTCACTGAGATTCCCAGACAGCATTACACTAAATTAATGCTTGTGATGGAAATGTGCCAATGCAATTAGAACACGGTGCTTACACTGTGACATTTTCTATTAGCCAGGAATGGGCGCCAGGTACTGAGCTGCTACCAGGGGCCATTAATGCACTGGGCAGCCACTTACCCTGAACAACAGACTTCAGCAGGAGCAGATGGCAAAGCCCTGCTCTTCTCCTACCTGCCTTCAGCCTCCAGTCCCTGCCTGCCCACGAAAGCAACTGTGCTCCTTTAAAGCACAGCGACCACTCTAATTAGCAAAGCCATCATCCCAGCGGATGATTTTCAAGCTCGTGAACTACTGAAAAGTTTAAATGGTTTTCAAAGGGAGTTAACACATCTTAGAGGGCAGGTCCTGGTGCTCTGAACAGGATTGCTGGCTCAGAAAGTCTTTGCAAAGTACAGACTGTCAGAAATGAGGAGCATATGGCCTGGGATGGATCACTCCATCCATCCCGCTTGCTGCTCATGTGTCAGCATCCTCTTCCAGTGAGAGATAAGAGCAGAAACGTTCTGTGCTTTATCCAGACTGGCACCGTGGCTCTTATGTCTCCAGGAATAACTTCACCATGAACAGAGCAGGTTAGAGGGTGTTCCACAGAGCCAAACAGCAGCCAGGATGTGGGACAGTGCCACAAGGCCAACCCAGCACATCCACACCAAGTGTGTGACAAGAGAGAGCTGCCTGTGACACGTTCTGCACCATCCTAATGGGAGAAGGGGGACAAGACCCTTGAACCTGGGCCCATAAAGCCACATCTGCTTTGAGATGTTTGTTTAAGGCTCATTCATGTGCCTGTTTAAGCACCTTACTGAATTCACATGGATTTATCAAAGCAACTCAATAATTTATGGAACTAAAGCCTAAAAGCGCGAGTTTTTCTTGTTTAACCCAAAGGTACAATTTTTGGCTAGCAGCTGTGGAAGGCTGAGCCTCTGTTACAGCTCAGCCACCAGGCGAGGAAAAAGGCACATTCTCATTGCACTATACCCAACAGATGCATACAATTTTTTTCCTTACTGTTTCAAACAAGTAATGACCTCCACCTGTGTTTGCTACTGGTCAATCTGGGAAAAGATAGAAATATGGAGAAGATTGTCTGTTTTTAAGAGCCAGTATTTAGCTGGGATTGTTTCCCTCTTGGGGATTCTTGGTCCAGTTCCATTCCCTCAGTTTTCTCTGTATAAATCTCTCAAACACAGGCTGGTCTTGGTGGGTTTCCTCTGGAAGATGCTGCACTGGGATGGATCCTGCCATCAGTGCAGTATAACCTCAAAGAATTTTTGCAGCACATGTGGATTGTACTCTCTGTTCTCTACAAGATATCTTCAGAGGAAAAAAGAATCAGCAAGGATTTTTGGCAAGTTGATGATAGAATTCTGAGCTGGGGAGAGAGGAGCCTCAAAAAAACCCCAAAATTGGAACTGGGCTTTTTTGAGTCATGGCTGCAATTCTGAGATGCTGTTAAAGGCGATGGCAGCCACAGGGCATATTTCAACAGCACTCTTCCTCCTCAAACTGTCTTAAATTCCAGCTAACTCTGGGCATCCAGCCCAGATTTCCTGAAAATACCCCAAGGCAAAACCCAGGGAGGGTGATCTGACCTGTTCCCTCTGGCACAATTCATGCTCTTGATGCTGTTTTGCCACCACCTTCACTCTGGAATATCAAGTCCAGAATGACAACAGTGTAGGGCTACACCAGCTTACACACACTGAAGATCAAACCCATGGTTTTCTTACCCTATTAGAACTCAAACCATTAAAGAAGCAAATCACCTATAACCACAATAGCTCCATTATGACTATACAAATTAATTTTAACTGGAATATGTATTTACTGTGGAGAACATGTGTATATACACACTCAGAAAGCTATTATGTATGGAAATATATTTGAAAATATTTGCACTACGATTATTTCTTCAGCTCCACTATTTATCTCTTAAAAATGAATAATACATTTGAGAGATACTTTTCATTTTCAAAGCAGGAATATTATACTTTGCTTCTGACAAAGAGTAAGCGGCAGGGATTGCACCTGATCTGTCCCTAGAGAGAACATTGCTGCTCTGATGTTAAATCCTGCAGATGGGAAGAGCAAAAATCCACCCAATCCCACATCACCTGCAGTGATGGCTTTCCTAAAACTTCCCAGTTAACCAGGACACCCAGCCTGCTCCAGGTCATCTCACAGAACCACCAGTTACTCTCCTTAGTTACATCTCTAAGGCTGCCACAACACAGTGGAAGGTGACCCTGGACAGCTTTGCCCTGCCCTTGCTCCTCCCATAGCAATTATTTGCACTGAGGAGCTGGAGCTCATTCATGGAAGATCCAGCACCAAGAGGCAGGGGATGCCAGCAGCAGCAGGGTGAAGAGAGAAGGGAAGCAAAGGAAAAGTCTTTTTCCATGAGAGTTGGAGGTTCTGGGGGTACTGAGTGCTCAGAAATGCCAGGAGCAGATGGCAATGACAGACTTTTTTCTTGGTTTTCCCTTTTTTTTTTTCCCTTGCTTTCCTGAAGAGCAGCTTCACAGAGCTCCACGTTTACCCCAGACCTCAACTTTTCCCCAAAGAACTCCCCCTACTTCCTGCCAGAACTACAGATTTTTGACTTTGCTATTGTTGCATGGGGGATGTCAGTGAGAGCAGTCTGGAGAATGTTCCTGTGGCTTTTCCCCCCTCCCATTTGTTCCAAACCTTTCAAAGGAACAAAATCCCCGTCAGCCTTGCAGCCTGAGAACCAACATCACTCCCTTCAGCATGACCTCCTTCCTTGTGGCCTTGCTCAAGTGGAAAAAAGAGGAAAATCCCACATGAGAATTGACCCAAACTGGCACCACCTCACATCTGGTGGGAAGAACCAGGAAAAATTACATGGGAATTTTCAAAAATTTTTAACTATGGTTTTTATCTTCCCTTTCCAAAATCTCAGTGTTTGCTTTATGTTTTAAGCCTCTGTGCAAAGAACAGCCTGAGGGAAGGACCAAAGGCTGGTATTCCAGAAAAATACTTCACCCTCTTCCTTCCAGAACCACCATTACCCCCTCAGCTGAGCTTCCACCACCGGGTCCATCACCCTGAGCACAATCAATGCTTACAACATTTGAAACCAGGGCTGTCACAGCTCAGGAAATGTACAGGATTTAATGTCTACAGAAGCACAAAAGCACTGTCTTCAGAGCACTTAACATATTGACAAGCTGTGTGAAAAGGGAACATTTTTCTCCAAGTTTCCAGTTATTCTGGTTCCTCTGAGGAAAGCATCTCTATCACAATATCCCACACAGACAGGGCCCCTTGCTGCTTCAACAGCCCCAGATGCTGCAGTCATCTCAGTGCACTTTATATCAAAATAAACACACCAATTAATCTAAACTGAGTAAGGAAATAAAAACTTTAGGCAGGGAAGCATGTTAAACACAGCAGAGTATTTTCCAGGGAAGAGCTTGTACACAGCAAAGGATTTCACTTCCAAGCTTTTGGTTTAATAATTTGAAAATGAAAAAAGAGCAATCATGCAAGCAAGTGGCACTCTCCTTAATTATGGAAGTCAATTCAGAATCAATAAAAGGGCAATTAATCTGTGGGTGTCACTGGCTCTGAATTATGGTGATAGCCCTGAAGAGGGGACCCTGTGACCTCCCAATACTTCTCCCAGGGTCTGAAGGTTTTCACACCCTGATCTGTTATTTTATGACAGACACAGTGTTAGAAAATACACTGATAGATGTCAGGAAGCAGTGAAGGAGGAGGGAACTGAAAAAAAAAGCCTGTGAATTTTGCAAAATTATTGTGGTTGAATTTATCATTGTTTTGGATCCTTCTAGAGACACGTTGAAGGGAAAAAGGGGGATTCACTGGAGGGGCTCATGTTCTCTGCTGGAGACTGAGGAGCCCCACACATTCCCCCTGTGCACAGTGTCCCTGTCCCTTTCTTTCCATTCTGTGGGTAAAAAAGGGCAGTGCAGGTTTTGGAAGGGGAAAAAGCAGAGAGAGCCCTGCACAGCATCAGTGTCCTGGCTCCCTCCCTCCCTCCCACATCTGGCACAGGGGATTTGTATTATTTGTATTACACAGGTGGCACAAAAAGGAATTACTTGGCTTGTTTAGGGCTGCAGTTGAGCAGCTTATGAGACATCTCAGTGCTGTGGAAGGGAAATGCAATGAAATCCAACAGCAGAGAAGGGTGGGTTGTGTGGAGTGACTCCCTCCTCAAAAGACAATCCCTCTGACTCCACCTGCACTTCATTACTTATGGAGTATGGGCCTACCAGAGCATGATAAAATATCACACTCTGTGCCTTGTACAAGTATTATATTAAAGAATATGTAAAAAGACAGATCCAGGGTAAGCAGAGGTACCACTAAGCTGCAATCCAGGGGTGGCTTAAGAAGCTTATCTGCATTGTTCTGTACCACTCTCCACTGACAACTTTAACAGTCACTCTAAGAAACATCTTATTTCCTCCACTGTGTCCCAAGCATCTCCAGCTAATACTACATCCAGCAGAGACCTCATTACAGGTGTTTTTTTCCCAGCCCATACCCTGTGAAGCTCAGCTTTGACTGACATAGCCCCAAATCTGGGAACTCAGACTTGATCTGTCTCTTTGTTTCTATTCTTTTCCTGGTACAGTGTTACAGCTGGTGTTTTGGTGCCTCCCTTTGCCTCTCCTTTATTACCAATCCCCTGCCATCAATTCTAAGTTAGACATTTCACCTTCTCTGGCAGGAGCTCTCCAGTGTGAGATGACTAACAGACATTAAATTGTTAGTCTTATGTTGCCTTTAAAATGTGCTCAGAGCAAATGCTAATAGCAGCACATCTCAAAAGACTCCTACCAGCATTTGTCTTGATCTTTCATTACCCATCTGTCAAAACCCTGGTGACAGCTACAAGTTTAAATCAAAGTTCAGAGGCACCTGTTAGTTTCAAAAACTTTTGCCTCCAAGGCCTACATTTTAAGAGGCTGGGTGTGCTTGCCAAGTCCCAGCATTTGAAATGTTGGCAGGAAATGAAGTACGTGGGCATTGTACATGGAGAGAAAAGCGAGGCAATTTTCCATTTAATAAACACAAGGGAACAAATAAATCACAGCCCCTGGGCAGAGCATCCAATAAGTTTACTCTGTACCTCCTCAGAGGGGCTCATGTAGCTTCGACTTGACAAGGCAGGCAGGGTAAAGTGACACAGAATAAAGGAAAAGAGGCACCAGTGAAGCAGCTGGAACCCCCAAAAGTCAGGAGGCTGCTGTTTTGAGAGGCTGGAGATCATTAACCTGTGCTGATCTGATCACAGAGGGGGCTGCAGATGCACATCTCTGCTCCTGGAGCTGGGACACAGGCTGTGGTTGGGTGTGAGGGAGGATCATGGAGAAAGACAACCCAAGAAGGCTCTGAATCCTCCTCAGAAACTCCCTCCTCCCCACTGGAGTCCCAGCTCGTTGGATCTGACCTACAGTTTCAGCCATTGGTATCCAAATTCAGCTCTCCAGACTGTTTTGAACAGAAATCAGGCTGAAAAGTAAACTCAGAACCAAGTAAGAAAGCTCTCCCCACAAAGCAGTGGCAAGACTTTGGTGGAAAAACAACCTTTGTTCAAACAACTGGCAGCTGTTAATCACAAAATCATCAGCCACAGCCTGACACTGTTTATTCTGCCGTTTGTTGTGCCTACTGCAGACTCTCACACATTTCCAACACATTTGCCACTTTTTTAAATGGTTTATTTTAATTTGAATGTCTCACATCTATTGAAAAAACACTTGGAAACACACTACTGCCTTCATCTTCCTGGCCATTTCTGGATACTGATGAATGCCAATGCATGCCTTCAGTGTGCCCTTCAGAAAGGACAGACTTGGATTGCTGCTTTACCAGATATCCTAAAAGTTTGCTGGATTATGCACAATTTACTTTCTCTTATAAGCATAATTTTGATATGAAATATTAGCTCTGGATTTCTATTCACACTTTCCTATTTTTTCAGGAACTCCTACTTATACCAACAAAACAATTCATGGTCATCACCTCCCAGCTTTGTACTGAAATGGGTAGAGAAAATAGTTTGCAGCAAAGCCAAGCAGTGAATTCCTGTGCAGAAATCATTTTTGCAGCTCCATTATTTGCAATCAACAAGCAATGCTATGCTTCAAGGGTCAATTTTGATACCCTGAATAGAAATTTAGTTTCCCCTTCTCTGTCTTGTCAGAGGAGACTCAGATCAGCGTGCGCCTTGTTGCTAATCCTGTGGTTTTATCCACAGCACCTGGAGGTCACATCAGAGCTGGAGCTGCCAACCTCAGTGACCTGTGCAAGCCCATGTCCTGATCAACCCTCCCTCAGCTTAACCTTCATCTTGTTTGCCTGCTCCAAGCAGCTTTAAAAAGCAACCTGGAGTTCTGTTCTAAGAAATGAGAAGCTCACCAAAAAAAACCCACCAAAAAACCCCAAAATGCACCAGTGCCTGTTGTGTGCACCAGGTCCTGGAATCTGACTCACTTCTTGTGCCACTCTCTGAACTTAAGACCTAATAAATCAAGACCAGGCTATAAGCCAAGCAATGCATCTTTTTCAGATGGTGGCAGAATAAAAATGCAATAATTCATCTGATTATGGTGTTTGATTACTGAGTGTGAGACAAGGCTCAAACAGAATGTAACTTTTAATTACACCATTCTGTGGCAGTTCACTGCAAAGCCAGAAGCTCTTTCAGGGCTGTGCAAATGTTTGCCTCATTCCTGATAAAGCCTGAAATATGTCTTGGTGCCTTCCATAGCCTCTGGGCATAGTCTGTATGCATTCTTGCAGATCTCACTGTTGATTTGCTATATTTTACTACTGCTACCCTGGCAACCCTAGGAAACATAAAAAGCTGATTTCTCTGTCTCTCATTTATATTTTAAAAATGTATTTAGATACTTCTAAATAAACAACACCTGCTAACTAATGCGAACTCATGCTAGAGTTTAATATGGATGCCATTATGTAAATTATGGTTGACCAAGAGCAGCAAATAAATGCACCCCAGAAACTCTGCACTTTCTCTGCAGACACTACACTGAGCACTGCACATGTCTCTGTGGGAAACCCTTGACATAAATATGGTGGCCTAAGGCTGTAGGAATAAGGTAGGATTTGAACTGAATATGCTATGGCTATTTGAATATGTTTTATGTGTGTAATTGAGGGCAGAAATATTCCCGCTTGATTTTTTAATATATTTTTTACTTAACTATCCCCAATATTAATTGATTCATTCACACAAACCCTTCAAGCCCCCCCCCCCCCCCCAGCAGGCAGCAATATCCATTTGTGAACTTCAGGACAAACTTAGAGCAACTCACATTTCCCTATCGCCCATATTCTGCTAAAAACCTCCACCAATTTAGCAGTGTCTGTCACTGAAGTGAAACAAAAGCATGAAGAACCCAGGAAATCTCATGTTTTGATTAACACAAAAGTCTGTGCTCCTCTGGGAATAACAACAAGAGTATTGTGGTCTTCTGAAATTAAAATCAGTTTCCTTTTTCCTTACTGCTTTTTCTCCCCTTACCCAGCACCAGTTCATGGTGTGGAGAAATGTGGAAAGGGGAGGGAAATGCAGGTTGGGGGAGATCCTCCCAAATTCACATGTGGAGAGACAATGCAGAGCCAGGAAAGCCACAGAGCTGGGTGCTGGGGTTTGTGTCTGTGGCAGAAACACAGAAGGAACATTCAGAGATGCTCTGTCACAGACATCTTTGATGAGAAATCCTTTCCTGAGGATTTTTCCTCCTGACAGGCTGAGAGGCCTCAGGAACAAAATGTAACCAATGGTTATCTGCTGCTGTGGAATGCAACAGGGGGATCTGGGATTGGCCCATGTTGGTTGTTTCTAATTAATGGCCAATCACAGCCCAGCTGGCTTGGACTCTCTGTCTGAGCCACAAGCCTTTGTTATTCATTCTTTCTTTTGCTATTCTTAGCCAGCCTTCTGATGAAATCCTTTCTTCTATTCTTTTAGCATAGCTTTAATATAATATATATCATAAAATAATAAATCAAGCCTTCTGAAACATGGAGTCAGATCCTCCTCTCTTCCCTCATCCTGAGACCCCTGTGAACACTGTCACAATGCACAAAAAGGCACAAGCATTTCACAAAACCTCACAGAGAGGGGGGAGTGAGAAGTGGCAGCACTGCTGTGAGCCTGTGGGACACAGTGTGCAGGGAGCTGTCACCATCCACAGGGAAAAGGAGCAGCTGGGGGGCTCTGAAGGACAGCTGAGAGCTCAGGGTTGGAGCTGCTGCCTTCAGCTGTCAGCAGGACACCCAGGTCTGCCAAGGGAAAGGGAATGGGAAGAGAGAAACCTGTGAATCATCAGCTGTGGATGGCAATTAAAACCTCCATGCCATGAGCTGCTCTGTCAGCAAGACCCTCCTGAAGCATTGCTCAAAACTCAGTGTTTTCCACCCAGTTTCCCAGAGGAATATATTCAACCCATTATTTGTAGCCACCTCCTGATTATGCTGATGTGGAAATTAAGCAGATATAGGCTGGAGAGGCTGCCATGGACTGTCCCAACCAGCCAACCTGGCCTCCTGGTTTTAGTTTACCAGGCAAGAGAGAAGTTGCCAAAAGAGCAAACCTGCCATACATATGACAGAAGCAGGTCTTAGACAGTCACTCCTTCATGATAATTAGAAGGAGCCAGTTGATTAGGCTCATCATGATTAGGTTAAATGAGCCAGCTTGCCTTTGAGGCTTGCTGGGGCAGCTCTCCTCCCAGAGCAAAGTTCTCACTTTATTTAGCACTGATTTGTTAGCACCATACTATGTTATCATCATGTCCAGCCTCTGCTTTGATCATTTTCTTGCCTTCTTATCCTCAGAATGGCCAATTTTCCAGACTTGGAAATCTCCAACAGTTATGTCAAAGAGGAAAAAAGCAAGATGGGATTGTGTGTGTGTGTGTGTGTGTGTGTGTGTGTGTGTGTAACTTCCCACCTGACACTGAGAGGTTTTATGCAATCACTCCCTGGCAGGTTTCTAGGTACCAGCTACATCTGTTCACACTGAACCCCCTCACCAGATTACAGAGGTTTGAAGCAGGTGTTGTCCCCACCTCCCCACCCTTCTGACTGCCAGAATTCCTGAATAAACCACCCTCCAGAGCCCATGCCAAGTTCTGAATGTGTCTGTGCTCTGAGTTTTTGTGGGGCTCCTGCCATACAGCAGGACTGGGTGCTGTCTTTATCAGAGCTGCCAGGGCATGCATTGCTTTGTGTTGGTTTTGCATTGCACAGCAGGGTCAGGAGAAGCCACAGTGCCTTGAATAGATCATCTACTCCCCATGTCAGCAGTTCAGGACCTTTATTTTAATGCCTGATTCACCCTCATGTCTTAAAGGGATTCTCGGGCCATTTCACGTATCTTTAATTTCAAATCTCGCTCAAGATTTAAATGCAAACATTTTCTTCTCAGAGCCCATGAATGCCAATGTGAATCAAGCACCACTAATGAGATCATAAATTAGGCATTTATGTCCCTTCCTGCTAGACAAATGGCACGACCTTGAAGCACAATGGAATGTGCAGTCCACACCTCTTCCCCAGGAAAAATCCCCCCACCCCATTCTCCAGCACCCAGGGAAGAAAAGCCACACCAGGGAAGAGAAGCTACACCAGGGAAGAAAGCTACACCAGGGAAGAGAAGCTACACCAGTTTCCACCAAAATTGCCCTGCTGAGGCCCAGGTGAGCCTGTCCTGGATGGAGATGGGCCTCCTGTATCTCAAAAATGTCCATCAAGGTGATACAGTCTCCAACAAAACCTCCAGAAGGAAATCAGGACTATACACAGAGCTTCCAAAATCCTTGGGAAAGCCTCATTGCTGAGCTTTCCCCCAGAAATCCTCACTGTAATCACTTCACAACCACACTTGTGCATGCAAGCTGGGCTTAAGAAGCAGCTCAGGTTCCATCACACTTTTCTGCTTGAAAAGTGTCACCCTCCAGCTCTCAGCCATACAAAATGGGCCATTGTCCCTCCCCACTCCCAGATTTTCTCTCAGGGAAAGGAATGCCCCTGAGGCAGTGCTGGCCAGCTTTGTGTTTCTCTCTGGGTTCTCAGAAACATCCTTCTATAGCCTGGTCAAGGAGTACCCCCAGGGAGAGTCACATCTGGACCAGCACATCAAGTTAAGTCAGCTCCTCTGAAGTACAAAACAAGCACACAGCCCCTTGACACACAGCTGAGGGCTGTGGGTGCAGATTTTGGATGGAAGTCAGAATTCAAAGCAAAGTTTAATGGCAGTTACTGTTCAGAAACAAGCCTGTCTTGTTATTATTTTTAGTACATTTCTCAGACTTGTCATTATATACTTCTGATTTACAGTTTTAATGCCAGGCAACAGCGTTACCTTTATTCTTCCCTGCAGGACTACGTGAGAATATTCTTTAGAGAGAATATCACACTGGGCTAAGGTTAAAAAACAAGACATGCAGCAAGCCCCAAGGTGCCTTCCCATATCTCTGAAATATAAATGATTCCCTGGCATAAAAGATTCTGAAATACATAGCCATAAAGTCAAAGCTCTGCTAAGCAAATAACAAATACAAGAGGAAGCTCTGCTTCCAAAGGCTCTGAATCACAGCGACAGCTACAGTATGCACCAAGCTAAAATATTTCCAAAAAAGCCAAAAGCTGTCAGCAGAAGGTAGCAAAACATTGGCCAGTTGTTAGACTTTGATTATAATTCACACAGAAATACACACTAGGGGGATGGACCTACAGCTTGGAAAAAGTGCAGTCTGTGTTTCTCGGAGACTTTTATGTCCAGGCATTGAAGCCTGAGGGTCTTGCACCCTGCTGCAGTGACACTCAGTAACTAACAGGTAACAGCTACATGCCAGCAGGTACCAGGATATCAGATGGTTTGGGAATTTCTTCCTGCCTCCTGAGAGCCAATACCACTGCTGGATACAATCAGTCAAAACACACACTCTCACTTTGCCTTAAAAAATTCTCTCCATTAACAACTGCAGAATAAAGTCACCAGACATTGACGAAATTGGCCACTGTCTATGTCATGGAAATGTTCATGAGCACACCCCTGTTTTAGGATTCAAAATGAGACCACAAGCCTCATTTTTCTTTGACAAAAACCATTTTTCTTTTGCCAAAAATGCAAGACAACCTTGCATTTAAAAGCCCAGCTGGGAAAATCATCTCCTAAAGGTTTAACAAAGCTTAAACTCCCACTGACACGCAGCACACCCGAACATAACACTTTCAGTGCTCAAGATGAGGCTTCCAAATACACCTCCAGCCATGGGCCAAACAGTGATTTGGATTCCTCAGTGCAGATGTGGATTCTTCCATCCACAAAGAAGATCCACAGTGGGCAGTTACCAGATCAGGGGAAAAGGATAAATTCACTGCTCCAAAGAAGAACATTTCCCTGGCTGCTTTAAAAGAAAATTAAGGAGCACAGAAAATTACTCCAGGAGACAAGAGAATAAAAAACCCAAGAGTTTAACACAGAACCTTCAGGACCAGGGGAGAAGGTTTGAGTTCTTTGCAGACAAGGTCAGGCAGGATTTTGGCCATCTCAGCTGCATCTCTAGCCAGAGCTGCAAGAAGGAGCCAGGTTTGCTGCCCCTGGATCACCAGTTTGCAACCAGGGATTTCCCACAATTTCTAAGGGCACGAAGAGCCAGTGGAGATGGAACACAGCAGAAGTGGGAATGGTGGGGGGGTCATTTCCATCCAGAAGGATGAAAGTCTGAGCTGTCCCAGCCACAAGAAGGGATGTGCAGAGGAACTCAGCACTCGGGTGTGCACAGAGATGGGAGGGGAAGTCTGCTGAAGAACAGCAATATTGATCCCATGGGCCACAGTCCAGGCAGGAATCACTGCCACACAGAAGTGTAAACACTTCCACACCTTCTCTAAGCCCTACTCTCTATTAGTTTAACCTGTGTCACCGAAATTGCCTTTTTTCCTGGTTCTTTTTTTCTTTTTTTTTTTTCCCTAGGCATATAAGCCTTTTGGAATGTGAAATACTTGCCAGGAGACATAAAGGATTAATGTCAGAGGTCTGACATACAGCATGAAAGACAATGAGCCAGACTTCTCCTAAAATCTGAAACACAGCCTGCAAGGTATGTCCAACAATAATTCTTCTTATTCCAGATTCCAGGAGTTACTGAATTTTTTATCACAGTGAATTTTTATTTTTTAATGACTGAGGATACAGAGAGTTCTGTAGTGAGCAACTCAAGCTAAAGGTGCACAGCTGTGTGCCTGCTAAAGGCGTATATATGAGATTATGCAGATCATTACCCAGTAACTTCAAGCACTGTAACATGCTACACGCTGAAATACCCTGTAATCTGCTCTACAAAAGAAGTCACAGTCAGGAGTGATCAACCTGATCTGCCTGACAAAACCCTACAAAATTTCCAAAGAAAGTGCAGACCGAGGGATTGTATTCAGAAATCCTGACAGAAGCCTTGTTTTCCCTCCTTACCTCCTGTAATTCCCTACAAGGGAGCAGAAGCTGCTGCAGGTCCAAGAGCATGAGGCTTTAAGGCACTTCCACCACCCCAGCAAAAAGCCCTGGCACACTGGCTGTACACACCCCACAGGCAATCATCCATCGAGCCCAGGATAAAAATCTGGCAAGTTTCATATTAAAAGTGCCAGAATGAAATAAGCAATATCCTGAATGCACATGCAGGTGTTTCAGTGCAAAGCAAGTAAAAAAATGAAAAAGAAAACACCCCTGTTTGCAAGACTAATCCTTAAAATCATGTGCAGCCTCAAAAGATTGAGTAAGAACACACAGGCACCAGCATCATTTGTCACCAGTAGGAACAGCAGCTCATGGTTATATTGCATAGAAAATTAATGTCACATACAACTCTAAATTCAAGTTTGCTTTCCTATCCTCTATTTATTTATGACAAAGACAGCTTTGGGAAGTGGAGATGAAAATATCCTTTGTAAGCAAGACCCCAGTTCAGCACAGTGCCAGAGCACTGAGGCACTTCAGATTTGCCTGGTATTGTTCAGGCACCCAAACTCCAAGTAAAAACCACCAAAATCTTCAGAATGCAAGAGCAGCTCTCTCTAAACAAGTAATCCTACTGTAGACGGATCTTTTCAATTCAATTTCCAAGCAAAGCAATGTTTTGTGATTTAGTCCCACTAAACCTTAACAAAACAGCACGAGGAACGAATCTTAAACTCAACTGCTGATACGGCCTATCAATATTAAAATAATCTGGCATGGACTGGCTTGCTAATAAGCCAGCATTCAGAGATGTTGCAAAACAAAACTGTCTTAAATGTGTGATTTGTGGAGGATATAAAACAGAAAAACCACAAAGCAAAAAAATGCTGTCATTGGCACAGCTAGATTAAAAAAAACAATTACAAGGCTGAGTACATTAAATTAAACTTGGTGCAGTCATTCCTGACAGAAGTCCTACTGTTGCTAATTGCACATATTTGGACTTCTAATTGTTAAAAATATCATACTACAAGTGTTTGATGCATTCCAGATTCTGCTGCTGAAAAGCCATACAAAATTCCCAATAGAAATCTCAGGTTTTGTTTTGAGCATGAGCTTCTGTATTTGATTCATTGCTGCTTGCCTTTTTACTGTTTATTGCCTTGGGATCAAGGATCCATTTTGTAGTGGAAACAAATTCCAAATCATTGTTTGTGTGCTGCTTTACCATGAGAGACATAAGAGTTAGTGCCAGAATGATTGAATCCCATTCTTCTCCCCAAATTCCTGATCCTCTGGGGATTCCAGAGCCACAACATCAGATCTCAATGGTTTAATAGGGCTGCTGCTGTCTAGCTACCATGGCTTTATCTTCCAGTCCCCAAAACCCAAACTGAACAAACCTGCCCAGCACAGGCCAGCAGGCAGATCCCAGGTGAGAGCTGAATTCTCAAAGATCCTACAATAAATGACACTTCAAAATGGATGTGGTGTTAAAGTCCTCCAAATCAACTGTCATGAAACTCTAAAACAAAGCCATGCACCACCACTGAATTAATCAACCAGCCAGAGACTTAATTTTACAAAGCAGGACAGAATCTAGAAAATCCTGCTTGTGTACTTCAGCTCAAGCTGATTTACCTGAAGCAAGAGAGTACAGATCAAGCAGGCTGGGGCAAAGGAATGTCTTATTATTTATGAGTAATAATAAAATTATTAAAATTATTCTTCTTCTTAAAATTATCTTATTATTATTCATAGAAATATGAATAATAAAAATTCTTGCTGTATTATACACAACTCACTGGTATTTACACATTCTTGTCTTCCAGTGAGGGCTCCAGAAGTTTTAATAGATTTACCAAGAGTCACATGGTCACTGTCACATTCACCAGGTGATACTTGTGAGACACAAACCCATTTGTGCTGCTGTTTCCTAGAGTGAAACTCCTGTCTAAACCACACCTATGCCCTGCACAGCAAGCACTCAGGAAAATCCTGTTTCCTCCTTGGGAAAACACATTTTAGTAACTGAGTTCTCTACTATAGCACCAGCACAGTTTCTTCCTGACACCTGCCATTTCCAAAATCTGTGAAGAACATAAGCACCCAATTTCTAGGCAGGGAAAAGTGGCATTCTAGGGCTTTAGGAAAGTGGTTTCCTAATCTGTGCATCTGAATTGCTGTCGAGGATCCTTTATGTTCCCTTCAAACACAGGATTTTTCCTCTGAGCTTCTCAGGATCAGTCGAGACAGATGTTGGCAGAGGTTTGGGGAGCAACAAGTCTGCAGGACACTGGTGCCATCATTGACCACAGCTCAGCCCAAAACCTTTCCAGCAGATAAATTAAAGCACATGAGAACTTTTCTTGAACTCAAGGAAATCATTTTTCTGCCAACTTGGGCCTCTGTGTCCTGCTGAAGCAGGGAAGTGCTTGGCCCTTTCACAGCTGTAGTTTGGAGGGAATAAACTTGTC
The DNA here is from genome assembly GCF_037042795.1 of Molothrus aeneus. Classification (NCBI taxonomy): domain Eukaryota; kingdom Metazoa; phylum Chordata; class Aves; order Passeriformes; family Icteridae; genus Molothrus; species Molothrus aeneus. The sequence continues at coordinate 5,132,725 of NC_089660.1, forward strand.
ATCAATATATGCCTACATATATAACACCAGGAAAAAGCTACTATTCTTGTTCAGAATCTTCAAGAAACCAATTTTGCCAGACTCCAGTGCAAATCAGTTATTCAGGCATGTGAGTGGCAGCTGGTGGGATCTCCTCTAACAACCCTCCTGCTCCTCTGAAATACACTGTGGAAATTTTTAATCACTGCTCCTGAAAAAGGAAACTCCTTAGTGAGCCTTAAAAGAGCTGCATGTTTATGAAATGTCAAAAAAAGTTGTCCAGTAAAACTTATCACATCTCCTGTGTATTTAGTCACATTTTTGGTGCCTGCTGATGTCAGATGTGTGCTGGTGTCACATCGCTTCTGAGGCTTAACTTGCATTAAAACCTTCACAGGCCAACAAGGCTCCTGCTCCAGCTGCATTGCCCACAGGGCCCCTCCAGGTGCCTTGCTCTGGTTATCTCACCCTGCTCTGATAAAGTCTGAGTGCAGCAGGCAGAACTCACCACCAAAACCTCAAGACATGGTCCCCACATCCTGAGAGTCAGGAGGGAACGAGGGGACCACAACTGCCGCGCATCCCCAAAACATTCCCGTGGTGGGAACGCCAGACATTCTGATTAATTAATGAATTAATGAATGAATGAATTAATTAATTAGGCTTGGCAGTTTGTTGGCCATCACCCATCAGGTGCCTCGTCCCTCTCCAGGGGCTGGATGCAGCAGGGCCACACCCCAGGCTGCTCAGCAGTGGCTCTCTGGTGGCCTCATTAGCTGAGCTCTCGCAAGAGAGGCAGCCAAGCAGCGTCCCAGATTCCCAGGCACCATCTCTGACATTTATAAAGGACTCTCAGTCGCGACAAGATCAAAACCTCAGCATTCTTTCAAATCTCACAATAACTCTCAAACGCCCTCAGCACAAAAACCAAAAAACAGCAGTGACCCCCAAGTGAAAATGATAAAGCTCTTATGAGATGAAACTGGAGGAATTATGGGATTTCTCCCCCACCTCCACCTCACTCCAGGCTTCATTTAATTTCTGCAACGTACTTTGCTCTCAGAGAACACTAATCACATTACCTCCTGGTCAGGCCTCATTTGCAATCACTGCAGTCCTTCCCATCAGCTCCTCTTGCCAGCAACTTTCTCAGTTGCTTGTGGCTCTTGTTGGACTCTCAGCCATCTACTCCTATGATTATATTTAAATGCCAATGCTGTACAAGCCCACTCTGCATGTTAGAGCATCATCCTCCAGCCAAGCTTAACCAGAAATTGTCTCAGGGCTTGCAGTCTAAATTATTTGTTCTGAATTGTATAAAGGGCCTGTTTTGTTTTATAGATTTTGCCATAAAAACTATTGATCAAAACTAGGTTTTTCATGTGCTTACACTTAAGAATTGCTAAAAGTGGGAGTCTCTCTTGGCCACAGTGAATCTTATAAACGGTACAGAAAGGCACATCAGAAGTTTTGTATTTGTCTATGTCAAATTCTCAAGCTGTTTTTCATTAATAATTATCTGCAAGGGACATAATGACCTATGGGTCTCTCCCTTCCCTGTAACCACACATTCCCTGCTATATGAGTTTTAAATATTGCTTTTACAGCCTAAGATGTTATTTTATATTAAACCATGCTCTTATAAAATCTGGATAACTTTATGCTTGACTACCATGCTGCAGCTTATCTACTGAAAATATTTTAGAAAAAATCCCGAAGAGCTGAATACTTGAGACAGGCTGTGTTCCTTCTGTCTTGTTGTAACAGCTCTATTGATAGTTCCCACCTAGAGTCAACATCAGAGTCCCTGAAGTACACATGAATCAAAGCAAAATGATGAGTGTACACATGGACAAAAGGATTGATGAATTTTCTGGGTTAAAATGTATAAGCCTTGTTACTTACTTGTCTAAAGACTTTGTTTTTATTTTCCTTGGGTTGATTCATGGCCCTTTACTTTTTTTTTTTTTTACTTGTTTATTCCAAACATAAACCAGCTATTAAATCCAAGCTGTTCAGAAATATACAATTGAGAACATTTTAACTATAAACAATACTTGCAGATTTACTCTATGAAAACCATAAATGAAAAGCAAAGGGTGACTCTTCAAGACAATGAAATCACAGACAAAATAGACAGGAAACAACTCTAAGAAGGAACAATAAACCACACATCACCATTCCAGACCTGCTTAACAGCATTCCAGGGCTTCATAAAAAGAAACGAGCATCAGCCATAAGAGCAGATTTTTAATTAGCAAACTGATGTGTTCTATAGAACAGAGTCACATCACACTGTGTTCAGAGTCTCAGGTGTGTTTATATGACTTACAAAAATGAAATCCTTCATTCAGCCTCAGCTGGGCAATGGTATGCAGCAAGAAATGCTGGTTTGTGTTTACATAGCTGAATTGTGATTAATGTGCACCATATGCAAGCAGGGGCCAGCCCCAGTGAACAGTTGTGTCTGCACAGGAACTCAGAATGGCTTTGTATAACAAGCAAAGTGCAGCTTGTAGGGGAAGGCAGAAAAAGGATTAAACCAGAATATCCACCAATGGGTTGGTAACTTCTAAAATAGCAACACTGGCAATTAGAATAAATACAAAATCAAACATTAACCAGGCAAAATAATTCTGCAAGCAGTGCTTATGAACGTGGTAGATAATGGGGACAGGTACTTAGGGCATGGGGATTATTTGTGGGTTTTCATTACTAGAAAGAACACAAGCCATATTTCATAGAGCAAATTGCATAACCAAACTGAAAGATTAAGCTTGTAAATTAATTGGAACCACGAATGCACAGGAATGGATAACTAATGCCTTGTTCAGGCAGCTCCTGGCATGACACAGAGCCAGTGGGCAGATCCTCAGGAGGTGTCTGTAACCCAGCAGTGCTCTGGAACAACCCCCAGGGCTGGAAATACCCTCCCTACTGCCCAAAGGAGCTGCCCTGCGAGCACACTCCTCCTGTGTTCCTGGCCCAGCCTTAGTGCAGCTAACCAAGGGGAATAAAGGGACTCCCTGAAAGCACCAATGGTATTTAAGCAACACCACCCAGATTCTTAGTAGTCCTTGTGGCTTTGCTCTATTTTTGCCTATTTGGCCCTGATACTGGAGCAGATGCAAATTTCTGGATTCCTGCTAAGTCTCACTAATTTGAAATAAATGATGTATAAACAGGATTGAAACAGCAGAGCCACAGACCACAGAACCTTTGCCTCTGGTGTGTATCACAGAGAGGAGACCAACTCCAGTCTAGCAGCTCAAAAAGATTATTCTCTTTTATTTAGAGCTGCTGGACAGAAAAGAGACCATGAAGTCACCATTTGCCAAAAATATTGAAGCTGTCCTGCCTAGCACCACAGCACAGGTCTTCCCTGTAACCATTCCATACAAGACAATCACAGTTTGCAGCTGCTGACTTCAAGACTGAATATTTCCTACCGTATAATGTGCCTAAAGCAACAATTTTTGGTGGGTTTTATTTGTTTGTTTTGTTATTTTTTTAGTAAGATAGGTAGAATAAAAAAATAATGACAAAGAACTAAATAAATAATAACTTCACTTTTCTAGCATTTCACATGCAAAAGTTGTAAGTTTATTCATCCCAAAAGAAGAGGAAGGTTCATGGCTTGTAGTCCTGAGAAGTTTCTGTTTGTAAAAATTGAGCCCCAAGGGCTCTAAGTGAATCTTGTTGAGTTGGGCCAAGTTTGACTTTTAAAACCACAGGACTTTCCACCTCCCTGTCTCTTTTACAGCACCAATCACAGGTGCAGAAAGCTGGATCAAAACCATAGGCGCAGTATTTGACACAAGATCACTCAATTTTTGGAGCTTAAAACCCTACTTAACCTGGGACTGAAGAGCCCCTTTATCTGCAGAACATTCAATTCCTGCCAAACTTGGCCACTTGAAAGGGTGTTACACACAGATTGACACTGACAGTTCACTCATACAACACTTAAAAAACCACCCCAAACACACCAAGAACAAGAAGCAACCTGTAAAAAATATGCATAAACAGCTGACATTCATCTTGAAGAAATCTGCTTCCACTTGTAATTCTCTATAAAATCTTTAAAACTGACTAAATTTCTAGAAGCTGAAACAGCCTGATGGGTGATGCCCCTGCCTGATTTTCTACAGAGTAGATCAAGGTTTCTTTTTAAGTACTGATACATGTGCAGGACTGGGTACCTGAGGCATGAGTGCACACCTGGGGAGCACTGATGCCCCCTGTCCCCCTTCCCCAGGACATCCCAGTACCTGTGTCAGGTTTGATCATCATTCTTCCAAAGGAACTGCAGAAACAAGAGCCTGGCTGGCACATCCTGCCCAATTTGGATTTGAATTATTCATCCTGGTCTCAATGAGAGGGTCCCCAGAACAGGAGCTCTGTGCAAAGGAACTGCTGGAAGTTTCTGCTGTGGGATACCCTATGACATTAGCCATGGAGAAATGGGTCTAAAGGGCTCCTGGCAGTGAACACAGGAGACATCTGAAATCCATGGGAAGGGGGGCATTACAAGAGCTCCTTGATGACAGAAACCATCAGGATCATCTGAATTGCATCAACAGAAAACTCGTCCATTTTGTCAGCAGTTCTATTTCAAACCAGATCGCAAATTTCTTCTGCCAATGCAAAATACTAAGATCAAAAATGTAAAGCCCTCTCTTCTCTAAACATGAATATTTGTGCAGAAGCTAAATTATGGCACCCAATGCCCTGAGACCCCTGTGGAAACGACACCTGTGGGGTGTGGGGGAGGTCTTGTATTACCCAAATGCAGACACACAGAGAGGAAATAACTTGTAAAGAGGAATTTCCCCCAAGAGAACCAGGATTTTCTCATCTCTATTCATCTCTCCACAGAAGGAAACAGAGCTGGATTTTTTCAGTAGGGCAAGTCACGGTGAATGCACTGAGTGGAGCTCAGTACAGTGGGACAGACCGTGGTGTTCTTGAGTCTTTGCAGAGAGTTTTGCTGTGCAGAGCAGATTTGGGCACAACCCTGAGCTCATCTCCCACCTGGCTGCTGCTGCCTCTGGGACAGCAGGCAGGGAACAAGGCACGCCCATGGTTCAGCTCTCCCTTGCTGAACCACCTTCTGCTCAGTGCCCCAGCTGCTCCCAGGTGCTGCTGCCAAGCAGATTTACCCAGTGTGGTGCTCACAGGACTGCACAGTAATGAGAGCAAAACAGGCTCTTCGTTTCAGGGATGTTTGTATGCTAAGGAGGGTGTAAAAGCATAAATCAGGCCAACAGACCTGAAAAAGTCTGCTCTGTATTCCTTCAATTCTCCTCGCCTCATTTTCTTCCCTTGCATATTTTTACCTCCTTTACCCTGCTCTTTTTGGAGCTCATCTAATTGTCACTTGAGATGACAAATGTCCTCTGCCTCAATGCCCCTTCCTCAATAACGGATGTTTCCATTCTGTATCACTCTGCTTGTAGAATTAATTTTCTTCATTAAATGATGTCTGCATTTATCACTTCCTAACTTTTATTTTGCAGCTTTCTACCTCTTTTTCCTTGGCAAATGTGCTTAAAAACCACTGCTTGTGCTCTTTTTTTTTTAAATAAATCAAGGCTTAAACATCATAAATCCTCCCTTTAAAAAAGCCCCAACTTCTTGTACTGTTGTTGGCTTTTACTTTAGCCTGCTGGTTTTGCTGTTTCCCATAAAATATAAACATCCATTCAGCCAGTCTTGGAAGAAAAATGAAGAATCTGTATTGATAAAAAGGTTTGAGGCCAAAAAGATCCATTCTGATCATTAGTTTGACAGCCCATTCAACACCAAACAAACATTTGTCCCTGAGATTTCTGGCACAAGCAAATTCCATTTAAGAGCCACTTGGCTGCTTTTAGGTATGGATTCTCAGTCTGCTGATCTGAAGTTGCCCATGTTAGAACTGAAAGAAAACAGCAAATATTACATTCTTCACTGTCTTTTGATCTGTTTGTTCTTTTTTGTTTTCACTTCACCACTTCAGTCAATGAAGAAAAACACCTAATTCTCATCAATGATTGTGATTTATTCTTTGACTTTTGTTGTCAAAACTGTAACCAAACATTTAAACCACCATTTGATTGTAAAAGAGGCAAAAGACAATAAGCTGCCTCCCACAGCAAGAATCAGTGAAGGTGAAGTCTTCTTAACTGAATTAGGAAAAGGAATTTTCTAGGACTCCACAGCATCTGCCAAAGGTTTTACCCTGCTACCTCCTACGACCTCTCTCAGTACCTGAACCCTGTTATAAATAGAACTTTCTTCTGCAGCAAGAAAACATTTACCTAGGACATGAAAATAATTGGCTTTTTCAACTGTTTTAAGTCTTTCTCTCCCTCTCCTTTCCTCTTCCAATTTTCAGCCACCAATACAGCCATGTCAGAAAAGCAGCAGAAAGCAAACATTTGCATTGATGGCACTTGGGATTTCTTGGGAGTCTCCCATATAAAAGCTAGCAAGGGTCAATACTACTTAACCTACAAATTCAAATTAAACAGAATACATTCAATCCTTTCGATCCACAGACCTTATAACATCTGACATCATCCATGCCAAAAGGGGGGGGGTCTAATTAAATTAAGAGAGTGGTTGTTTCAAATCTGAGGAATTAGCAATCCATGCTCTGGGAAAAAGGAGACAGAGCATTTTCCCTGCAGAGAGCCAAGCCCTCAGGCTCATCCCAGCACCCAGATCAGAGTCCCGTGAGCTCCTCAAATCCAGGGAATGGCACCATGGACAGCTCCCTCAGCCTCCCACTCTGCTGCACACAGGGACAGAATTCCTGTGGCAGTGGCAAAGACTTAAAGCTCATCATGCAACTGATCTCCCTCCACATCCCTGACAAAAATATCTCTATTTGGACAACTTGCTTAAACATCAATGGAGACAAAGAAGCCCTTCTAGGAGATGAGTCATCTATCCATGGGGATTTATACCTTGAAATAGAAGGGCCTAAAGGAAGGATCCATTTCCACCCCTTGATTACCCTTGAAGGGGACCTCTGTGAGCAGGTCAAACATTGAGATCCATAATTTAATGAGATACCTAAATTAATAAAATGAATCAAAGTCAGTGTCCAAGCTGCTCACATATATTCAAAACAGCTAAATCACCCCAGAAACATGAAATAATAATTGGCTTAGTTATTCAGCCCACTTGGCTCACAGCTTTACTCTATTTCCTGAGGGAAAAAAAGTAACAGTAAAACATGATTCAATACATACTCCTACAGCCTCAGCATGTGGTGGGCCCCTGTGCTAACAGGGTAGGTCACAGTACACCCAAAATGTCACAGCAAATGATCCCATGAGGGAATTACCTGGGTCACAGAAGAAGAAAGCCAAGAAAGGAATTTTATACCTGTCACTGACTGTATAAAAACTTTAGACAGAGCAGACACTGTGCTACATACCCAGAAAAGAGAAGGAAATGAAAGGGAAAGGAGGGAAGAGGAAGCAAAGGGAGAGTGTTAGTTTTCTATAAAATACAAGATGATTAAATACTGTCAGGCTTTAATCCCTGCTGACAAGCAGAGCTGCATGAGAGATATGGGCTGATTAATTACATGGAAAAAAGGCTGTGGCACAGGCATATGAGGCAGAAAGACCAAAAAGAAGGGATTTGTAATTTATTTATCTATTTATTGCTAAATAAAAGGCATTAGCTAATGAAAGGAGAGTTGCTTGTCTGGATCTAAAACTTTCAGCCCTACTTCCAAACCCTAGTGCAGACTCCCAGCAAATACAGGGGAGAAAAAAATGATGTCACAGCTGAATTTGCTTTTTAAAAAGGAATTGAAAGTAGGCCCTGAGTGAACCTTTGTGGTCTGTGCACTGGGATTTATTGCCAGTGGCAGCCAAGGACAGCTCTGGAAAGGCTGGGTCAATGTGGTGCAATGGCCAAAGGGACTGAGGCAGGACAGCCCTCAGAGCCTGGAGGTGGAAGAGAGGAGCAGGAGAAGGCTTTGAGAAGCCAAAGTGTCAGGAGAGATGCAGTTCAGCAAGTACTGACAAAGAACAAACTCTGATTATCTTCTGCCTCCTTCACATAACTCTTCAGTGTTCAGGGCTTTTACACATTGTTTGCTGTAGTCAGGAAATTTGATCACAGCGTTATTTATTTTAATTTTTTTTCTTTTTTTTTTTTTTTTTTTTTTTGTATGTGTAACCACGTCTCCTCCAAACACAAAGCATAGCATACTTTTGTCCTAAAAATAAAGAGAATCAGAAACCTGTTGCCTTGTTTGCATTCCTAAGCCACATGCTCTGAAGAATTGTCCCCTGGGGCCATTTCTCACCTCTGTTTGAGGCATCACTTTGTCTGAGACCTGGTTCTCATTTCACCCAGACAAACCCTGATGAAACTCAATCTCTTGTTCCAACATCCACAATTGATCTGGTATTTGGAAAGCAGATTCTGTTGGTTTAGCACTTGCTGAATAAATGGGGATTTAGTTCTGGGCTTCCTGGAAATTAGGTCAGTGCAGGTCTGGTGGGGCATTGCTGAGGTGAGTTTTTGGCTTTTGACTTTGGAAAGAGATGAGCAAACAGCTGGAACAAAAAGGGGGGGGAAAAAGCAAAATGAAAAGGAAAGCACAGTTTTGTTCAATGATGCAATATATCATAGATTTGTTCAACATTCCCAGATATTTTAGCAAGAATCATAGCTCATTTGAAGTATGTTACAGCTGAAAAAATGTAGGAGGCATTACAATAGTTTGGGGAGAAAGAGAACTGACTGAGACAGTGTCTGCTACTGGCCCAACTACTTGGATGCTCCAAGAAACTTTCCTGAATTAAAGCTAAAACCTTCAAGCAATTTTGCCTGCTGAGAGAGGCACTGGAATCAGGCATCTTATCAGGAAAGGAACACATCCCAAAAAAAGAAGATGAACAACCTCTATGTTACAGCAGGCAAAGGAAAAAAAATCCTGTATGGTTTTAAAATCTGAAGAGGAAGAAGCAGCTGTGCACATCTTTACTCACCAATTTCAAATGGGAACTTTTCCTGTCTGCAGACCCAGCATGGAGGTCCCAAGGATTTGAATGCAACCAAAACTCCCTCTCCTGCTGTGACAGAGGGATCTCAGCATTCCTCCCCTCCATTTCAGGGGCTCTCTGGCAGTGCCTGTAAGAGGTGTCCTACTCTACTGAGGATTTTGGGTTGGCTTTTTAAACAAGATGTTTGCTTCAACATAATTTAGCCAGCAGAGATGACCAGGGCTCCAAGATGTAAAGAGTTCAAAACAAATTGAAAATCCAAATTTTCCTGAATCACAAGTTCAGCTTTCCTCACTAAACCACTTAAAACTTTTCAGATACCAATTCCAACACCAAAAAATAAGAGAAGGTAAAGCAGAGAAAAAAAAAGATACAATAGAGGGAAGAATGGGGAAAACAGAGACAACCTATTACAGCCCTGTAATTTCATCCCACAAAATTCCAGTCTGCATGCCCCACCAATTCAATTACTGTACACAGCTTTACCCTTCAGCAGAACCAGAAGTACAGAGAAACCCACTTTTAAAGGTTAGTGAGAGAGTTTTTCATTGATAGTGACCTCTTCCAATGGGGGCAGGCAGTGTAAGGCAGGAATTGCATTTGCCTCACTCCTCCAACACAGGTATTTAAACTTGTTTGGGGCTGCCAGTGAAAGACATCTGATGATCTTAATCTACTCCCCAGAGAGAGCAAAGCCAAGGAACAAACTCACTTGATTACCAGGTTCTGTGCAAGATACTGGAACTGGTATTACAAAGCACATTTTCCTGTTCAGGGGAGCTGACTCCTCTGGCATATTTAGGAGCATGTAATAAATTAGGATTCTTGGCCACAGGGCTGGCAGATCAAAAAGGGTGAATTTTAAAGCTCCCAGCACTTGGAACATCACTCAAGGGGTTTCACAAGCTGTTTCTCCCAACACCCCACTGTTATTTTGGCAAATTGTGTTTACCTCAAGGCAGGTATACTGAGCTATGTTGAACAACCTCGGTGCTGGATGCCAAATCCATCACTAAACCATGTCCCCAGGTGCCACATCTACATAGCTTTTAGAGACCTCCAAGGATGGTGACTCAACCACATCCCTGGGCAGGCGATTCCAGCGCTTGACAACTCTTATGGTAAAGGAATTTTACCTAAATCCTGACCTGAATCTCCCTTGGTGCAAAGTGAGGCCATTTCCTCTCATCCCATCACTTGATGCCTCGTACAGACTGATCCCCCCCAGTCCCCCCAGCCTCCTTCCAGGCAGCTGTAGGCAGCAATAAGGTCCTCCCTCAGTCTCCTTTTCTCCAGGATAAACACCCCCAGCTCTGATAAATGCATCTGCAGTTCCTGTTACTCATGGAAGAAGTTTTGAAAGGTTGTAATGCTGTGGAGGAGCTCTCCAAAGGGAGCAGCAAAAGCATCTCTGGTAAAACAGCAGCCATGAGGCTTCACTGAGCTGGGAAGGACAGAGCCCACAGGATGCCACTGGTGCCAAGAGAAGATGGAATTATTATCAGTATTTACATAATCAGCTATGCTAAGAGAAGATACTGCAAAAGCACCACTAATTGTATTATTCTAAACTTAAGTGTTCTCAACCCAACATAGAGATCTCCAGGGGAATTTTCCTGTTTTGCTTTTTCTTTTTTTTTTAAATCAGCTAAATTATAGCCCTCCAAAAAAACTCTGGGCAAATGACAGCTTATTTTTCAAGAAGACTACTGTACAACTGGATGGGTGAAAGGGTGAAATATCAAAATCATTTCCATGGAATTTATTCCCATTTCCCATCCTAATTACTGATGGATTAGTTAGTGTCACTGGAATTATAATAATTTGCCTAAGTAGCAGGTTTTAAATAATGATGGGAATTGCATTCAGAAGCTGCTCTTGCACACATTATTTATACATAGTGTGTGTCTGTTTACCTCCACACATGAGTGGCTATTTTGTCCCTGGAGATCCTCGATAACACGGTAACAAGGATCCTACAAGCACATCCACGCGTTCATCTCTTCTCACTTGCAAACATTTCCCTTTACAGGGCTATCAGCACTGCCAGCTGGTGCCCTGCTGCATTTCACACTCCCTCTGCCCTGCATGGCCCATGCAGGGGGCTGCTCCTTCCAGCAGTGTCAGTTCCCTCTCCAGCTTCAGAAAAAATAGGAAAAAATCTCCTTGCAGCCTCAGTGAGGGTGGGCTGCTTGGCTGAAGCCCAACTCTGATGCCCAAGCAATTTCTCATGATCCCCTGCAAGCCACTGCTCCTCCCCAGGTGATACCATGCACTGATGCCTTGAGAAGGCTGACCTAGAACAGAGATTAGATGGAGCTAAAGAATAAAGTAGGGATTTATTAGGAGGGCTCAATGGATCCACCTTGGAAAGCACAAGAGCCCAGCCAGGGCTACACCCCAGGTGAACCGAAAATGGTCACAAAATGGAAAACTGATCACAAGGTCTCACACTTTTCTGAGTTCTGGTCCATTAGAATATTGGATTTAATTGTCCAATTACAGCTTTAGTCCATTAAGTCCCATCCTTCTTCTTTTTCTCTCTTCAGTCCATGTTTCATCCATGCTTTTGGGGCTGAGATTTGGATCATTTGTCCTTGGTCCCCAGCAGGAATTGTTTTGTCTCCCTACTCTGTGCATAGAGCTCACCATGCCCTAACATGAAGCTCAGACCCACACACTAAACCAGCACAGAATCTGAAAAATATAAAAAGCTAAGACCTGAGGCATCAGCACCATTTCAGCCATTTGGGGATATTTCCTCCTTCCCTCTTTGGCAGTTTCAGTCTCAGCATGGCTTCCAAAAGGCTATGAGCTTTTTTCTTTTTTAGTAATTCATTTGCACAAACAGAAACACTTTGTACTACACACAAGGAAGCCTTCTGGAATAGGCCAGGCATCACCAACTTGTCATGGCTATGCTGTTTTTAGCTGCCTGATTGCTTTTCCCCCTTCAAAAATAAACAGAAATTATCTGGAGGAGAGAAGGAGATTTGTTTTCAAACTAAACCAATTTCTCCAAATCTCTGCCATCTGCAATCTCCCACTGCACCAGGTTAAGAGAGCAATGCTCAGGCTGTGCCCAGCAGGCTCCAAAAGCTGGGTGGGTGCAGATCCAGGTGAGACACTGAGCTCTCTGCCCATCCCTTCATCTCCACCAGCCCTGGACCAGAGTGTGAGACCAAAATCCTGCAAAAAAAACCCGCCCTGAGCTCACCCCTGCCAGCAACACCCCCTCTATTTGACCAAATACTCGGCCTTTTGAAGCTTTTCCCAAGTTCTGAAGTGTTCAACTCCACAATCACTTTGGCCAGTGTAAAAATCTCATTTTAACTCTCACAGGAGCCCAGAATAACAATTGATCCTAAAATTAAGCCATTTTCCCTCCTCACAGAGTAAAAAAGAGCTCAAGTGTAACAGTCCTGCTCAGCCTTGCTCAGGCCATGGCTGGGCCTGTCCATGGACATCCACCACCCTGGGACTGGGAGAGGCTGGATGCTGAACCCTTGAGTCTGCTTGAGAGAGGAGGTCAAGGAGAGATTAACAGAAAAGCCACAAAGGGAAATCAGCCACTAAACTCCTGCCAAAAGCCACAGGGAACTGGGTGATTAATGCTTTGAAAATCCTCCTTACCAATCAGGGGCTATTCTAAGGACCAAGATAGGTTCAAAGCACCCACAATTAGAGGGAAATTTATATTCAGTTATTGGGGAAGCAGGTTTGAACTTGCTGAAAGCTCAGAAAATTATCTATTTTTACTGTTCATTTTCTTGGAAAATGGGCCCATTTAGAACAGCAGCAACTCATTGTTCCAGGATGGAGCGATATGAAAGAACATCACTGCTCCCATTTCCCAGGGACCACAACAAGGAGGCAGCAAGGGCTCTGAGGGCACCTTTCCTGCAGTGGGAGAGAGGATTACACCCTGGGAACACAGAGCCCCTGTTCCAGCCACAGCTAATAAATAATACTCTTACAGATGTAGGCAGCAGGTACAGAATCCTGGCAGGAGTCCTGCTGTGGTAATGCCCAAGTGTGACAGGAAACCTGAACAATCATTTAACCTGGGATGTAGAAGCAACAGGTCCCCACGTCAGTGCAATGTTCCAGCAAGTTTGCTAAAAACACCAGAGCCTGCTTGAAAATAATTCTGCCTGTCTCTTAAAAAAAAAAAAAAATCAAAGAAAAAAAACACAAAAAACATTTTGAAGTTTGTGCATGTGATGTGAGTTCATTTTTTTCAAAGGGGTGTGCCCGGTGTGCCTGGGCACACCAGGGTGTGCCCAGGTGTGCAAGTGAGTGCCCGGGTGTGCAAAAGTGTGCCCGGGTGTGCAAGTGTGCCCGAGTGTGTCTGAGCGTGCAAGAGTGTGCAAGAGTGTGCCCAGGTGTGCCCGGGTGTGCAAGAGTGTGTCTGAGTGTGCAAGAGTGTGCCCGGGTGTGCAAGGGTGTGCCCGGGTGTGCAAGAGCGTGTCTTAGTGTGCAAGAATGTGCCCAGGCGTGCCAGAGTGTGCCCAGGCGTGCATGAGCATGCCTGAGCATGCAAGAGTGTGCCTGGGTGTGCAAGAATGTGCCCAGGTGTGCCCAAGTGTGTCTGAGTGTGCAAGAGTGTCCCCGGGTGTGCCAGAGTGTGCCCAAGTGTGGCCAGGCATGCAAGAGTGTGCCCAGGCGTGCATGAGCATGCCTGAGCATGCAAGAGTGTGCCAGGGTGTGCCACAGTGTGCCTGGGTGTGTCTGAGTGTGCAAGAGTGTGCCCAGGGGTGCCAGGGTGTGCCCCAGTGTGCCTGAGCGTGCAAGGGTGTGCCAGGGTGTGCCCAGAGTGTGCCAGGGCAATTCTGTTTTACTGCTGTGACACTGGGGACGTTTCTCAGCCTCCTTGTTACAGCCACATCTTTCTTGGCACAATCTTTGCTGATAAGGAACATGGGATATCATCGTTTCTTTGGGGAATATTTTATGGGTTTTTTTCTGTTGTTTGAAACAACAGCTCCCTATTCCCTGTGAAGCAACTGGCACTGCAATTATGAGCTACATTAGGGAGAGAAAAGGAAGTTTTGCAGACACTTCTGCCTTATACAAACTGAAGAACAAGCATGACAGCAGGCACTGCTACAGAAGGCACTCTGATTTCTCTGCCTGCTGTTCTTTGGTGTCTCCAGAGTGGCCCCTGACTACCTCACATCTGGAAAATTACACAGTTTCCCCCAAATCCCAGGTAAGGGTGAGGGAGTGCCCCTGGCAAGATGGAAAATCTGAAGCACAGGGAAGCCAGGAATTTATTCCCAGAAAATATGTTCCAGAAACACATACTCAACCTCAGATTAGTTTTTCCACTACGTTATTTTTTTCTGTTGGCACACTGCAACGTTCTGGTGGTTCACAAATATTTTTGAGTGAGTCCTCCATGAAACTTGAATACTCAAGGTCTGCTTGGAGCACATTCTTCTCCTGAGGCACAACTGTAGCTTGGGCTGCTACAACATCAAGAATGCAATGGACTTTAGTACAGCACACCTCACCTGTGAGCTACTCCCTGAGCCTAAAAGCTCACCTAATAATTATTGAAGTCATTAAAAGGAGAAAGTACATCATGAAATGCACTTTCATGATACCCCAGAGCAGATCAGGAGAGGAAAGGTTTGGGCATTCTGACAGACCATGAGCACGGTACAGCTGAGGGCAGAACCGCCATCCACCCACCCCCTGCACATTGTGCTCCTGCTGCCAAATGCACACGGTCCTGCACTGCTTCTTACACTTGTCCTTCTCCAGTTCCATGAGAACTACTTGAACCCTTGATCACTTCTCACTGTGGTCTTGCAGGGGAGAAACTGGAGGAGCAAGAGTCAGGGGTCAGTGGGATTGTGCCCGAGTGAACACAATGTGCTGGGGAACAGGGAGAGGGGAGCACCCAGCCCTGCCACTGTAACCCCCCCTTACTCCCATCCCCTCCCAGCTGGACAAGCTCAAAATCAGCTTCAGCAAGTCAGCATGGTGGAATACAAAGAAGAGCAGTACCAGCCTCAGCAAAAGGTTTAGAGCACACAGCAAAGCACCAAGGGCACAGAATCCTACCAGCACACCTCACCTGCTCCACTGGCCTGTGATTTCCAGATCCAGAGCCCCAACCAGCCCCAAGGGCTTCCAGCTCTCTTCCTTTCTCCCTGAAGGGCCCCCACAGCAGCACAGAATGCAAGATCCAGCCAGTGCTGTTTTACATTCAATTTGTAAATTGACCACTCAAGGCAGAGGAGAATCAGCTTTCTTTAGCAACCAAAGGTGAAGTGAGGCTCCATTTCCAGGTGTGCAGCCTCCTTCTCTTAAAGCTGCCCATGCCACACAAGCCTGCTCCTTCCCATGAAGGAGATTACACGTTCTCACATCACAACCTGCACTGCCTCAACACAGCACCAGATTTCCTGCAGGAGAGAAGGGGAGCAAAATAAGGACCTCATGATGAAAAGTTCATGTTCTCAGTCTTCCCTCCCAGTTCTGAGCTCAGACTTTGTGCCTGACACAGTCTGGCTTTATATGCAGGTCACTCAGTCATTCTTCTCACATGTACATCAGGTGCTGCTGGAAAATGTGGCCATTATCCATCAAGTCCTTACCTCAGTCAGCTTCCAGAGGAAGAGTAATAGATGCACTTGTGTTGTCACATCATTGTCCGAAATGTCAGGGTAAAAAGCCCTGAGCATTAACAACTCCCTAAGGAAATCAGTTCTTTAAAAAAAAGTAGAATAGAGAGAAAAAAAGAAGGAGAGGGACAGAAGAAAAGTGCAGAGCTTCCCTTTTCATCAGTGATTACCTGCACAGGAAAGTGCCCTGACCTGCTGCATGCCAGCCAAGCACCCACACTGTCATCTGACTTCCACTAGGTTTACACTTTGTCTGGATAAAGCAACATGTAAACATGTTGGTTTTAATTCCCAGGATCCAGGAATGGTCTTCTCTTTGGACATCATACATTAAAAGAGACGTATCAGTTTGAAGGGTGAGAGTAATCTCGTCCCAGGGCACCTGCATTGAGATTCAAGCAGTGTGGAGAGGTGATAGTATCAGGCAGTGCAAATCTTCACAGACAGTAAAGGGAAAGGGGGGAAAAACAGAAGAGAGAAAGATGAAATCAAAGATGACAAGAAGCAGTAGTCAAAGTTAGGAGGAAGAGGAGGTCAGGCACCCAAAACTAATCAAGGTGACATGGTGATATTTTCCTGGTGTGGTCAATCTCTGTGATCTCCTTTTAAAGGATTTGCTGAAGTTAAGTGAGAACTATGCAGAGCTTCAAAGCTTTTAAAGGCAGGTAAAACACAGGTATGGACAAAGATATTTCTTTACTGAAATGCAAGGAAGAAAAGGGAAGTGAAATGAGAGGCAGAGCATACCCTGTCCTGAATAGTCTGAAGCTGAATTTTTTGACCTCTACTCACCAATTCCTAAAAAAACCCCTTAGCTGGGACTACAAATCCTGCAGAGGAGTTGTTGCCATTTCTGGAAAGCTTATGAAACTTATGGCACATATTTTTGCATTTGCAGCTGCAAGTATACAATATCAAAACCTCAAATGACAAAGATAAGGTGAAGTAAATCCAAGAGTGCTTTGCCCTGTTCTCCTTAAGTACTCCTTTTACACAACCCCTCATCACAGTACAGTCAATACAGCCAAGAAAGATGCTCATAAAAAATAGGAAATTAGGCCAAAGTTAGACAAGACCACAGGAATCTGTCTCAGAGATAACAGCACCAGTTATCACCTGAACCAGATACATCCCTTCCCTCTCCAGACTCCAACAGGAGAGGCATGGCCACACTCTCAGCATTACATCCCACCTCCAGCTCCTTAATGGGGCTTGTGGATTACTAATAAGTAATTGATACACAGGAAATGAATGTGAAGCCACCACTGTGTGTGCTTCTGCATACAAACAGGGGGCAGCTGAATGCGCAGCAGCAGCAAACGCTGCAGCCCTGCCATTCCTATGGCATTTCCAGTAGGAACGTGCCTAAAATACCTCAGCATAAAGTGTTTCACTTTGTACAAATGATGCTGGCATGATTGCTCAATGCCTTTTCAGTGAGCAAACTGCAGAGGGCTGAGGGGGTCAGATAAAACCCAAAGATAACAGGTTTTGCAGACACTGCTCTGGATGAATATCAGGAGAAGAGAGAGACTTTAAGGGGAAACACAATAAGAAATCAAGATAAAGATTTATTTTGCAGCACACAAAGCCAAGTACACAGCTCTCCACGCATTCAGTCTTCAGGAACAATCTTCCTATTTTTTTCCCTGGGAGCCAAAAAAAGTCCCCAAAATAATCTCAGTGCACAGCCTAAATTTGTACTTAATGCCAACTTTGTATCAAATTCCTCCACAGCGTAAGATGCAACGCTTTAAATAGGCTCATTTTCGTTATTTCATCAAATTGCCTTAACTTTCTCTCTGCAGCATCCTCCGGGGCTGGCAACAGGGAGACGTGCAGGAAATGTAAATCACTCCCCTTTTGATATGATAACCGTGGCAGTGAATTGCATCCCAGAAATCAGCTCAGGATTATGGCTGAGAACTCGCTGAAAGCACTTGGCTGTGGCATGGTGCCAGCAGGGGAACCTTCAGCTGGCAGGTCAGTGTGACATGGGCTCAGGGCTTGGGAAAAAGGAGCAATATGCAACACCCAGCTACCTGGGGCTGCACGAATCCCAGAGCCTCGGGGTCCATCTAGAATTAAAAGATGCAGACAGGTGCTAAAAACAAGTGTGTATTTATGTATGCAAATACACGGGGGAGCTCAATTAAATATGAATAAGCACCTAGGAAAGCAACAGCCAGAGGCTGTAAGATAAAATCTACCTGCCAGACAAATACAGATGTGTGTGTATATATATATATATAAACAATCACACACCAAAAAAATTTCATTTCCTGCGCTGACCTATTTGTGGTTACAGAACATTATGACAATAATTATAATCATGTATCTTTCATTTAAATAATGTTTTCAGTTTCAAAGATTCAGAGGATGTTGGAATGCAAATAAAGATAATCAGGACGTAAAAATAATTGTTTTCCTAATGCCTTATTTTTCATGTGCAAATAGCACTGATAACAGCTCCCAGCATTAACCCTGGGCCAGAACCCCACGGAATTCAGTAGTGCACAAACACTGAAAGAAAAAGCTGTCTGAACTCTAAAGAATTTGCAGATCTAACAGCAAAGAGGCAGCAGATGGATATAGACAGAAATAATCAAGAGGTAGTAGTTAACAAGGCAGGAGTTAGTCTCAGCAAACCAAATCCCTGATTGCTGTGAGCCTTGTAGAGGCACCACAACAAAGAGGAGTTTTGATCATCGATGCCCCACAACACACCAGGCTCAGCACATCCTTCATCTGCACCGCTGTGCTCCATCTGTCGCCTCCACTCTGCCTGGCAATCCGGGCCTCCTCCTCCCACTGCACTCAGATTTTTCACAAAAAAGCTCCCTGGACCAAGGACTGTCATGTACAACCTCACTCCCCAGCACTGAGCATAGCAGGGCTCAAACTAGGGCCATAGAGAGAGATAAAACCATTTAGGGACAAAATTAATGGTAATTTTTACTAATAACTAGTCCAACAGAGTATGAGCAAGCATGCACACAAGCCTAAAGGCAAACTCATGTGAAACAATTCACACCATGTGAAACAATGGAGACATCTGAGCACCTTCTGATGGCTCTCCCTGAGTCCACACTTCTCTTGCTCTCAGTATGAACTGTGCAGGGGAGAGGAAGAGCAGCTGGCACACTGTGATCATGTGAAACTGAGACACAGCATCAGGAAATGCAGGTACTGCACCCAATCTCAGCTGGAATCTCCAGAGGCACCACACTACATCCCACAGTAATCAGAACTATCCCAATGGACCAACAGCTGGGTGGTTGTGACAAACAAGTGCCACAAAAATATTTAAAATGTTCCCAAGCATTTGAGAACATTTTAAATACATAAAGATAAATACATTATCTCTTTGTAACAGAGATAATGCCTGCAGGATACAGCATTCATGCAGGAGGTTTTATTTCAGCATGTTTGACTCAGTGACCTGCTTATTACAACACCTTTCAGACTCATTTTAAGGCAATGAAATTTTTCATTTGTATAACCAAACCTGTCTTTCATGACACAAGACCATTCCACATGGCTTTCAGGTTCTTAAATTAAATGCTTAAAAGTCATGAGGTGGGAAAATAAAAGCTCTACAGCACCAATCCATCCCTTCCTCATGCCCAGCCAGACCTGCATGGCAGGGAAGTGCTGCTCTTCCAGCCTCCACTTCCACAATGTACTCCAAGGGTTAAACAGCAGATATATATTTTTATTATGTTGTGTCTGTTTGTTTGTTTCTTGCACATTCTTTTTTTCCCCCTTGGGCATCTCCCAGAAATCAAAAGCACCAAACAAGAAATACAGTTTATAGTCCGAATTCACAGAGTCTTCACTCTGCACAGTTAGGTGTGCTCACAGCTAGGAATTACTTTATGTTTTCAGTAAGACACAGTGAAATGCAGGGTAGGAAGGCAGCCCCTACATAAAGATATGTTCAACAAGGCATCAGCTTTCACTTCCATGCTTTAATGTCCAACATGACCCGTTTTCCTCTGCAATTCAAACCTCAAAAGTGGAAAAGAAATGGCATGTAAATGGACCTTGCTTACACTTTAAATCACTGTTAGTAAATCTTAATCTCTTTAAGTCTGGCCATTTAAAATCAGGCCTATTTAACTTGCAAAGGTAGGTCAGGTTTTATTGATCACCCCTAACGCACTCTTAGAAAAATGAGAGCAGTGAAATACACAGCTCAGTTGATGAAGGCTCACTGGAAAAATATCTGATAATATTTACAGCCTTCAAGCTATGCTGTTGTAAATGTGATTTCCATATTCCCCAGAATGCAGATTACAGACTTGCCAGTTCACACTGCAAACGGAAAAGAAAAGCTCTGCCACAGAGGAGGTGGATTCCTCTTTGCATTGACTGAAAGCACAACAATAAACTTCTAGAATATAGATACAGCAGTCCAAGCCCATTTGGTTCTCAGTTACCATTCCTCAGTCTTTCCTCAGTGCAGTATTTTGTGTCTGGATCTCCTACTTGGAGTCCATGCTACGCCCAGAGTTCTGAACAAACAACAAAACAAAAGAGTTTTGTTACAAGCAACTGATGACATTTTTCCAGCTGCTACAGAAATAAGGTGGGTTATTGTTACTTATATTATGGCATCACCTAGAGGTGCTCATAATTAATCAGAGCTCCTTCTTCTACACCTCTCAGAGAAGGACCAGAGGAGAAGCAAGTTTTAATAAAGAAGTACAGCATTTTCCACCCACATGGACAAGCTTAGATCACACACACTGCAAGGTCTAGAGAGTTCTACTTGATAGAGTTTTTAGCTTCCCTACTCTGGCTATTTGTGAAGGATTTCACTCATGAACCCCCATTCAGTGAAATGAAAAGTATTTCTCTATGCAAAACTAAACATGATTTTCACTTTTTATTTTTCCTGCTATGCTAAAATAAAACCACAATGGGTTTCTAATTGAAACCTGATATACCATCCTATTGCAACTATTAAATAGCCATTTTTGTGGCATGAGAGAGATTCTAAATGTATTTACAGACACAAATAAAACCACTGCAGTTAATGTACAAGGACAGAGGATTTCCAGGGTTACTTCTACTGCAGACTTCTTGTGCAGCTCAGACAAGTTCCTTAATCAACCTTTCCTCCTCCACCTAATGAACACATGAGCTGCAGAAATGGATCACTGCCTAGGACATGCTCTGGAGCTACACTGTCAAATAGAAGACCTAAATAGGATAAATCCCAATCAACGACTTGAGGCAATTATCAAATGTTTATTAGCCTCCAAAGTGAAGGCTAATAAACCTGCTTATTTTAGCAGATAAAGTCAAATTACCTTGACTGAAGTTGGTAAGTGTTCCAAGATTAACAGCTCTGGCCTCATATGCTTTTGGTTATTGGTGATGAAGTGTCAGCTCAAAAAAACTGAAAGATACTTCCTAGTTATTTAGGCAATGTGAAAATTGGGCAGTTATTTTCCAGGAAACATGGCCTGCCTGACAGGTTTTAAATGAAGAAAAGTGATATTATTACAATTATCATTAGAAGAAGATGTCCCTCATCAAAATGTGTCTGGATTTTAATTGACAAGGTCCAGGTTAATTCTGTGAAAATGCCAATGAAAGCAAAGCCTGTGGCTCAAACTAATTGTCAGCACTGAGCAACCTCCACCTCTAACCCACCAGAGATTTATCACTCTCTGCAGACTGTACTCATGACAAGAAACGTTTGAATTAATCATTAACAACTAGAAATTCCTCCCAGAGAGAAAGCAAGCAGAGTGCAGGGCTGCCCACCCCCCGTGCTCCTGAGCCAAGGACAGGTGCCAACAAACCTTCCTAAGCAGAAAGACTTGTTGTTGTTGTTGTTTTTGCCCCCTTTTAAGAGCATTCCAAGGGGAAACTTGCAGTGATCCTCTGTGTTTTGGTGTCACCCCCGTGGGCAGCACAACAGTGCAGAAAAGGACTCACAACCTCCCTACTTCAGTCATAAACTCAAGGACACCTGGGGAGATGTTACCCCTCAGTGCCAGTCAAGCACCACCTCTCCCACCCAATCTAACACATAAAATGCAAAAGGATTTGTAGAAAAATTCTAGAATTATCTTTATTATATTTCCTCTTCCTCTTTATTATATTTATATTTCCAGCATGCTGGTGCAGACCCACCAGAATATGACCGGGCAGAAGGAGAGAAGCTGACAACCTCCAATACCCGACAGAGGCACAAGGATTTCCAGGGAAATGGCACAGTCCTACCCCTCATGGTGCTTTTTCATTCAGAATGCTTTGATTTTCAGCTTCTCCATCCACGTGGGAGATGGCACCACAGCACAGCTTGAGTGCACATCAATTTGATAGCTGCTCAAGCCCAAGTCTTTATACAACATCTAACATAAAACTGAAGTGTTACTTCTCACTGACATTGAGCCTGGAAAGCAGAGCAGCACTGGGAAGAAAAGAAGAGAGGAATCTCCACAAAGGTCAGGGACCATTTCCTGAGCAGGACAAAAAGGCATCTGGCCACTCATGTCAAGGGCACCGAGCTTGTCTGGAGAGATAAAAATGGAACTACCTTGCCCCAACTAACATAGAGAGAGAAAAAAATAAAAAAGGTAAAAAAAAAATCTCCCTGTCTTTTCCTGGACAGCCAGGAGTAAAAAACAGATGGTGTTTGGTGTTGTGAAGGAATAAGACACAACTTTGTTTAGAGGAGGCCAGTGCTGTGGGGTCTCTGCTGGCCCCTTCCCAGTGACTGGAAGGCAAAGACTGAGGGGGTGTCAGCCATAAACAGAAATGCTGCTCACTTCATTGTCTCTTTTACCCCAGAGGTGAAAGGCTCCTTCCATTCACCTACAGCAACCCTGCCCTTTTGGTTTTGCTGTTATCTACATATTCACCACAGAAACTGGGAGCTGGGGAGTTCCCATTAAACGATGCCAACGAGAACTCTCCATTCACAGCTAACGCTTGGCTGCACACATTCCCTCTGATTTCCAAACATTTTCAGTATGTTTTAGCTTCCCTTCATTAGACATTCACAATTATTTGCAGCACATCTAAACCTGTGCAACGGGTTTGTGCTTCCAAATACAGTCCCCTGGCTGCAAAAAATCAGCATGACAGCACTAGAAAGAAAGCAGAATTTATGTCAATCAGGAGGCAGAGCTCAGGAAGAGGATGAGGCTCACACCATCATGATTTGAGTCAGTGACTTCCACCAGACAGCAATTTGGCCCTTTACAAAATCCTCAGTGTTTCTTAGAGATCACCCCTCAGTTAACCATTAAATCAGTCCGCAACTGTGACAATAAATTTTGTAATAAAAATGTACAAAGTGGAGACTTCTGGTACTTTAACTGAAAACCTAAGCAGCCAAAAGGGTTTTTCTGGTGTGAAGAAACACGATTATAGAGAAAAGTATGTCCATAACATCTCACACCTGTTACTGCTGTGGCTATGCAAGGCTGTTTCCATCACACCCTTCAATACCCTCTGAACTAAACAAAGGCTTCGTGGAGGAAAGTTACACCAAGTGCTCATTTCTTTAGCTTAGCCCCAAATAGCCACTTAAAATCTGTCAGGGCTTTCCAAAACCCTCCCTCTTTCAGACTCTTTCACATATCCTAAAGGGCTCCCTAAGCACGGGCATCTCTGGCTCTTAGACTGGGCTGTGCTGGCTCTGCAGTGCTCAGCTCAAGGTAGTGAGTGGGAGCCACTCTTCAATTATGAGACCAGAAGAGCTCCTGAACTGCCCACAGTGCTGGGGCTTCCAGCAAATGCCTCTGATCATTAAGACAGAGGTTGTCCAGGGACAGAGCTGCTCCTTTGGGTAATTATATTCCCAGGGCTGTGTGGTGCCTGTCAAACTCCCCCCTTCCATGGACAGTTTTTGAGGATCATTAGGAAGTAAATATGTCATCCTGAAGGATGAAAATATAAAATATATGCAGCTCCTCTAAACCTGAATGTTACCACTACACTGGAACACAAAAATGTTGCTCCCTGACTGCAGAGGGGACATGGGTGACTTCCCCACCACACACACAAATCTTTATCAACTTGGATGCACAATTAAGCTAAACATTCCTCCCACAAAAGGTAAAAAAAATACTCCTTGGGTGGTGTCACAGCTGAAAGCAGAGCAGTACAGGCTCCAGAGCATCCTGAGTGATCAGTCCCATAAGAGACATTCTCCACTAAGCTTTGTTCTGGCAGCATTCCCACCATGTGAGGAAGGAAATGCACAGCTGGATGTAAAGCTTGCAATGCACAACTGCCTTAACTACATGGCAGCAGGATGGCAGTTTAGAACTAATTTTCCACATCAACTGTTGGCTGCCCTCCTCTTCCTCTCTGCTAGGCTGCAAATGTCAGTGGATACTTATCCAGAAAGCAGGCCTGCCACAGAGCAAAAAGCATGATTATTATTAACTAGTATTTTACAGGGCATGTTAGCCAAAAATCAGAGGTAAATGAGCCTGGGCAGAGCGAGAGCAGCACCAGTGCAAAGGCAGCCCTGCCAGAAGCCGCTTGTCCTCTGAGAGATGCAAAACCCAAGGGAATAGAAAAGCAGGACGAAGAGAGCAAAACAGACAGGAGAAGGCTGTAAGGAGACAGAGAAAATCTGTTCTCAGAGCAAGGTTTTGAGCCAGCTAATTTCAAAACACCTGCAGCCCAAAGAAACACAGGCCCTTTTGCACCCTGGCTGGACTCTGCCTAAGACACGGCCCATGGGTGCCAAGCAGCAGCTCTGCAGAGGACAAGGGGCTCCAAACTGCTTTGACTTCTGAGAGGAAGAACGTGTGCTGTACTCAGAGCCAGCATTTCCCTCTCCTCAGTCTCCAGGTCTCTGCACGACTGGAGTGCAGAGTTATTACAAGGAGGTTGCTGCTCCTCGCAGGGGAAAGGTCTCCAGAAGAAAACAAACCCCAACTTCATCACACTCTCTGAAGCACCACTACAAACATCAGAGAGCAGAAGGCAGAGCCACAAGCTGCCAGCCCAGGAGCAAGGCCATCTGAATGACTTCAGACAGACCCACTGACTTCTCAGTGCTTCAGGAGAACAGGTAAAGGACTATTATATTTCTGTTCTGTGATTGGTATCTTAAGAATCTTATGTTAGTATTGGAGTTTCTTATTTTCTTTCAGAAATTCAACTTGGTTCTGCCGCTGCTATCACCTCTTTAATTCATTTTACAACAAGATATTTGTTATCAGAAATTGTGCTTTGATATGTGTCAGGTTGATGGATTCAATAAAAGCCCTGTGAGGAGAAGCTGAGTGAATGGGGCTGCAGAAGTGGCGTCATCAAGGGAATTGATACCTTAACAGCCAGTCTGCTGATCTTGCAACAAAAACATGCAAATATAATAGCTGTTTTATATCCTCACCCTGGCAAAACAGTCCAGAGGAACATTAGAAAACATTTGCATAAATGTTACTCATGCAAACAAGCTCAGCCTGCTCACTGATAAAAAAACATATGTAAAACACAATCCTGCATGCTGTCCTCTTGTCCTGTTTGGTGTGCAAAATTCAATCCAGGGGATGAAGGCTTTAATCAAAATACAGCTTTTAACTTAGTTTTGGGAATTCAAGCAGCAATCCCGTGATGCTCCAACCAAAATTTTCCCACAATAATGTTGGAGGACAATTTTACTGACAAATGTTCAGGCACAGCCACCTGTACCCCTCAGCAAAGACACTGAAAAGTTGCATTAGGGTCTTACTATGAGAGCCAAACCCACAGGCATATGAAATCAGAGGTTTTTTTTCCTGATTTAATAAATGAAATCATGCAAGGAACAAGAAAAAATTGAAGAAAGAAATAGTAAGTTTTTTATCAGACCATATAATACAATGAATGAGAGAGGGAGACCTGCTCACTGCTCTGCTGCAGGTCAGGCAGGGCTTGAAGTCTCTGCTTCACCTGGTCAGAGCAGCACAGCTGCAACACCTCCCCTGCACTGGCCTGGAGCACAAAGAGATTTTTTTTTTAACTGGAACTGATCTACAGAACATCAGGAAAAGGTAAAAAAAGTGATGTTGAGATTCAACTTTTAGAAAAGAGAAATAATATTACTAGTCTAAACAAAGCAAAGGGAAAATTTCCATAGCAATTAATCTGAAAAAGGTGAATTACATTGAGGATTTATGTTCATGTAATGAAGACAATTAATTGCTATGAGAGCCATAAAACACATTAAATGAACAGGTTTTTTTTCCAATTCTACTTGCAAGATAAAATTTATTAACTATGTTTAATGGCTACTTAAAAATTTCTCTTACATATTTATTAAAGGTGCCTCTTCAGCCGAACAGAGCATTTTACTAACCAGATTCTACTGATCTAAAAATGAGCAATTTCAGAAAAAAACCTACTGCTCTGCACATTATCCGCAGATCCATTGAAACGAATTCCTCATGCAATAAGATTACCATCAGCACAATTTCATAAGTGTTGCTAAAAGGGAATCTGCTCGTCTCACGTGAGCAAACACTCTGCTGCAAAGATGAATTCAGCTCACATTATCTGAACAGATGTTTCAGTTTTCAGTAGAGATAGGGAGGGAAACCTTGAGTCCTGATGTCATTAAGTGTAACTGTAATCACTTAATTAAAACCCTCTCTACTTGGGAGAGCAGGACACATGGAAGAAACTGGATTAGGTGGGAGCAGTGACCTCAGAAAGATCCATAACTGAATCTTGTGCTCCACCAGGGCTGTGTGCCTGCAGCTTGTGCACTAAGACTGCCTGAAAATCAGGGACAGATGTTTGCCACTTAAAAGTGACCTAGAAGTGACTCTGTTCCTTATTCACCATTCACAAAATGGGGATAAGTAGCACTTCTGTCTTACAAGAGTGTTGTGGGAACAGATAAAGTTGATGGCAGTCAAGTACTCTGGTAATCACGGGTCCCCAAGATGAAGGGAATCAATAAGGAAAGGCCTCACCTACTCAAGTGAGCAACAACAGTTTGGCCAAATCTTTATAGCTCAGCACAACCTTCTCAAAGTGCAATGTTCTTCCTAAAGATGAAGTTTTCATAGGTGTGAAATTTAAATAAGAGCCAAGTTTTAGATCTGATGGTCATGAAGTAAAATGCAAACGTGTAATTCAAGTCCAATCTAGAGTTTAATACCTTAATAATAATTTCACACAAATCATTTATAAAGACCTTGGAGTGAGACTTGGATTGGCTCAGGAATGACAGGGGAGCTCATTTCCTCCCCCCTATCCAAGGCAGGAGCAGCACCACAGTCACACCAACAACCAACATCTCTGGAGCAGATCCTCACACACCCCTGGACACCCTGGGTACCCAGCAAAACTCACACCTCATTGCAAGGAAGATTTACATATTTTCAACTCAGAAATCTCAAACCCAAACAAGGAATAAACAAAACTGCTGTGGTTTCTATATTCTAACAGTGCCAAATTTTTCTCTGCGAGAGTCAAGAAGCTCTCTTGATTACAAAATACCTCTCCTACAACCTTCCCTTTTAAGTGTTATAATCACAAGAGCAGTAGCTTGGAAATAAACAGAAGTGAAGAGGATAATAAAGGCAGGAGCAATGTCTAACAAGCTCCTCTTCCAGAAGCCAGAGCAGGCAGACAAGCAGAGCTGTGCTGTGCTGTAATGATGGGAACCTTGCCCTGGCAACCGTGTTGTTTGCTTGAAATTCCTGTACAAATTAACAGCACATGCTGTGGTTGGAACAGACCTTTCTTGACCCTCAACATTTAAAAGTTAAGCACCCAATTTAAGCTGTTCCAACCAACTTTTCCCTGCAATTGCCAGACACTGGCAGAGCTCTGCTGGAGCATGAGTTAGAGCCCACAATTTCCAGAGCTAACATGACAAGTGCAGCCAGATCAAAAGCAGGAGAACTAATGTACACTCACCTGCATTGTGATTTATTTTAGAGGCTTTTAAGAAAGTCTTGACTTCTTTTCCCTGCTCCTCCACTGACACCAAGCACAGGTGTTATATTGCTGCTGTACTTTTCTTAACAAGATTATAGTGCTGGTTCAGTCATATGAAGGAAGTCAATACCCATGTGCTAAATGAAAAAGGATAATATCATCTGATACCACTCTACTGAGATCTTGGAACCATTGCTTTAAACCTGTTTTTTTGGGGTTTTTTTTTTTGACTCAGTAAACTTTGCCTTCACAGAAATAACTTGACCTAGGTAAAAGAAGCAATAGAGACTGTATTACCCTAAAATCTCATCTAGCACAATCTTCATTAACAATACATCTTGGCCTTCAGTTTCCTGTAGAAAATGGTTGCATATTGCCTTGCTACAGTTCCAGCACAGCCAGGACAACATTTATGTGGGTATGAGAACACTCAGACAAAAATTTTAAGTGCTACACAACAAAGGGGGAATACAATTATACAGGAAATTGGTAGTGGTATTTCCATCCTTTGCACACAGTGAGAATATACAAAGCACAAAGAAAAGCACAGGGCTGAATTACAAATGGACTACTTCATCTCCTTTTATTTTCCCCATCTCTGACCCTCAGAATTACAGTCATTAGTGAAACACAACAAGTGGGATTTTCAAAACACAGATTCCTATCACCAAGTATCCATCACCAGCAGCAACACACAACCATCAGCGAGCATTTCGTTCAATAAAGAACTTCACACGAGCAGACACCCCCTCAAGCCCAAGACAATAAAAACACTCCTGGTGAACGCTTTCTAAATTCAGGGAGAGCAAAGCTTATTTACAGACACAGTATGAGCATGGCATGAATACAGCAATAAACCCAAAGGCTGCTAATGCTCTGCTTTCCCCACATGTAGATATTCAGAAAAGAGCAAAAATGCAAGAGCAGGGGAAGAAATACATACCTTAGCAAACCTGACTGCTGGACACGACTCGTTTCAGAGCAACATTGGGGTGAAGGTAAGTTCCTCAGGCAACCACCAACCACAATTCCTGTCCGAGCCCCCAGAGGCTCCAGCTCTCCCTTGCCCGTGTCCCTGAGGAAGATGCAGTGTCCTCCAGTATTTCAGAGCCTCAGCTGCAGAGGATGCTGCTCAGAAAAAGAAAAGAGAAGAAGGTGTGGCATTAAATTCTAGGGTCAGTTGTTTGGCAGATTCAGAGCAGAACACAAGACAACATTGGATAGGAATGAAATGTCAAGGCAGGACAGAGAGTCTGTGACAATCCATCATGTGTGGCACCTTCAGAGGGCAATCACTGAATTCAAGAAATGTGGTGCAAAGCTATTCTTGCTTTACAGTACTTTTATAGTGTCCCTAGACCAGGAAATGAATGACAGCCTGGCTGCTTTTTATTCCAGTCCAATATTGTAACACAAAAGTAAGTAATGCACTTCTCTATAGGGAATATTTTAATTCATTATGGCATTTCTGAAGAATAACAGGACTTTCATATGAAAAGCAGAGACATCACCTCAGTCTTAATACTCTGCACAATAAAATGGCTCTCACTCAAGAAATTCAAAGCTTAGGAGCTCACAGCAGATGGGAAGTCATGACTGCCAGCCCAACACGACACACTTCCCAAAGTTCTGCCTCCAACGCAATTGTCAGGGACTAGGAAATGTCCTGGGGTTTTCTGGGAGCAGGGGGCTCAGCAACACCACATTTTCTAGCCCGTTGTCACTGCTAGAGGTGCTCAGAGCTTCCTAGAGGTCAGACCCTGGCACTGAGCAGGGATGTGGGGCCTCGCTGCAGACACCAGATGAGAGACAGTGATGGAGGCAGCACTACCAGCAAGCAGAAACCTCAGAGCAGCACTGGGAAGTGCAAATGCTCATCCCTCAGCCCTGGAAGATGGGAAACACTCAAAGGATCATCCTTCCCCCACCCAGATAATACAGCCTGTGAAGCAAAACTGGGCACAGCAGCACAAAACAGGGGAGGACTGAGGAAAGAGCAGGATCTGAGCTCCCTATGTCAGATATATCCATGGCTCAGATCCTTAAACCACACCCAGAGATGCTCTTCTAAGATCAACTCAGAAGCCATGAAGATACTCTGACTTTGCCTAGGAATTTTATAAAAAGCAAAGGAAAAAAACACCAGACATATACAAGAGGTTCCCTCAGAGGAGAAAGCTCGTGGCAGCTCAAAGTACCACAAAATTCCATTACAGCTTTACAAGCAACCCTGAACCCATGAACAGGTTACACACTAGGTTTTGGGCTTGCAAGAAGGAAGATTTCAGCAACCAGCACATAAAATTGTGCATACTGGAAGTTATCATACTGCCTTTTATATATATATACACACACAAATGAACATAATGGGTTTTTTTCTTTTTTTGTTGAAGTCCACACAGCAGACATAGTCACACATATCAGAACAATCCAACACATTTACTTTATTTAGCACTAATTACTTTACTGGACTCACAACACCTTGCAGGACACCCACAACAGGAGTCAGGGTGGCAGACCTCAGCCCTGTGATTATTGTACACATTTGCAGAACTCCTGCCTCTCTTGAACTCTGACATGAAGGACAAAAGTGAACCTTCAGTTCCTGTCCTCTTCCAGGCCAACCATGAAAAATCAGACTGCCAACTGAAATGGCTGCTGAGTGACTTATGGGCACAGGAATGGCTGATGCTGCACTAGTTTGATCTGCAGGTAGCAGTAAGACCTAATTCTACTGCTTTTAAGGGATTTTATCTCTGGAGACCACAGCTACAATTCCTTTTTCATTTCTACTCGTAAATTGTAACATAGAATAGTCACTAAAGAAAATCAGTGCTACATTTCTGTGCATTAACCAGAGCATCAGCTGAGTGGAGGAAGTAACAGCAATAGGACCAGATCATCACTGCAACCTGAGTGCAGGGACCTGGGCTCAGGCTGGGAAAGGTGGGGTTCTGAATGTTCCTGTTTAGTGCAGTTTGCCAATGAATATCTAGCAATGTGAAGAAGAAGCTACAGGAGGTGAAAACAACTTTATTCATGACAAAATGCAGCGAGTGTGCACAATTCCCATCTCTCATTATATAACTGAGATGGGGCAACTTAATGAAATTAAATCAATGGCCAAGTTTCCAGGGAGCAGCAGAGTGTAGATGCTCCATTCTGAAGGCAGTGTGCTTCTTCCACACTCTGCAGATGAGTATCACACACTACAGAGGCAGGGAGCCAGGCCAGGGACCATCCTAGTCAGCAATAAAGTAAAAAAGCTGCAGAAGATAAATGCATGGAAACCCTCATGAGCTATAATTTGTGTTGGCTCAGAACCATACAAAGGAAAAAAAAAGAAGAAAAAATATAGTTAAAAAAGAATGTATGCCATTTGTGTTGCCCAAACCTGCACAGTTTTGCAGGAAAACCCCTTCACATTCAGCAGGTCAGTCCTGACCTGATGGTCAGTGTCCAGCTGGATTCCCTCTCACAGCCTCAGACCCTAGAGAAGCCCACCACAGGGCTGCCAAGATGGTTCTTGGACCTCCTTGGATTTGGGCAGCTCTTGCCAAGCCCAGAGCCTCAGGAGCACCCCACAAAGTGAGAAAAGGGTGCCCAGAGAAGCTGTGGCTTCCCATCCCTGGAAGTGCCCAAGGCCAGGCTGGACAGGGCTTGGAGCAACCTGGGATAGTGGAAGCTGTCCTTGCCCATGACAGGGGGTGGGACTGGATGGGCTTTAAGATCCAAATCCATGTGATCCCTGACACAGAAATCATCCATTTAAGCCTGCACCTGCTGTAGGAGTTGGCAGTGCTCCTACCTGAAACAAAACCAAGTCTGAACTTCCAGAGAATGCCCCGTGTCCTAGAAATGCCACAGTCTGGTTGTGTTGTTTCTAAGTTGCTGTGCTCCCCCACTCCCTTTGATCAGAGGGAACACGCCGACAAACTGCAAATTACTTTCATTATCCCACCACTTCAGATTTTTACATTCAGTTAACATAGTTAAGTGGTATCAGATCCATCTTCCACTCACAAAAGCCAGCATATGGATGTTCTCATTAATCAGAAAAGGCAGACAAGACGTTTTTCCAGTAAAAAGAGAGTATTTCCCTTGGAGGAATCTCAGTCCTTTGCTGATGGAAAGCATGAATTATACAAAATAACTATATACTTGAGACGTAACAAATAAGCTCAAATATTAAATTTGAAGACACCATTTCTATCTTGGGATGTTTCCAGGCCACAAATCAATGAAGTCTGGGAGACTTTCTGTCTCTCAGGAAGCCTTGCTGTACCTTTGCCCTGTTCTTAATTCTTGTCTTTAGGCATCAACTATTGATCCCTGTCGAGGTGAGGACAGGAGCTGGCTGGACCCTCCTCTGACCTAGCACACTCATCCTTAGATTTGTGTGTCATACGGCTGAAGGTGCAGTTGGGCCTTGTGGCAACATTGATGAGCATCTGCAACTTCAGCAAGGGCAAAAAAGAGTTATCTAGAGGCTAAACAACACATCTGTGAGCAAATATCACAGTGTAGTAGATATGCAAATTAGTATTAGTTTGTCTCATCAAATATTAATTACAATCTACCTAATTGCAATTGAATAAATTAGTTGGGTGGAGAAAAGATTAAATATTTTTAGTGGCTGGTGACTGAAAAATAATTGAAAACATAACTCCTTGCTTAAATATGAAATTTCTTTTGTTTTTATTGCTATTGTGGCCATTAAGCAATCAGAATTCCATATGTGTGTGCATTCACGTAGATGTATATGACACATATGGAACATGTTCATGTACATTCTTCTAACTTCCCTCCTCCCCTGAAACTAAACTTGAGTAAGTATTTTCAATTAATAAAGAAGAGCTCCACTGGCAGAGCCAGAAGAAAGGCTGTGAAACAGGCAAGGGAAAACACATTTTTACTGCTAAGTATTTAGCAAGGTCACCTACCTCTGCAAGGCAGGAAAAGAGATCCCCCAGCAGACTCTGAGCACAGCAGGGGATTACACCAATTCATTAGCAGGTGTATCTGCTAATTACAGCCTCGGACACAGTCCCCACACAGCTGAGCAGGGAACAACTGCTGCTTTCTGCATTTTCCTTGGGATCAAGCTCAGAGTTTCCTGCTGAGCTGCAGGACAGCATCAGCACAACCCCACCACAGGCGCCAGCTCCAAGCCAAGCTCTCCGTTATCCCCAAGGATGCTCCTGACTCCTCACAGCTCCAGTCCCAGGGGAACCTGTGGGAGCAGCAGCTCCCCACGTCAGCTCCATCTCTGCTGAAGATCTCACATTAATTTACTGCAAAGGTGACACGGGTGAAGAAGGGAATAAAATGAGACTTTGAATCCTTCCTTCCAGAAGGCTAGTGGTAAAAAATTGGTAGCAATGCAACCCTGGCAGATTTCCAACTATAACACTTAAGAGTGTTGCCCACAGCCGTGTCCCAGACACACTTTATCATTCACCATGGCTCAGTGCAAAACATAAATAAAACAGAAGTCATCAGCACTACTGGCACTCAGCTGTTTGGAGGCTTTTTTTTTCCCCCTTCCCTGCCAACAAAACAAATAGTGAAACAGGAGAGCTGCAGTTCAAGTGGTAACACCCACCATTAGAAATTTGGTGGGGGCTGCTGGTGTGATGGGAAATAAACTCTATCAAAGAATGCAGGCAATAATAAAATAAAGAATATGTTGACTGAGATTAATACAATAGAATACTGTCATACTGCTGAAGATCAGCATTGATTTTTGCTATCCAAGTACAAACTAATGGTATCCAGGAAAAAGGAAATAAGTGGTTAATCACCCTTGTTGAAGGAACTATTCCCATCATAACAGCATCAATGTTACATTACCAGGTTCAAGAGTGTAATTAATATCTTGCTGTGTTAGAAAATGCTATGACACTGCACAGGTTTTGCTGCTGTTGCACATAAGTAAATACTTTCTGAAGATGAACCCAAGAAATGCCATGGAAATACCCCCAGTTTGAAATAATATAAACTCCTTTCTTCAGCAGGCAGTTGGTTTTAACCAAAGCTGCTTCCCAAGTTCAAAAGCATTAAGTTGCAGGTTACTGTCTAACTCTCCAGCTGCCAAAGCTGCATTACACTATCAAGTGTTTTTATTATTATTACTCCTACTATTACAGTCTGCTTAGACTATAAAATAAGATCTCTTGGGCCCCTTAGATGTTTACATCTGCCCTTGTTCTGAAGCTCTTTCAGGAGATTATTGTTTCTTCTGCCAGTTCAATTGAGAGCAATGATGAAGTTACTGCAATGCATATGTCCTTGTCAAATAATGCTTTCAAAGGGTTGGAAGCACATTTGTGGGGGGAAAAAAGCAATTCTGAACTCACTTCAGTGGTGAGTAGCAACCAGCTTCCATTTAACCAGACAGATCATCAAAATAATCGAGTAATGAAATGAAGCCACTTCTCCCAACAAGAGCTGACAGGTTTGTACCAGAAGCAGCTGTGTGATACAACCTTCACTGATGGAACAAGATCTAAGTGGATTTCCTCTTCCTCTAACCTGAAATGGGAATCTAACAAGGAAACAATCCCGTCACTCATCTCAGTGTCACAGGTAAGCTACAGGTCTCACTTTCACAGTTACTGGTACAAGCAGGTCTCTTATATCACAAATTTGAAACAAGTTTCTCCAGCCCCAAGTGCACAGCATCAACATCACCTTGTTCTGCAGCTCACTAAAGAGCTTCATTTCCAAATTTAGGACGGGAGAGTCCTTAACTCATTGGTAAGGCAAAGTCAGTGCTTTTATTTTCCTTTATACTCTTCATCCCTTTAACACTGAGCCAGGGACAGATATTCTGCAGAAGTTGGGACAGATTCTCACTTTCCAGGTTCCCCCTCTCCTCCTGTGGCTCACATATTCACACACCTCTGCCAGGGAGTTCCCAGGGCGAGGGCTCCACTCTGCAGCCACAGCACTGCAGAGGTGGGATGTGCTGTGAAAACCTCAGCTGACCCAAAGGAAACAAAATTTATCAACCTGTGCAACAACACAGAATTACCCTAATCAGAGAAAAAACATTTTTTGATCCATCCCAACAACAACTTCTACCCAAGCAAAGTAAGCAGGATCAGGACATTAGAGCATAAGCTTTTCATACACATACTACCCTTCTCTGTCAAAGGCATTAATTTGACCACTATTAAACTTAATCTCATTTGAACGCCACAAATTTCTATTATGCCATCCAAAACTGATTTCTCTGTATCTTCTTCAGATGTACTTTTGTTCTTATTTTTCTCCTCTTTTTTCCTAATTGATTTGATTTTTCTTTTTTTAAAAAAATTATTTTTTAAAAGATTGTCTTTTTAAAAAAATGTAAAATTTTAAAAGACTCTCTCTTGACATAAAACTTCCCAACCTTTCTGGCACTGGCTGCACTCTACTCTCACTGGAACCATGGGCCTGCATTAATAATGGTCAGAAGTAACAATTGCCTTTGCTGTCCTGATCTGCCACTGTTCAGAGATTTTTGTTTTATGTTACTGCCAATTCTAACTCATATCCTGTTGGAAAATTAATAAGGAAATGCATATGCTTCCATCTACTATTCAATGCCATGGCTAAGAAAATCTTCCATCCTTTGCTGAAGTTACTTATCTCCTACTTAACCCTGTCATGTTATTGTTTATCTCTGTGGAACATAGTGGGATAAGCCCCAAATGTTAGAGAAAATACAAATATATTGGATTCTGTGGCACCTGGAGGACACACAGCTCTCAGCCAAGATTCAAGCAAGAATCTGAATAGGGTTTCCATTATAAATTCAGGCTATTATTTTCAAACTTTTGATTTTAAAAGCCACACTTTTTAATAGCATCCCACTCTGCTGCATTTCCTGAAAACGTGCTTGTCCTTTGATGATTTAAATCAGCTTTAGTTGTATTAGGAAAAACAATTGTGTTTTAGTCATTTTGCAAACTTTGAAAAGTTTGGATAAATTTGTTAATTACAGTGTCCCACCCATTGCTGCAGCTTTTACAGCCCAGGGAACGCAGGAGTCAACAAAGTCCACAAATGGCACAGAAAGGTTCCTCACTCAGTGCTGGGATCTGTTAGCCTGGAGAGTGCATCAAATTCAACAAAACTTCAAAACACAAGTCTGACTTCCAAAATGTCCTTTTTCCTATGTGGATTGCATAATTGAAGAGAAAGAAACTAAATTTGAGCTGGTAACCAGCACAGAGGGCTGGTGAAGCCCTAGAGCCTTCGAGTGCCTTGATTTCAGCAGAAAGGACAGAGCAGGAGGACACAGGAGAGGGCAGATGTGATCTGGCATCAAATGAGAGAAGGGTGAGCAGGGACTGGGGAGTGCACTGGGGAGCCAGGCACAGACCAGAGCAGACCTGGGGCCATGGCAGGATGCTGAAGCTTTCTAGGAACAGTGTCAGGAGTTTGGAGAAGCTGATGCAAGTTTAAAAGAACCCCAAGGAAAGGAGAGCAAGCCCCAGACGCTAGCCTTCCACTACAGTGCACCTGCAATTGCAAACCACAACTCCCTTAATGCTCTCCCTCCTCTCCAAACACACACACACATCCCTCTTCAGCCTCCCCATGGGAGAGATCTCCAGTTCACCCATGCAAACACCTCCTGCTGCCTGCTCTCAGAGAGAGGAGGTTTGCAGGATTTCAACAAAGTCAGCAAACACCTGCAATGCTCTAACTCACCCATAAAATAAGGCAGTGTCACAGTGCTTCCGTGGGGAAACTCTGCCTTGAAGTGCTGTAAATCCTAAAGAAAGGAGCAAAAATACAGTTCCCAGCAGAGCCAGCCTGAACAGCAGTGCCTGAACTGCCTTCAGTGCTCAGGTGCCTCAGAGCAATCTTTGATTTGTGCTGAAAACCAAAACAGCTAAAAGGGGACCATCAAACATCAGGGAGTTTAAAATACCCTTGTTACAAAATAGGCTGGATTCCTGTCAGACATGGCCCTGCTGACTCCAGGGCCAGACCCAGCCAGAAATATGCCATCAAACCCAGGCAGAGCTTGGCATGACATGAAAAAAAATCATTTAGCCACCACTGGCAAAGAAACCATACAGGACACCTCAACCCCATCTAAAATCTAGACATGGCTAAAGTACAATAATTAAATACAGGTTAAAACCATTTCTAACAGGGCAGCATTTGAGATAGAAATTGGCCTTTTCACTGATAAAAATTTGTATTTCCTACAGGTGCACACTGACACACAGAGGTAGCAGTGCCTACAAGAGAACTGCCTGTGCCATCAGGTGCTTGCATCGCTGCTCTCCCACCCACAGCTCATCACACCAGCACATAATTGTGTCCAATTAAAAAAACATTGCCAATATGGACCCACAGATATCACGCATGAGAGTCTAGCGTGCTTTTCTTCTTTTTAAAGTGCTTCTAAAACTCCAGATAATATGGTTGTCAAAACCACACCTGCAGTTCTGTGTGCATTTAAGTCAACTAGCACAAATTCAGCTCAAAGAATTTTTTTTTTTTTTAGTCCACTACAGCTTAAACAATTGGATACTGCAAAAAGCCTACAGCTGCCTATCTGCATAGCACTGCAAATGGTTTGAACACCACTAAAATAAAATTCATTAACTTGAATTCATCTTTGGTGTGACTTCAGTGGGCCTTTGCAGGCATAAATTTGCCCCCTGTGTTCTGGGACACGAAAGGACTATGAAATCACAGCTTGTAGGAATGTCAATGAGCAGGTCTGCATGTGGGCAAGCCTGTGCATCGAGGAATTCTCCTCATTACAAATCTGCAAACCTTTGGCAGCTTGCAAAATGCTGCTCTTAGAAACATTTTGAGGAGCTATAAATAGACTGCCCAGCCCATGATAAATTATAATCTGTGGAGACTGCAAGACCAGAAACGTCTAAAGCTCTGGGTTCTCAGTACAAGCTTTCAGGACTTCTCTGAGCAAATTTTCAGACTTCAAGTTTTCATCTGTGTGTGCCCTTGTCTACAGATGAATGTCAGAGTCACCTCTGAGCTTTTCCCATTTCTAACAAAATGTGTCTTTTTAAGAGTCAAAACCTGACACCAGTCATACAAACTGAAATGCTCTTGTGACATTCCCAGTTTAAAAACAAAATGAGAAAGGCTCAAGTTCCTACAGTCTGATGTCCCTGCAGCTTCTAATTTTCAGAAGCCATAGAGTTTCACTGCCTCTCACAAGAAAATTCAGAAATTTTGATGCAACCTCCTGAACCCTTGAGCCAGCTTGAAGTTACAGCCTCACACTCTGCTCCTGGGGATCAACTACCAAAAGGGCTGAATTTCACCAGCTCTGAGCTGCATTCAGAGTAGAAATAGTTGCACATTCCTACTAAGTCATCTCCTCTTATCAAGAAAAGCTTTTCTGCTCTGATTGCTCACTAAGCTGGAACATGGACATGAGGACAGCACACACTCCTCACAAAAAATATAAAACAATAAGTAGAGGAGGAAAAGTGTATGATCAAATTTGCAGTCTGTGTAACTCAGACTGGAGTTTTTTAAGTTAATGACTACAGAGTAATTTTTTTCCTTTTCAGATCCATACTGTGCATTGTGGTTTTCCAATCAATCCAAAGAGATGTGACAGCCACTATGCTCTGACAGCCATTGTACAGTGGCCATTACAATTATAGCCAGGCAATTATTGCTGGGCCAGAGACTCATGGGAAATGCGCTTTCCCCTTCCTATTTCACTGTGAAAGGACAACAAGAAGTAGTTAAAGTATATATTAATGGTTTTTCAAATAATATACTTGATTACATCTACTGCAGAATAATTTTTCTTCATGTTTCTGTAATGAATCTGACCATGAAAAGCAGATTTATGCCCACAGTTTGTATCATTATAAACTCAACTCATTTGATGTGAAAAACCTACAGTTTAATTGCTTGATTTAGATTTTGGCTGGTAAAATGCGTACTGAAACATTACTATTTTAATTATGTTAATTTATAAGTGAAAAGCTAAATTTGCAAAGGCAATAACATTAATTATTTACTTGCCCATTAAAGCTGAATATTTATTACCAGGATAATTGGCTTCATGAGTCTGCCAAAAAAATTAAAAACAAGTTTATGTACTGACTTACAGAGGAATGAGTGATACCATAGCATCTCTCAGCAGGTCGTGTGTTTAATGATTGCTCTGATATACAACTGCATTTCTTTCATTTATAGTCTGCTACATTTAGTTTTTTCAAAAGATTTTTTTTCCTTTATAAAGCTGCTGGTTGTGACTCAGAGCAAGCTCCTTTACTTGCTCTGCAGCCAGAATCCTTTGTGCAGTGTGAGGGACTTCCACTGATCTTAATAATTTATGAAGATTGCATCTCACCTGGTCATCTAAATACTCACTGAATGTAGAATTACACTGGGTTAAATCAACAGAAAAGGGAAATAGTGACCCAAAATAACCTAGCTCACAGCCAGAACAGGAGGGTTAAGAAAAACCAGTAGTGAGGAGTCTCCAGCTTTGCTGGTATTTTAGCTTCATTTCCATTTGCATTATAGCAAATATATTCAATGCTTATTTATGCATGCATCCTCAAAGTAATACAATTAACTTACTAATGCTTACAGAACAATTTGTATATTACCTTGATGTAGGATGAAAGGCTAATTTTGATTGCTGTCTAGACACAAATCCTAATTCCATTTGGCAATGTCTCACCAAGCAGACACCTCCCCTTCCTGCCCCTTAAATATGTGACTTTCCCAGCAGGTGCAGGATCACTGAAGAGCTGCAGCACCACCACGGCCATCAGCAGGAGCCAGGATGGACTTGGGTCACCTTCACCTTCCCTGTGGGTAAAAACCCTCTCTGACTGAGGGCTGCAGAGTGCACAGGTGAACCCGAGGAGGCAGCCCTGGGGCAGAGCTCATGGAGACAGTAACTAGGATTTCAATCAATATTTATTTATTCAGGCATCCTCAATACAGGATGATTACATCCAGATTACAGTCTGAACTCCTAACCATGCTGTAATTATATTGCCAAGGAAGGGCAGAAGCATCCATGAAAGAGAGGCAGTAGGTCAGTGGATCTGGCATCTCATCTTAAGTGAGAAGGAATGGATTGAACCACAGTTTAAAACTTTGCTGTCCTTATTTTTTTTTCCTGCAACTCTTCTGCAGCTGCCTGCAGCCCAGAAACATGGAATGTCTGAACCTCAGTCTTGGGGGACAATAATCTGGCTTTAAATATCTGCATCTCACATGGCTGGATTCAGGACAGTCATTTTTATTAGCATTGTTGTTGTTGATATAATTATTATAATAAAACTGATACAGGGGAAAGAAAATCAAACCCCAGAACTTGTAATTGAAAACCTGAGGTTTCTTTGTCCATGTGTAGCTCTCACACCACAAGACACTTCTGTCTTTTCTCAAATTATGCAGGACATTGATCCTCTTGCCAACAGGGCAGACATGCCAGTATCTCTCAGTGCCAATTTTCCCTGACTACAAAAGCAGCACAGCTCAGTATAACCCAGCACTGCATGGCTACAAGACACAGAAGTGGAAAAGCCAGCAGAGTTTGCTCACACCCAATCAGTGATGCTGAAGACACATTTTTTGACAGGATAATTCAGTGCCCCCAGAATGACATGGGGTGATATTTCAAGTGAGGATGTTCAATCAGGTTGGAGCTGGAGCTGGTCCATGCCCACATCCAGGACATCCTGGGGGCTGCAGGTGAAGGCTCCATGTGCACAATTTCCATGGCAAGGCTCCCCACTAATTCCTGGATTTAAATCAGAGCTGGAGCTTTCCCTGCTGCCTGCTCTGCTCAC
Organism: Molothrus aeneus; assembly: GCF_037042795.1. Taxonomy (NCBI): domain Eukaryota; kingdom Metazoa; phylum Chordata; class Aves; order Passeriformes; family Icteridae; genus Molothrus; species Molothrus aeneus. Next base: position 5,173,081 of record NC_089660.1, read on the forward strand.
ACACATCCAAGAGCCATGGAAGCAACCAGAGCTCCTGTCGTGTCTCTGGGAGTTTGGTGCACACTCCCTTCACTGACAGCAGGGAAATGCTCAGAAATGCTCCATATGGCGACACTCACTCACACACAACGATGCTACTTTCCAGGCTTTCCCTCACAAATATCTGACTTGCCTAAATACATCTGCAGCTTCTTCCTCTCAGCAAAGCACAGACCAATGAGGTAATAGCTCAGAATCACTAAGCAGGGCAGAGTAAGAAAATTTTTCTACTTTTAAAAATTTGTTACTTAGACCAAAGGTCAAAGTTTCAGAAATACTAATTATTCAGAAAGATATTATGAGTTCAAGTCTATATAAAACTCATTTATTTGTAAAACGCTTCACTGAAATTTAAATTTTTTTTAAGAACTTTGTTAACTCTAATGTAACAAATAATTCTTAGGGAAAATACAGTATTTCAAAATAAACCCAAGCATTTTTAATTAAAAAGCTAACTCCAGAAGTTTTGTGCTGTTCCACTTTGGTTTCAGCCCAGGGCTGGCTGAACCTGGCCTCTCCCTTGCTATCAAGGTATTAATGGTCTGGCACCAACACATCAGACTGTGAATTCCAGATCAGCTGAGGCACCAAGCTGCAAACCTCACAGATAAAGACCTGCTATGAGGCAGGGTGGTAAACAAGAATAATACTGCATGACAGACTACTAGCAGGAGAGAGGATGGCAAACAGAAGATAATTGTCAAGCATGTGGTATTTTTAGCAACAATCAACCAAAATGCCTTAGACATCAATTTCAAGCCACTTAATCCTCTTAATGACATGCCATGGCATTTGTTTGTGATTAGGGTTTCACTTTGTTTTCTATAGAAGATTCCCCTCAGACTCCTGCATTCAATGTGCTTTGTAAATAGTTCTGCCAGAACGCTGAGTATTAGGTTAGAGTTTACTTATCACAGTGCTAAATTATTCCAGCTGGGTCATTATTAATTCTCCTAATTTTACTGTCATTTGCTATCATTACAACAACGCAGCACCCTATGGATACATTTATTACAGAGCATAAATCCAGGGCTCCTCTAAGCTGCTGGAGTGCCTACTCTGCAATCTTTATGCAAAAGCCTGAGGAGTGGTTAAAAAGAATTATCTTTAGGAAAACTTTTTAAAGGCTTACCTCTAGCTCCCCATCCTCCACCCACCCATCAGATTTCTGCAGGATGTTAGGTAAGTTTCCAGCATGTGATACTCCCCTGCAATACAGGCTGTGGCCCACGGCAAAGCTCTTTCATAGTAAATGCACTGGGGAAAGGGATGCTGGAGAGAGAGCAAAGAGGATGGTACTGCAGCCTATGCAATTTCCATTGAGAGAAAGCATACATAAAAATAGACATTTAAAAATATCCTAATGTATATTCCTCCCCCCTTCAGAGAACTTATGCACTGCATATATTCTTTTCCTAACACAAGCATATGCTTGATTGGGTCTCGATTCAGCAAAGTAATTCATTCAGGGCAGAGCTTTTAGCACCTGTTAAAACCTGTCAGACAAAAACTTAAGCAGATGCTTCAGTGTTTTTTTCTAAATCAGGACTGTAACTGGATTTACCAGTGCATGAATTGCTCCACGTCATACAGACTGTGAAATTTTGGTTCTGTTATGAAAGCAACTGTCTACCTATTTTGAGTCTGGTAACAAGAGGCCATGACTCAAGTTTTAGGAAGTGTATTTCTGAAACAGTCCTGAATGTGCCAGTACTTCTCCACGTGAGCCCCCTCAGTAAAGCTGCAGCATTTTCTCAGTGCAGTAGACCCCAGATTAATAACAGAGGACTAGACCTGGTTGTGCTGCTTCCCTCCAAAGCTGCCCACATCCTTAGGGAACACCATGTCACCACAGCCACCCCTCAGTTCAGGGCCCACAGTGACATCCCCTGAGCTCACCTGAGGCAGTGGTCCCTACAAAACAATTCCATATGTGCAGCTGGGTTTCATCTTTCATACTGGGGCTCACCCACACTTGAGAATTGTACTTTTTGGTCCATCATTCAAACACTGATTATTAAAATTATTAAGGCAGATACTTCTCACAGCCCATGGCTAAAATGTCCAATAAAATCTGAGTTAAACATTAATATACTTCTTTTAAGACTTTGTTAAAGCCAGGTGTACAGCCAGTAGTAGTTGTTGCACAGTGAAATCCTTGCCACCTGGGCATATGAAGCTCTGCTAAAAGAAATTTAGTGATCCACTGATCAAGAACTTTGGCAGTCACAATTCTGAGCTTTCTCTCAGGTATGAGAATGTGATGCTCACATGAGCATCACACTCCTGGCTACAAAGTGCTTTTGCTTCCCTCCTCTCTTGGGTATTAGTCACACAATCAGAAAAAGAAATCAGATTATTCTGGGCTTAAAGCATGTCAGTTACTTCGTGCTGCTCACAGGTATGTGCTCACAGGTAATTTGCTCTGTATCTTCTTGGGTATTTACAAATCTCTGCTTCCCTTGTAGTGTCCTCTGTGATGACAGGTACTATGTTTGCCTTCCTCCAGAATTCTGACAATTGCCTTATTCTCCACAAGCTTCTGAGAGTTGTAAATGATTCAGTGGGTACATTTCATAAGGCCACACTGACCCAAATATATCACAGTTACCTAAATACTCCTTATCTTGTTCTTGCCTTTGCTTGTAAGCGCTCTTACAGGGAACACTGTTACAGATCTGACACAGTTATTAACCTTTCTGTGAAGAGCAGTGCAAAATAATGGCATTTTGTATTTCTGTCTTCTCTTCTAGTCCATTTATTTGCTTCCCTTTCTTCCTGATGGACTTCTGCCTTCATCTTACTTCCAGTGTGTTTTAAGTCATTTTATAACCTTTTATAGCCATAACTGATTTTGCCTCTGTCCTCTAATTTTAGCCTAAGTGGTTGCACAACTGGTGGTGTTCTTGGCCACACATCTTTGGTTTGTTCCATTTGTACCAATACACAATACTGAAAAGCTTTCTTTGCTGTTCTACTCCCCCAAAATTATCTTTGTGCACAGAGCCCCCAAAAGCCTCTATTCCACAGCACTGCTTTAGTTAACAAGTTTGCACAAAGGATTTTCAATGTGAAAACGTGGAACTTTCCCTCTTCCAACATTTGGCACCCCAGCTCGTTATTCCAAACAAGCTCAAAAGGTGAATCCCTTTGTTAATCCATTACTCTGCCCAAACCCAACCCACTCAGACAGTCCAAAAAGAAGTTTCATGATGTATCCTATAACTCTGGCCAACAACATATCTGTGCCCTAAGTTGTCTGCCTACAGCCCACTGATCAGCACAGGTTCATTTTCCCCACCAACAGCAACACCCTTGAAAAAATGTCCCACAACCAATTTCAATCAAAATGCCAGCTGCTCTCCACTTACCCCTGTCTTCACAGCTTCCCTCTTAAATATTCTGGTGGCATCATTTTTTCTTCAATACTTTTTGGATTTAGTACACCTTGGTCACGACCCCTCTTAATCTCTTCTATTCTAATGAATATAAACATAATTTTCTTAACCTTGCCTCCTGTTTTATAACCCCTGAGGCCCTTTATCATCTTTGTCAAGACTGTATCCATAATTAGGGTATGTAAAAAAGATCAAAAGGAAGGAACAAGAAAGTGCCTACTTGACACAAATTGTTACATGAATAAGCAACATCTTCAGCCCAGACTCCCCCTCCCCATCCCAGCCCCGTGTCAGAGGCCGAGCTGCTGCTGATTCCTGCACATCAGGTGGTGCAGCCAGGACAGGTTTTGTCACTGCAGGGTGCTCCACTCCCCAAGGGCATTCTGCAACATTCACCTTTTCTGCAGTTTGTGCCAACTCATTCCAGCTGCACACACAGACACATGCTTTTGTATTCTGCACAGGTAACCCAAAATGTTGGGTATCAGCCAGGCTGTGTCCCTCCCTCTGTGCTCACACAGCCACGGACACTGTCCCAGGCAGCAGACTGCTCACTGCAGACCTTCAGAGGGGCGTGTTCAATACTGCTGACCATTCCTCATGCAGGAATTGCAGATTAAGGTAACACAACTGGCCTTCAGTGCTCACAGTGACCAGCATTCCTCAGCTGGGCACATCCTTGAATACTCCACTCATCTACTCTGATTAGCAGAGCAGAAGTTTCCAAGGGATGCACGTAAAACCATGAAAATGCCCAGGGCCTGGAAGCTGAACACCTTCCAGAGAATATCACTGTTTACTTATGGATTATTCTGTATGATATTCAGAATTTGAAATTTGCCAGAGCAGATCAGACAAGTGCTCTGTTTAGACCATAAAGCTGAATCAGACAGCAGCAAGAGCAGATGCTTCAGGGAAGAGCTTGAGAAACCTTTGCAAACAGTTACACAACAACTAAACCACCTGGGCTGTTTTCTTCCTCATCTTGCTTCACTAGAGAATAGCCAGATAACCTCAAAATGAAGAATTTCTCTACCTCCCTCAAGCAATCTCCCTTTCACTCCTTACCATTGACGCTGAATGGTCTCACTGCTGTGAAATCAGGTCCAACCCTCTGGACACTTCAACTCTTGAGCTTTTGTCCTTGGTGGCACCTTGCTGCAGTTTCTCCCCCAGCCTCAGCAACTCCACAGCCCATCCCAAACCCACAAAATATGAAATCACAACCCCATGACCAACTGTGCTGCTCCTCCAAAAGAGGTTCCTTGGAAAATTAGTGAATCACTCCAAATCTGTTTGCATAGGTATAGGAATGTGTCCCCTGTTGACAGAGTGACAAAACTATCCTTTGTCCCCTTAAAAAGGAAATAAGCCCAGGAAGTTTCTCTCCTAAATTAGGTGAAAAGACATCTCATAGGACCTGGGGGACTTCACCTCAAACTTAAGGATAGCTAATTGGACAGAAGCCAAGAAGTCCCACCTGAGCAATTTACTAGAAAAAGAAGAGAACGAAGAAACTAATCACTTTTGTGAGGTGTTTTATCAGGGGCAAGGACCTTTTGCACTTGGCTCGCTCTTTCTCTGTAAAGAGTTTTGTTATTTTGCCTTTTATTAAAACCTTTTTGTTTCCAACACTACCACAGAAGCCATCCTGCTGATTTTATGCCTTCTAAGATAGTTCAGCTATCTTAGGTGTGAAATAGATCTCCAAGAGCTTATGAAACCTGGCTCGAGGAGACCCATATTTCACATAGGCAAATTTAAGGTGTTTTATTATGGAAATGTATGCCAAAACACCTCCCCACAGAGTGTGGCACTCTGTGGTGTGGCACAGTTACTCAGGGCTGACACTGCATTACTTTTTACAGAACACAAGGCTGCAACCTGTTTGTAGTGGGGTAGCGACCTGTTCAGGAATAAAAGGAGAAAATGAATTTATTTGCCCTTGGCACTCTTTGCAACTACATATCTGCTGCTCAGCAGGTACAGGCACTACTAACAACCTGCAGAAGGAAATGGTGCTAAAACTGTAGCCCACGCCAAACTTACGACTCTTATTTTTCTTCACCATTATTAGCTATCAGATGGTTACTATGAAACATTATCTGCATATTTCATCATGCCCACATTTATGGTCCATGAGCAAATCAGCAGCTGAAAATAGCTTTGCACTCCTCCAAGAAACCCCGCTGCCTTTACAAGATCTAAAGTTGGTAGTTCTTTATCAGCACCTTATTTACAGAGGCAATTCCCACGCTACTGAGCTTCATCCTTACAGAGGGTGGGAGACCTGCACTGCTGTTAATGCCACTGATCTTTGAAAAGAAAATGCAGCTGCAGCTTGCAAGAGCAAGGGCATTCAGCTGCTTGACTGGGTTAGGGCTGTAGGATTCAGCAGCAAACATTTACAACGCTGCTCTTCAGTGACCAAAATATCACCCATCAGCATGGATACATTAAGAAAATTATTCCATGACATTTGCTTTGTGGGTTTCTTTATTTAATTTGAGTTTCAAAAAGGCTTTTCAGTCCCCTAAGACAAAGAAACAGCATGCTCCTCCCCTCCCACCAACTGCCTGCAAATTTTGACTTTAAATCAACTCTTTGTGGCCGACTGAGTAGCTGCCACAGTATTACAATACTCAGTATATTACAATACTCTGGATCAGATTTTCATATTGGTATGAGCTTAAAGTAACAATTAAGTTGGTGTTTCTTCACCAGATACATGCATGTAGGCAAATTCTGCTCATAATTCTGCTGTCTTCCTGAAGATGCAAAGTACTGGAATTCATACCTATTCAACATCTACTACCTGGGCAGCAGGGACAGAGCTCAGCCTAGAGAGGACTGTTATCAAACTAGAGCAGGTCCACCACTTTTTGTCCTCTAAACCAAGCAAATAATTCCATAAGCTTTCCTCTACTTCTTGAGCCACAAATAATAGGTGGGGAAAAAGCAATTACAGAGTTCCTGGCTGAAACAGCAAACATGGAGTAAGATCAACACATGCTCTAATTCCTGCCTTTAGGATATAACTGGTTAGGGAAAGTCTACATTTAGGTGTAACTGGGCAAATTAATAGCCACAAAGATCTATGAATGTTATTAAAAGTCTAGGTGATATAAGAAAATTGCAAAGTGCATGCCTGGGAATACAAAACCACCAAAGGAAAAAAGAGTAAGAGCTTCTTTTAGACTTGGCTGCTGGTTAAAAAATAGAAAAGGAAAAAGAAAAAATATCTTATTTCTTCTTACTGGCAAAGGTGCTGGTTTGACAGCCCTGAAGAGAGATCTACTTATTCAAAGTAATGCTGGCAGCAATGGCACATTTCTTCCTATATGCCCAACCCTGTATCTATTTTCAGTTCCATCAGTAAGCTAAAGGTTAAAGCTATTTATTTAAACCCACACCCACATGCCATTTAAATTGACCCAAATTATTGTCTGAGTTGTAACCTCTCTGTATTAAAGTCCCCTTAGGGGCTGCTTCTTCATTTCAGGCTCAAAAAATTCCTCCCTCGCAGGATAAAAGCAGATAAGGAGCACTTCCAAATAGAAATGGAGAAGGAAATGGGGAGGAGTTCAAAGAATGCCTCTTGGTGTTGTGAAAGAGAACACAGAAAACTGCAGTTTTCTGCAGAAAAATTCAGTTTCATTAGATAGAAAAATAGAGAGCTTAGCTCCAGTCATATTAAAAGATGTCATTGTCACTCCTGTTTTAATGATTTCTTAAAAAAATATATACATGAGAGAAAAATAAAAGAAAAAACACTACATATTTTGCTGGCCTTCAGGATGCAACTGGAGTGAAGCCCACCAAAATATCTCTAAAAGAAAAGGTGGTCCCAAACAATCAACCCACAGTGGAAATAATCCTCTGCCAAAGGCCAGGGGACAAAGGGGACCAAGGAGGAACAGGAGCTGTCTGCAGTCAGGCACTGGTTAACAGGAGCAAAATGCCATCCCAGGAGTGAGATTATTCTCTAGGCTGATAAAAGGCAAAGGGAAAGCAGCATCTGGCCTACAATATTTAGCCTTTTCTACGCAGTTTAATGCTGTGTGAAGCATGGCAAAAGCAAAGCTTCCTCAGCCCTGGGAAGACAGCTGGCGAGGCAGCGCAGCAGGGACACCATATGATGGAAGGCTCCTAATTACAAAATCTCTGTCTTGCCTGTCAGAGCAACTGCACAGTGGTACAGGGGAGCTCACAGAGGAGCTGGGGAAAAAAAAAAAATCAAGCATAGATAAGACTTGAAATCCATCTCCAGATGCAAACTTTCCCTGCCTTTGAGTGCAGTTGGCTCTTGGATCTAGCTCAAGCCAAAAAGATGCAGTTCAGATAGGTGAAGATATTCCTAAAGCTCAGGGCTTGTCCAACTTTGCTTCTGATGGTGAGCCAGCCTTATAAAGAGATATTCAGTGGAATATTTCTGGGCTGATGGACCACAGACACCTAATTCCATCAGCATGAGTGATAATCTCTGGAGACCAAAATTCACAAACACCAAGAAAAAGCACAAGAGTGGGGAGAAAAAACAGTCACCCAAGAGGTTTGAATTTCATTTGATGTACTCTAGACACATAAATAGAAAAGAAGGACTTTCAACATACAGAATATCTCGTTATGTACTGATCCTGTTAATTGCTATTCAAGAGCCTGGAGGCAAAGACACAGTACAGTTCTAACCAGCTGAAAAGTATTGTTAAATACATCAGCATCATAGAATCAGAACTCCAGAATGGTTTGGGGTGGAAAGGATCTTAAGATCATCTCATTCCAACCTTCCTGCCACAGGCAGGGACACCTTCCACTATCCCAGGGTGCTCCAAGCCCCATCCAACCTGGCCTTGGACACTGCAGGGATGGGGCAGCCACAGCTGCTCGGGGCAACCTGTGCCAGGGCCTCCCCACCCTCACAGCAAAGATCAAAATGAGTAAAATAATTAACAACGAGGTAAATGCCACCCATACCATGGAAGCAAACCCACAGAGAGCCAAGGAGGTTACTCCACACTGATGGACAGATTGGGACTGGTAAAGCAGATTTAACATACCAGAATTCAGCCCCACTGTGACCACACAAACCCTGCAAGACCCCAGACAGCAGCACCTCACTGGGATCCCTGCAGTGACAGGAACCTGGCAATGAATTTCTGATCCTGGCCTTTCCCCCCTCCCCTCCTCTTTTGGTGGCTGAAGCTCTCCTCCTGTATTAGTGCATCAGAAATATAAAGGTTCCTTCTGCTGGGAAGAAACTGAGCAGGGATATTTTCAGCTGCACTGCCAGGATGTTTCTGCAGTGCCATCAGGGGAAAAAACCCACTGGAAGAGCTGGCTGAACTCATCAGTAAATATAATTAAGCTCCTGCTAAACCATATGACTTCTGCTAAATTTGAAGCACAAACAACAAAACTGGTTTATCAGCTTTATGCTGAGTAAGAAAGGGATAAAGAATTGGATTTTTACAATTCAGTGTGAGCAAACTGCAGCCCTGCAGAATCTGCATCATCCAACTGTACACGGGTGGCAGAGCTGGGTGCTTAATTTTCAAGATAACAGCAGATAGATCTTTAAAGCTATTGCTCAAAGGGCTTAAATAATGAGTTGTAAATTAATTCATTACCATTTGCTGTATAGCTGATGGAAAAGAAGTCAGATCTCATATGCTGTACAAGCTTTCCTGAAAACTGACAGGTGAAGCTTTTGGCCAAGAAACTGAAGCTCCCAATGCTTGAGGCTGAGTTTGCTTCAAATCTAAGCATTTGTTTCCCACCAGAGTCAAGTTTTCATGAACTGTGGGTAAATTTGACTAATCTTGGTTGAAGTTTCAAAGTTGACAAGTATGTGTGTGGAAGAGAGACTGACAAAACCTTTCAGTCAGCAGCTTTGATATATGTTTCTTAATTTTGCTAAAGCATTATGAGATCCAAACAGCTCAAACTAAAACCAAGAAAAAAAATTAGTGCAGCTGTTTCAAAAAGAACAAACAGTAACGAGGAAAATCTGTTGAAAAATAGTAACATGGATTAGTAAACACAAAAGTCAGGCAGAACAGTACACAGACTTTCATTTCAAAGAAGAAAAATGGTCCCAGAAATTGTCAACTAGTAAAACAAGACTGATAAGCATTAACTCTCCACAAAATTAAATTACAGTTTAAAAAAGAAGAAAAAAAGCAGGAGCAATGAGCCCTGGTAGAAAAAATGACTGAATTAACATATCAAAGGAAGAAGATAGGAGAGTAATCCAGAGGGTAATACAAAAGAAAAGTTTAAGGGACACCTTGGGATAAGTTTTCTTTGAAGTACTGCACTTCCTAAAATAATAGGAGGGTTATCTAAACACGCCCATCATGCATCACAATTATTGTACTACACTTTTACTTACAGAAAATTCATTGCATAAGTGAAGAGTAAGTGCTCCTGTGGAACAGGCCTAATTAAGGAGTTCTCATTATTAGTGTGGAATTAGTACCAGGGACATAGGAGCCAAGTCTGTATTTCAGACCCTGGGCATGCACAGAATCCTCCAAGGCAGAGCAGCCTGGGGGTGAAATCTTCACAGCCAGGGAGTTTTATTAAGCTAAAAATGATGTCATTGTCCTGTATCTCACCTATTCCCTCCCCATTTCCCATCTCCACAGGCTCTGCTGGCCTCTGACATCAGATGCAGGTCAGCAACAACTGTGACATCACATGCAGCTGGCAATGCTCCATGTTCCATCTATGCTGGAGCAAAAAGCCTTGCAGGACACTGAAACAGCATAAACCAATCTGAAATGTGAAGAGAATTAATCAGCCATCACTTTGCAATCACTGCAGCAGATGCTCCAGGAGCATCCCCTTTGTGGGGACATCCCATTTGTCTGCCACAGAGAAGAACCAGATCTCTTTAGAGATTTACATCACACTTAGTGTTCAATAATTTAATTTTGGGGAAGACTAAAAGCTGTGGCACCAGCTGGAGAAATGTCCAGTTTACAGACAGCAAGAGATTACTCATGACTGCACAAGCCCAGAAGGATCACAGCAAAACCCTACCAAAGAGTTCATATTTTGCTTTTTTGGAAAATTGGAAATGCAGGGATTGAAGAGTTTACAAGGACGTATGAACAGTGCATTTCCAGAGGGATTCCATGAGTCTTTGAAGAGGATAATCCTGCTTCCTTTCCTAAGACCATCCATGTCTCATCACGATGAGGTATGATTTGGAACACGCTTTTATTTTTGGAGATTTAAGATATTAAAATACTTTATCCTATCTAACTGTTTTTAACTTCAATGGATCTAATTTTGCCTCAGTTTGCTCTCCTGTGCCAGCCCAGTTCCATGACCACAGTGGTGCACCCAGAGTGGATTTTCCTTCCTGAGCTGTACTGCATCCAAATGGGATAACTCCAAAGGAGCAGCACACTCTGATTCCTGAATGTCATTTTCCAACATATGTGACAGATGATACAAATATCTCCATGTGATGGATTTACATCCAATAATCAAATACAGAACAGGTAAGATCTTTAGATTAAAATCATTCTAGAAGTTTAAATGGAAAAGCAAATCAGATAATTAAACCCCTGCCTTTAGTGGTACATTTTTTAAAGTGACAAAATCTATACAAACCTAAGGCAGAAACATAAAGTGCAGCTGAAAGAGAATCATTGAGTACCAAATTAATATTTTAATTCTGTCACCATGGAAAAATGTCTCTAAACGAGATGAAGTTTAGAATGAGTACCAAGCACAGTGATTTATTACCTTTGCCCTGTAATTTAAATTACTGTTTCTTTAATATTCACTGAATTCTTCCCAGAGAGTTTCAAGCCTCAGCTGATCACAAAAAAAAAAAAAAATAGAGAAAAGGGAAAAAAAAGAAAAAAAGAAGCTGAAGGAACAGTGAATTAAGAAAAAGCCAGTGGTTTTCCAGTAGCCATGTCAAAAATCAATGAGACTAAAGCACCAGAGGTAGGATTAATAAAGCTTTCTTCAACTCTGGAGCTCTGCACTTACTCCCTAAGCAGTAGGAATGGGCTTGTTTGCCAGACAGTCCCTGTGAACAAGTTTCAAAGAAAAATCTAAAGATTCTTGTGTACTTGTAATGCAGCATGATGCTTTCAAAGCCAGACCAGCTCATCAGGGCAGTATTTTAGCTAAACACACACTTCAAATGATTTATCCAGCATTTACCTTCTAAGGTGCTTCCCTGAAACATGTCCTCTCAAAAAGCAGTGCAAGTAAATTAAGGAATATATAGATAAATAAATCACAAGCATTTGGTTTGACTGCTTAAAAGAATCTACAACAATCCCTAAATGATAGGCTGTCAAAACTGCAGTGTTAATTAAATGAAGATTAATTGCTAAATTTACTTAAATTTAATACAATTAAGAGATGCATCATGTTTATATAAGCTGATCAAAAGCATTTAGCAGCTTGCACAGATCCATATTTAATAATATGATTTTAATGTTCAGATGACACTTACCACACAGCCACTTTTATTAAACACACACAACAATTAGCATGGCACTGCCAGCCCCTTCCAGCATTCTGTCATCAAACAAACGAGAATTTACAGATGCTACTCCCTACCACCAAATCTCCCTGCTCTGATATAATTACACCAGGGCATGAAGCACCCTGAACAGCAACATTCCATGGCAGGGGCACGGGACAGAGTCATGCTTTTAAAATAACTGTGGCTGTCAGCTGTGAGCTCTGCCTGGGGCTCAGGGCTGGAATGCAAAGCCCCAGAGGGCTGAGCCTGGTCCCTGAAGAGCAGCAGTGCCATCCCACTGTCCCTGCACAGCCACCATGTGTCCCCATCTCCCAGCTGCACATCACAGTGGAGCACCAAGGACCCCTGCCCAAACCAGAAAGGAGTCAGACACCGGCAGAAGGAAGAGTCGGATAAAAATGCCCAAATTATCCCAGAAGACAGCAGGTCCTATGTACAAAAGCCTGAAAACAGCTCTTGCCTCTGATCTAAAGAAAAATTCCTCTTTCACCTCAAGTCTTGCAAGGAGATGAGTTCTGGTTGATCTCTGGCTGCTGTTACAGCTGAGGGCGGTCCCAGTGGAACCAGGAGCAGCTCCAAACACCACACACCCCTGGCCAGGCAACCTCACTGAAAACTGGGTGTAAGGTTAAAGGATGGGCACAGTGGGAACTGGGCAGCAATGGGAGCAAATGAACAATGGTCCTGAGGCACCACAGAATACATGGCCAACAAAATGGCAATTCCAGCAGGCACTGAAAGGCATCCAGAGTCTAATGGCCACTGACGAGTTTGATTTTGCTAATTGGAGGCAGGTATCTCATGACATAAACCTCCATTCCCAGTATTCTCTGTGGCCTCTAACACTTGCCTTTCATAGATTATTTTTGGATATTATTTTAAAGATGGGAATAAGTATATTTTAAATATGAGGATAAATAGAAGTCTTTCATGCCTTTACAAATGAGAAAGCTTTTTTGAGCATCAAGCTTCAGACAAAATTTAGGTTCTTTCTGGTGAAAAATCTCAGTGCAAGATAACAAACCATTTCCATACAACTGAACACCAATTCTGGTGACTTCAGCAAGGGTTTTACTGAACAGAAGCCTTTCATACACTCTTTCTGTTGTTCTACATAAAAATAACTTCTATTCACAAATCTCAGGTCTTAGCCTCAGTGTAACAATTGCATCTACCATCCCATTAATTTTATTCTGACAGGCAACATATTTAGAAAACTACTTAATAATTCAGTATTTTCTTAGTCAACATAAGAGCATCCCTTTCCAGAAACAATCAACATTATGGGATTTATCCTGCTGTGCTTACTCATGTCCAAGTGGATTACAAGAAAATGGGAATAACATAAACAAAAATATCCACTCTTAAAGAAGAAGTTTAAATTTTATCTATGACTGCCTTTAAAGTTATACTAAAATTAGCTTAAAATGTTGAGAATTTCCTTAAGGGCTAGATCTCAGCTCATGTTATTTACATCACCCCACTGAAGGTAACAAATCTATGTGGATTTCTACCACCTGGAAGTGTAGAAGCATGAACTTAGCAAGAAGCCACCAGTGTGCATCTGAAGGCAGCACATAAATCTTGTAAGGAAAAGAAGCAACTTTCCCAGCAAAGCCCAGAAGAGCAGCACTGGAGCTGTTTGCTTCCTCCAAGCTGCGTGAGGAGAATCAGCCAAGCACAGACTCCTGCCCCTCAGAGACAGAGATCACCGAGTGTGGGCTCCAAATAACTGAAACTGAGCCCACGGCTGGCCAAAAAAATGAGGTCTTTGAATATTACTGAAATACTGGGAGTCATGTCTTTCAGCTCCTCACCAACCTTCTGTCCCTTCCTTTGGAATTTTCAGTGATGCTTCACTTGAGGCTGTTTATTTTGCTCATTTTAGTGTTCTCCAAATACTTGCTTTGTTTGGATATTCATGTAAACTCTTTCCATTTGAGAAGACACACCACAGGCAGTGCCCTGGGACTTTCTAACTGAACAATCATTCACCCAATTTAAAGCTGCTGGAGCTGTGTCCCCGTGTGTGCCCTGCCAGCTCTGTCCCTCACCAGCCCTCACTGCTGGGCTTTGATCTTGCAGCTCACACTTCATTTTCTGGATGTGAATTGTTTCAAAGCTCATGTTACAGACCTGATTTTCAGTGCTAACAATTATTCTTTAATACAAATAAAAATAAATGAATGGATTTACGGAATCATCTTGGTTTGGAGGAGGAGAAGCATCCCAGCAAGTGGATTTTGCCTTTGGGGTTTGCCCCACTGTGTCTCACTCCAGTCATCCCAAAACCTCTATTCCACAGCAGCAGATAAAGCTGTTTGTATTCAAGGCACACCCTGAGTTCAAACTCCCACCATATGCTGAGAAAATATCTCATTTTAGATCCTAGGACAGCTGCTTCACCACCACCTCATATGGCATAAGGTGAGAGCAAGAGGAAATTATAAGTAGGACAAGAATCAAAAAACCCAAGCAACTCAGCTCAGACATCAATTGCTTCTATTATCCTGCTTGGGTATGGGGGAACTTTGTGCAGAAAGCTGGACCCTGATCTCCAAAAGTGCCTTTGCCACACAGATTTACTCCTACAGGTGCTTAGGAAAATTATCTCTAATTATTTCTAAAATAATTCTAAATATTTCTAAATTATTTCTAATTTAAGTCTTTAACAGTTGGTTAAAGCACCCTTCCACCTTGTAAGAATAATGCAGCAACCTGGAAATATTACAGCAATGTGTCACTTTCACTCATTCTAAATAAAAAGAGGGAAATAAAAATTAAGTATCACTAAACACAAATGCTATTTCATGATAGATATCTGAACTGCATCCATTTTAGAATGCAGTGCATCTAGACATCTCATTATTTTAAAAAATTAGTTTAGCGTTGAAATAATATTCTTTTGCTTAGTGAAATTTGATCTCACTTTACAGCTTTTCTAACTTCATTAGAAACCTCTTAGTGAAGCATGAGCTGCCATGAACTGTCCTTCTGAAAACTGGACAGTAATTTCCATCAGAGCTCCATTAGAAAGAGAAAGGGAGGACAGGGGAAGTGTCACTGGCAGAATACCTGTGAGTGTCTGAGCTGCTGTTTTCATGTAATGAGCAGCGCTGGCAGCCTCCTCTGCCATTGTCCCTGGTACAATTCAGGCAAATAAAATTACAGTCTGAATGCACTGCTAAAGTGGTAGGTGAAAACTATTACATGCACAATCTTTGTACAAAGGAAATCTACTCTCCTTGGAGTTATTTGTTTAAAAAGGATTATTCTATTTATATACAAATATTTACACAGCATTAAACTGCACTCTGTTTAATCTCTTCTTGCATGGAATATGTTATATTTTAAAAACAGAACTATTTTACTGCTTTCAATAATCTTTAAGTGTATATATCACAAAAATATCCTTTGCACTGAGAACATAAAGACTAAAAGACACTTGATTTGATGTTTATATCCTATTTAATGCAATGAAATGGAGATCTGAAACAGTTCCACAAACCCTCGAAGCTCCTTGGCCCAGAAAATGCTGATATAAAAAAGATATTTGTGATTACAAATATTTTCCTAAACCTAAGTCAAGCAGCCTTGAGCTACCTCATGTTTACCCAGGGTCAGCTCCTGTGGATTAAGTGGGATCCAGCACTCGTTATCCCTGAGCCCACACACACCTGCTGACCCCACTGAGCTTCAGCTTGAGAGGTGAATCAATAGGCTGCAGCTCCAGGATTTCATCCCCAAAGAACAGAAAAAGGCCTTCCCAGATGCAAGCAGAGTATTCATGATATTCTCATGGCACAGATACTAATTTCTCACGCACCTCCTGTCTGGCAAGGAAGGGAGATCCTCATGGAGCATGGACAGCCACACTCCAGAAATCCCCAGGGAGTTCAGGCAAGCACCAGCAATTCCAAGTGAGACTTAGTCATAAACCACCCTTTCTTTCTAGATTGAAAAATATCACAAGGAAATGCCGGAGTATTTAGCCTGCCTTGCTTTTCTTTTCCCCAATGAATTTTAAATAAAACAGTACTGGAAACACAGTCAAGACTTTTCCTTTATCATAAATCATTTTTTTCTAGTCAATCCCATTTCTAACATCCATTAGCAAAACAGCTAAAAAACACTGGAGAAAAAAAATAGGTAGAAATGCTGAGGGCAGAGGGGAAGGGAAGGTCTAATTTAAAATAAAGCTAACAATAAAACAACTAATCAGGCTTACATTTACCAAATAAACATGTTGAATATGCCCAAATGAATATGCCTGGCTCATAGTTCCCATTGACCAAGTGGCATTAGGGAACAGATACCCCATCATGAGGTAAGATTAAATATGGATATCTTCTCCACTTCATTCACCTTAAAAAAGGCAGGAAATTTTTGTTTTAAATATTGAATTTAAAAATATTTTTAAAATATCTCAAGCCAGAGGGTATTCTCACAGAAAACAGCACCCACCCCACCACTGCATACCAGACCATCAGCAGAGGCATTTCCAAAGGAAAGCATCCATGTGAAATGGATCTGCCCTGGCTCACAGGGCTGCCCTGGGAGGCTGTGGAATTCAAACACGAACGAAGTGTTTTCCTTGCCCTGTCCAGTGTAACTCCTCACCACGCCTGGCTGGCGTTAGGGAATTGTCTGCTTCAGCACAACACTTGCCAGAAATTATTAACCCTCAGATTTCTCACAGAGAAAAGATTGGCTCCTCTGCAGGGCCAAGGTGGGGCTGGAGGAACGAGCAGCACGAGGCAAAATTCAGAGCTTGACTTTCCCCTGAGACAGACACAGAGCAGTGCTGAAGGAACAGCAACAATTTTGTCAGATGAGACAGGCACCAAGTTTAATTTCGTTGTGTGGGTACAAACTTCTGCATGCAAATTCTGCTTGCTTTAAAAAAAAAAAAAAAAAAAAAAAAAAGTCATTTTCCAGGCTCTGCTGCCAGCCCCTTCCCACCTCCCTGTCTGAAGAGCCTTGTTTGGCCCTGTTACTGCTGTACCCATAAGCACCTCATCACCATCAGATTTATTCTCACAAATCCCCAGGAGGCTGAGAATCACAATCATGTCATTCCTGCAGATGGCTGTGATGTGCCACTTCCCCAGGCATTTGGTCCAAGCCAGCAATGCCAGACAGGGTGAGGGAAGGGCTGGTACCCACCCCACTGGGATGCAGCTGCATCCCCTCACCAATCACTCTGTCCTCAGCAGCAATAGCCCATCCTTTCCCCTTAATGCCTCTTGAAGCTTTTCAACATCTTGAGTATTATCCAAAATGCCAGACAGAATTATCTGCATGTGTCTCATTGAACATTTGGGACCTTAATTGCAGTGAGCTTCTGACACAGACAGGTTCAGAGCAGCCAATACACAAGCTCAGTCTGCAGGCTGAGGCCAGGCTGCTGCTGCCTTACACTGAACCACTAAGATCCACAAAATTCAAGTAATAACTGAGTATTCCAAGGAAGCACATATTTTTCTTTAAGTTCAAGACTTTTTGGCATGTTTTCACACAAAAAATGCGTTCAAATCAAATGCCTAACAAGATCCAATGATAGCTCAGAGACCAATCCTAAAGTAATTTACAAGTTGTGCAGGTGAAATGATTTTGAAGCCTCCATTTTTCAGCGTGCAGGAAAAGAAGATGCAATGAAACTCAGAACAGGCATCTTTAGCCACCCAAAATCAGGGCATTCACTGCACTGCATGGGAACAAACAAACTTGTGGACTGACCCAATGCACATCAGCAAGTTTGCTGTGTTAAAACACACACAAAAAGATCCTTTTCTCTTTTTTTGTTCATTTGGTTGTTTTTTGGTTTCTGTTTTTTGAGGGGAAACTGGAGAAACAGAAAACTCACATTCATAACAGATGGAAGTAGATGTTTTACTATGGAGCACTGGCCCATTACCTGGTCACACTGGGGCAAAAGTTTGACTTTATTGCTAGACAGCTCTGAATATGCAGAATATGACACATTCAAAACACCCCACTGCTGCTGGACCACAACAGGTTGCTCTGGGCTGGGCAATGAGGAAGAGAAGCAAAAGCCCAAATGCAGTATTTTCCCCTTAGCAAAGGATAAACTTCAGCCAGTTACAGACTTTGGAACAAAGAGAAATTTAAAGCACGCTTGCTCTCTCATAGCAAATATTTATACTAATAAAGAAAACAGCTACTAGAACACAACTAGAGCTGAGGAGCAGCCCATTACATACCTTTTAATGAATGACAATGGTATAAAACACAATAAATAAAACAAGTGTGGATGGCACCAGATGACACATGCTTTAAAGAGAACTCCAGGTCAGAGATTTTTTAAATGACACAATGTTTTACCCAATTAATCATCCTACTCTCGTGAGGTTTTCTTCCCTTTTCACCCCCACAGAGGTGACTGGACAGTGATGCTAATTTGGGAAAGTTCTCATGCACTTCTCTGCTTATTAAAAAGTGAGGAATCACAATGCAATTTCAAAATCTACATCACACAAGGCAACTTCAGTGTCAGAGTCTCAGAGTGACCTCTCTCTTTTGACAGAATAAAAAATAAGTCTTTTTCCCTTACTGCATCAGACACTACAGCTTCCCTTCCAGCAATATTTTGCTTTGTTTTGGTTTTTAAGTACATACCTAAAAAGAGGAAAAAACACCAGGTTTGTTATTCCAATACAATTTCCTTCTGACTACACAATTTAATTACATAAAGATGGAAAATCAATTTTATTTTAAAATAGCATTCAAATGTGTCCCGAAATGAAAATGCTTTGTTTATCAAGAAAGGATGGAAATTATCACTCAAAGGTATATGTGAAATGAGGAGAATTAGGAGAGAAAGTGCAATTCTTTGCTGTGAAAGAGTCAGCCACAAGGAAAAAAAGAAAATTAAACAGTCTCTAATTTTGAATTTTAAAAAAGAGAAAAAGAAAACATAAATGCTCTTAATTTCACATATCTTTTTCAGTATATGGTATTTTTAGATGCTTTAAAAAACCCCAAACAAACAGACAAAAAACAACCCAACACTTTGACCACCTCAGGCTCCCCAAGGAATGTATTTCAGTTACTAAGAAAGATCTTAAGCTCAGATGCTTCCACGTGCAGAGCAGAGAGCTGGCCCAGCACACAACAGCGTGCTCAGCATTGTCTGAGCTGCCCATAAATCTTCACATGCTCCAAAAAAGAGGCTTCAGACAGAGGCTGCTGGCCACCAGCCCTGCAATAATTCACTGCTACAAAATTATTTTCTACTACTCAGACAGAGCCAGTGGCCAGCCTGGTCTTTGAAACAAATGGGGCAAATCCAGCAGGAGGAACAAGGCAGAGTTTTTTGTGAGTGTTTGGTTTTTGGGGTTTTTTCCCTACAACAGAAGGAGGTCCCAGACTGACAGAGACCTGGACTGGGTTGGGAGGAAGAGTGGAAAACAGAAACAACAGATCCTCCCACCCATGGCCACGTCCAGGTTTCATATTCCCAGAACAGAAACTCTGGATGCAAGAGCCTAAAATTATCAAAAATCACATTTTGATGGGAGCTCGGGGCCTGCTCACGGCGCGCCCTGCGAGAAATCGGAAGGCAGAGAGACAAATCTGCTCAAGGCAGCCCTGGTTAAATGGAGCTTGGCAGGAACAGATAAGAGGGTCCTGTCAAGAAGATTAAAATAAAGTAGATGGTTGCAAAGGAAGGACAGAGGGAAGATCGGGAACCGAGCAGTGTGAAATGGGAGGAAACCACAAAACACGACAGAGTGAAAGGTGAGAGCACCTGAAAGACACTGATGGGAAACTGCTGCCCTGAGTTATGGCCTTTCCATCAGGTCAAAATGAAGCATTTACACAAACAGAAAAAAGTAAAGCCCTGGGATCTGATCTAGGCTTAATATTTAAATTCATGGGGTTAGTGGGGGATTACCTGCCCAGCTGAGAGAAGAAACACAGAAACAATGAATTTTTCAGTCCCGACTCCCAAGTTAATTTGCAGTCATGGTGTGCTAAATATTACAAATATTCAAACTGACAGTAGCAGATTATATGAACACTGGATTATATTTCCATTGTTTTAAAAATTATTAGTAAAAAAAGTTATTAATAACTCAAAAACTTAATAGTTTGAGCAGGTTTGAACCCAGAGCTCAGTATCGAGCCACACCAAACTTAGAACCAATTCAGAATGTATTTTATGCATAATTCTTGTCATTAACACAAGTGAAATCCAAATCCTAAAATGATCTGAGAGGGTGAATCAGCTTCAAGAGACTTTGTATTACTCAGTGTTCTGCCCTGCCTCTCACAAGACAGGAATTCCAAGTGATCCCCAAATCAGCAGCATTTGCATCTTCAAAGGCAAAGGAAACTAAACTGGAAAGAAACTTAGAAGCAAAATGAGCTCTTCATCACAGCTGTGATTAAATTAATCAGCTGTCTCACATGAGGACAAATATTGTATTTTATTACACTTTATCTAGGCAAAGCTAATTATAAAAGCATGAGATGATTTGCAATTATGCACTAGAACCACCACATTTTTCAAACGGCATTCAAATGTAATATTGCCCACACACTCACATGTGACACGTGCCATCATGATTTTAGGATTTACCCCAGTGAGTGTGCCAGGCTAACTGAACCAATAAACTACATCCCCTACATTCAGAACATCAAAAGTTCCCCCAGGTGTTCCTTCTCCCTTCACAAACTTGCAAAGGGAATCTCCAGGCTGAAAGCTCTGAGCTTGGCAGTGATAAACAAGGCTCTGCAAACCACATTTGTGGCACATTGCTTCTGTGCCATTTACAACTAAACACAAAGAAGTCCTTCAGTATTCTCAAAAAATGCCACCACACTCCAATTCCAGGAAATTGAGAAGTACCATTACATTCACCCATACATTTCTAAGCTACGTGGGAGAGAGAAGCACCAACCTCCTCTTGCACTTCTGATAAATTAATTCCCCCATATGATAGAACAGTACAGCAAAATAACCCTCTCGTTGAGGTTTATGATGTACTTAAGCTTAACTCTGAATTCCTTGGATTTGCTGCATTGCTTTTGGTAAAATTATTATATGCCTGTAAAACTGTGGGAAAGCTGGGAAAAGCCACACATTAAAGGCAGTCTCAGAATGATCCTGGATGTGCAGAGGGTTATTTTTGGAGATGTAAAATAACAGCCAGAGTTCCTCCAAAGGCTGAGGCTGCCTTGCACAATGTCACTACAGAAAATACAAAGTGAGCAACCACAGTGACAAGACAGAGCAGAGTGATCCACTGTGTTCAGGGGGATGGAGGTCCAGCAGATGCACCTTGCTGCCCCATTCAGCTGCTGCCCACAAAACATGAGCCCTTGCCCCACAATCCCACAGGGATGGAAGAGTGGTGAAGAGAGTCTGGAAGAAGCTGCAGCAGATTTGTCTCTCTTACAGATTTGCATCTCTAACCATACTCCTCTCTTCCTCTCAAATTTCCCCTTTTCTGGTTATTTTCCACCACTGAAGACGTCACCAGGTTCTCTCATCAGCATGAAATGTTCACTTGAAAGAGTCAACTTTATTTTGCTCAATGTGTTTGTGCTAGATAAGCATTTGGGAATTGTTATTTGTCTTGCAGAATTCCTGTTTCCTCTCGATACAGGCCAGTACCCTGCAAGCCCATTTCTGTAGCATTCTACTGAATTGTGAGCTCACTTCAGCCTTCATGGTTGCAGTCAAGTACTGCCCTGTCCTGATATGCATGCAGCTGCAACTTCTGTCAGATGTATTTATATTCAAATATTACAGGCCTTTGTCTGGAGTAATTTTATTTTCCCTCTGCAAAACCAGGGATGTTTCATGCTGGTGTTGGTGCACAGAGTGCTGAAACAGTCCCCAGGAGCTTTTCCTGCAGGAACAGAAAGCAGGCTCAGGATCCACAGTGGATCTTCAGCCAAAGGCAGGAGCAGCACGGATTTTCAGGCTTCTCATCCCCACACTATTTATCAGTGGTGGTGAGAAATTAAGCTCTCCTTGCCAAGTGGCCACGAGGGGATGGTGTGGCTGTCTCCTCACAGAAACAACACCCCGCCAGCCATGGGCATCACTCCAGACAGACAGATTGCAGCAGAGCAAACATCAGCTCATCAACCTGTGTCAAAACTCATTTGTATAGCATCTCCCAACAACTTCTGTGTTTTGAAACACATTATAACAGGATAAAAAAAGGAGGCTTGCTCGCTTAATGGCCTGGTCATCGCCCTTGTTAGAAGGACCTCGTGGTAGTCAAGAAAATTCCCAGCAATTTAAATCAGTCTTCTGCTAAAAGTATGCCAGAAGACAGGACAGAGTTTTTACTGGTGAAGAACCACCCTCTTAAAGGAACTATTTGCTCTGGACCAAGAGCTGGCAGGAGAAAGCCCAAAGCCATTTCAGCCAAGAGCAGAGCAGCATCACCCAGCACAGCCCCGCTGGCACCACTGCACCTCAGCCAGTGCCTCTGGCAAACACAAACACAGGACACTTGCCTTTGCTGCAAAGCTGCAAAGCCAGCAGGGAAAGAGAAAGAAAAATGCATTAACAGGCTCGAGGCAGCCCCTGCCCTGAGCACTGCAGTTTCTGTTGAGTCAGAGCTGTCATCTGCCCTGCAACAAACTTATCTGCACTGGCCATTCTGCAAGTAAGATTCAATCAGGGCTCCCTGGCTCCTGAGGGAGCCAGCACTTTAACATCAACTGCCTCCACTCAAACGTAATGGAGGGAGATTGCTCATGCCATTATTTTAAATTGTTGGAGGCCACACAGTCCCCAATTTCATTAGTTGCATTTATAAACAGATCTTACGCTTAATACTGTGGAACACAGAGATGTACATATGATGTATCATCTTCCCATCACACACCAAAAAAAAAAAAGGGGAAAAAAAAGGAAAAAGTAAAAAACAGCTTAAGTGTCTCCATTTGACAGAAGTGTCCTCATTTGAGAGGATA
Source organism: Molothrus aeneus (assembly GCF_037042795.1). Classification (NCBI taxonomy): domain Eukaryota; kingdom Metazoa; phylum Chordata; class Aves; order Passeriformes; family Icteridae; genus Molothrus; species Molothrus aeneus. The sequence continues at coordinate 5,195,998 of NC_089660.1, forward strand.
TTTCTGCAGTTATATATAAGCAATAGCTGATTGAACTATTCAATCAACTGTCTGCAAGTGGAATACATGGAATGGGTCTCCTGTTCTGCTTCACAAATTAGAGAAATTACAGTCAATCAAACGGGTCACACATGGATGTCAGCAGTGCATAAAGCTGGGAGCCCCAGATTTTACCTGCACACAGGAGTTCATCTAAGTTCAGGTGGTATATTTGAGCTAATTAGCTAAATTACTGCCAGAGGCAAGAGATGACTCAGACCTGGGAGCCTGCAACCATTCCTTCCACAGCAGGGCAAGGGGCTGGGAATGTGCCCGAGGAGCTGCCTCCATCATTTATATTTAAGCCAACCTTAGGCCAGTTTACACTGATTTGATACAGCTTTAAACCTCAGCTCAGGGGCTGCTATGATATTGAATTGTAATAACTCAAAGAACACCCTTCTGTAGCCATGTGCAAGCGAGAAATAAGAAAGTAAGAATACAGAGATCCCAAACTGAACAGCATGACAGGAGTGAGATATGGAGCCCTCAAACACAAAATCACAACCAATTAAGCTTTAGTGGCTGAACAGGTGTGAGTCTAATCATTGCTCATATACCTTTTTTCTGGAAGCATTCTAATTTTCTATCAATTTGTTTATTTTATGAAAAATACATCTCCAACAGACTTTGCACAAAGTTATAATAAGCTTATCTATTTGCCTATTCATTTATTAAGTATTTTCATATCTTTTGTACTTTTGCAGAACCCACTTGACAGAATAATAAAGTAATATAAAAAAAGAAATAAAATTAATGGAGCTAAATGCTGATATGTTATTACAGTTTGTTGTTAATTGCAACACAGATACAGTTAAACAACAGATGCTGCAAGTACTTTTTAGCTACTGGTAATTTTGGGGTTGTTCTGTTTTTCTTACAAAACAGATTTTTCATTCAAACAGCTGCTGGGTGATTTTCAGCATGGAAAATTAAAACCTTCTCAATCACCTAACAAAGAAATAGTGATTTGCTGTTAATCCAAAGGGAAAATAAAAAAAAAGAAAAAAGCATTTTTATCCAAATACAAGGTACTAGGAAAAGAAAGGGCATAATCAGCTGAGATGCAAAGTTATCCTGCAAACAATGTCACAGCTATTTCAATGTACAGGCCAAGTATGACATGTCAAATCTGCCTCATCCACCTCAGCAACTGCTTTTTGGAGGCAATTTTTTTTCCATTCCTCCCTTCTTCACCCCAGCACCCTCTCCACAACAAGGACAGTGTTATGGCTGCATTACACAAAGCTCTGGGAATACTCAGTGGACTGATCTTGTTCCCAGATGAACTTTATGGTTTTAATTTATTTTGCTCTGTATTTTGTTATAGAGAAGGTGAAGCCCAGAAGGGAAGAGTAGGGACCCCTTGGTGCTGGAGTTGTTTTCCCATATCCAGCACACTGGTTGTGCCCAACAGTGAGAAGAGAGATGGTGTTCACCAAGCACAGCATGTGCAGCCACCTCTGCCCACTCACTGGAAGGGACACCCACACGAGTAGCTTAGGCTGGACTATGAAATCTTACACACTTAAGTCCAGAGACCACAAATCCAAACAAAAGCCAGCAGCAGGATCCACACTGTGTCCCCACCTGGCTCCCAAAACTCAGAGCCTTGCCTAAGATGGCAGAACCCAAATGTCTCCAGACATCTCAAGGACAAAGGATGCAGGTGTTTCTGGAAAGGCCCTGGGAATGATGAAGGGCCTTTAGGGAGACCAGCAGAGTACTGGGAATGGGTAACCCCATCATGGGGGGAAAAAAAAAAAAAAGGCAACTTTGGGGAGCTTTAAAATGTGTCCCACAACCCTAACTAGTACTATCCTATCACGCAAGAACTATAAACAACGAAAAAGGTCAGCACACAATCACCTGGGCAGGCCCAGAACACTGATGCAAGATGGAAAATGCAGGCACTGAGGCCATAAATTCAGGGGATGAGAAGAGAAGCCTCCTAAGCACAATATTTACTGCCTGCTCAGGATTCCTTTTTATTTTCCTATGTTTGCTTGTCCTTGGGCACTCCCTGTTTGGTATTCTCTGAGCAGTGCAGGGCTCCCTTTCAGTCCCCACAACTTTGGCCCCTCCAGGCTCACAGGGTGCTGTATTTTACCCTGCCCAACATCAGACACCAAACCCAGGAGCTGCCTCCTCTCCCTAATGCCTAAGGTAAGGCTGCAGTGGCAGGCTATAAAACCTTCCATGCACACACAGAGCTGATGAATATTCATTAGAAGTCAATACACAGGGAGGATGAAGAGCCTCCCCCAGGTAGCAACACCTCCCTCAGTTCACATGGGCCACTTTGTACCCTGTTAGATAAAACCCACAGCCACTCACATCCTTTGCATTTCAAGTTTTTCCTCCTTCACAAACAGCATTCAGAAAGGAGACTGAGGCATGCAGGGTGACCCTGCCAGCTCTGCAGAACACATCACCTGTTTCACACACATACCCCAAGGTATTTTTCTGTGAGATATTAGTTTCCAGGCTCTTTTGGACTTGGAGAAAAAGGGCTTTGGTGAAATAAAAACATCTCTTAACACAACTGTCAGTTTAGGAAACAACTGAGCAGCACATCCTGGGTAGGTAAATACATTGTTTTATATGAAGGCACTCCTTAAAACAGAATCCCAGAAGTCCAATTAGTTTGTGAACATCTACCTCCTGCTGACCTCTCCTAGCACCATGAGTGTACAACCCAAAGCTGTTTTCATGCTTTCCAGGCTTGCATCTGGACTAGAAACACCAGATAATTATCTTTAACACTGCAACCATGAGCATCCCAGGCCTTTTTGGACCTCTGTACATTCATTATATTCAGCATGCAGAGCCTTCCAGATTAGTACAGAGATACTGGAAGGGTGATGGGGAGATAAATAGCAGGAATTGAACAAATTGCAGATTAGGAGGCTTTTAAGCACATTCCTGCTTCATCCTTACACAGGGCCCACATCACCTAAACATGCATTTGTATTTCATCATCTGTTGTACAAGGCATACATAAAGTCACCGAGACAGATCCTCGGCCTCACTTATACTGAACTGTGCTGGTTTTCAGCAGCTGAGAATTGAGCCCTGGAGCTTTGGAGAGACTCCCTTAGGTTTATTTCACCTCCAGGATGCAGACCAAACTCCATGCTCATCCTCACTCTCTGCTTCACTCCTGAATTCACGCCTCTGACCATTCACAGTGGATGGAAACCACCACTGGGGCTGAGCCTGGGGGTCCCAAGAGACAAACACACACCCACCCTCTGAGCTCTGTTATCAGAGCAGAAAAACAGATTACAATTAAAATCTAAACATTTGTCAGCTTTAGGAGGTGATCAGACACCCCAATCTGACATGCTGAAGCCCTGTTTTTACAATCCCAGCTGCTAAGCAGCTTCATCAGAGTGTTTATTTGCCACATCTCCTCACCCCATGATTCTTGAATTGTTAAATGTTATAGAGTAGTAATTCAGCATAGTTCCATTGCTTATGAAAGGTGTGCAGAAAAAAACCATCAAAAATAATCTAGGCTAGCTCATTTGAAGTGTAAATGACTTCTGCATGCAATACAAAATGCAACAAGTGCCTTTCAAGCTGTCTCATTTATGATAACATAGAAGTTGCTGATGGAATGAGAATTCTCAGGTAGTAATCAGGGAATTTTGCAGATCATTTGTACTTCAGACTGCATTAGCAACTCGCACATCATGTCAGAAGGTTGTAAAAAATAAAACAATGAATTACATCCCTCCCAGTTTTTATTCTGCTTTGACTGAGTAATCTCACCACTTATCTCACATGATTTTGCATTTGCTGCAAAATGCTTTGTTCTATTTCTAAAGGAAACCTAAGACTTCCCCTGAATTATTCCAGTTTACTCAGATGAGCAATCAGCCATCAGCAGCAGAAATATCTGCTTATCACATCTCTGAGGCACACAGGCTGCACAAGACTATCAGGTATCTCACTATTATCAAAGTTCTAGAACTGAAGCTAAGGCTGTGCTTCATCCTTGACCTGTACAAACTAAAGGAGAAGGAATAACCAGCACCCCAAAGGTAAGACAGACCTGCTTATACAGGTGAATTTTAGGAGTAGTAAGTGACACCGGTGAGAAAAATACATTTTTACACTTTTGCTTGAATTCTTGGCAAAATCCAAGGGAAAAAAAAAAAAAAATTCCTCAGGTTTTTTTTTTTTTGTTATGGTTCACTGCTCTGGCTAGAGCTGTGTGAACATTTTATCAGCTTGACACCACAGTTGGCAGCTTTTATGGGTCAGGAAGAGCAGGCAGTGAGGGGGTAAACACTCCTCTGTAAAAAAACTGCATTTTCACCTTTCTTTTATCGGCAACCCTGAGCTCTGGTTTTGCTGTCCCATCAAAACACCTTTGCCCCTTTAGGACACTCACCCTGCAGTGCAGCACATGCCCCAAACACTCCCCTGGCTGCAAGCAGGAGCCCCCATGTGCTGGGGAAGCTGGAACTGTACCATCACTTCTGCACCAGTGTGCTGGTTCTGCACAGCCTGGCCTTCTGGTAGCCACAGAAGCTGCTGGAAGCTTCCAGCATGTGTGGCAGAGCCAAGCCCTCATGGCTCTGAGGATGGCTCTGACACGCTGCTGGCCAAGGCTGGCCCAATTAGGGATGATGGTAATGACTCTGTGGGAGCATATGAAAGAAGGAAATCAGAACAAAGTGGGGTGCAGTTTTTTCCTAGCCAGAGAAGAGGAGGAGGTGAGAACATGTGAGGGAGACAACGTGGAGACACCAAGGTCAGTGGAGATGGAGGGGAGGAGGTGTTCCAGGTGTGCACCTGGAGAGATTCATCTGCAGGCTGTGGTGAGGACCTTGGTGAAAGAGCTGCACCCTGCAGCCCATGGGGATCCACAGGGGATGCAGAGATCCACCCACAGCCCATGGGGATCCACAGGGATGCAGAGATCCACCCACAGCCCATGGGGATCCACAGGGATGCAGAGATCCACCCACAGCCATGGGGATCCACAGGGATGCAGAGATCCACCCACAGCCCATGGGGATCCACAGGGATGCAGAGATCCACCCACAGCCATGGGGATCCACAGGGATGCAGAGATCCACTCAGCCCCTGGGGATCCATGGGGGATGCAGAGATCCACCCACAGCCCATGGGGATCCACAGGGATGCAGAGATCCACTCAGCCCCTGGGGATCCATGGGGGATGCAGAGATCCACCCACAGCCCATGGGGATCCATGACGGATGCAGAGATCCACCCATAGCCCATGGGGATCCACAGGGGATGCAGAGATCCACTCACAGCCCCTGGGGATCCATGGGGGATGCAGAGATCCACTCAGCCCCTGGGGATCCATGGGAGATGCAGAGATCTACCCACAGCCATGGGGATCCATGGGAGATGCAGAGATCCACTCACAGCCCCTGGGGATCCATGGGGGATGCAGAGATCCACTCAGCCCATGGGGATGCAGAGATCCACTCAGCCCCTGGGGAAGGTGCCCACACCTGAGCAGGTGGATCCCTGGAGGAGGCTGTGATCCAGTGGGAGATCCAGGGGAGGGAGGGCCCTGTTCCAGGCTGGAGCAGCCTGTCCTTGGAGGTCTGCACCCTGTGCAGGAGCGACCCACACCACAGCAGTTTTGGGAGGGCTGTGTGCCCATGGGAGGGGCTCACAGTAGAGCAGGTGTGGCTTGGCTGCTGCTGGTGAGAGTGGACCCACGCTGGAGAAGCTCATGGAGTGCTGTCTCCCATGGAGGGACCCCACAGCCTCCCAGGGGAACGACTCCTCTCCCCGAGCAGCAGAGAAAACCTCAGGTGATGAACTGACCAAAACCCCCATGTCCTGTCCCCCTGAGCTGTCTGTGGGAAGGAGGGGGAAAAGGTGTTTTTAAGGGCTTATTTTACTTCCCATTATCCTCCTCTGATTTTGTTAGTAGTAAACTCACTTTGTACCTCTAAGCTGAGCCTGTTTTGCCCTTGGAGTGTTTTCTCCTGGTCCTCATCTCAACTCGTGAAACCTTCATTAAATTTTTCTCTCCTCTGCCCAGCTGTGGCAGGGGAGGGTGAGTGAGCAACTTTTGTGGGTGCCTGGAGTTTGGTCAATGTCAAACCACAACAGCCACTTTGCCTCCAACAGCAGAGAGTCAAGGGTGTGCTGGGCAAGGGAACCTGCATCTCTGGCATTGCACCACACCACCTCTCCCCTGCCATCCCACAGATTAATTCCCTACCTTTCCCACTGCAGCTTGGTGCAGCAGCGCAGTTCAGAGCCTGGACAGGTTTCTGTCAGCACATGGCACCAACTCGTGGAGTGGCAGCACTGGCTGGAGTCACACAGAGCCTTTGTGGCTGCTGGGATGGCACCAGGCACACGACCCTGCCAGCACAGCTGAATCCTGAGCAGCTCTGGAGAGCCCTAAAAGCAGAGCTGCATGCAGGGGACAGTGCTTTGTAATTTGGGCAATTTGCAATTTTGCATCATTAGGCTTATGTCCCCTCATTAGGCTTTGCAGTCTGTGCCCCTCATTTCTCCTCTCTTAATTCTTTTAGTACCAGCAGCACTTAGTTGGATTTCTGAAACAGTCCTTACTAAGTATTTGGTTTCCCTTAAAATAAAATTTGCAGGAAACAAAAACATAACATTTAAATGCCCTCCAGTGATCCATCTCCTAAATTACAGTACACATTAATTTTTTACAGAACTTTGTGAAGCAGTTGTATTCTCTTATATCACATTTCAAGAGACAAGAGAAAAAGATTTACTAAAAGCACCAACAGAAAGGTTTGTCAGCAAAAATATGCATTCAAAAGAACTCACTCCAAAAATTGCCCCACTCCCTTTTTTATTCTTAAAGATTGCCATGAAATTGAAATTTCTGAAGTATTAGGGAACTCGCATACTCCCTTCAGCCAAGTGGGCAGAGCATCAGAGGCCTGACACATAAACTGGCTAAAAGCAGATGTTGAAAAATCACATTTCAAATCAGGAGAGGAGCAGGAAAGGGGAAAAATAAAACAAAAACACATGCAAAAAACCATGTATATAAAAACCCCCGAAACAAGCAAGAAAACAGATCCTAATTGCTAATGGAACACGGGCAAAATAAGAGCATTGAAGCAGATTTAATTGGCTTTCCACAAGTGACACCTCGGAGCAAGTAAGCAAATCTTGATGGCTGAGGAATTTTAAGGACATGTCAGCCATCTGTCAAGGACAAAGCAGGACCTGGAAGAACAGGTCCTGCCTTCAGGCAAGGGATGGACAAACTGACCTCTCCCTATCCTTCCCAACCTCATTTTCCCTGTGAAATTGGAATACGTAACACTTCACCAAATCTCTAGACTAGTAACAGGTTGGAACAGAGGAAACCTGATAAAGCTTGTTCTGAGCCACATGATACAGCAGGTTTTGCCTCTGAATTTCAGTAGAAAGTGTCTTTTGTAGATTATTACAGAGCTGGATAGGAAGGAGGGGAAGCAAGGTTAATTTTCAAGCCCGAGATCTCTGTAAGCATCCCTTTTCTGCTGGAGTTACCCTGTTTCCAAGCCAAAGGCAGCAATTCACAGACATTAAGCTCCAGGGTAAACTGCAAAGCACATCCAAGAAAAGGCAACTGGGCCTGAGTGGGCTGGGGAGAAAGCAGCACACAGAGCAGCAATTAGGAATCTAAACCTAGACAAACCCAGATAAAATTATTTTAAATTCTGGCCTAAACCAATAATTGCTTTCACCACTGAGAGTTATTTTTAAAAATTTCCTGAAGGACCTTTTAAAACCCTAATCCATGAAAACCTGGGAAGTTTTAGGTTGAGCAACCGTGTACTTAATTCCAGCAAAGTGAAAGTGAACAAAGTGAAACATCTGACCACATCCAGTGCCACCATTTGATGTATCAGAGCTGTGTCAAAGTTACATATGAATGACCACATTGCCCTGACTAATCTAAAAATCTACTGGGGTTTGTTTCACACACTGAGAAATATAAAAACAAACTTAGGAAAAAGATGCCATGAGGGAACCGTTTTTGTTTTCCGTTTACTGCACACGCATTTTTACGAAGACAACACATGGTAAATGGATAAGAACAATTTTCCATCATTAAGGAAGCCTTAAACAACCCCTGACTGCTAATACCATCATCTCTTAGGCTCCTACTAAATTGCAGTTATTTGTTCAAAACAAAACGATGAGGCCTGTGATATAATAGAGCAATTTAAGCAATGAAGAATACAACACCTGTAATTCAATTTCATGGCAACTGCTTTCACAACATGTTTCTATAACACAGTTAGGATATAGGAAACTTCTCTCAGAGCAGCAATTCCTTTTTAAGTAAGCCAGGCTCTCAAGAGAGAAGTGGGCTTTAAGTAGACAAAATACTATAAACAATAAGCAATTTTTATCTCCATGCCAATCCTTTCAGGTCTATTTCCAGTTAGTTGCCACTCTTCTATTTTGGTTTCTATTTCATATTGAGAGGCTGTTGTCAGAAAAGGTAACAATAAAAGTCACCCATGATCTCTAACCTTGAGAAAGTTTTCAGGCAGAGGAACATACGAGAGCTTCCCTTCCCATCCATCTTTGCTGTAACAGTCACCATATACCAAAAAGGGCTGTAAATCCCAGGCCTGTGACCTTCCCAAGGAGCCAAGGAGGGAGCAGGGGGAAGATGGGGATATCAATAATGACTAGGAAGTACAGCAAGCACATTGTCCCAAAAGGAGAAATCTCATATTAACTGAAAACCCCACAGCTGAACTGCATCCAACAGCAAATCTTTCTCATCCTTCACAGCAAATTATGAGGCCACTTGCTATCCTGACAGAAAATTCTTCAGAGTACAAATTCATGCAGACATCAAAATCAAGATTTTCAAGGAGTAACACTGATGTTCTCCTTCATTTAGTATTGAATCATGCCCCCCATGTTCACTTTATAGACTGAAACTAGAAAGAAATCATCACCAAATTAGGGAATTCCTTCTGGGTTTGATAGCTGGAACAAATACTAGAGCAACTGTTTCAGGAAGTCTTTGCAATGGCATAGAATAGCCCTGAAGATGAAAACCTTTCCATCTTTTCTCCCCATCTTTCTGTTCCTTGTAAGCCTCCTCCGCCTGCACAGGAACAAGGATTTGGGCAGAGATCTGGATGGAGGTGCTGTGCCAGGCTGAAATGCCTGCAGCACTGAAAGCTGTCAGTGCAGAACACAATGGGATTCCCCACCAAAAAAAAAGGCAAGACACTTGCCATGGAGTAGATCTGGTGGAGAAGATCAAGGGGATCCACCTCTACCCTTCATGAAATGGATGTGCAACAAGGACATGCTGTGTCTCAGTGACTGCAGGTTGGAAAAACACTCCTCTACTCAAGATAAGAAGAAATATTCCTACTGATGAAATGTGTATCTGGTCATAAATTACTCCTTGTCAATCAGTTCTGCTCAAACCCCAGATCAGCAGGACAAGAAATCAACCTCAAGTCCCATCCTATGCTACTCTCCCTACCCTCAAAGCAGAAACCAGTATAATCAAAATGGTTTAGTAGCTCCTGCTGCATTTCTGTCTGTTCATACTTTTATATTCTTTCATTTTAAACAGAAAAGCTGCTGCTTTGAGCATGAACCATTCAATTCTGAGATTCTTCATCAACAGCCATTCCACCTACACTGATACTCCCACATGAAAGGAAACCAGTTAAAACCACCTGAACTCCAAGTGCATTATTATTAGGAACCCCATATAAGAATGGCTCTTTGGCTCTCCCTGCTTAATTTCTACATTGCATGACATCAAAACAGATTGATATGCTGAAAATACAAGAAAATCCCAATCTCTCCATCCACTTCAAGAAAACATTGAATGAGGCAATGAAAGTTGTACTGACCTCTATAATTAGGGAGCAAAAAATTAAGCACCTCTGTATTTAGATTAGCTACCCACAAGGTAATAACAATTTCTGGAAGTGTACACATACAAAATAAGAGTCAGCTGAACTAATTTCATCCCCTCTAACCCTTGATTTGGTTGCTTCTACATGCTGCATCTGGTTGCATATCAAAGGTTCAGCAGGGCTGTTCTTTAAACTCAACAGGAGACCTGTAGCTCTTTTTGTCTGAAGATATTCAATCTGTACTCATCACTGACTTCTTCCCATACACCATTAATTAGCTCTGCATGCTGCCTGCCATTAGAAAGATGAAGAAAACTCCAAATGAACATGTGCACTGCTCCTGACAAAATGAGATTGACACAAGTGGCGCCTCCCTGCACTGCAGATGCAAAATACTGAGCAGGACTAAAACTGGGTGTTTTGGGGAGGAAAATGGGACTTCACAGAGGCAAGACTGCAAGTTACAACAGGACACCTGATGTTTAAATAATTTTGGTAATAAAATGCATATGTTTTTAAGAGTGTCAGAGTGGAAAAAACGAGTGTGATGTTCACTGGGAACTCGGGAGGAAACTGGAGTCCATCCTCTGTTCTACTTAAAATGGGGCTCATCACACATTTACCCACCCACAGGGGTCACAGAACCATAAAATGTCCTGGGTTGGAAGGTCCTTAAAGATATTTAGTTCTGACCCCCCTGCCATGCACAGGGACACCTTCCTCCAGACCGGGTTTTTAAATTATTATTGAGGCTCCTTATGGAGTCGGTGGAGAAAAAACAACCTGTCCAGTGTACATTTCATTATGTCCTAAGACAGAAGTCAAAGATAAAGGAATTCCACTGCATGGACATGCTTTTATGTGCAACATTTACAGTGGGAATTTAAAATAAAAATTAAAAGACCAGGCAGCTTTTGCTGGCTAAAGATAAGCTAAGTCTGATTTTACTGCAAACACTTCAGTGAGCATAAGCTGGCCACAGACCCCTCTGCATCTCAAATCTGCAGGTAGAAGGCAGGGATGCCACATCTTCCCTCATGATTCACAATGACCATGGTCACCTTGGATTGAAATATGGAAGAAGGACAGCCTTCAACAGTATATAACACAATAAAGATTTAATTTCAAGCAGAGCTTCCCATTACTGATGCAGTAACAACAAAAAAAATATTCTGTAACTCCTGATGTTTTTAGCAACCAACCCTCTCACATAAGCACAGTGATTTAAGGAAAGTCACCATGCAGCCCCATCATTTCTGAGCACTATGACAAAAGAATATCAAAAACCCAAAACAGAACAAGGCATTTCGGATCTTGGTTGAGAATAAAAGAGCAAAGCCACAGCTTCAGCAACTGCTACAGCATATACAAAATATAGCATTCACTGAATATTCCACCATTTCAGGACCCTCCATCATTCAGCTGGTTGTGGTGTTAGTTCATTGTCAGGCCTGATGCTGATTAAAAATCTCTATGCCAATCCAATTCCCCTCACCACACCCCTAAGGCATATTTGTCTTTTATAGGGGACCTTGATGTCAGCAGTTAACAGAGTTTATCCTTCTTCCAGCAGCAGGAAGGACCTGACCTGACTAAGGCAGGAGAATGGAGTTACCTTCTATTTCCCCACCAGCTTCTTCAGCTGGAAGAGGGTTTTTACTGGGAGCAAATAAATTCTCAGGCACTCCAAATTCTGAATGTTTTAAAAATACCTCTCAGGATTTGGTCCTTCTGTTGTCACATTTCTTCTCTTTGCCCACAGAAGTTGTGGCTGCCCCACCCGTGGAGGTGTTCAAGGCCAGGATGGAGCTCTGGGAGACCTGGTCTGGTGGAAGGTGCCCCTGCTCATGGCAGGGGGTTGGAACTGGAATTGAATGACCTTTAAAGTCCCTTCCAACCCAAACCATTCTATGATTTTATGATTCTCTTCAAGGAGAAATATGAGACAAAACTTCCTCCAAAGCCTAGCAAAGCTCTGCCAGCACTGCCAGAAGGAGGTGGGCAGAGAGCAGGACCTCTCACAATTAATTCAGTAGAAGCTGAAAAATATTTACAATTGCTGCCTTTGCTGAAGAAAGCACAGGCAGAATTTTTCTCCCCTGAAAACATGAAGGGATGGGGCAGGCCCCTACTACACACACATGGATTCCAAATTATGAGCTTATACAGTTACTTTTTGTTCACTTAAAGCAACCCAAATATATAAAGCATGAAAGAGACTATTTGTCTCACAAACTCTGATCTTAATGTTGCACCTGTCCTTGATTTGATTAAAAGGGGGGACTGAGGAGGAGGCATCTATGTCTCTTGGGCTTGAGGGTAAGATAAAGGTGGAAGATTGGTAATAGAAAGGCAGAGATTGCTGTAGCACACATTTCACAGCATCTACCTCAGCCAGCCTTTCTTTATAAAGTCAACACTTTTCTAGCTACAACACATAAAATAGACAAAACAGAGTTGGAAAGGTTGAGCACATGAATTTTACAGATGGAGAACCAAAGGTCAGGGAAGTTAAAACACGTGCCAGGGCTCTCCAGTAAGTACATGCTGCAGGTCTGCACCAAGAGCAGCCACCCAGGACCTGAGCAGGATACAGCTCAAAGGAGTATTTTTCTTCAAGGTATTTCCCAATTCTCTTTTCTTATGTATTACAAAAAATACTGACAATTAACTCTTAGAATTCCCAGGTTGAAAGAAAACTCCTTCAATGTCTGCTTTTCAATTTCAATTCAGGCAATTTTCTCTCCCCACAGCAAGCTTCCTCACACACAGGACTTTATACCTATCGATTGTTTGATAACTTTTGCAAACACTTTACTATTATAAACCAACCATGGACAGAAAATGTTCAGGCAGGGTCTGCATTACCTATTCAAATTCATCAGCTCTATCAGCCTCCTCAACCTCCTATGTTTGATTAAGTCTCATCTCCCACAAACTGATTAAATCTAGTCAGCCTCTTTAAATTATTATCCTCATTAGTCCAGTGGTGCTAAATGTTTCTAAATGTGACAGTAATCTGATTTTAAACAAATCAGCTGCAGAACCTATAAAATCGTCCTTAGCAAGCTGTTCATTGATAGATTCCCCAGCAGCAGGGAGTGGATTTGAGTCCTGCCCAGCACTGATGGAAGGCTGGAGAAGCCCAGAGTGTACACACCAGTATTTCAACAAATTCTGCTCTGCATGCATAAAAAGCCCAAAAGAAAAGGCCTAAAAGCCAAATGTTAAAAGGAAAGCAGCACACCAGAAATACAGAAATTTGTGTGAACCTACCAAACCTGCCATTCAGGGGCTGCTGACCCAAAGACAGTGGATGTGTGTCTCAGCTTCAGCTGCTCTACTTCCACATATGCACTTCTAAAAATCTTTTTTCCAAACTCTTAACTTTTTTCTTTAAATAGTAAGCAAGAGCCTAGCTGTCTTTTTAACACACACAAGACAAAAAAAACCACACAAAAGACAAAAAAAAAATCCCTCCATATTCACCTGCCTGGCAGTGGGAAGAAGAGAACACACCACTGCCTGAAATGGAGTTTATGGATGAAAGTCCATCAAGTCTGATGTTATCTAAGGACCTTGGACCCCAAATTCATTTTTAGAAACGAGATCATTCTTAGGCAGGTGAGTTTGCATCCACTTGCACAAATGAAGAGCCCCTGCCACTATCTTCCCTACATGCAGCATGGTCTCTCTTATGAAAGGTTCTGATCATTTCAGCAAATTAATGAGAACCAGATGGGTTTTTTTTCTTTTTGAACCATTGCTCTCCAACGTGCACTGGGCCACTCACAGCTCTAAGTAGTACCACAACAAACATTAGAAATACAGAGAAATATTTCAGTGCTGTGTCAAGCTGGGATGATAAATGTAAGTGAAATCTCTTGAAAAAGCAAAGTCTTGCACTGGCCAAATTAAGGATGACTTTGCAGCAAAGAAAACTCCTGATACAAAGTGTTCTTTTGCAAACACCATTTTTCTGGGTTGACCTCTTGTAACAGATATATAAACAAGCATATGCGCAAAGAGAATTTTTTCTCCAGGGGTTTGTGCTCCTCAGCAATTGGGGAATCTTTAGAAAAAAAAATTATTAGCAGGTCACAGGAGATTGCTCTTTGTGTTGCTCAGCTGAGCTTTCTGTCTTCCAAAAGTAAACAGCCCTTTCAGCCACAGCAGTAACACGATGCAGGCAATCACCAGTCATGTTGAATTGCCATCAAACCACTGACGTTTAGTAAATTAAAGTCCCCAAGCCATCAGCTGTGCTCAGGGCCCATTTCAACTTGAGGATGTTCCATTACTATTTTTTTTTTCAAAGGAACTTCTTTTTTTGAACCTGGGAAATTGCAAGTGATTGCATTCAGCAAGCAAATAATAGAAAATTCATACATGCTGGAGAATAGGAATGAGGAGCCTAGAAAATATCAAGTGAGGACAAGGATCTGGTGATGATAATAGGAGAAAAAAAAAACTTAATATAGATGTACAAGGGCAAAGTGCTGCACTTGGAACCACTGGAATCCAGAAGAGCAGCAGACTAACTTTGTGAAAACGGTTTAAATTGCTGACTGTGTATCAGTCTGGGGGCTACAGCAGCAATAGAGTTTTTTTTTGCCTTGAAATACCTGTTTCCATTGTAAAAGCCTGACTGCCCATATAAGCCTCTTATACCTACAGGCTCCCCAGCCTGACATGCTCAAGATGTTGGAGCCCTCAAGGCTTAAGGATGCAGAAGCATCCCTGCCCATGGATCTGAAAATCACCTGAATTACTTGCTCACCCCATTTTGGTGGGCCTGTCATACATGGGGACTTTCCACATGTGCAGCAGCAATTAAACCTCAGCTAAGGGCTCACAGCCACACTCTCCACAGCTGCACATTGAAACTCTAATTGTTATTAGAATCAGTATAATTAAGTATGCAAGTATATATAAATAATTAAGTAATTAATCCAAATTCTAACTCAATTCTAATGAGCATCTTTGTAATATATTTACTCACAAAACTGAGTCTTCATGTCCTCTTTGGCACATCCAACAGACATCAAAAGAAGTGACACAAATTCTCAGTGGGTTGGTGGATCCACGAACCACACGCTTCACTGTGAGGCTGCAAATTTTGGTCAAACCAAGCAGGAAAAGCCAACTGCACCCTCAGCAACATCTCCTGCTGCCACAGGCACTTATGGTGGTGTCTCACAACTGGGGAGTGCCAAGCCCTAGGCTTGGATTTCTTGTTAGAGATGCACTGCTTTGCCTATTAGTCTGCAATTTGTTTATTCTCCTTCTTCCAAACAAACTCAAAAGGAGCTGTCAGGACAGACAAGTCAATTTTAACAGGTTGCCTAAATACCCTCCATCCTGGGGCAGGCCCAGCGGTTACTGGAGGCTGGCAGCTGGCACCTGCGGCCGTCGGCGCGGCACTTTCGGACGCTGATGGAGGAGGACAGCTGGCTGGGCTGGCACAGGGTGCCAGCCTTGATGGATGGGGTGATCCCGGTGTCACAGGCTCGTGGGCTGTCATTAGCAGCCTGCGCTTCCTGCGAGCAGGACGCCCGCGCCAGGCGGCAAAGCGCCGGAGCCCGGGGGGCTCCGAGAGCAGGGCCTGTCTGCGTGCTCTCCCACCTCCCAAAGCCTCATTAAACATCTTCTTCTTACACATCAACACGTGTATTTCTGCAGATAAGGGGTCCAGGGCATCGCAGCAGACAGCTGCTGAAAAGCCGCTCGCTTTCGCGCGGAAAATTCAGCGTTTTTTATGGATAAACGAGTCGTGAAACGTTTTGTTCAGGCTATTTAATTCATCAACTGGCTGGACAGCAAATATGCTAGGATGTTAATTTAACAGAATTATTCCCCTCTCAATAAGGTAAATGTTAGATGAAGATCATTAGGCAGGCTGGCAGCCCTGTCATCCTCCTCCTGCCAAACCCACAACACGAAGGAGCTGCTAAAGAGGCTCTGGCAATGCGAAGCTTTATAACCTTCCCTGAGTGGACCCTCCTGCTGCCATGTTTCCTATATTTTTGGAGCTGGTTTAGCTTTGTTCCTTTATCCTACAGTTTTCATTTGTCTTTCAGAATACCAAAGCTATGATTTCAAAAGTCAAACATCCACATGAAAATCCATTGATACATTCATAGGAAAAACAAAGCCTTCTGCCTAAAAGCTGCTCTGTGTGTCACATCACAGCCAGGAACCCTATTCCTGATGTGCTATCGAGTTTATTTGACCATCAAATAAAATAACTTTCACAAATTGGGTTAGTGTTTTTCCCCACGGGAAGTGCCATTACTTATAAGTAGATCTTGACCTTACAAATGAACTCCATCCTGCCTTAGATAGTTTAAAAATTGGGCCATAGTTTCTGGCAGATGTGTGGTTAAGGGCTGCATTCTCTTTTGGGGAAAAAAAAAAATAAAATTATTATTGGTTCAGATCTTTAAGCTGAAAAATCATCATGATAAAAATATTTCATTTGTTTCCCCACTCCCAACTCACTACAATGCCTTAAGGAAAACAAAAGTCTAAACAGAGAAGAACAAATACTGCAAATTGCAACAAGGAACAGTAAGGGAATTCTTGCATGATGCCCTCCTAAAATGATTTGGTCTGCTTCTGGCTACAGAAAAATACAAAGTCCTAATAAGGGAACCACCTGAATTTTGATATTTCCCCCCGAGAAACTACAAAAAAATCAGAACTGTTAATGATTCTATGATAACATAACTGCACTATTTTTTCTTGTTCTAGTAACAGATGGTAGGTATTGAAAAGCACCCCAGACTTCCAGGTTGGAAACACTGTAATTCAACTGAATTGGATCTCATTTCTCATGTCTCACTCCCTTATTTCTAGATGTTTTCCTGTCTTAACTTTTTAAAGTTTGATAAATTCTTACAACAGGGGTTTTATTTTCCTGGGCATTCATTCATGCAGCACCAGCCAGCACAGCCTCCAGCAGACGCCCAGTTAAGTGTGTGGGAAGGGGGTGAAAGGATACAGGATAAGCCCCATTTATTGCTTTTTCCTGACATTTTTACCCATTCAAATCTCTGTGGGTTCTCAAGTTGCACTCATCACTGTCAGCTTCATTTCTAAATGCACATAAAGCAATAGGAGGAACATCTGGGTTGTTACTCATCTATGTTCTTCCCAACATTAGGAATTCTTCTATCTAATGTGGCAGAGCCAAAGCCAATACAGCTCCTTTGTGTTTACTTATCTTCATGAAAGAGCTACTGAAGCATCTCCAAACTGTGCCTGAACAGGTCCTGAGCAGGCTGACACGTCTCCCCCTCGTTTCCCTTCCATTTTTCTTCAGCTGCATTACGTGGTTATTGTCTCACGTCTGAGCCCACAACTGTTCCAAGCCTGCCTCTTCCTTGTGGATAGTGCTTTTGCAAAAGAGAAAATAAAATCTATTCAGCAGCTCTTAAAAATCTCCTCACATAAGAAGGCATGTGGGGAAAACAGCCTTTCAAAGCTTTGAAGCTCTGTACCAAAACATCTGTTCAGGTTTCAAGGAGTTTGCAGCCCAATTCCCAGAGCTCTGAGCTGGAGGCTGAAGAACCCTTCAGAGCTCTGGTACAGCTTTCTTCAAAAATCCCCCCATGATGGAACACAGAGGCTTGAGCTTAAATACAAACTGTAATACCTTCTCCTCCCTCCATGTTTTCAGGGCTCTTTATCTAATTCTTCCAGCAGTTTTTCCTATAAAATCTATTATGATGTCCCAGCAAGAAAGTTTTGGGTATCTTCAGTTGGAAAGACAAGGGCCAACCCGCATGTTAGACAAAAAAACCCACACAACAGCATTTAAATGGACCTATTACCCAAAATAGTCATCCTGATATTTACCAGTTGTTGTAAAGATGAGAAGTTCACAAGACACACAAGAACATACAATACAGACCAAAAGCACTTTATGAACAGCTGGAACTGACGAGTTCAGAAGTTCATTGAACTTAAATCAACTGACCTAAATTACTGAACTAAAAAATCTAAAAAACAGAACAGGATACAAACACCATCCTCTTCCAAAATAATCCCAAAACTTGTGGCCCCAGGGGCTTCCTAAGCCAACAGAGGTTTTCTCTCTTCACATGAGAACCACCAGTGTATTTCTCACAGCCACATCTTTCACCTGCAGAAACTTTCAGCTAACAGATTATTCTCCACAGAGATTTCCAGAAGCAGATTCTGTGTCAGGAATAATCTTGATCTCTATTTTTAAACTAATTCAATTTTTTTATATGATGCTTTCTGATTCCTCCATTATGAAAGAGAATTAACAGTACCTCTATTAGCTTTTTCCATATCATGATTAGCAAACCTTCACCATCATCCCCCCACTGTCACCTCTCTTCCAGCTTTTTTTCTGTGTACGAAATTGTTCAGTCATTCCATCCTTTTCTTTAAATTTAAAGCTATTTGTTCAGTCATTTCATCATTTTCTTTAAATTTAAAGCTATCACCACCTGCCTGGCAAAGAATGGTTTGAAATTTGACTTCTCATTGACCAGAAGAAAGAAATATACAGCTACAGCATATCAAAAAAGAGATAAAATTTTGAGCAGAGGTGGTAAAGGGAGAGGCAGATTCTTTTGGATCACACCAAAATAGCAAAAACCCTTTTCATGAGGAACATCTCTGCCACAAGGTCTATAATGCCACCTCACACCACCATATCCAGCATTACTTTCCACAATTCCCCCCAAATTTACTTGTGCTACATGAGAAATACTTCCCCAATTCTCTCCTCTTTGACTTTTTCCTTAAGGAACTCCAGGATGAAAACCCCTAGCTGAGCTTGGAAGTTTTCAACAGCCACAGCTTCAATGAAACAAAAAAACTGATGACATTCTTTACAAAGACCACAACACAGAAGTTTAAAAGATTCTCAGTTCAGCTGTCCTTTAAAGTTTCCTCTGCCTTTTTCTCTTTAGAGCATTAGCAATCGCTGAGAAGAATTTCTCATGTGGGTAATTTGATTTTTATCCCTGGAGTGGGTGGAAAGGACTAAGAAGATGATTGCTGACCTGACCAAAGGAAAGCTGGGAAGAGTTGAACTTCTGTTCCTGGGTACATCACACAAGCAAACACTCAAGGAGAAAATGCTCACCTGTTCAAATTTGCTCAGTAATCACTCAGAACCATCCCCCTTTATGCAGTCAGGGATTTTGTATTTTCTATCCATCATACACCAAAAAAATAGAAAGCTCTAATTAATAAACCTGTTTAGGTTTAATACAAACCAAAACCAATATTTCTCTTTCAGTGTGGAATTACATTTTGAAAAGACTACACAAACCATCAGAAAGACATTCACCTGCTTGTCAAAGGGTTTGGAATCTTTCACCATCAGCAGCAAGGCAGCTTGCACTGGATATCAGGGATTTTGAAGACCACAAAACACCATTAGCTCATTTCATTTGATCAGTCACACAAGGCAGTCTCCCACAGTCCCCCTGTATTAAAGCTCATACCTTCAGTCCAACCAGAAGTCTCCCAGAAAGTCATTCTGTCATGATCTGAGTACATCAAAAGCAACACAATGTACAATCAACACACAGTTTCTCTATCCAGGCTTTCTTTTTCCAGAAATGTCCAACTTTTAATTTTCCTGTCTTTAATTTGTAGCCATTGGTTATTCACATGCCTTCCTCCACCAAATCAAAGGCCTTCTATCTGTCCCAGTGATATGCAAAATGGAGCAAAGCCCAGTTCTGCAATTCAGTCTGACAAAGAGAGATAACTTTTCCCTGTCCAGCTGGAGCAGCTTCCAAGAGTAGTGGAAAATCACACTTCTAATTCAGCTACACCAATTTATACCAGTAAGAAATAAGACCCACATAGTCTCAGCAGCAGTTTTCAATAAGAGGCTAAAGGATAATGATTTCCAAGAATATTTATTAATTAAATGCAACTTATAACAAAGCTGATGTCTAGCACTTACCTCACATTCCTTCTTCTCACCTATCCAGGCTATGTTCACAGTAATGAAACAAATGTTCATTCTCATATTCATGCTCTGCTCAAAATTTCTGTGCTTCCCTACACCTCTACTCAGCTGTATCTGAATAATGGCAAGCAGATGAAGACAACATGATAAAAATAAATCAGAACAGTGCAGAAATGTTCCTTTGGGTTTGGTTTTTTTAAGTCTGCAAAATGAGTCCCTTTCCTTTGCTTCATCTCCAGTCACCACAGCTAATAAACTGTGCTCTCTCATAAGCAAAGTGATTTCTCTCAGCAGAGAAAGCAGACTATTTCTGCTTTAAAGAGCAAACATTTACACAATCCCTATGGCTCCTAGGATTCCTCACATCACAAGTTTCCTATTTAGAAACCTCCTCCCACATACACATACCCCAACAGGCTGTGTCAGTGGAAGGGCTTAAAATACAGATTGCCTCATTCTTTACACAGTCCTGCCCTAACCCTTGCACTCTTCTTAGAGACAAAAGAAATCAGGATTGCTATTTAAGTCACACAGCATGTAACACACTGGAGAAAAACTGGGGATTTTAGCCATTAAGAGGTGATATGGATTTCCCATAAGGTGTGAGGTTTAACTGTGGATGCATCCCACAAGGAAAAGGGAGAGCACAAATAAATCTCTATGTGGGCACTTTAGAGAATATTACAACTGTAACACAACCTGGAAATCAAACAGCAGGCTGAGGAAAGCCAGCCTCACATCAGGACACCAGAAATATCAGGACAATTTAACACAGGCTCTCCCCAAATCCCTTCTGGCCAGTGAGATCTGTTTTCACTGTCGTAACCCTCAGCAAACAGCAGAAGCCAGCATTTGCTACAACAATTAAAACATAACTAATTACAAAGGAACTCCTGGTAAGTATAGGCTTTTTGGGCTGTACAGCAGCATCTCAAGGCAGATGCCTGAGCAATCCTTCTCTCCCTGCCTGTGGGATGAGAACATTAAACACGAGACTGCTGCAAACATCAGTGTATTAAAAGCGCAACGGAAATGAACAATTGCAAAGAGCCTTTGTTGAGCCACGTGGAGCACTTTGCAATACTCTAACTGCGTCAGAGGAGCTGACCTGCTTGCATTCCAGCAGGAGTTTAGAGCTGACTTCAAGTCACACACAGGAGTTAAGAGAATGAAGAGCCGTGCTGGAGTTGTTTTACAAAAGCAGCCAACAGCGAGGTCTGCTTTTGTTAATACAATCATTACACGAGAAAGATGTCAAATGCTAGCTTTTAAGCCAGCTGAAACTTCATCTTGGGAAAAAGGCTCTTTGAAAGTTGCAATCACTCCAGCTGCCTTCAAACCAAGCATTTAAGACCAAAAGAATCATTTTAGTTTCTTTTTACTTTCCTCTTCACACAAAGCCCAATTATTTCCTTGCTATAATATGATGGTTCCACCTCTCCATTTGCTGGAAGATGCCCACCCCACCCAGCACCCACAGTTCTCACACACCCAAGCAGTACTTCGACTTCCATCCAAACCCATTCTTGAAATACATTCCCAGACTCCCAGCAGGAATTTCCCCATCCAATACCCAGTTCCCACCAGCTTCTGAAATCTTCTCACTCTAAGACTCAATCCCTCCTCCTGCTCCCAGTAAGGTTCCTGCCCCACAAATTACTCCCCTGGACGAATCTTACATAGAAAGCCTTTAAGTCCAAACTCACCTAAAGCACTTTGATAATAGAAAAGCATCTAGGTGCGGATTATTTTATACCTAAGTGAAATGCACAGGGAGATACAGACAGATGATCCCAAGCATAACTTATCTTTAAGCCAGTGTGCCAATCAGAAGAAACAGCACGATCAGAATCCCCTGTGGCTCCTCCATTAATATGAGACTTTGCCTACAGCAGCCATGGGAAATTGCATCAAGGTTTGTATGGTATTTCATATCAGCTGTGGGAGTGATACTGAAGGTCACAGCAAAAGCACTGCATCTACCTCAAGTTTTACTTGGAGCAGCAGAGGAAAAAACAGCCAAGAAGTTTGCCCAGAGAAGTTTAAAGAAAACTGCAAGGGATGGAAGAGAATTCCAGAGGAGACTTTAAGCAAAGTGAGGTGTGTACGGCAATAAACCCAGAGCTCAAAAACCACTCACAGGCATAAGCACTCAGCTTCTCCCTCCCCCCCGTTAAATCACACTGTCCTCCCACAGATGAGAGCTCTGTGCCAGCCAGAGAACAGGCTGGGATGAGTGGGGAGAGATTAACTGCAAACTGAGAAAGAGGAGGATGCTCAAGATAGCAAGCAGCAGCTCTGCAGGGCAAACAGGGAAGAGAAACTGTGCTCAAAAAGCAGATTTAGAGAACTGGGTGGTGAATGTCTAGAGTCACTGGGGCTTGGGACTGCAAACAGATTTCCTAATGACAGAAGCAATGAGACACTCTTTCCTTACCCACACAAGCTTTGCTTCTGAGGTGATGGGTCCTCTTCCCCAGAGCCTCTGACTTCCACAACCCTGAAAACTGGAATTTCCTCTGAGCTTCATTTCTCATTCATAAATCAGAGTAATGATGCCATGTCTAGCTCCTGGGGTCTTCCTGCAAGCAATATTTCAACTATTGTGAAAACTATGCAAATATCACTCCTGTTACCACAAAGGATACCAAGACAGTCACAACAAGAAGTGGTTCTGGTCTTAGCACCTTCAGCAGAAATTAAGTCATTTTCACTAAGAATGAAACACCTCTTTCTTCTTCAAACTAAGAAAGCCACATAACTTCAGATCTGTGCCAAGAGAAGAGTTCTCATAGGTTAAGAAAAAAATATGTAAATAACTAACTAAATTCACTGGTACCAACCCAGACAGAACCAAACCTGCCACTGCTTGGTCTGTCCTGAGAGGTGGGACCTACAGGGACTCCTCATGGATACCACAGACCTAAGAAAAATGAACATGCAATGCCCATTGAATCTCTTGACTGCTTCAAAACAGTTCCTCCACTTTAACCCAGAAGGGTCCTCGCACCCCATTTAAAACAACTCATGTGTGTCTTCACAGTAGATAATTCTTCTCTTTTAAAGAGGGAAGTAAATTAAACTCTGAACCCTAATCACATTAATAGCCCCTCCTGACACTATAAATCACTGATGCAGAGTTTTGTTCATGCCCATAAATTACTGACTCCCTGCCCTCCTGCAGAAGATTCCTTCTCCTTAAAAGCATATTAATATGTTTGCACCCAGTCTCCTTTTTAAATACACTGGCTCACACTGTCAGCTTTCCTAGTGCTCTAGGCACCAATTTCAAATTTCATAATCAATGATATCATTTTCCTTCATGGCAGTAATTTGATTACTTCTCTTGGGTGTGACAGGCATTTGTGGCCATTTCTTTCTGTCTTCATCTCAAATTCCTAATCTTCCTTCCTTCCCTCCTCCCCATAAAACCTGTGCAAAATTGATAAAATAACATCAATAAATCAAGGCTCTTGCATTTTCCCTGAAGTGACTGTATTCCAGATTTCTTCTCTGAAGCACAAACAAGGACATAGTTCATCTAATTCAACAGCACGACCAAAAGGGGCATAAAATGATGATGATGTTTTGTGGCAGTTATTGCCAGTTTAGTTAATATGACTGACTGCTTTTCCTGTACAAGCTGTCTCTTCCAGATTACCCTATCTTTGAAATAATCACCACTACCACCTAGCATTTAGTAATAATTTACTCCACAGCAATCGGTATGACAGAGCCCACATCAGCTGAAACAAAATTGCAACATTCAAGGAAAAACAAAAATTAATTCACATTTGTTTCTGACAAGTTCAGAGTCCCTGTTGACCAACCTGTACACTGCACTGTTGAAGTACAGTACATTTAGAACTTTTCACATACAGCATCAAAGGAATAGTGTTCAAAGTGAAGTTTCCAAATTCTTCCCACTAATTTCAGACATTTTAATGACAGCAAGAACAGGAGGCAAGAAATCTGTGTATTAATCAAGTTCCAAAACAAGCTGCAGAAAGATGCCTGCCCATCCCTGAATTTGGCTGATTTCATCAATCACACAATTCTTAAGGATACTTGAACCCACTTCCATTTCCACAAACATCTGGAGGGATAAAGTGGAATGCAGCTGATAGCACCTACTGTGTTTTCTTTCAGGGAAAGTTGTTTGGCTTTTTTTAAGGTTAAGAAACTGACTTCTATCTTCCTCTACCCCCCATTAATACAAAGCCTTCCAGAGGCAGGCTGGGGATCATACACAAATTCTCTTAGCCAGGGCTGAGTAAAACAGAACAACTTTGATTTTTCCCCCCTCACCCATAGTGTTTAGGTGAGATAAAATATTCCATGTGTGATATACAGGTTTAGACTATGGAAGCTTTGTACAGGTGACCTAATTCAAAAGACAGATCTCCATAAAACAGATAATTCAGGATTTTTCTCCTAACTGCTTTTTGAAGTACCTGATTCAAGACATTTAACTTGTCACATCAGATTCCATGAAGTATTCTGTTCTCCCTTGAGGTATCTCAGAGCAATCAATTTTTTTTCTCCTGGAGAACCACACTGACATAAGAATTTCTATTAAACTTTTATCTGCAAACATGATGCAATGGTGCTCATTTCCAATTGCACAAGAGAAAGTCCATGATTGAGACAAAAATAAATGGACCACACAAGCAAAAGAATTTCCAACTTTCAAATGCTGAATTAGGGCAAAAACAATTGTCCAAACTGTCATATTTAATCATTATTAATTATTTATCCTATGGGAGAAAAATATGTCAAGAGCTTGTTAGGACAGAACCATTAACATGAGGAACATCCCATAAGTCAGATGCAGTTTTTTTACTCAAAAGAGTTGTTAATCTTTTCCAGAAGTTAAAGCCCAAATGCTCATACATGAATTTTGAGAAGGCTGAAACAGCAGAACATAACTGAACCAAAACTTTTCTTTGAAAAGAGCAATGCACATTCCTGGAATGAATAATTCCTTCTTGTCTGTTCTATTAATTCCTTCTTCTTGACATTCATATTTCTATCATAAATCAGCTGCAATTTTCTTTTCCCACAAGATGAAACCTGTGCTAGTAGATAAGTTCATATTCACTGTGAATTACTGAAGCATCCATGTAGCTTTTTTCCTTGCAGATTATTTTCAGAGAAATTCCTTTTAAGCAAGGTAGAAGCAGGTTCTTTTACAATGCCACAGCAGCAATGTTTTGGTTTTTTACTATTTACTGAGCTAATAAAGACACTCATCAATTAAACATAAAAAGTGATTTTAAATTTAAAATTATCATTCTGACTTCAAGCTACATATATGAAGCTTACATGTTACATTTGCTCCCAGATGGAGCTGAAAAGAAATAGCAGATCTGACCTACAAAGCTACTTGGAGGAACTATGGCATCACATTCTGCTGCTCTTAAAAAGTAGCATCACATTTTGCTGCTCTTCAAAACCATGTATTTGTTCAGTGTCCCTTTCAGACTGAGAAGATATTACCATTTTTCCTAAGGCCAGCATGTGAGGAATTAAAAAATAAGAAAACGATATCTCAAAGAGCGGTTGGAGAGATACTATTGCAAAAATCTATATCCCCACATCCCTCTTGCCAGCGTCACAGTTTGTGGAACAGGGAACAATTCAGTATTTCAAAGGAAGCCAATAACCATCATGAGAGCTCCCATGGGTGACATTACTTAATCTGCGCTTTCATCTTCCAGAGGAAAAAGGAGCCTATGAGGAAAAACTATTTCCATAAACAAGGGTCTTAAAAGCTGAACAGAAAAAGGTTTTGGGTAAGTTTCAAAATTCGGGCGTTCCTGTCTAACAATCCTGGTCATGCCCTTCCTCCCCTCAAAGCTGGGGAATAATTTAAAGCCAATAAGAGCTCAAGACTTTGGGAAATGTAGATTTTGGGGAGCACTACATCAAAAGGAGCCAATAGGAAGAAGGAATTTATTTCTGTGTCAGCCTCCCTGTGGCTCTGTCAAAGCAGCAGCAGTAACACTTTACACCTTCCAGAACATGTGCCCTGCAACGCACCTCACATGAGCTACTCCATCCCTGCCAGAACTAATGTTAAAGCAGTTTGTTACTCCTCATCCTCCTCTTTGATCATTGCAAAGCTTTGAACAGTAACAGACTGCTGAGGAGAGAGCTTCCAGCACCGACAGGGAGACAGGATCTGCCACAGCTGATATGCAGCACACAGAGCCAGCGTGCAAGGGATCTCCAAAGGAGGAAAAGCAGAAGGAATTGCAGGCATTTCATCCTACAAGGATCAACAAATCCCACAGACAGACTGCAACTGCATGAAATTGTTCTGCAAAAGGGAATGTGAGAGGAACAGAAGTTACCTGCAATTCCATAGTTCTCATTGAAATGCAACCTACATTTTTTAGGAGACTGAGGAAAAAGGGCATTATTTATGTCTATTGGGAGGACATAGGGAAAGCAAGAAGGGAAGGGAGGAGGATTCTCTTCTGCCAGCTTTGAGACCAGGCAAGTGGCTTAGCTAAATAAACAAGGTCTTCAGAAGTATACTGATAACATTTTAAAACTATAAGCAAAATCTGCATTCCACTGGCAAAGCTGTAAAACTTGCTTGGAGACTACACACAGTGCTCTAATCACACTGGCTCCTCAGAGCTGACCCATAAAAGCCAGAGCAGCTACTGACAGATGAGCTAAAAATTTCTGACTGGCTTTTTGGGGGAACAAGCCATGGATTTGTATTTGGAAGCTATTCCAAAACTGTTAAGAGTCATGTAGAATAAACAGCCTTTTGCTCAGCTGCCAACATACCAGCCCAAAAGCTCCACGAGGTGACCTCAGACAGAAACAGAAAGCCTCTCTGTTTCTACCTACTAGAGCCTGCACTAAATTCCCCTCTCTGACACAGAGGAGCTCAGTGCCAGGGAACAACAATGAATCCACAGGCCAAAGGCTCACATCTGCTGCCTGGCTTTGAAATCCTTCCTCGTTTTTACAGACTTAAATTGCAAAGGATGCCAGAGCCCAGTGCCACTTGGAGGACCCCACGTTGTGGCCACACAGACCAGCCTGGAGACCTTCAGTGCTCAACAGCTTCAGGTTTTAAAGTGCTGCTTCCTACACATGGTTACACTGCCAATGCAAGACCTGAGCCTGCAGAAATCTCTTGTAGGTGCACATCTGCTGGGATTAGAAGGTTCAAGATGCCTCCAAAATGTTAATAAGGAAAATATGAAGACAGGTCACTCCATAATCCACAAACACAGAATCATATGAACCACAGAACAGTCCGGGTTGGAAGGTACCATAAATATCGTGGTATATATCACACCTAGCATGGCAGGGAAACATTTTGCTAGATCAGGTTGCTCAAAGCCTCATCCAGCCTGGCCTTGAACACTTCCTGGGTTGGGATAACATGCTGCTTTTCTTACTGGAAAGGAGATAAAATACAAAACTATCTCCTGTGTGAGTCTGTCCAGCAGTTTCTGGCAGCTTCTCTGGAATGGAGCCATCAGTTGTAAGGTGTCCCCTCTGCACCCAGGTTTCAGGACCAGGAAAACTTAGTTACCAAATGAAATGCTGTGAGAAAGCATGAGCAGCCTTTCAGCTGTGACAGGAAAGCAGACACAGGGTAATTCTTGTCTTTATCCACACATCACAGACTGACTGCAGTGATTTCAAACACCAGCCTTTTTTTCTCTGCAATGCATACCATATCATTACCCCCTGAGAGGCTACTTTACACTTGGCTCTCCTGCCTACCTGCTCCTGCTTTGTTGTATAAAGTTATATGGAAAATAATACCTAAGTGGCTCCGCATCCTACAGGGAAGTAGCTTAAAACATCACTCAGTCCTTCTGAAAATTTTCATGCCACTGCAAACAGAAAAAAAAAGTCAGTCATTATACCTCAAACTTGACAGTTTCCTTTGGATTGAAAACCATAAATTAAGTAAAAAATATTTATTTATTCAAACACATGGGTTTGCTTTCCACCAAAACACTTCTGACAGCTGCAAAGATGACAGTAACCTGTGATACCTGCTCTGCATCACCCTTGTGGCTGGCTTGTTATTTTTGGAATCCCAAAAGTTACCTCCTGAAAAATCAAATCATTCTGTCCTAATTAGAAGCTTCTGAAGACAAACTTCAATTGGGATGTACACTTCCCACACATTAAACACTAATTCAGAAAGCAGGAAGCCCTTCTCAGCATGTCCTTCAGATGAGAGGTTGCAGACTTAAAAACACCAGGTTTAAAACCCAAGCTGAAAAACTCTGCTGTTTAATAATGAAACACAGGAGTTGCATTGCAGCTTCTAGAATTCTTCTAGTAATAAATAAACCCCTGACTGCAGCAAGACAGGTTTTGAGAAGCTTCCTCACAGTCACCAAGTTTTACAGGACCGGAATTTACCCTCTCAATGCAAACGTGGGGGTGATAAACTCTTCTTCCTCACACACCTGCTATGACAGGGGGAGTATACAAATGCATTAAAGCCATCCCAGTCCCCTTCCAGGGATGACACTGTCTTCTAGCCCAGTGATCAACCACACAACCTGATTTGTGAACATTTCGGTCAAAATACCTCAAGTGCCACAGGAATATCAACTGGGCTGATTTAGCTTTTCTGCAGCAAATTCTCACTGCTTAAAAGCACCTCACAGTCAGGGTCATTCCAAACAATGCAGGTGCACTACTGCTGGACAGGCAGAAGTGCATGGAGGGGAAGTGAGCACTCAGATCCTGTTACTCTTCTCTGATCATCTAATGCTGCTCATAATGCTAATCTGACCATTTACTAGGGACGTGACATAATGTCCATTCTTGCTAGGCAAGGACTACCAGCAGCCAAAAGACTAATTTAAGGACTATTAATAACTTAATTTCCAAAGGCAGTTAGTATTTTCATTTGAGGCAAAACTTCAGTTGCTTGGTACACTTTTCTGCAAAAACACAACTTGTCTGGAGTAGGCTAGCAACTAGATTTCACCCCATTTGGGCTCTAAATTACTGATGCAAATTTTTCCAGTGATTCAAGATTAACAATCTGACATTATTTTTGCCTGTGTGCTACCAAAAGCCAAAACACACTTTGGGACTTTCTGACAGCGTGTGTGGTTTAGGCAGCAAAAGCACCGTGCCCTGAAACCAACAATACCAGTTACATCACATAAGCACAGTTTCCCAGAAACACTTGCACTCTCAATTTTCACCTACTTAAAGGGAACTGACAAGGCTGTAAGTCTCACAATCAAAGTCTTTAAGTCTTACAATCACAGGTTTATCACATGGGGACAATTTATTTTTTTACCTTCTGTACAAGTGCTTAATAAGGCAACTCCAACATGTACTTTTATTTAATTAAGCACAATCTCCTGGTAACAGAATATAAGACATCTTTAAAACATTCTGTGTTGCTTCTAGCAGCATGCAGCTGGAGTTACACAAATTACTGCATTTCCCCCCTTGCTACTTTCTGATGTGCTGTAAATTGGCATAATTCTGCTCAGTCCTGTTGATTTAATACCAAAAGGGTGGCTGATCCACATAGTTCCAAGCTTTCAAAATGAGACACAAAAACATATTTGATATGCCCCACCTGAGCAACATCTGAGGCCAACGATTGTCACTGGGGCACCACATCCCCTCCCAGGCCCCCCTCCCCGCCTGCCAGCCAAGCCCAGCACCAGAGGGTCCCTTTGGGCACCAAAGCTCCATTTCACAGGAAGCATTAAATGCTTCATTAAGGGCTTTAATCACTTAAAAATTGCTAGAAGTAGCAAAGGGGAAAAGCATCTGAGTTCCTCCCTTCAATGTAATTATGGGTGATTTTCTACTCATGACCAGAACTACCCAGGTAGAACTCAAAGTTTCAAGGCCCTCCTTGTCCTGATGCCTCAGAGCATTCTGAAAACTCTGCTGTTTACTCTTTAACTTTTAACTGAGAGGCCCTGAAATATAATCAATGCTCACTTTTGAAACCCTACAATTTTAATTACTGTTTTCAGAAACCCTCTATCACATGTTTTATGTACAATCAATGCTGACCCATAAAGGGAAAGCACTCTCACATTTTGGTATACAAGAAGTTTGCTCTTTAAGAAGGAAACAATCAATTACTGATCATCTAACTGCCTCTGTGTGCATATCTATTACTCTTCTGTTATTGCAGATTAGACATTATTATGTCCCAAGAAAGCAAAAATGCTGTAAAACTACACTTCTGATTTTTTCAGTATAAGATTTTATTTATGTTGTTACTTAGGGTGGTAGATTTTTATTTTTTTAAACCTACACAAAGCATTTTTCCCTGCAGCTAAGGGGGCAAAAAAAAAATTAAATCTTGCAACACCACAATTTGATCAATGTGTTTTGACACTGCTTCCTTCTAAATCATTCTTAATATGCTGAGATCTGAATGCATGTTGACACATCAAGATACAATTGTGTGAGAGTTGTCATGCATTGAAAGAAAACTCTTCATGTATGTAACTCTGGTTTTAATATGTTGTAGCAGATCATGCCATAAGAAGGTTGTCATGCCCAGATTTTGTGTTTGAGTGTTACTTTTTCTTTCATCTGAGGTGGGGGATCAATCTGTAATCTTTTCAAAGAGGCATTACAAAATATCAGTGAGAAAATTAATGGCTTTAAACACACAAGAATAATGCTTTCCTAATTAGCACCCATAAATAAGAGGCATAAAAAGCCCAGTGACAGACATTGAGAGAAAAGATGTGCCAGGACATCCATGTTCTTTAGTTTTAGTCCATTAGGGCTAGGTTGATAAAATGCTAAAAAAAAGCCTACCTTAAATTTCTGTTCAAAATCATTAGCTGAATTTTAAAAAGTAATGTATTTGTACAGAACTTGGTGTTATCAGGTACATCTCAGCCAACAAGCTGAAATCAATATCATTTACACTTGCCACTCATAGGAGATGAGCTAATAGGGTTCATATTTGGGAATAAAGACTTAAAAATAGTAAGCCAGACTTCTTATTCCCTTTTCAAAGGACCTGGAACTGTACATCACACACAGGCACATGTGGGACAGCAGGCTAAAGAGCAGCCATCCTGTGGTAACATGCAAACCAGAGATTTGCACAAAAATGGGCAGCTAGGCTCAGAAACAGAAAGGATGTGTAAGTACACACAGGCTATGGAACACTAAACTGAGCACAAAATTTGCACAAATCTTATTACTTAAAAAAATCAGGTCCCAAAAGCCAGAGTATTCTCAGAAACAAGGCACAGTTCATAGTAAATATTTCAATATTTTTTGCAGCCCAAATGATATCCAGCTGTGCTTGAAGTCCCATTACTCCCTATCCCTACAAAGTCAAATACAGCTCAACCAAAGCAGGAGAAAAAGTTATTTCTCTTCAGAAGAGAAAAGAAAGAAGAAAAAGGACAAGAGAGCTGAGCAAGCTTCCTCCTCTGAAGAAGGTAAAGAATGAAGAGAAGGCAGCAATGGGGCCCTGGGCAGCCTGATCAGCAGGCAGGACCAGCTCCAGCCAGGACAGGAGCACAGCACTCCTGGAGCCACAGCAGCCTGGCCTGGCTCTGCAGGAATATTCCACTCATTACCTTCTCCTCTTGCTCCAGCACTGAACCT